>NC_136961.1:26753750-26825228 GCF_032717465.1 Coenobita brevimanus | reverse complement strand
ACTTTCCCTCCACTAGGTAGTGGTCAGACATACCTCCACCCTCCCCTCTCAGAACTCTCACATTCAACAATCTTCCTATTACATTCCTAGACACAACCACATAGTCCATCAAAGCTCTATCAACAACCTTTCCACCCTCCTGTCTCACCCATGCATACTTATAGATATCTTTCTTCCCAAACAAAGTATTTCCAATCACCATCTCTCGCTCAACACACATCGCTATCATTCGTTCCCCATTTTCATTTCTTCCAGGCACACCATGCATACCAACTACACCTTCAACTGCTACATTTCCCACTCTAGCTTTCAGATCTCCCATCATTACCACATTCACATTCGTTCCAAAACTCTGCAGACACTCATCAACATCATTCCAGAATGACTCCCTCTCTTCTTCATCCCTTTCACTACCAGGCCCATATGCACTCACAAACACCCACAACTCACGTTCAAATTTCGCTTTCACCCACATCAGTCTCGATGACACCTCCTTCCATTCAGTCACACACTGCTGTACTTCCGGACTCACCAACAAAGCCACACCTTCTCTTGCCCTTCCTCTATCAACCCTGACAATCTTCCATTCACACTTCCAAACATAGACTCACCCTTTCCTTTCATCTTCGTTTCACTCAAAGCTAACACATCCAACTTTCTTCTCACAAACATTCTCCCAATCTCCTCCCTTTTAGCCTCAATCGTACTATATCCACGCACATTCATAGACCCAATTTTCAGGGTACGGGGATAACTCCATCCCTCAACCCTTTCTCTGGCCTGTCTCTTTTTAGGAACTAAAAAACAGAGGAGGGGGTCCCTAGTCCCCTCACCCCGCCCCTTTTAGTCGCCTTTTACGACACGCATAATCAACAAAAAATGTGTGGTACATGTCTTGTTTTACAGAACCTGTGAAAGTTTGGGCTTGTGTTTCAGCAATGGCCTACATTAATAAATACTTGGCTACCAACCCGTCCTGTGGCGCCAGATTCGCAGTTTCTGCTTATTCATACTGAAGTTGTAATTTCAGTGGACACTGACCCACCGAGGAATTTCACGAATGTAAAGAGTGGCAGCAGTCCCCCCCCCCCTCCACTCAATTTCCTGTGTAGTTTTCATGACGAATGTCAAGAAAAACATATTATCGCCAAAGCAGATCTCTGATATGGTTGATAACCTTTAGTGCGGAGTTTCGTGAACCAGGTTCGATAAGAACGAACTTGGTGTCATGTTTCGGCTATTATATGGCACTGTGTCAAAGCAGCTTATATGTATTGCATCCAGAGCCAATGCGTGCTATTTAACTCGTGTAAGAGAGATGGTACCAGCTGTCTCCCTATACTGTCTGACATTAATAAATAACCAATAACTAATCCCCATATGGCAGAACATCCCCAGTGACAAGGAATAAATAAGGGTAAGAAAGACCATAAGTACCAAGTCTTCCGAGGTGGTCAGGACTTTCGGTAGGGCACTGTAAAACCCGATGAAGACCAACTAAGGGTATGCAAGATGTAGGTATGTTTACGAAGTTGAATGCAATAGACAGGCTGGAAAAAATACAGAAAATAAACATGGAAAGCTTCAGAACATGTTACACTACTGTATAAATGCAGGCAACAAATGTTTTTGGCTTTTAATTTAGGACAGACATCGTACTAAATATATCAATTCATTTTAAAAGAATGTGTTTCATGGAATATGCATGTACTGCGGTGCAGATAGATAAATGAACAAATGAACATAACTCGAAACTGCATCATGTGGGCTGGTGAAACTAAAGCCCTTGTCCCCCACCCACCCCCCGCCTTCCCTATCTCACCATCTATCCACCCGCTACGAGTATTACCCTTTTCGGCAGGTGATATAATCTCCGAATTCTAATTTTCCTTATTATCATTACTGCCAAAGTAGAGGTATGGACAACCTTGGAAATCATCAGCAGTAACCTGTACAAGAAAACGAACAGAAAGTGTGTTATGGTAGCAAAGACATTAAAAGCTGAATTACTATCTATATCTCCAGCTGCGTGATGTGTTGTGGTGCGTGACTGTGGTGATGGTGAGCGATGATCCAACCTTCCTCGTCGCCTTCGCTGAGTCCTCCTTCAAAAGCCACCTCCTGCTGGTCCAGACAACGAGGCTGCTTGCTTTCACTCGCCTCCCTCTCCACCACCTCCACACCCTCCACCACTTTCATAAGACTTTATCACGCACCAACTCAATCATCACCGTCATCGATGACACCTCAGTAGCTTCCAGGTTAGACTGATGGAGATTAATTCCTGCTCCTATAGGGTAGATTTCCTTCAAGCTGAATAAATCATCTAGAAATAGCAAGAATGAAATGGAAACTATGTTATCAGATAAAAAAAAAAAAAAAAACTCATTTTTAAAATCTTCCTTAGAGTATTCCTTCACTTTCAGTGCCCATTTTTGCTCATTTACTCTAACATTATACATTATTCCAGTGGCAGCGTGTATTCCTTCCTGCCATACAGCGATCCAAATGATAAGCCTATACGGGTAGCCTCTTGGACTGACGGCAAAGGCCTGACTCATACTTCAACATCTTATCTCTTTCCTCCTAAACTTGTAAGGCAAGTTAACATCATTCATATCCTCCAAATTATTAAAGAGTTCAAAAGAAAACAAGACAACGATAAATCTGCTGGTCCCATCAATGCTGTTTGTTACTGGGATCAATGTGATTGTGTTATTTAGCGACGCAGATCAGCGAAAATTTATGCACTTTGTTATGCAAGCACCAAAATGGTATGTATACTCCTCTGATCCTGCTTTAACTAAAAAGCCCGTTAGCCACGCAAAAATTCAATGTAGCAGCCATTTTTTTTCAATTTGGGCGCCATTTCCGGTTCTAAAATACAATTTCTTCACTAAAACTTGACATAGATGACCGATCTTAACAATTTTGGTGTCAGATCATATGTTTTGATGCATAAGCAAGTCAATTTTGTGAACAGTTGGCCCATTAGAAGCTTCTTTAACGTCATTAATGCCCGCTATGGACAAAAATGCATGGTGTATGTCCAGTTTACATCTACATTTGTAGTGCTTTAGTGGGGAAAAAAAAAAAATGTGTGCTGTGTAATTTTTTTTTTTTTTTTTTTTTTTTATGCAAGGAAGAAGGAACCAAAGGCATGAGCCCGCAGTAACAGTTCCCTCCAAGAGAAAAACAAAATACAATAGAGAGCCAAATTCAAGATCCGATCATTTTGAGATGCCTGGACACACTACGTTTGAAAGACTGGAGATCATAGGCAGAAGGAAATACAGACAGAGGGAGACAGTTCCAGAGCTGACCTGTTGCATAAATGAAAGACTTGGAGTAACGGTTAACTCTTGCATTAGAGTTGGACAGAAAAGGGATGAGAGTTTGCTGCCAGACGGGTGCTACGCGCCCGTCGTAGAGGTGGAGGAATGCAAGCAGACAGTTCAGAGGAGCAGTGACCATTAAAGTAGCGATAGAAAAGAGATAAAGATGCAACAGTGCGACGAAGAGACAGAGGTTGAAGGGAGTCAGTAAGAGGAGGAGAGTTAATGAGACGAAAAGCCTTTGACTCCACCCTATTGAGAAGAGCTGTATGTGGGGAGCCTCCCCACACATGAGAGTTGTACTCCACACAGGGGCGGATAAAACTTCTGTATAGAGTCAACAATTGTGCAGGGGTAAAGAAAGAGCGGAGTCGGCTTAGCACACCCAATCTCTTGGAAGCAGATTTTACAAGAGATGTAATATGATCTTTCCAAGATAAGTCCCGAGTAAATGAAACCCCAAGCATGTTCAAGGATGATGCAGGATTAATCTGAATATTATTAAACATTAGTGGGTATACCTGTGGAAGATTTTGTCGGGTTGATAGGTGTAAGAACTGAGTCTTAGATGCATTAAAGACTACCATATTATTTTTACCCCAGTCAGAGATATGAGCCAAGTCAGACATTAGGTGTGCCATAGCCTCATCCCTTGTTTCTTGAAGTAACTGTTGTTATCCTTGCATCGAATTGTTGGTGTCTGTTGATGCAAATCTTCACATATGTAGCTGCATAAATCTGTAGAGGGAAGACCAAAACGATAACACTTCCAACTGCCACTGCATTCAGTCTTACTCAGAAGTGGTTCACGCATTTCACTTTCATTGTCTGATGTTGGGTACTGGAAGAGGGATATGCTTATTCCATGGAAAGTGGTGGCTGTGGTTGCTGTTAGATTAAGGGCTATGTTGTCCATAGCCACAATGGTGAAGAGTTTCTAAGAACAGAGGGACACACCACTCCTTCGTCCATGTGTACCTTCCAACGGCTAACTCTCCTATAGTCGCGGCGCACAACTCTGAGGTTGTCATTATCGTAACCTGACAACGTACCTGTCAACAATGCGGCCTATTTCGTATCATATTGTACACGAATCATTATAATACACGAATATATTATACATGACTATTATTACATACGAACGTATTATACACGATTCACATGTGTATCATATACACGAAATCGGAAGCACTATTGATGGATTAACGCCGAAGGATTATCCTTTTACCACCTTTGACCATAGAGTACTGAACAGTCACATTCAAGTATGGGATACAACTAGGTTCGGATATAAAGACTTCCTACATCTAGCCTGATCGTTCATCCAGTATCATTAAGTCCCATGCGATCTGTACGCCATCCGGATAACTGAAACCCCGTTACCCTTGGTTCAGCTCTCCCACGCTGGCACATCCTGTCAATTCAGGTGCGGCTATCTAATACATCTCTGTAGGTTATGTGTGTGGGGCTCATTAGATAGCACTTGAGACACTAAACAATTATTCTGCTGCAGTCTGGAGATACTTAGCTGATACTGGACCCCATGCTGAGTTTCACAGCAGTGATGTCACCAGTGTGCCCTGGTTGTGCCTTGACAATCACTCTTTTCTTAGGAAATATGGTAGAAGAACTTTCTAGAAACCTGTTTTTTTTTTTTTTTTTTTTTTGTGTCCGACTCTGGGCAAAGGCTTTCAAAGCCAATCCAAAGGCCCAGTAGTCCTCCTACACACCTCCACATGTCACCACTTCGGCGCTAACACCCACCGTCCATATTGAATACATGCTAGGTCTGGTGTACTGGTATTAATGGGGTATTATTATGGGGGAGGCGTGGCTGAATCGGTAGAGAGGCGGCCTGCAGTCCTGATGGACCCAGGTTCGAATCCCGGCTGGGGCAGGGAACAGTTTAAGGATTTGAATTTCATAAAAGGCAGACTTTCCTGATCTACCAGATGACCCGCCGACATGTCGTAAAAATACCCCCGCTAATACCAATACACCAGTCCTGTATGAGACAGCCCTAGCATGTATTCAGTATGGACGGTGGGTGTTAGCGCCGAAGTGGTGACATGTGGAGGTGTAGGAGGACTACTGGGCCTTGGGATAGGCTACTGCCCCTGAGATATAGGCCCTGAAGCCTTTGCCCAGAGTCGGACACATTAAAAAAAAAAAAAAAAAAAAAAAAAAGCATGTCGGCGGGTTATCTGATAGATCAGAAGTGTCTGCTTTTTATGAAATTCAAATCCTTAACATGTTCCCTGGCCCAGCTGGGATTCGATCCTGGGTCCCTTACGACTGCAGGCCGCCTCTCTACCGGTTCAACCACCGCCTTCCCCAGCTTGGCTTCTCCATGGCAATTAAACTGTAGTTTCAACTCAACTTCTTCGAATTTAAGTCATACAGTCAACTGGAAAAAAAAATAGAAAGAAAATGGCGGCACCTTGAAATCTGAAATGATTAACAGGCTTTTTCGAAACAGTATCCCGTTATGAGTATCCATGCCAAGTTTGATGCCCGCATCACAAAGTGGACAGTTATCCTACAAGATTCATTTAATCTCCCAGCTATCTCAGTTTTTCTTTCTATAACTCGAAGATGGCAGTAAACCGTGTGAAGTGGGGAAGAACTGGAATTATCCCCATATAAGTGGGTAACACTACATGCAAGGTTGGGGAAAAAATCTAACAATGGTCTCACCATTCTGAGGTAAGTGGTCAGTGATTTGCGCCATTGGTTGTTGTACAACAGCTACTTCTGTAAATGCTATATATCACCGGACAAGAGGATACTACGCGCCGATGCACCATAACAATGGCAAAAGTATGTTTCTGTGACCCATTCACTGTTGACCATGGCAGCGATTTAAGGTATGCTGCTTTCGAAGCAACGTAAAATTGTATCTCTTCTATACCTTCTTTGGCCTGAAACAGTTGTAGAGTAGGCTACACGAAACATATCCATGAACGTCTTAAAAGTTTTAACCTCAGAACTATCTTTTTTTGTTTGTTTATTTCATCATTTGTATCAACCCCATTGGATTCCTTATATCAATATCTTATCCTAGTCGATTGTCCTTCTCTAATCACACATTATTTCTTTGATATCCATGGTTTAAATCCGTCTGAATGCGGTGAGTATTAAAGAAACAATGATATATACATATATTTCACTTATCTTCCAGTTTAAGCCAAACTTAAAATTGAACCACGCTTGCTGTGTAGCTTTGAATCATGGTCAGTATACATTTTAACCCATAATTGGAATTAGCCTCTTTTACATCTTGCCCAGCACAGCTTCATCCATGCCAGGTGAAATGATCTTTCCATTTCTAGCCTCCCCAGTTATTTTCAGCGTGGTATAAATACATGGCATTAAAAAACTGAAATCTGTGGGACACAACATATGTTTGGTTAGGCATGCTAAGAGCATGTGTTCTGCAGCATGCGTTCCTGGTGGTGAATGCCCTTATATTTGTTTGTGATTGGTATGGGTGGTGAACTCAATGAACGGAAGGCAATGATTGATTGGAGGAGTAGACTGTAACACCAATCGAGCAGGGCAGTACTCCCAAGGTGGATGGAAAGCTGATGACGGAGAGCTGAAGCTCTCGTTTCATCAGCCCTCAGGACTAGTTCCTGACCATCCCTCATTCCTGAGCTTTTTCAGGGTTTCAGTAACACAGAGAGTAGGCCAGCATGCTCTCCAATACTAGTTTCTCTAACTGTCAGCACCAAACTACATGCACAGTACACACTACACTACCTTTACAAAATTGAAAAAGAAAAATGGCGTCAATAAATCATGCCTCGGAGTCCCCAAGGGGGGGGGGAGGAGACAATAAATTCCCCCACCATCCGCACCTCTCCCGGTGACGACTCAGAGAGATGCCTGGAACCACTGTCTGGCTCACTTCTTTGTTTCTGCAACATTCGCGGCCTTTCCTCTAACTTCTCTCTGTCAAACACCACCTCTCCTCCTCTAAACCTCACATTCTCTTGACAGAGACTCAGCTGTCTGAGGCAACTGACAGCAAACCCTTTTCTGTTTCCTCCTACTTTCTCTATACTCATTCCAAAGCCAAAGGTGGCTGTTGTGTATGTGTACGCAACGATTTATCTTGCTCCCTTGTTCCTGAACTTGATTCTTCTGAATTCTCTACTCTCTGCCTTCGGCTTTCTTGTCATTCTCTGCCTAAATACATCTGTGCTGTTTACTTGTCTCCTAATTCTACTGACTATGAAAAATTCTTCAACTATCTTACTTCTATGGTGGAACACATTCTATTCATTTCTCCTTTCTCTGAAATCTCCATTCTAGGAGATTTCAATGTTCACCACCAACTTTGGCTCTCCTCTCCTTTCACTGATCCACCTGGTGAACATGCCTACATCTTTTCTATCCTTAATGACATAGAGCAGCTTGTACAGCACCCTATCCATATCCCTGACTGCCATGGAGAGAGCTCCGACGTACTTGACCTCTTCCTTACAACTAATCCTTCTGCTTACACTGTTAATCTTTCCTCTCTGTTGGGCTCCTCCTATCACAACCTTATTATCTTAACCTGTCCTATCGCTCCGGTACGGCCTGCGGACCCTCTAAAGAAACGTCATCTGTGGAACTTTGGAGCTGCAGATTGGGAGAACCTCAGGCAGTACTTCTTTGATTTTCCTTCCCTCCTCTTATCTATTCTGATGGCTCTGTAGCTATTTCTTCTACTAATAAAGCAGATCTCTTCGCTCAGACTTTCTCCTCCAATTCCACCTTAGACGATTCCGGTGCTGTTCCTCCATCATTTCACCCCTCAGACTTCCTCATGGCTGACATTAAAATTTGTTCAACTAATGTATTTTCTGCCATCACTGGCCTCATTACTAACAAGGCATATGGGCCTGATGGAGTCCTTCCTGTTGTCCTCAAGAACTGTACTTTAGTGCTTACACCCTGCCTAGGTAAACTCTTTTGCCTTTGATTGTCAACTTGTACCATTCCTTCTTGTTAGAAGTTTGCTCTCATTCAGCCAGTCCCAAAGAAGGGTGACCATTCCCAGCCCTCTAACTATTATCCAATTTCTTTAACATCCTGTGTCTCAAAAGTTTTTGGGTCAATTTTAAATTGAAAAATTTTAAAGCGTCTTTCCTGTCACAACCTTCTTTCTGATTGTCAGTATGGGTTCCGTCAGGGATGCTCCACTTGTGATCTTCTCACCTACCTTTCACACTCCTGGTCATCCTCCTTTAGGGACTTTGAAGAAAGATTTGCCATAGCATTAGACATCTCAAAGGCTTCGATCGAATCTGGCATAAATATTTAATTTCCAAACTACCCTCTTACGGTTTCTATCCTTCTGTCTGTGCCTTCATCTATAGTTTCCTTTCTGGTTGTGCTATAGCCGCTGTTGTAGGCAGCCATCGTTCTTCTCCTACATCTATCAACAGTGGTTTTCCTCAGGGCTCTGTCCTATCACCAACTCTCTTCCTTTTATTCATCAATGACTTTCTGAGCCATACATCTAACCCTATCCATTTGTATGCTGATGATTCCTCCCTTCACCTTTCCACTCGGTTCCCGCGCATCCATCTCAGCAGTTACTTCAACAAACAAGTGATGAGGTTATAGCACACCTAATGTCTGACTTGGCTCATATCTTTGACGGATGTAAAAATAATCTTGATTTTAATGCATCTAAAACTCAGTTTTTACACAGATCAACCCGAAACAATCTTCCAAGAGAGTACCCTCTAATGTTTAATAATATTCAGCTCAATCCTGCATCATCCTTGAACATGCTTGGGGTTTCATTCACCCGGGACTTATCTTTGAAAGATCATATTGCATCACTTGTAAAATCTGCTTCCAAGAGATTAGATGTGCTAAGCTGACTCCGTACCTTCTTTACCCTTGCATAATTGTTGACCAATTTTATCCTCCCCTGTTTAGAGTACAACTCTCATGTGTGGGGAGTTTTCCCACATACAGCTCTTCTCAATAGGTTGGAGTCAAAGGCTTTTCGTCTCATTAACTCTCTTCCTCTTACTGACTCCCTTCAACCTCTGTCTTTTCTTGGCAATGTTGCATCTTCATCTCTTTTCTATTGCTACTTCAATGGTCACTGCTCCTCAGAACTGTCTGCATGCTTTCCTTCACGTCTACGTCGGGCGCATAGCACCCGTCTAGCAACAAACTCTCATCTCTTTTCTGTCCAACTCTCCCAGTCCTTCGTTTATGCAACAGGTCAACTCTGGAACTGTCTCCCTCTGTCTGTATTTCCCGCTTCCTATCATCTCCAGTCTTTCAAACACAATGTGTCCAGGTATCTCGAAATGATCGGATCTTGAATTTGGCTCCCTCTTGTATTTTGTTTTTCTTTTGGAAGGAAAAATAATTGCGGGCTCGCGGTCTTTGGTTCCTTCTTCCTCGCATAAAAAAAAAAAGAAGTTTACCTTGACCAAAGGATTCCTTGAATTTTAAATACATATCCTGCTTCTCTTCCACACATTCATGTAGCACCCAACCTGAAATTCTGTTATGATCATTTGCTTTTCTTATCTGGTAATATGTGTGAGCATGTATGTTTCATATCACCTCTCTCAAAGTTTTTTTTTTTTGCAAAAACTGATTGGAAGTTTTTATTTAGTGCTTCACAAATATCTTTCTCTTATGTATAGATGATCCCCTCATCCGTAATGGACTGTATTTTATCTTTAACTTTGGTTTTGCTTCGGATGTGTCTGTAAAAAAGCTTAGGTTGATCACTACTTTTATTTATATTGTCTTCCTCAAGCTGTTTTGAGGCCTACCTCCTTATCTTCGATTATTTCTTGCCTGTTTATAGTTGTTCTATGCCCTCTCGCTATTGTGTCTTCTGTATCCATTCCACAGCAAGTCCCTTTTTTCTCTTGATGTTTTATATTCTGTTTTAAATGATTTTTTTATTTTCATTTCTGTTGTTTTGTACTGAGGGATGAAATTTTGGACTCCTATTTCATAAAGATCACACAATTTTGTACATATAATATTTAAATCTTGTCCTCTAAGTTCCTGTCCCCAATCTATTTCTAAGAAGTACTTCTTTGGGTCACGATAGTTGCGCTTGTTGTAATTTAGACTCTTTTTGTAACACTCGTTACTGGTAACATCATATTGAATCCTGAAGTTACAGTTTAACCCGCCCCGTCCCGTCGACGTATGGGTACGTTGCAACATTTTGCATTTGCCAGTCCCGGCAACGTACTGGTACGTCATGCAATTGCAAGGTCCCTAATTTGCACAATTTTCAATTTTTGCATGTGATTTTTCGTAGGTATACACGGGACACCTTCCTCTATTCCTCTACAAGATGCCAAGCAGGGACAATGTCTTACACCGCATAACCTCCCCCCTCCCCCTCTCATGCCATTGTCTCGGCAATTCACCTGTTACCAGTGACCTGGCCAGTAAAGATATTCAGGGCCAGAGTGATTCCCCAATCGATGACAATGTGGAGGACAAAGTTTACATAGCATTAGAAGAAGAAACAGTCAGAAATAATGATCATGTAATGTGGCAAAAAAAGGTCAGGTATGGTGATTTCTTAGTGAGTGAAACAATGCTTATAATGCCTATATTACTGCTTGAAAACCAATATACTCTCATACTACATATAAATTTGTACCAAGTAAATAATAAATACCGTTTATGAGTTGTGTGAAATAGTTACCCTCCCATAGAACTCGTTTTCTTTGGTGCCAGCATGTTAGAAAACCCAGTCAGGTAAGGAGGAACTCCTACCTGGATCGAGTATTTTAAACCTCAGGTGAGCGATTTCTCTATGAATTTTCGATGTTTCTCACCAAAAGCAGAGGTTTTAGCCAAAAAATTTTTTTTCGAAAATACCTCGGGATTGGGGGATGTCGGAGGTGCGGAAAACCTCGGGACGTGATGGGTTAATACTGCATGGTCAGTTATGCCGAATGGGGGGTGATACATTATATTGTCAATTTCATTTTCTTGCCAGGTAAATATAAGATCAAGTACTGATAGATCATAAAGTCTTCTTTTTCTGGTGTTTTCCTTTACATGCTGTGTTAGGAAAAACTCCTGCACAAGATCTAGGAGCTTCTGATTCCAAACGCTTTCACGGATTTTTACATCTACAGTATTCCAATTTATATTTGAACTGAAGTCTCCAGTTCATATAATTCTTTCAGACTTCTCTTCCATTCTATGTGGTAATGTTCTTAAACTTTCAATTGTACTTTCTGCCAGGTCTTCATATTCACCTCATTCCCAAGTGTTTGTATTGGGTGGCATGTATAAATTTGCTACAATTAAGTTCCCTTCATATGTGTTAATTTCCAGTGCAATCACTTCTACTTGCGAGGGTATATCTAGTTTTATTTCTTTGGCTTGTAAATTTTTCTTTGTTAAGATTTTAATTTCTCCTTCCTTTCTTAAATTTGTCTCTTCTCCATTTATTGTATTCCTCTAAGTTTATGGTATAGTTTGGTATCTTTCAGGTTATTTTTGTTTCAGTTAGTCAAATAATATGTGGTTTCTTTTCTTTGATATAGTCTTCTATCTCTAATAATTTACACACCATTCCATCCATATTTGAGTACCTCAACCTAACCATCTTGTTTACACACTTGCCATAACTTGAGTCTTCTACCTTCCTCCATTTTGTTCCCTGTTATTTATGTACCATTTTCGTACCTGCAATCCAATTTCTTTGTAAAAAAAAAAAAAAAAAAAAAAGGGTACTCTTCCTCTGATCTTCCCCCGTTATTTGTTTTTGCCTCCTCCCTCTTCTCTTTTAGTATTCCCAATTCCTCTTGGGTTAGGCATATTTTTATCCAAACTTTTTATATACTTCATTTTCCATTAGTTTGCATTTTTTAGTATTTCCTCCACAGTGTTCACACTCTGGAAGGTTACTTGCAATGGCCTTGACTTATTTCTCTCATGTTTCCCTTGCATTTTGTGTTCCTTTATGCCTTTTTTATAGATTTCCTCTGATACTTCCTTCAATATGATAATTATATTTGCCATCTGTTTTTTGTCTCGACATTTTTTTTTCTTCCTCCTACATACCAGTGATTACTATAGATTTGTTGATATCTGCTGAATCTTTGACCAAGTTTAGGTTGTTATGGATTTTTTTTCTCACTTCCTTTTTAATGTTTTTTTTTCCTTGACTCTTGTTTCTATGTCTTTCCTTACTTTCACCATTTCAGCATACTTCAGCATACGTAGTTTCCACATCATCTTTATAAATTTGCATCACTTCATTCACTTGGGTTATCTTCTCTTCGGTATCACTGTTTTGGTCCATCAGACTACTTGTTTGCCTAATTATCTCTGTATCAATTCTGAACTCCTCTATAATACTCTCGTGGTTGACAACTGTACTGTACTTGCCATTTCACCACTCTTCCAAGTGAACCCAACTCAACTGACAGGTTATCTATTGTTTTGTCTTTCTTGTTTAATTCCTTTACCAATTTTTCATATTCCTCCTTCTGCATGCACAATTGCTCCTTAATTTCATCCATTTCATTCTGAAATGCCCTTTCCAATCTGTTCACCCTTTCTACTAATTTGCTTTATGTTTCCATTTCAACCAGTTCCCGGTAATCATCCTGTTTTCTTCCTTTATCCCTCTTCTTAATTCCTTCCATATTCGCTTTACTAAAAATGATGGTCCTCCTGTCTTATTTCTAAGAAGAAAGAAAAAAGTTTTACTTACAAATATGTATCTCCTTACCAGCGCTCTCACTTTTAGGGATTTTGTCCCTAGATTGGAACTTTTCAGTACATTTAGTGACAAATTTATGGATTTTGTATTTTTAGGGATTTTTTGGTGATTTTTGGTCATATTTAGTGATTATTTGGGGATTTTTGCTTATTATGTGTTATAATTGACGTAGAATGCCCTCAGTAATGGGTGAAAAGGGTAAATAGCTTCTAAATATTGCCAAAATAGTATTTTCTTTGTGGTCAGCTGTTTGTGAACATTACTCTATTTTGGAAGTTTTAATTGGTCAGACGTATTACAGTTTCAACCAATCACGAGCTAGCATTTCAAGTTTGTTTATAGGCCGCCATGTTGCAAGCTTTTTAACACACGCTGAGTAAGTACTGAAAAATTATTTGAGTTTTTAGCCCTAACATTAAATGTTACTTCTTAGCAGACCCCCATACATATAAATAAGGGTTGTATATGAAGTTTATGACAACAGAATGTCATGACATAACGTGGAAAACGTGTAATACGGTGAGTGATGTAACTTTTTGTTGGCGAATGCTAAGAGCCCTCATCGCTTTCACGTAGCCTGTTTTGATGATTTTGGGCCATATTCAGAAATCACTAGGGATACACTGAGTACACTGAGTTATTGAAAGCGTACATATATAATATATGAGTGGTGATCAACTTGATCAAGGTAAAGACGGAAGGAGAAAGACATACAGAGGACGATCAAGGCAGAGAGGGCCTGGCAAAATCAGTGATACTGTCAGGCTTGCTGCTTGCAGTTGTATAATATTGTATAAATGAAGCATGTCCTTAGTCCTGTTTATTTTACTTTTTGTTAAGCAGTGTATTATTAGCTAAATCTAGTGATCATTTATATACTTTTCAATTATGTTTCCATACTGAAAGTTATAAGAGGAAACATGGTCTTAAGTAACTTGTAGAATAGGCCTAGTTACCCCTTTCTGTATGAAAGAAAATGGACTCAATGTTTTGGCCCAGAGGTTTCACTTTGGTAAAACAATACTGAGTGAGGGCTTTTTGATTTTATTTTTATCAATTTGCAGACTGTCTCCTGTAACCAAAGCAGAGCTATAATTTATACTCTTCATTGGTTCATTGATTAAATTTACGTAACTGATGCTTGATACTGAAAAAAATATACCTCATGTGTATTAAAAAAAATGTTTTATTATTTCATAAAATAGTATTTTTCTATGTGTAAGTACATTTATATTGGTATTTTATATTTGGGGATTTTTTTGTCCAATCTGGGGATTTTTTGCACCAAACCTAGGGATTTTCATATCAACTGTTGTGAGAGCCCTGCTCCTTACTCGCCTCTGGTACCGTAGTCAAAACAACTGGGACTTGATCAGCACATTCCTGCACTAATTGGTTGTATTCTGTTATTTGGGCAACACTTTTGCTTAAACTTGCTCTGTTGTTTTAGAACACTGGTTAGTTAAACCCAGTACAGAGATTGACTCATATAAAGATATTATTTAGGTATGGCCAGTTGTGGCCAAGGGTGGCCAGCTCAGAGTAAGGTGATATGGCGTGTTGTCTCTCTGATGCCTTAACAGTGTGTGTGTGTGTGTGTGTGTGTGTGTGTGTGTGTGTGAAGCGAGTCTTGGTGTGATCACGGCAAGAGCTATGGAACAGAAGAGAACCTGGTAATGAATGATGGAAAGTTATTTCAAATCGAATCAGTATTCACGTGTGACAGATGATGACTGTCCTAAAACCATAATATCTATCTATCTATCTATCTATCTATATAGTTAGGCTGGTATCCCCAAAGAAAGGACGACACACTTCCAATATTCTCATCCACACACACTTATTGATTCATATCTTATTCCCAAGGGGAGAAGGGACCGTAATACATAGTTCTAAATATTGGTTGAACAGCAACAGATAAAACATTTACTTCGCAAGTCACATATTTACACATGATCTAATAAAAATATTGGTTTAACAGTCAATGTGTTTTATTTATAGGAATTTTAAAACGCAGGTTCAGTCACCGGCCCCACCTGATTATAACAGCTGAAGCATTCCCAACTCAAGTAGCTATAATGGTAGATGATCCCACAGTGCCGGGGGGCAAGCGTCTCACCTTCCGGGGACCCATGAATAATGTTGCTGAGTTTTTATCCCAGAGGCTTAACTTCAGGTATGTCAAACTTCATCCATGGATGGCTGGAGTTGTCTTGTGTTAGTTATAACTGTGTGGGTTTAGGTTTGTGTGTTGGCAAATAAACTAATTATATTGTGTTTACTTGAAGTTTGCTGCTGGAGCCTAACCCGGGTTTCTATCCCTCCAATTGTTTGGTTGTCAGAAGGGCATTGAAGCCTATGGTATGCCTTCATTATCTTTCCATTTTTTTCTTTTTGTTTTGCAGTTGCATCTCAGTTGGTAAACCGAGTATTGATCTCAATTTATAAACAAAGCCACAGAAGCGGTGCGTATCATAAAAAAGTACTGGTACACTGGATATTGTTGTTGCTTAACCTCGGTCTGTCTAGCCGAGTATTACTTTCAACCATAGATAAGCAACTTCTGTGGGATCATCCTACAGGTACAACACAGTATCTCAACAGAGTTTGGACCAGGGTCCTTCCCCATGGCAAGGTGAACGGGAAAATGGGGAAGTTTTTCTCCCGGGTGGATGCTGCAGCTGTTCCACCCATTGTGAACTATACGGGACCACATGTAGACTCCCCTTCATCATCAAAATATATTAGTAAAATATATATCTTACAGCATCTCTCGTCACTCGTCAGTCGCCTGTAGAGCCTGGAGCTATGGCTTGGTGATATTTCATGTTACACATTGCATTATACAATAAAAACAAAAGTAACATTCCTTTGATCTATGTCCTCTGACTACCACTATACCTCCCCCGTCGATGGCGAGATGGATTTGGATGTATTAGTGCTGTAATGGGAAGGGGTTGACTGAGTTGAGTTGGGCATGTGGAGAGGATGGATGATCACAACCGGTTGCAGAGGATGTGTCAGTGTTAAGGACAGAGGTGCAAATGGCAGATCGAGAAGGCCCAAGGATGAGATCATATAGTGTAATCTCAGGGTTAAAGGACTAAGTAGAAAAGTTGATAGGGATCGAGCAGTGTGCAAAGTCGTCATTAGGTGACAAAGGCTGACGCATGCATGTTGGAGTCTTTATAAATCAAAGAGAGAGAGAAGAGAGACTTTGACATCATTAGTCTTCACAGTGAAGTGCCACATTATCTCAATTAGGATTTAATCCTTTCCTTATCAAATGGTGAACAACATTTTCTTTTGAGGCTCATTTGTCAGTGAGGCAAGAGCATGCTTAAAAATATTTAGATGCAAGAGAATTTGATCGAGTGGCCAATGGTTTTTCAGATGCAAGGTTTTCACTCACACAAATCTTAGTGACGATCCATATTATGCACCTCATGGTTTCACATCCCTCTACTACTTTTGTACATTTTTATGACAAGCAGTGATTAATTATTGTTCCATTATGTTTATCACAAAACTGTACATAACCTATCTGAAGACACTCTAAAACCTGAAAGATACCTCTGTGGTTTAATATTTTTTATAAGATATCATATGCCTGTATACACAGTAATGTACAGATTTGTTACTGACGTGTTCCATGTTTACTGAATTTCTCAGTTACATCTATAAAAGATCACCTAACCGAAGCTGGGGCACAAGGCAAACAGACGGCACATGGACAGGAATGCTGGGTCTTATTATGAGGGAGGTAAGTCAAACGCACGTGGAATTTAGTGACAGTTTCACAGTCTAGGTCAACGGTTCTCAACCTTTTTCTGGCTGCGCCTCCCTCAGCCTTGGTCCACATATCCACGCCTCCCCCCCCCCCTCACTTCCTTCCATCTTAAAAATTATTCTTGAATAATTACCATGCCTCGACGGAGTCTGGCAAGGTATTGTTTTTAGTAAAGTTTGTTTATTTCCTTGTTTGTCAGCAACATTACGGAAAAACAGCAGAATGAAATTACATGGAACTTTCAGGTTATGTGGGCAATGGACCCCAAAGAAAGTGATTAAAATGAAAAGTCAAAATCAAGGTCACTTTTTTCGAGGGCTATAACTTGAAAACTGTTGAAGATAGAGATATTTACTATTAGGAACATACAGGAACTCGTAACATAGGCTGTCATTTGCCACCAAGACCTTTGACCTTGAGTGAACCTGAAAGGTAAAACTCAAGGTCATGGATATTCAGGGGGCTATAACTCGAAACTGGTTGAAGACAGAGGGATTATCAGCATATAGGGAATCCCATATGGGTTTTTAATTGATACTTTGACCTTTGATCGAAAGTGGCATTGAAAGGTCAAACTCAAGGTCACGGATATTCAGGGTGCTATAACTCGAAACTCGTTGAGGATAGAGATATTTACTGTTACCAAGATAAAGGAAGTCTCATATGGGCTTTCCTTTGGCAGCATGACCTTTGACCTTGAGAGACCTTGAAAGGTCAAATGAAAGATCACGGATTTTCAGAGGACGCAACTAGAAAAAATTTGTGCAATTACCCAAGACTTTAATTGTGCACCGACACTAAATGGTCGAAACAAGTCAGTATTTAACAACAATAAAATAACTGCTGTTGGGTGAAGTTTGTTGTGTCTGGTACTTGTTATTTGCTGTTGCCGCAGCTTCAGGTTAACGATAACCCAGGCGAATACAGACTGAATTAGCCCTTATCCTGCTCTCCACTATCCCCATTATAGGGAAATGGAGGGGAGAGTTGGGGGACGGTTGCCTTTTAACTGAGCTGCGGTCCATCTTGCAGTATAAAACTTCTTGGTGTCTCATTTTCTTTCAAAATGATCAGATTAGAAACAGGAAAAAGAAAAAAAGCATGGAGGTGACTAGGCAACACAACAGAGGAGAAAAAACCTTATTCCACGGATCCAAAAAACAGTGCTTTGAAGGCCGGAGCAGACAGAATGTGAGTACTCAATACAAATCGGTAATTCATCATGACACACACACACACACACACACACACACACTTTCAGTTCATTCTGTTTTTCCTTGAGTCTTTGCGCCTCCCTTGGAAACTGCTCATGTCCCCCAGGTTAAGAGCCATTGGTCTAGATGTTACCATGTCAGTATTCATATGCCTCATAATATACACAAAGAGTTCCCATAATATGGCATAATAAGTATTAAAGATTTTTAAAACAGCTTTCCGTGTCACAACATTCTGGGATGATGCCTCACACCATCCCACATTATCAGGAGAAAACTTTTAGCAGGCCGTCTATAGATGTATTTAGTTAGCTCATTCCATTTGAAAGTGGTAATAAACGCTTCATTCTAGGCTTCAGTAATTTGTCCACATGTCTCCGGTACATCACTGCCTTAAATTCTGAAGTGTAAGTATGCAAACTAATTAATTTTTAAATAATGGATACACATATTTCATAGTGTCGTGCCAGAACCCAAGCACCTTCATCACACGGCTGATAAAGTGTGGTAAAAGAAATAGAAATATATTCTTTAATAACAAACTTATATTCATGAATGCATTAGCTGCATTAAATACTAAAAGGGAATGAGGTCTACCCTAATCGAACATTCGTAGGTAAATATATAGCTCTTTGAGGGAAGTGAACATCAGAATAAATATTTTGACGGTTTATCCAAATTTTTTAAATGATCTATAAGAGAATGGAAACCAGAAGCGCTGACACATTTGACACATCAGTTTTATATTTGAAACATAGAACCATTACTAAAGGTTTGTGAAAGGTGTTAAATGAACTGTTTTATTGTGATGTAATAAGAAACAGACAACAAATGAATGTGAGAAGGAAGGACTCCCTTAGCCGCTTGGGAAGGAATGAGAAATATGGATGGCAGGGGTCAATGCTGGTTGAGGTTTGTCGGCGGATTTATTAATTTGGCTGTAAATTACTCCAACATAAGAACTTTATGGAGTTGTACATGATACCTGGGAATAAGCAAGCAACTCTATGTTGCTTTGATTCATCGTCTATGTTTTGCTCATTCTGACTAGTTTGCTGATATGTCTGTTAATTTTATCTAATGTCAACCTCATTTTACAGATGGCAGCTTACATCATTTTAATTATTTAGTAGGATTACGATTGATATCATACATTATAGGTACATAATCTGTTCTGTTTTGCAAAATATCTCCTCTGCTATTATTTGGCTTACAGATCAAAAGGTCAGTATTTTAATTCTTTAAGCTATTATCACATTTCATAAAGAAGGAATAAAACGCTTTGACGATTTATCATCATCATCATCCAGACCTTTCCAACCCAGGTGGGGTAAGGCAGTGTCTAGGGAGCCAGAAATCGATAAATAAAAACGGTAAAAATGAGATCTTAAAGTTTGCCCAGTTGAATGAGCCACACTTCCATTCGGACACAATTGAAACCCCCAGAATCCTGTGTCCACCTGATTGATTGAAATTCATTCCTCACTTAATTCACACTTACCCATCAGACAGAGCCAATCCGACGACTGTCAAATTAAAATGGGTTGCTAAATTCTGGTAATACACTCCCCCGCACGAAATTCATCCAGCCAGCTGGATCACTAGTCAGTTCACGTGACTCTTTAGCTCCTATACCTCTGTTTCCGACATATTCGTTTACCATATCTATCCACATATTTCTGGTCCTACCACGCCTCCTCTCACCTTCAAATTAGCCCAGACGTGCCCTTTTCACCACTCTATTTACACCCATTCGCTCCCCATGCCCATGCCCTGTTAGCATAGTCTCTTCAACTTGTGTCCACAGACTTCCTTATTATCCATCTATCCCCAATTACATTGTACCTTATCGTATGCACTGTACACACTCTGCACACATTTCTGAACAGACTTCCTTAATATGTATCTTTCTCCATTCATCTTGTTCCTTATCCTATTAACTGTCAACATGCAGCACACGTTTCTGAACAGTCCATCTCCACTGCTTTTACTCTTGACTTGCCATGAACGATTTAAATACACAGTATTCCCGAAAAGCTATATATTTCTAAGTAACTGACGAGAACTCAAACCAACTTGCAATTGTATGGATCCTCAGTTTAATGATGATATTTTTAAATTCAAGAAAATACTTAAAGAATGTAGGCATGGAAACTGCGACATAGAAATGTAGGCCAAATGCAAGTAAAAACTTCACTTTGTTGGACTAGCGTAGATAATAACAACTGATGAAATCACAAGATTTAAGGTTAGTATTATGTCACACCTAATTTTTAGTTGATTGTATACGGAGGGTGAATTTGCCCATAAAGAATGCATGTATATGCGGAAATCGACGTAAAGAAAACTTCTAAAATGAAGTTTGGAAGATGATAATGATGCTTTTGTAGTTCATCCCATGTCAGCCTCACCCAGCAGACCCGTCAAATGCGACGAGAAATTGCCCCTACGGGGTCGTCCTACAGATTCTTTACACCGTTGAAGTTGTGTCTGCGTCATAGCGTGGCATGTGTTGTTCATTCCTTCATAATGGGTGCTGTGTTGCGTGGGGCTACTCTACAACCTGGGCGTGTGCCATATATATATATATATATATATATATATATATATATATATATATATATATATACTGTATAGGAACATGAGTGAGAACAGAGGAAGAGACAGTAGGAAACAGGAAGGGAGTAGATAGATGGTGGGCTGACCACCATGTTTTTTTTTTTTTTTTAACCAGCAAGTTAGTAGAGTGGGTGTTTGTTTCTGAAGTATGTGTTAGTAGATGGGCATAGGGTTTGGGTTGTTTGTGATGGTTTTTAAACTATTTGGGAACCATCCGTGAAATGTACGTTTCCGTTCATCCATGGTATTTTTGAGGGAGTTCTATGTTTCATTGTTGATTGTCTCGATTTTCCCTCATATTTTCCTCGCTTGGTTGTGCAGGGGTTTGATTTTGGTTATTTCGTGTATTTGTTCGGTGTTTAGTGTGTAGGGGTAGTGTTGGTTAGTGGCAAATCTGAGAGCCTTGTTTTGAACTGTCTGTAGTTACAATACAATTAAATACAATTAAAATTGGTAACTGGAATGTGAGAACGCTAAATCATGACGGTAAAATCGATGAGTTAGTGAAGGTTTTTCAAAATTACGGACTTGATATTTGTGCTCTGACAGAAACTAGATTAACTGGAGTCGATAAGTTGGATTTGGAGGATGGTATACGTTTATTGATATCTGGTCGACAGGACAGAATGCATTATCAGAGAGTAGGATTGTTGCTGGGTTGTAAGGCAAATAAGGCTTTATGTGAGTGGGATTCTATAGATGAGCGATTGTTATACGCACGGTTTAAATCAAATCATGGCAACATCAGTCTGTTTGTGTGTTATGCACCTACTAATGATGCACTCGATGAAAGGAAAGACACATTTTCTGAAAAGTTGCAAGAAGGAGTAGGAAGGGTACCTAGACATGATGTTTTGATCTGCGTTGGAGACTTTAATGCAGTAATGGGCTGTTCAAATGAGGTATTTGAGGCATGTATGGGTAAGATGGGAGTTGGTAGTAGGATGAGTGAAAACGGAGTGAGGTTTGGAAGCTTCTGTCTAGCAAATGACTTAGTCATCGGGGGCACACTCTTTCAGCATTGCAATATACACAAGACAACTTGGGTGTCGCCGTGTGGAAAATATTAAAATCAGATTGATCACATCGCTATCAGTAGGAGGCATAGAAGTTCTCTGCTAGATGTTCATGTTAAACGGGGAGCGGATATTGGTAGTGACCATCAACTCAGCATTGCAAAAATAAGGTTTAAACTTAAAAATCAGAAGAAGGAAAAATCTGGTGTTGGTAGATACGATATTGTTAAGCTTAGAAGGGAAGGAGAAGAAAAGGAGGAATTCAGATTAGAATGCAGAAATAGGTTTTTGGTGTTGGAAACGTTGGAAGAGGGGGAGAGAAGTGTAGATGAGATGTGGGAGGATGTGAACAAAGTTTTGCATGAGACTGCTGAATGTACGATTGGAAGGAGACATAGCTTCAGGAGAAAGAAATGGATATCAGAGGAAACGTGGGATATGATAAAAAAGAGAGGTGAGGCTAAATTGAGGAGTGAGATGCAATGCGTTGATGAACGAGAGATTGAATTAGCAAGAGCTGCGTACTGGAGTTTGAATTCAGAAGTAAGAAGGTTAGCTAGGAGAGATAAAAGAGGATGTGTGGATGAAAAGGTTGCAGAGACCGAAATCTTAATAAACAAAAATGATGGACAGAGTCAAAGAATAGCATATGAATCGATTAGAGAACTGAGTGGTAATGCAGGTAAACGCAAGGAAATACCAGTTAGAGACAGGGAAGGAAATTTATTGACCAAAGATGGAGATATTAAAAATAGATGGAAAGAGCATTTTGAGACAGTTTTTAATAGACCAATACCACCAGAAGAGGATATACCGTCTGCTCAGGAAGATTTAAATATAGAAACAGGAGAGTTGAGGCTTGCAGAAGTGGAGAAAGCAGTAAAACAGTTAAAGAATAATAAGGCACCAGGGGAGGATGGTTTATTTCCGGAAATGTTTAAAGTGGAGGGGGATAGATTAATAATGATCTTGACCAAGCTATTCAATAAGATATGGGTGACGGGGTTACTACCATCAGTTTGGAAGAATGGTGTAATTGTTAAAGTTCCGAAGAAGGGAGACCTGAGTGAATGTGGTAATTGGAGGGGAATCTCTTTGTCACCGATAGCTTTGAAAGTTTTCAGTAGAGTGTTGTTAAATACGTTGGAGCCGGTGGTTGAGGGTATTCTGAGGGATGAACAGGCTGGTTTTAGAAAGGGACGTGGTTGCAATGATCAGATCTTTATAGTTAGGCATTTGATGCAGGAAGTTAATGAAATGAGGGTACCGTTAAGTCTTTGTTTTGTTGATTTTGAAAGGCTTTTGATAGTGTTTCGAGAGAGACTATGGGGAAGATCATGAGACATTATGGAATACCAGAGGAGTTTGTGAGGGTCATTATGAACATGCATGAGGACACATTTTGTAAAGTGATGGTTGATGGTTGTCTTAGTGATTCGTTTGAAGTCAAGTCCGGAGTAATTCAAGGTGGTGTTCTATCGCCTTTTCTATTTATATTGGCCATTGATTACATTATGAAACGCGTTGGAACAGAAACCGGTGCAGGTATACTTTGGGGAGAGAACAGGAAACTTTTGGATTTAGATAATGCAGATGATATAGTTTTGATTTGTGATGGGCCAGAAGAGATGCAGAGAGTGTTGGACTGTTTGGTGAGTGAAGGTCGCAAGGTGGGTTTGGTTATTAATTGTGGAAAAACTGAAATAATCAATATGAATATGGAAAATGCGCAGGAATGTGTAATTGGAGGTATGGTTGTAAAGCAAGTTGATAGGTGTAAATATTTAGGTACTTATTTAGCCAAGGATGGTTCTTTGAACTTTGAATTCGAGGAAAGGTTAAAGAAGGCTAATCAGGCAATGGGAATGCTTAAAAATATTTGGAATAATAACAATTTCTCTGTGCATACAAAAATCAAACTTTATAAGGTAATGGTTAGGAGTATCTTAATTTATGGACACGAGTCTTGGTACAGCACAGTGACTATGGAAAATAAATTCTTGGTGTTTGAAAATAAAGCACTTAGAAGAATATTAGGAGTTAAGTGGTGGGAAAGGATACCAAATAGTAGAATTAGAGAAATAACGGGAGTGCAGCCGATCGATGAATATGTTAGATTCTCACGATTGAAGTGGCTAGGACATGTGTATAGGAGACAGGGAATAGTACGAGGTACACCAGGGTGGGTGGCACTTGGTAGGAGAGGTAGAGGAAGGCCAAAAGAGACGTGGGTGAGGACAATGAGACGGGAAGCTGGAGATGAGTGTTGGGGAGATCTTGAGGAGTTAGCACAAGATAGGATGTGGTGGTGTGAGTTCATCGAGGCCCTATGCATCCCCGAGGGTGCCACAGGAAATGATTGATTGATTGATTGTAGTTTCGTCATCTAGGTGCGGCTGAAGGTGTGTGTGTGGGGATGGGGGGGGGATATGCTAGGATGGAAAGATCTAGCGTTTAAACAAGATGGGTTTTAATTTTGGTGTTCATGTTTTTAAAGCGGAGTAGACGACATAGTGCACATGTAGCTTTGTTTTTTTTCTGTCATTTACACTGTTTAGGTATCCTCTAGAGTTAAGATTCAGGCCGAGCATTTTTCCTCCTTCTTTAAAATCAATTGATTATTAATGGTTCTTTTCTTGTATTGGCAAGTTGGATCACAGTGAAGTTATTGATGTTGGTCCTGATTCTTCACTTGTTCTCATGTGCATTTATTTTCTCTACTTCATATTTAGTTCTAGAGTTCATTATGTGTCTTGATGGTCCTGGGTATTTTATTATTTGAGTGATGTCGTTGGCATAACTGATGTTGGTGCCATGTGTGGCTTAGGGATGTCACTAGTGTAGATGGTAAAGAGAGTTGGGGACAGAACACTACCTTGGGGGACACCACATCCCAGGGCAAAGCTGTGTCCAGTGTGATATTTAAATTTGATTTTGGCTCCTCTGTCATTTAGAAAATCACATAAGATTTATCAGTGAGAGTTCGTAGGTTAAGGTTGAGTAACTTGTATTTTACGCCTATGTGCCATACCTTGTTGAACTCTTTTGTTATATCTCTGAGGACTATATGACGTTGTCCTTTGTTTGATTTATTAAATGCGATGTATTCTGTTCCAGTAGCGATTGCTTGGGTGGTGCCCCTCAAGAAGCGGAAACCATATTGATTTTTCGTTATATAGGGTGTTAGAATCTAAGTGTATTCTTAATTTTTCGTTAATGATATTTTCCAGAGTCTTCCCTGGAACTTCTAGGAGATATATAGGTCTATAGTTTTCTACTAGATGTGGATTATTGTTCTTTTTGGGATTAATCTGATAGAGGCGACTTTGAATTTATCTGGGAAATATCCTGCTGAAAAGGTTGCATTAAATATATGCCTGAAGGTTTCTTTGGCTACACTAGGAAGGTTAGATAAAATAGTTTTGTTGATTCCGCATTCTCCAGGGCACGTTTTCTTCATGTTTTTGATAATAGCAGTAATTTCTCCTTCAGAGATGGGAGTAGTAAAAATTGTGTGTGAATCTAGTCTGGCAGGGTTTGCTGTGTGGTATGGTGTGAGTCAGTTGGCAGGGTTTGCTGTGTGGTATGGTGTGAGTCAGTTGGCAGGGTTTGCTGTGTGGTATGGTGTGAGTCAGTTGGGATTGTTGTTTAGATATTCTCCTACAATGTCTTCGTGTCTTTGGTTGTTATGTATATAGTCGTCTTCTTGGAAAATGGCTTCTCAATATCTTCTGTGTGTGATTTCATGTTCTCTATGGGAGTATTGTCTGGTGCCTCGAGGGTCTAACTCTAGAACATAGTGGGGAAAAAGGATTGAGTGGCCAGAGAGAATTTTGACTTTGCGCCAGAAGGTGGAGGGGCCGTTGTACGTGTTGGCAGTGTTGGTGATGTTAGTCCAGTGTGTGTGTTAGTTTAGAAGAGATGTATGTAATCGAGTTTGAAGAGATCTGTAGTGTTTGAAATGTGCTCTTGTCCTGCCGTGTGTTTGGGAGGATTCTGAGAGCGTTATCTTGAATAATGAGGATGTGTGTGTCTCTGGAGTGTTTTGGATGAGTAATTGTTCTGTGTGTAGTTGTTAGAATGTCCTTCCTGATTTCTTCGTTTGTGGTGGAGTACCATCTGTCGAAGGCTAGGTCAATTTCCTGGACAGTGCCCTTTTGTGGGTTGATGAAGTTATCAAAGGCAGTGTTTATTTCTTGTCTGAAGTTGTTCCAGTTGGCCATGGCGAAGTTGGATCTAGGATGAATGAGAATGGATACTGGGGCAGTGGAGGTGGTGGCAATTAAGAGGATGTGGTCGCTGGTAGTAAGGGGTCCGGGGAAGAAGTGAACGTTGTGGTATGCGTTCATGTTGCTGAGTGCAATGTCAGGGGTGGTGGAAGAGTTGTGTGAGTGAAATGTGGGGAAGTAGGGTCCTATATGTCTTAGTGTAGTGTCGGTGATGAGTTGGGCTATTTGTCTGCCTGCAGTGTTTGAAGTCCTGTTGCCTAGCCCCTTAACCGCGGGG
The DNA here is from genome assembly GCF_032717465.1 of Coenobita brevimanus. Classification (NCBI taxonomy): domain Eukaryota; kingdom Metazoa; phylum Arthropoda; class Malacostraca; order Decapoda; family Coenobitidae; genus Coenobita; species Coenobita brevimanus. Next base: position 26,799,012 of record NC_136961.1, on the reverse strand, counting down.
CGTCACTTTCGTGACGCTCGGCTACAATGGATCATACCGCGGGGCGTCACTTTTGTGATTCTGTGTTATTTTGAATTATCCCGGGCTCTCAAGTGGTGGCTTGTATCATCTATCAGTACTGCCAATGTCCAACACTAGTCAGCACTCCAAATCTCATCTGTACTCCCATCCATTGTTGACATTTTAGCTATTTTACCCCCTTCGTGACTCCCCTCCCTACCTGCCCTCCATTACCCTCTCCTCTCACCTCCCACGCTGTGCTGTGCTACGGAAATTTCCCCCTTCTCTTTCCACAGATTTCATCCATTGAAATAAGCCCTATGCCCTATAATTTTACCCAATAATATATACCAAAAAAAAACAGGTAAGTGATAGTGTTATACTCCATAAATTGGCTAATTATCACCTGACAACACCTCACGTGCATTCATTCGCTACATTACCACGGTAATTTCCCCTTTGATTTATGCCTTGTAATCGATGTCTGTAATAAAAATATATATCAGAAAGGAAGGGAGAATCCTAATTGACATTTACATTCACCTGGAACTACCTATTTCTTTATTTATTGCCGAGATTTTCTACCTATAAAAAATTAGCATGTAAGTTAGCAGCAGTAAGCCTAAAGTGTCATTGTCAACCCTTCCCTTCTCAGATAATTTACCCCCTTCGTGATTCCCCTCCCTACCTGCCCTCCATTACCCTCTCCTCTCACCTCCCACGCCACGCTGCGCTACAGAAATTTCCCCCTTCTTTTTTCACAGATTTCATCCATTGAAATAAGCCCTATGCCCTATATTTTTACCCAATAATATATACCAAAAAAAAAACCAGGTAAGTGATAGTGTTATACTCCAGAAATTGCCTAATTATCACCTGACAAAACCTCACGTGCATTCATTCGCTACATTACCACAGTAATTTCCCCTTTGATTTATGCCTTGTAATCGATGTCTGTAATAAAAATATATATCAGAAAGGAAGGGAGATTCCTATTTGACATTTACATTCACCTGGAACTACCTATTTCTTTATTTATTGCCGAGATTTTCTACCTATAAAAAATTAGCCTGTAAGTTAGCAGCAGTCAGCCTAAAGTGTCATTGTCAACCCTTCCCTTCTCAGATAAGCCGCGGCATTTAGTTCCTTGTCCTCCACTGCAGAGACAACATGTCGCACTCGCGCGCCGCCATTCCTGCCGCTTCTGCGCCCATTGCAAAGGGCCCCGTGACCTCTACGCCAAAGAAAAGTGTTGAGGCAAGCAGGAAAGGCCTCAGTGACTCTGCAGTGGCACGAGAACTTGCTGAATTGTCCATGATAATAATGGACAGCGATTTTGACGATTCTGGTGAATCGTGTGATGAGCAAAGGATTGAAGTTATCGCGCCAGAAACAGCGACAACAAGTGCTCCTACCAGTGAATCAGTGTCTAGCTCCAAGGGAAAGGAGCCTTTAGTGCAGGAAGGACAAGAATTTGGGAAGGGAGTGAAAGGGCGGCGTGTTAGCCCCAGAACAATGCCCCCACGTGACCCAGCCCGCCATGAGTCACAAGAGCATTCACCTTCCCGTTCCCCAAGCCCCGCTTTACTCATCTCTTCATCATCGTCGGCTGAGTTATCTCCGGAGTCTTCGTCGTCGGAGTCACCACCAGCATCAACAGTGAAGGCCGGCTGTAGAGGTAGAGGTAGATCTAAGAAAGTGAAAAGTAGTGTAGCTAGTAGGGTAAGGGCTGCTAGTGCTGTACGGCAACCTAGGGTCAGTGCGAGTGACCTTGACAGAGATAAGCCTCCCTCTCAGCCAACCTCCACCACCACCACCACCACCATCCCTCCACCGCCACGCCAGGGAATCCTGGACGCCTTCGCGTGGATGGAAGGGTCAGATTTTGTCCCCGAAAACCTGGTTTTCGATGAGAGCTCGTCAGGAGTTCAGCCTGCCTTCATTATGGACGAAAATGCTGAGTGTGTCGACTACCTTTTGGCCTTCCTAGATGACGAAGTCATGCAGCACATATGTGATGAGACCAACAAGTTCGAATCACAACGTGCTGCTAGTGGTACAGGTGCAGCCAAGATGCAACAGTGGACCATGCTGGGAGTGCAGGAGCTGTATGTGTTCTTTGCCCTCTTGCTTCTTATGCCACACTCCAAGAAGCATGAGTTGGAAGAATACTGGTCCATGGACCCCTTACTACCCTCACCGACCTTCAACAAGTACATGGCCAGAGATCGCTTCCGGAACATCATGGGAAACCTACACTTTGCCGATAATGATGTACCTTCCCAAACCGACCCACTCTGGAAGATCCGGGAGATTCTGAACAGAATGAAGGATAAGTTCATGTCATTCTTCCACCCATTTCAAAAGGTTGTCATTGATGAGTCCTTGGTTTTGTTCAGAGGACGTCTTCGGTTTGTTCAGTACATTCCAAGCAAACGCCATCGCTTTGGAATTAAGTTCTTTGTACTGTGCGACTGTAAGACGGGGTACATCCTTGACTTCGTCATATATTCAGCCAGCACTGTCGATCTCGATAAAACACACCCCCTTGGCTTCTCAGGCTGTGTAGTGAAAGTGCTCCTAGAAAAGTATTTTGGTGGGAATCATGTGCTGTATACAGACAACTACTATACAGCACCGAAACTTGCCAAATACCTTTCTGAGCATGGCATTGGCTCCTGCGGCACTGTGAAAAGTAATCGTGCCAACTTCCCCAAATTCCCAGAGGCGGGAAACTCGCAGCGAGGAGACGTGCACCTATGCAAGTCTGAGAAGATGCTGGCAATACGGTGGCATGACAAGAGAGTCGTGCACATGCTCACCACCGTACATAAGGGGGAGATGAGAGACAGTGGGAAGGTCGACCGTAGGACAGGCGAACCTGTGATGAAACCTGATGCTGTGTTGGACTATAATATAAACATGCGGCTGGTGGACAAGTCCGACATGATGATTGGTGAGATCGACTGCCTCAGGAAGAATACTAGGTGGTACAGGAAAGTTTTTCTGCATCTCATAGATATGACGATGCTGAACGCCTTCATCCTGTACAAGATGAAGGTAAAGCCACCCAAGTCCTTCTCCCTGAGGTTGTTCGCCAGGACTTGTGTCCAGCAGCTGCTGGAAAAATATGGTAAGGTGCAAGCAGCAACTCCAAGGCGCCATCCAGTTACACTTCCCGACCGACTTGAGCAGAGGGCGTATATGGATCGGCACAGACTTGAGCTAATGCCTGCCACAGGGAAAAGGAAGACTGTGATTCACAGGTGTCAGGTATGTGCGCATACCACATGCCGCACACCTGAGCATAAACGCACCTCTTGGCAGTGCGCTGAGTGCCAGGTTCCCCTCTGTGTAACCTGCTTCTTCGATTATCACAGCCAGAAGCAGTTCTAACAGTGCAAGTGTGGAAGCAGAATTATTTGGAAATAATGTGTAAATAATGTGTAAATAATGTGTAAATAGCAGGTGAAAGCAATGGATGTTCAGTTCATATGATTGAACAGTGTATTATAGTTTTATCTTACTGAAAGTGACAGTGAATAACATATTGTAAGTAAAATAGAAGGGTAAATATTGAAAATAGAATAGAAAATGTAAATAGTAATGTAAGTAATTAGTAATATAAGAATATGAGTACAAATAATTTATGTTATAACAGTGAGAGTGAATCCGTGGCTCTCTACGTATTTTACTGAATGAAAAATTGAATGACTTCAGTGACAATAAAATAATATGACTGAAGGAAACTTATGGAGAAAGACTCCAGATATATATAAGTGTGATATAGTAATAGAAATATAAAGTGTGAGGGGTTTTATGAATAATAAATGACAGAGTGCCTAGAGTGAACTAGCGCAAGTGCGGCGATCAGACGCGCTTGTAATTTCCATTGCTTTCACAGTGTTTTTTTTTTTTGTATGGATCCCAAACTACTTGAAAATGGCAGAATAGTGTTTATAGTGTTTGTATCTGGCTGTGGTAATCATATAACGGGTTGTCGGGAAGTGTATAGTGGAGACTTAGTTACCCTACTTCAGAGGTCTCCACAAGTCCTACGGAAACAGACGAAGGCTCAACAATCATTCCAGGAGAAAGCTGAAGGTATGTGCAATAAGCATATATAATTTTATTATTCTAGGACTAATAACTGATTTTTAGCAAATATTTTTTGAGAGTCTGTCGGAGCCCAAATAACCCCGCGGGACACGCAAGTCATTGGTAAACAAGCCCGCGGTGTAGGGGCTAGGAGATGGTGTTTAGCTTTTAAGTCTCCTATTAGATATACTGGGGAGTTTCTCCTAAATAGGTTTATGAAGTCGGGGGTTGGGAGGTAAGGACGACTTGGGGCAAGGTATGTTGTGGCAATGATAATTTTGCCAGTGTGTGTTTGAATTTCTACAGTCAGCATGTCAGATATGAAGTGGTCCAAGAGTTTATATTGCATATTGTTTTTTAAGGCAATGACTGTTCCATCGATGGGGAGATTGAATAGATTTCTGTGTGTGTGTGTGTGTGTGTGTGTGGTGTAGCCAGGGATATGTAGAGAGTTTTTGTGTTGGAATGCCATGACTGTTGATCAGGATGATCTCTGGGTCTGTGTTACGATATGTGTCGATTAGACCAAATTTTCGTCCATGCCAGTTAAGCACATTATAATGAATTATTCTCATTGTCTGTGTCTTTGGGGTCTGGACTGGGCGGGTTGTGATGTTTTTGTATGTTGGTCCAGCTTTTGTAGAAGGAGTCTTTCTTCAGTGGTGTCTGTGGGTCGGATCATTGATTGGAATTTATATGTCTCTCACATTCAGCTTTTTCTTTGTTTAATGCTGCATCTGTGGACATAATTATTTTGTTGTTCACCTTAACTAATGTTTTTTTCTCTTTAATGACCATGGACAGATCACTATGTTTACATTCTCTCTTGAGGTTCCATATTGAGGGGAGGAGTGCTGCCTTGACTCCTTCCAATTTTGTGAATGTTATTTGGTCCACTTCAATATCAATATTAATTTGCTCTTCGTCTTCTGAGGAGTTTGAGTGTGCATCTGAGCCAGTGTCCATTCGGTAGGCTGAGTTTGAGACATGGAGATGCGTTTCCTCTTGGTGTGAGAGGCCGTGAGCCCCTGGAGGGGGGGGGGAGTTATGTGTTGCAACATCATCGATATTTTCGTCAGAGTTAGAGGCTGAGTTGAAGGTGGGAGGTGAGCTAGTGGGTGGGTCTGGGGGATTTGCTCTTAAGCTGGTTGGTGGAAGAGAAAGATTTTTTGTTGATGCGGGTAGCATTACTTGGAGTATTTTTTCAGAGGGGGATTGGGGGGAAGTTTCAGTACAGGAAGTCCATTTAGTGTACAGCTCTGCTCTAATATCTTGTTGAAGCTGCCTGGCATTGCTAGCTCATTCATGTGAGCATTCATGATAAGAACTATGTAGACTGAGAATTGCTCGTTGGGTGTTGTGCTATGAGTAGTTGCTGTTGTGGGGATAGAAGTGCTGGTTTGTTTAATTGCCTGAGCGAAGCTTGTACCTGGGCGGACTGAGGCAGGAGTGGTGACTTGTGTGTTAATGGCAATTTTCACCTTTCTTGTGGGGCATTTCATTGCCGTAGAGCGGTGATCACCTCCACAGCTAATGCATTTTTTAGAGGGAGAATTGCAGTTTCTCCATGTGTATTCTAAGGAGGAACATTCTGAGCAGATTTCGTAATACGGGGGTTTGGGGCATGAGGGGTGTGAGTCCAGTGCATAGCACCTCATGCAAGCCATGATTCTTATGTATTTTTCAGCTTCGATCTGGTGTTTGCTGATGTATAAGTGGAACATTTTTAAGTCCTCCATTGCCTTTTCTGCCATTCTTGCCTCGTCGAATTCTACTTTCATGGTGTTTCTTTTTCCAAATTTGGTTATTTCGATTACTTTGGCCCAGGAGTTTTCTTCCATAAGTTCCTGATCAATGGCATCTTCGGTATGACAGTATATGATGTCATCTGCCTTAGTGCAGATGATGCTTCTTTTTGTTTTAATTTCTGGCGGCAGGATCGGCGTTAAGCTATTTTCCTGCAGTGCTTGTTTTACTGTGTGGGGCAGTAATTTCTCTACATCCTCATCTGAGGCCGTGGAGGCAGTGACGTAATCTTTTGAATCATTGAGGCCAGTGATTTTAAATTCTTGGGGGGCGATAGTTTCTAACAGTTTCAGTTTTGTTGGCGAGTCCCGAGGAGTTCTGTGTTTTACTTTTAGTTTACCCATTTTGGTTCATTTGGTGGAGTTCTGTTGGCCACTAATAGGCCACCTAAAAGGTCCTTCCTACCCAAGATCCAGGGCTTGTGCCCTAAATTTCCCCAACTCTGAAGGGGGTGACCACTTGCAAGGCCGAAGGAGTACCCTGGACTCCTATCCCTATTACAGAAAACCCGCCATGGTGCTTCCTACAACCACCCCCTAATGGGGACTCCTCGTGCCACTTGCCTCGGGGTTCGGCGTCGTACCACACCAGAGCTTCTACTGGGTGAGCCCAATCAGGACCAGAGTCTACCTTGGGGAATGAGCCGATAGATAATAAAGAAAAAAAGATTGGTGAAGATGTAAAGTTGCGATCAGTAAAAGTCTATGGCAAGGGATGAGATGAAGTGGACTGGCTGTGCTGAGATGGATGATGGGATATGTCTGCGGGATGGAGTGGCCACGTTTCAGTATCTGGGACACTGGGGAAGACGTGTGGTTGCTACGACTGCTGGGCCAGAACTGAGATGAGATGAGATGAGACATGTGCCATCTATGATTCCACCCATCGTAAATATAAGTGAGTAACTGAGGAGAGCTGCGTGATGTCCTGTACTAAACCAAGCTAGGTGTATTATTTTGGTTGGCTCTGTTTAAGGGTACCTCTGATAAGTAGATGTTGGGAATGTGAGGGGGAGGGATGTGACATAGTGTTCTGAGATGTATTGTCGTGTGCGTGAAATGGGTATGTAGGTGTTTCTTCATTGCTTTTGTTTGAATCAGTAAATGAGATGTTGTTGAGGAGGATCTGGTAATGCTTGTGAGGTGACTGTTTTATGATCTATTTGCTTTTTGTGGATCAGTCATATGATGACAAGCTGTTGTGTGTTACGACAGACTGCCACGCAGAAGTGTCTACCATTCATATGAAGATAATATCTCACAGGGAAGACTGGTTTCGAAGTGTAAGTGAGCTGTGAGAGTGGTATTCGTGCAGCCAATGATGATGTATAGTACGTTGTTTTGTATAGTCTGCAAGGCTTTACAGTGGGAGTTAGGAAAGGGGCACATGCCAGGGAGGGGTAGGACATAACTGATAAAATGTATTATCACTAGAGTTGAAAATGTTCCTTTTTGTTGTCTAAAGTATGTCCCTGGGGTAAAATGCTTCTTATGTATTGTGTGTGGTCCCTGAAGGTGAATTCACTGTCGTAAGTCACTGCAAGGATCTTAGTGAAGAGAGTGTGTGGCACAGGTACAATGTAGAATGTGATGTTAGGGGTGTACATGCGTTCATGTTTGTTGGTGATGAGTGTGATGGTGGATTTGGCACGAGTGATTGTCAGTTTGTTATCCTCGACCCATCTCTGAAGTGTGATGAAATCGTCTTGTGGCACTGTGCAGACTGTGTACATAAAATGATGTGAGGTTGTAGTATTTTCAACTGTATAATTATGAGACAATGTTTGTGGGTGGTTGAGGTGTAGGAATGCTATGCATGATTAGACTGAAAACTTTAGGTGAAATACCGGAGCCCTGCGGAACACCATTACGGAAGTTTTGTGTACATGATGACTTGCTCCAGAATGTATCGAGTGATTGTCTACCGGATAAGTAGTTGGCAAGCCAGCGTTTGGAGTTGTTCTCCATTTTCATAAGGTGATATAAGGTCATGGAATTCACCTTTTGAAACTTAGCCAGCAGAGAAATCTTTATCAATCTATATACCTACGCTGCTCCCCCCGAAGAAAGGGAGGTATCCGAGACAGGACGACACACTCCCAATTTACTCATCCCTACACACACACATTTATTCGTGTCTTGGCCCCAAGGGGAGAAGGGACAGATCCTCACTACACCACACCTCACGAGGGTCAACTGCGCAGTGGAATCTGCAATATCTGCAGCAGAGCCTAACAGCAAATCCAGTTTACCCCAGCCAAATCATAATGGACCCATCCCCTTACCCACACCTGACCTGACGCTGGAGAATACCCGCTCAAGGCTGTGTCACCATTTATTCATTCACAATTCCTCTCCAGTCATCTTTATCACGTGCGGCCACTCTTCATTGCTAAACAGACATCCCTCTTGCAACTAATGCTCTTCTTCTCACTGTCCATCCATCCCATTTGTGGTCTTCCTTTCAGCCGTACACCTTTCTAATGCGATCCAGTTATCTTTTTCATCAATCACTCTTCATCCACTCCCTCCATACGCCCAAACCAACGCGAGACTCTCTGCTCAAATCGATCAGCCATCTGCCGCACTACTCCATTTCTCCTTTGCACTTCATCATTTCTCACTTGATCCATACAAATCACTACATATATACTCCTCAGACGCCTCATCCCCATTACATTTCCATGAGACATAAATTCTTTCCCATAAATATTTATGAAGGAGTCGTGAGTTTTTGGTGGATGACCTGTGACAAAGAATTTTGAAGATTTGATAGGGAGGAACTGTAATGTTAATATTACTTGCAAAGCTCCGTATGATTTCTAATATAATTTTGTGTTTCTGTCCAAACACCCCTTTTGTATGCCATGAAAACTTGAAATGAGACTAACACGATCAATGTGATGATAGTAGTTCTTATTTCATTTCAGGAAGCCGACTTAGCTCTTGGTCCTTTTGCAATGACACATAATCGAAATAAGTGGATAGACTACACATTCAGCGTCTTTTACACTGAATATACGGTTTTTGCTGCCCGTGGTCGTCCTAAAGTGGACCCGTGGGGCTTCCTGCAGCCTCTGTCACCACTGGTGTGGGCGGCTGTGGTAACTACCCTGCTGGCAGTGATCACTGTTTTGCTGCTCGTGCCCCCTTGTCTTCCCACCCATACACACCACAAAGCCAGGCGGGAGACTAATATCTTCAATTGTGTTCGCGTCCTCCTCCAAGAAGGTAACTGAAATATAGCCAAAATTTTTCTTTTTTCTGCTTCAAAAAGACATGTTTCTTTCAAGAAGTCTGATTTTTATGTACATGCTGAGAGAGAATGCTTCAGTGTTACTTAATATTTTATACAAACAGTAGAGTTTATTCTTTATGGTATAATGTTGGCCGTGTAGAACACTAATGAATTTAGTAGTAAACATTCTAGATTCCCAGCAATATTTCCCCTTTACTTAGAAGGAATCAACCCTCTGACGTCGAAGTCATCAGTTCAGTCTAGTGCTCACTTGGTTGCATTTCCTGTTTTGGGTACACAGTGAGAATGAACTAAACTGATTAAATGTAAAATACCCTGAAAGGACTTAAAATATGCCTTACTGGTTAAAAGCGAACTAAACTAACTTGTAATACAACTGAGCAAGACAAAATTGGAAACATACGGTTATGGTCTGACTTGAAAATTACTATTTTATCTTCATTAGGTCATTAATTTGTCAGAGGATGATGCATTGGAGACGACATCTTAGTGCGACCACCTCTTTACACAAGGGGAAAGTAACCAAAGAAAACCATGAAAGTCTTTACTTAGTAAGTTTGCATTTTTGTGGCTGAAAATATTTTAAAAAAATTATATAAAGATCAGTGGATGCCTTCGTACGTGAATAGGTTTAATTATAGTCACCTTTTTCTCAATGAAAAAAAAATGCAGAGTACAATTACTATTTATTTCTATGCTGTGGCTATTTATGCAGTGATTTACTGAATAGTGAACCAATGTAATGCATGATGATGCCTGAAGACTCAGGTAACTCATTACAATAACCGCTATAAATTACGAAATGCGAATTATTATATTCATCATATATTTTCCAATGCCATTGTGCTTCTTAAGTAATTATATTTTGCTGTGCCGTATGATGTAAACTGAGCAACTTGCAACAATGTTGCAACTGAGTATCTCCTTCAATGTTTCTCACCGTTATAAGGGCACACTGAGGCGTTGGTATGATGCAAAGTAGTGCTTTATATATATATATATATATATATATATATATATATATATATATATATATATATATATATATATATATATATATATATATATATATATATATATATATATATATATGTGTGTGTGTGTGTGTGTGTGTGTGTGTGTGTGTGTGTGTGTTTGTTGACAAGTGTATTTTACAGGGTGATTAGGAAAAAAACACACACAAGTGAGAGAATCGAGTTTACTCTCAGACATTTCACCAGTGGCTTTTATCAAAGAGAGTGCTCCATTTGCAGTGATATGAGCTGCTTACTTACCCGCTGGATCCTCACCTCTCAAAGGCTATCTCGTCCTGTCATGATCTGACCTATTTGATGTGACCACGGCACATCACACACACATGTACTTGCAGGGGTACTTGGCTTTGGCCACGAAGAATTCTATGATTACTGGCATTGCCTGGAACTCTGGATGGCCACTCCCTCTGTAAAAGACACCTGGGGTCCCATGTTACCCACTGAACCCATGTACCTCCTTGGGTTAATTTCCCCAGGGACATATTCCCCATGGATCTTTTCCTGCCATATACCTATTCTCCCTCTACCTACCTACCCAACCCGCCCTGCCCACCTCACCAATCAGTTCATCCATCCGTCCGTTGTACCTAACAATGATTTGGATGTAGACGTACTATAAAGCATTATTCGGTAATTGGCTACCATGTTTCTAGCAAGTTAACAATTATTTCTAATTAGTTCTAATCCTGGCCATCACAGGCGTTACGTTAGCAACTCTAATGTACACAGCAAAATTCGTTGTAAAATGTTACCCTTCGCAGAGCAATGTAGAGAGTTCTATATGTATCCCCCTCGATTTCCACAGACGACAGACAGACAGATAAACAGACAAAGTTTCTCATATAAAATAAAAAGCACCCAGAGAGGGCATACCTGCTCCAATACCATTGTCATTTAAAATGTTTCGGATCCGGATCCGTAGAGATTTTGTGTGGAATCAATGGGATCCGAATACGCCCTAAAATTTAATTAATTGTATCTTGGGCCACGGTCCACTCTTCCACAAAGTTTTATTGGAATTTATTGAGAACTTCTGAGATATTGTGCGGGATATATAGGATCCGGAAGCTCCCCGAAATTTAATCAATTCCTTCTTGGCCCATGGCCGACCCTTCCAAAAAATGTCAATGAAATTCATTGAGAACATTTGAAGCTATCATGCAGACCAACAAACAAACAAATAGAAAAACCTAGGTGAATTCATAACCTCCTCGAAATTCGTTGGCGGAGGTAATTATGTATACGGATGGACACACACACACACACAAACATACACACACACATTTTATATATATATATATGGATAGATAGATATATGAATGGCACTTTCTGTTTGTCTGTTTGTTCACGAACTACTCCCTCAGTTTTCATTTTACCTGGCCTTAACCAACATATTTGGAATCCTTATGACTCAAGGAAGGTTTTAGGGGAGTCAAAATTAAGATCTGGGTTAAATGAGGTCACCGGTTGACCGTTCGTCTTTTTGGCCCGGGCAACGCCGGCTACCCCTGGAGCCGAATTTTTGGCATGGAGAAACACATGACCTCCAGTTCGGACATAGGCTGTGTGAGGTTGACTCCGAGGTCATTTGAGGTCACTGGTAGGAGATCATTTTAGGTCACCGGTGAAAGTAAACAAGTACGCACAAATACTGTGCGTTAGTCTGTGAAAGCTGAAACAGAAAGTTCCTGGACCTCTTATAATCCCTCTTCAAAAGCATGAGAGGTACATGGTCTTTCTTGAGCAGAAAAAAAAAAAAGATTAAACTAGAACAAATAGGATTGGAATGTTCGTCTTTTTGGTCTTATGACCAAGGAAGGTTTTCAGACCAAAAAGACTGATGGTTTGAGGGAGGGGGGCAGAGTAGTAAGAGTCAGATAAATAAGGAGAGGGGCGCAGAGTAGTAAGTCAGATAAATAAGGAGAGAGAGAGAGAGAGAGAGAGAGATGGGGGGAAGGGACAGGAGGAGGAAGATAAATCAGGAGGGGGAGGAGGAACGCCGGGTACCCCTGGTAGAATATATATATATATATATATATATATATATATATATATATATATATATATATATATATATATATATATATATCGACGTGTATGTGCCAATCGTGCAAGCAGAGTGAGAGAAGAGTTCTGGACAAATGTGGAAGCATGCATGGAAAAGTTTGAAATAAATGAGAAAGTATTTTTGATTGGAGATATGAATGGAAAAATAGGAAATGTGAAGGTGGATGGAATTGATTGATTGATTGATTGAAAATAATTAAAATCTGGCAATGCAACTGCCAGGGTCATATGCCACCGGACAAAGTAAATGATTCAGCAAAATAAAAAATGCATATTCAAGATAAAGTTAGTATCCGTTAGTAGGAATAAAACACTGAAAATAATAAAAGAATAATTTTACAAAACATCAATTACTTATAAGAGTGGAAGGAGGCCCACCTCATGAAGAAAACTAAAAACATCAGTAAAATCACTAGAAGCTTCACCGAGCATCAAGGACAAACAGTAGGCACCATCTGCCCCCTTACGCCTATGGAGGAATCTCTGACATAGGTCCCCTAGATTCGGACACTCGACCAGCAAGTGACAGACAGTAAGGAGAACAAGGAAGTCATCATAGTACGGTTGAGTCTCACCATCCATGAGGAACCCATCTGTAAGCCGGGAGTGCCCAATGCGAAGCATAGCAAGAGCCACCTCCAAATGCCGAGACATGGAGGGAAGAACCCCTGGCACAACCCCTCTCTGAAAGATTTCTTTTAGTTTGTTATGAGAAACAACATCCCAGTGTCTCTGCCAACATGTACGAATTGCGTTCCGCAAGTAAGGTGTTACATCAAAAGCAGGAAGTGGATAGTCGGTTGGGAGCTGTTGAGAAGACGCAGCTTTAGCTAAAGTATCTGCCCTCTCATTGCCTACCACACCAACATGTGCAGGAATCCAGCAGAAGTGCACATGGCGGTCACGACGGCCAAGAAGAAAAAGCCATTCTCAAATTGATAAAACCAGTGGATGGGATGGATTAAAAGACTCCAGTGCAGACAGAGCACTACGCGAGTCACTAAAAATCGCAAAAACGGATTGGGGCAGATTAAAAATGATTTTAAGAGCATATAAAAATGCAGTCAGATCCACCATATACACTGAAGTAATGCCAGGAAGGCTACCATCCCTACTAAAGGAAGGGAAGACAACACCAAATCCTACTCCAGTATTAGTCCAGTATAGACGGGGACAGAACGCTCATGAATGGAGGCATCTTCTAAAAAGAGAGAGAGGGACACCTGAGCGGGAAGTGAGTCCTTTTTTTCAACAACGGACCTTCCAAATGTCACACAAGGGAGTAGCCAAGAACCCACCCTTTGGATCCGATGTGGACAAATTCCCAATCTCGGAACAGAGAGGGCTAACATAACAGACCGGACCCTGTAACCAAATAGCTCTGAGAAATTAGGACGGGTGTCATAAACAGATGATCAGGAATCCTGGGAGACGATGTCACAAGAAATTAAGTCAGGAATGCGGTGAAGACAATACCAACACCTCATCATTAGCAACTGGTGTAGCAAATCCAAGGGAGTACACCAGCATCCACCAACAAACTTGAAATCAGGGATGATCTGATTGCCCCGGTTGCCAGACATATACCAGCATGATGCACAGAATTAACAACCAGAGATGGGCATCTGTTGAAGAGGAGCAAACCTCACATCCATATCCAAGTTTAGGAAGAACAAGAGACCTATGCAAGAAGAGAAGGTTCTATTAGTCAGCACCCCAAGAGGTATGAGCTAAACCCCTAAAAAGACTCAAAGCTTTAAGACAAGCTGCCTTAATAGAATGAATATGAGGAACCCAGGTTAATTGTCTATCAAACAGAAGACCCAGAAACTGCGTCACTACCACCCAGGATATTCTCCTACCATAGAGATACAAGTCAGGTTCTGGGTGAACCCCTCAAAGACGACAAAAATGAATAGCCACTGTCTTTGTTAAAGAAAAATGGAAACCGCGAGATTCTGCCCAGTCAGAAATTCTATTGACAGCCAGCTCTGACGAACTGGCTTCAATTGTGGCTCCCCTTCACATTTTCTCCCGAAATACTCTGGAAGCTGGGAGAGCCCATGAACTCAAACTCTCTTCGCCGCAGTGCAGAACCTCTGCTTATCAAAGTACTCTCTGGAATTCACTTCCTGGGAGTTGTTTCCCACAAACATTTAATCCACTTTTATTCAAATCCAGCTGTTATAAATATTTTATGAATGGAGGATGCCTTTAGGCACATGGACTTATTTTTTTCCTCTGTTTTTCCTTCCTCCTTTCATTATCTATTAAAAAAAAAAAAAAAGCTGCAACAACCTCTCTATAAGAGACATTCTAGACGCGGTGAAGGAAATTGAGAGGTCATCGACATATAGTGATCCTCGTACACCATCAGGAAGCACACTGATGACGCTGTTAATTGCTACTGCAAACAGAGTAACACTAAGGATACTCCCCTGTGGTACTCCATCTTCTAGTGCTCGGGCATTAGAAAGCACTCCTCCCACTCGCACCCTTAAAATTCGGTTAGATAAAAACTGTTGAATAAAAACAGGTAAGCGCCCACGAAGATCAAACTCATGAAGAGAGAGTAAAATACCATGACGCCAGGCAGTGTCATATGCCTTCTCCAGATCGAAGACCGTGACCTAATGTTGGTTAGTGGAGAATGCCTCACAGACTGAAGATTCCAAGGACAATAGTGCATCAAAGATAGATCGCATTTTTCGCAAACTATACTAAGCAGGCAATAAGAAGTCTATCTATCTATCTATAGCCCGACGCCCTAATCCCGCAAAGGGTGGCCGCAAACAAAACGCCTCCAAGTAGCTCTGTCACCCACCATTTGACTACCCTTCCCCCAACTCACCCCCCCCCCTCCCTCATATACCTCTCAACTCCATCCCTCCACCTCATCCTCGGTCTACCTCTCCCTCTTCCTCCCTCCACCTCAGCTACATACACCCTCTTAGTCAGTCTTTCATTCTCCATTCTCTTCACATGTCCAAACCACCTCAGTGTATTTCTCCTAATCTTCTCAACCACATCCACATCCACTCCACAGCGTTCCTTCACTTCTTCATTCGTCAACCTGTCCCTCCACGTCACTCCACATGCTCCTCTCAAGTAACTCATTTCCACTGCTCTCACTCTTGACTTGTTCCCCTCTTGCAAGGTCCATGCCACACAAGCCTAACATTGGCCATCTTTTCCAAAACTTTACATATACAAGACGTCAAAGAAATAGGTTGATAATTCGTCACCTGTAGGTGGTCCTTATCTGGTTTGGGGATGGGTATAACTACAGCAACACCCCAACAAGCCAGAAACTCCCTAGAACACCAGATCTTATTAAACAGTGAGAGCAAAAACAACAGGGACTCATCAGACAGTTGGTGTAAAAAGGCATGAGGAATATCATCATAACCAGGAGAGGAATCATGGCACTGCGACAGAGCCACCTGGAGTTCAGAAATTGAAAAATGGAACATTGTAAGGCTCTCCCCCAGCAGAGGGAATACTGAGACCACGAGACTCTAGATGCCGATGGTGGCAAGCCGAAGGCGTATCTGCATCCTTCTGTGACACACTGGCAAAATGATCAGCAAGCAACTCTGCAACAGCAAATGGATCAGCCACAGTTCCAACTGCTAAAGATAAAACAGGAGGGGAGGGGACAGTAAATTTCCCTGAAATTTTCCTTACCTGGTTCCACACCTGGGTGATGGAAGTCCTTGAATTGATGAAGGAAACATAACCCTTCCAGGATGAACACCTGGCCTCCTTTAAAACCCGCCCCACAGGTGCTCGTGCCCTCTGATACGCCACCAAATATTGAGGATCCCCACCGTGACGACGAAGTTGAGAGAAGGCAACTCTTTTGTCTCTCACTGTGGAACTGCACTCTGAGTTCCACCAAGGAACTGGACGTTTAGGAAACTGACCCTTTGGTTTTGGAATAGATAATAGGGCTGCTGAGTGCAACATGGTATTGAAATATGACACTGCCTTAGTAAGACAGCTAAACTCATTGACAGAAAGGGAAATTGAACTTAATTCCCTGAAACATGGCCAGTCAGCCTTAAACAAAAGCCAGCGAGGAAGATGTGACTGAGGTCCACCTGCATCAGCAGTTAAGAGTAACGGGAAATGGTCGCTGCTATACAGGTCTGGCAACACATCCCAGTTTAAATCTAAAACAGCATCAGCTGAACATAAGGACAAATCAATGGCAGTAAAAGTTCCTGTCTGGCTATGGAAATAAGTCATTTTATTGGAGTTCAAAATGCCTAACTCCTCATATTCCACTAAAAAGGCCAGTATTACACCCCGAGGGTTGGCCTCACTGTTTCCCCATAGTGGATGGTGACCATTCATATCTCCCAGTAACAGAAGGAGACAAGGAAGGCCATGAATAAGGCATTCCAGATCAGCCCTTTCAACAGTAGCACTGGGAGGTAGATAAAGACTACAAACTGTGTACTGTCGACGTAAAAACATCCAGACAGCCACAGCCTGCAGGGGAGTAGAGATGTCCAGATGACTGTACGGAATATCCTGGCGAAGGACAATAGCAGCACCTTCATGATGACCTTGGCCTGGCACAGGATCAGAATAAAAGGCATGGTAGCCAGAAGGACCAGAAGGAAAAGCATCACCTACCATGGTCTCCTGGATGCACATGCACAGAGGAGTAAATTCAGAAATAAGATGACACAGTTCCTCATTGTTAACTCGTAAACCCCGACAGTTCCACTGGATGATAGAACCCATAATGGAGGAATGATGATTAAGTGCGGGACTGTAAACCTGACAGATGAAGGGGTTTGGACTGATGCTTATGAAGGCCCTTCGTAGAAGGCTGCCCTGCACCAGAAACCAGCACCCTCTGTCGAACATCTGTGGGCAAACAAGTGGATGAGATAGTAAGTTTTACAACACTCCTTCTTGGAGTGGGCATACCAGTTTGTTTGGAAGGTGGCTTGGGGGCTGCCTTTGGAGGTGTAGGACGCCCAATGCCCCCACCAGAGGCCCCAGAAGTGGAAGTAGAGTCCACAGGACTCGAATCATTTGGGGAAGACATCCTGTGCTTTAGATCTGAAGCACCAACGAGCTGTCCAACAACCTTCCCAGGTGGGGACTGGACCAGAGCTGAACCATCAGCTTCAGCTGTCACTGGCTAGATCCCTCAGCCTCCTGGACAGAGGGAACATGAGTGGTGTCGACAGAAGGGTCAACAATAGAGACCTTAGGTGGCCAGTCTTCATGTTCAAAGGACTCTGATGAACAACGGTGACGTTTGCCAGTTACACATGGAGCCTCGGGCATACTGACTATGACAGGAGAAGGAGTCCGGTCAACGTGGACATCTGCCACCACCACAGAAATGTGCAAGTCATCAGCCACCGCAGTGGGGGCAGAAACAGTTGGAGTAGTGGTCAGGCAAACATCATTCTCACAATCAGTTCTAATCATGGGGACAGCATCCTGCAAATCACAAGTTGAAGGAGTGGACATTGGAATGGGTAGAGGCTGCCTCTGAGATACAGGGCAACGCACTGGTGTTCCAAAAAGGACAGAAGCCTAAGTAACCCCAGGCTGAAAGAAGAGTGTCTGTGCTCCTCTTTTTGCTTCAGGAAATGAAACCCTCTCATGTGTACGAATGGACAAAATCTCCTTTTCAAGGCAGTATCTTTGACAGTTTTTAGAAGAGAGTGCATGAGGACCTCCACACTGATAACATTTAAGGGGTCTATACAGTCGCTGGTAGGCTATGGCTTGGTCCACCACAGGAGACACAGACACCAGGCAGGCCAGCCTGTGCATGGCAACAAAATCAGCTAACGTGACATTACCCCTAACAGTGGAAACATCACTTTCGGGTCGGCAAGTATGGCTTAACAGGAAGTGACAGCCAAGCAAGTTTAACTGACGAAGGCAATGTTAGTCTGTCAAAAGTCAGGAATAAAGTAGGAGTCGGGGTCAGGACACCATCAGATTTCTTCCGCACTCTCTCAACATTCACCACACTAGAAGATCTCAATTCCTCCAGCAACCGTGCCTCTGGATATCGAAGGAGGTCATGGGAAAAAATAACACCTTTGCATTTGTTAAAGGCAGCATGAGGAACACAGGTAACTTGGACACCAGAAACAGAAGTGACAGCTTGCAATCGGGAGCTTCCTTCTGGGCAGGACACCTCAATCAGGAGGCTTCCGTCACCCTGTGATGAGATCTTAGGTTCTCTCCCACATGCAGAAACAATGGCACGGTATAAATTAAAGATAACAGTATCTACCACTGACCTATCCAGAGGGGTTTTCAGTACTCGGTACTTCCCATATGATGCCAGCATAGTTTGTGCTGGGCCCAACTCCAGAGTCCCACCAGCCCAATGTGACTGCCTTCCAGTCACAGCTGGATGCTGAGGCAAAGGAGGATAGTCCCCAGGGGTCTGGAATGGCTCCAGAGTGGCAATCAGGGAAGAAGAGTCGGAAGAGTTTCCAGCAACAGGTGAGATGTCGGCAACAGGGTTTTTAGTTACTCTCTCCATATAACAACATAAAAACTTCATTCCCCCACCCCTCTACCCACCATGGACACCAACAAGGGGAGGTCGAAAGCCAGGGACAACACCACTGGAGACCCCAGAGGTAGCAAGAGAGTATACACGGGTAACCATTGAGGGACCTGGGCAAAGGGTGACTCCAAGACGATAGGAGCCACCAGGCCTCCCAGTGCCCATTTGACCCTAGCCAATGCATAACCAGCCAATTGACCTGGTCGGGCCCAGCCAGGCTGCTCGACTAGCCAGAATAAGGGACCAAAGAGGTGTATTGCTAGTGCAGGCTGCATATTGCAGCATCGCTCAACACCCAGGACTCCCATCTCCCAGCATTACGGGACGCCACACATGGCAAACACGTGGGGAGGCAAAAGTCCCGCCCTAGTTGGCAGATGGGCAAGGACTAACATCATCAGCAGGCCTCCTCCACCAGTGATGTAGGAGGTGCTTAGTCCATGTTGCTGACAAATACTGAACCCTTGAAAGGTAGGCATGCCTCCAGAGTAGGTGGCATCGTCAGCCACGCTTCAAGCCCCGCCACCGTGTCAAGGTGACCCCCCTCAGCAGAGAGGTGGATGGAATAGTTGGTAAGTGGGGTGTGTCTGCAGAGATGGATTAGAATGACAGTGCTTTAGTGGACATTTGTGTCGGCAGGGGGTTGGTGATAGCCAATACCCTCTTCAGACACAAAATGATCCATAGGCATAAGTGGCGAGTGATGAGAACGGTGGGTGGTGAACTGAGTGAACGGAAGGCAATGATTGATTATGTGTGTGAGGATGTTAGGATGAGAAGGTGTGTAATGGATGCAAGAGTATAGAGGTTGGGGGAACGGACTTTCTGACCATCATTTGGTGGTGAGATTCAATGTCCAAATGAAATGAAGAAATAGAGGAAGGGAAGGACAGGAGGACGTAGTTCATACAAGGATGGTGAAAAGCTTATAATAGGATGGAAAAAAAGGCAGAATATAAGAGAGAAATGGAGGGGCGATTAGGTAATTATGGATTGGAGCAGACTGAGGATGTGGAAAGTGTTTGCTCGATATTCACAGAAGAAATCTGTGCAGCATGTGAGGTGGTGTGTGAGGCGAAGAGAAGGCGAAAGGAGGTGCAGGAAACAGCTTGGTGGAATGAAGAGGTGAGGCAGGCTGTGGCACAAAAGAAGAAAGCGTATATTGAGTGGATGCAAAACAGGAGCGTGGAAGAAGTTGAGAGACTGAAGAAAGAGCTATATGTAGAGAGGAAGAGAGAGGTGAAAAGATTAGCAGGAGAGAGTATGGAGTGGATGAGGAATTTGGAACGAATTTAAGTGTAAAGTGGAAGGAGAGTAAAAAAAAAAAAAAAAAAAAAAAAAACAGTGTTCTCGAAAGAGGCAAAGAGAGTTAGACAGGATCTCAAATAATTTAGTCAGGGAGTGAAAGATAAAATTGGTAAATTACTAGTGAAGAAGTGAGAAAAAGTAAACAGGTTCAGAGAGGACTTAAAGGAATTGTTGAACAAAGAGAATGAAAGTAATGCGAGATTAAGTGGCTTGGGAATGGCTTGGACACGGAGGCATGTGAGAAGAAACGAAGAAATCAGTAGGATGGAAGTTGTGGAAGCAATGAAGAGTGTCAAAATGGGGAAAGCCACAGGAATTGATGGAGTGTGTGGTGAAATGCTGAAGCATGGGGGAAAGATAGTAGCAGAATGATGTGGAAGATGTGCAGATTGGCCTGGTGGGAAGGTAGAGTCCCGGAGGATTGGAAGTCAGGTATAATTATTCCCCTGTATAAAGGAAAAGGGAAAAAGAAGTGTGTGGTAATCATAGGGGCATTTGGCTTCTTAGTGTAATAGGAAAAGTACATGGTAGGACACTTACTGACAAAGTTAGGGAAAAAACTTAGGAATTAGTTGAAGAAGAACAGAGAGGTTTTTGGAAGGGAAGAGGTTGTGTAGATCAGTTATTCATTCTTATATCATTAGTGGAAAAGTTTCTAGAGAAGAGAAAGAAGTTGTATGCGGCCTTCATGGATCTGGAGAAAGCATATGACAGAGTGGATAAACAAGGATTGTGGAAAGTATTAAGAACACATAGAGTAGATGGGAAGTTGTTGAATGCTGTGAAGAATATGTATAAGAGTGCTACGGCTGCAGTGCATGTGAATAGTGAACTGAGTGAATTTTTCTATTTGAAGGTTGGATTGGAACAGGGATCTGTCACGTCTCCATTGTTTTTCAATCTGTATATGGATGGAGTTATAAATGAGATACAGGTTGGGCAGTGGATGTTGGAGAAGCCCTAATGAGAGAGGGTAGTGTTTGGAACTCCCTGTACTGTTGTTTGCAGATGATACTGTGAAAATTAAGAGGAGCTCCAAGGCTTGGTGGATGAGTTTAGGAGAGTGTGTAAGAAAAGGAATTTAAAGGCGAATCTAGGGAAGAGTAAAGTTATGGTCTTTGTGAGAAGTGAAGTCAGTGAACGTACACTGAGGTTGGATGAGGAAGAAATGGAAAATGTGAATGCGTTTAAGTACTTGGGTAGTGTGATGAGTATAGGTGGAAGTTTAGAGGGTGAAGTGCTTGAAAGGGTACAGCAAGGAAGAAAAATTGCGGGTTCCCTGAAATCAGTGACAAGAAACAGGGCAATGAGCACAGAAGTAAAAAAGTTACAACGTGACAATATTTTGATACCAACTCTAACGTATGGAAGTGATGCATGGACCTTTTGTAAGGACAAAAGTCAAGAGTGAGAGCAGTGGAAATGAGTTATTTGAGGGGAGCATGTGGAGTCACATAGAGAGACAAACTGACAAATGAGAAAATGAAGGAGTGTTGTGATGTGGGTGTGGATGTTATAGTAAGCGTTAGGAGAAACACGTTGAGGTGGTTTGGCGATATGGACAGGATGCATAGTGAGAGACTGATGAGGAGAGTGTATGTGAGTGAGGTTGAGGGGGGGAGAGGGATGGGGACACCAAGGATGAGATGGAGGGATGGAGTGGAGAGGTACATGAGAGAGGGGGGTGTGACCTGGGAGCAGTGCTGTGAAATGGCAGGGAATAGGGCGACATACTGTAGAGGCTAACTGTTTGTGGCCATCCCTTAAGGGGTTAAGGAGTCTCGCAATATATATATATATATACCTAGGCTGCTTCCCCCAAGGAAAGGGAGGTAGCCGAGACAGGACGACACACTCCCAATTTACTCATCCACTCAAACACATTCATTCACATCTTAGCCCCACAGGGGAGAAGAGGTAGATCCTCACTGCACCACACTGCACAAGGATCAACTGCGCAGTGCAATCAGTGACATCCACAGGAGGGCCCAACAGCAGAGCTGGTTTACCCCTGCCACATCATAATAAACCCATCCCCTTACCCGCACCTGACCTGATCAGCTGATCGGATCAAATGAGGGAGAATATCCCCCCAGGGCTGCGTCATTATAATTTTATTCATTCACATTTTCTCTCCATTTATTTCTGTCACGCACAGCCACTCTCCCTTGCTCAACAGACATCCCTTTCGCATCCAATGCTCTCTTCACACTGTCCATTCATCCTATTCGTGGTCTCCCTCTCAGCCTTACACCTCTCACATCAGATCTAGTTATCTTTTTCACCAATTGCTCATTATCTATTCTCTCCATATGCCCTCCACACATACTCCTCAGACACCTCACCTCCATTACATTCAAACTTTTCCTCTGTGCTATACCCATATTCCATGTTTCAGCCCCATATAATGCTGTCGTTACCACAACACCCTCATACAGCCTTCTCATTACATCCATTCTAAGCGAACGACATCTAAACACTTTCTTCATTCCTCCCAGCACCTTTCCTACTTCATTCATTCTAAACTTCACTTCAGCATCTATTCTTCCATCCACAGCAACATGTGACCCTAAATATTTAAAACACTGTACCTCCTCAAGCAATTCACCATTCAAAACTATATTCATCCTCCTACCTTCTACCGACCTAGTACACTACATCACTTTACTCTTATTCTCATTTACTTTCAATTTCCTCCTTTCACACACCCTTCCAAACTCCTCTGCCAACTGTCTCAATCTCTCCTCTGAATCAGCCACCAGTGCAGTATCATCTGCAAACAGCAGCTGCTTCAGATTCCACTCTCTACCATCAACATTCACCAGACTCAGACCTCCACCTAAAACTCTTGCATTCACCTCCCTTACAACACCATCCATATAGATATTAAACAACCAAGGCGACATCACACATCCCTGTCGCGGGAAACCAATCACTCAAAGAATATCCTACTCTTACACACGCTGTACTATTTATATAAAAACTTTTCGCCCCTTTTAGTAACCTACCATCTAGTCCATACAATCTTAAAACAGTCCACAGAGCCTCCCTATCAATTCTATCATATGCTTTCTCTAAATCCATGAATGCCCAAAACACATCCTTGCCTATCGCTAAATGCTTTTCACACACTTGTCTCACACCAAACACCTGATCCACGCATCCCTTCCCTCTCCTAAAACCACACTGCTCATCACCAATCACTCCCTCTCTACCCGCTCTAACTCTCTTAATTAACACTCCTTACCTACAACACTCAACAGACTTATACCCCTAAAACTAGTACATTCATACTTATAACTCTTGCCTTTATACGACGGAACCACTCAAGCACTTGCCCAGTCAATTGGCACCATACCTCCATACCTTTCACAAAGCACACATTCAACAATCTTACTAACCAGTCAACAATAGTCGCTCCACCACCTTTCAGGCATTCCGCAGCACACCCATCCATACCTACAACTTTCCCTGTTTTCATCTCCTTTACTGCCTCCTGCACTTTCCTTCATGATCAAAGAATCATTCAACCCTCCCAACACATTTATTCCTTGCACCCTTCCATCCGCCACAATCGCAGCCACGCTTTCCTGCTCTACATTTAACAATCTTTCAAAATACTCTGCCAGTCTCTTCCTTACTGCAACCATCTCAGTTAACATCCTTCCATCCTCTGCTTTTACTCGTTCTTTATTCCCAGACTCTCCCTTTCGCATGCTTTTCACCTCTTTCCAAAACATTTTCTTATTCTGTTGAAAATTCTCAGTCAACCGTCTACCCCACCTCTCATCTGCTGCCACTTTAGCATCATGCACAGCCCTTCTCGCCCTATTCCTCTTTTCCTTATACCTCTCATATGATACCTCATCCTGCCTCTTCAGCCACACTTCATATGCACGTCTCTTCTCAGCCACAGCCATACTTCCTTGCACCACCATTCACTTCCTTTTCTTACATCACCACCCCCACGTCTCACACCACACACCTCTTCCGCATGCCCCACCACAGCACTCTTAAACAACTGCCATTCCTCCTCCACACTGCCATTTTCCTGATATTTCACTGCGTTCCACTCATCTTTCAATTTCTCCTGATACTCTATCATTTTCTCTCTTTTATCCAACTCACTTTCAAAACCTCCCTGTCATACCTAACTCTCCTAGCTCTCACCCATCTCTTACCTACTTTTAACTTTCCCTCCACCAGGTAGTGGTCAGACATACCTCCACCCTCTCCTCTCAGAACTCTAACATCCAACAATCTTCCTACTACATTCCTGGACACAACCACATAGTCCATCAATGCTTTATCCACAACCATTACACCCTCCTGTCTTACCCATGTATACTTATAAATATCTTTCTTCTCAAACAGGGTATTTCCAATCACCATCTCTCGCTCAACACACATCCCTATCATTCATTTCCCATTGACACCATGCATACCAACAACACCTTCAACTGCTACATTTCCCACTCTAGCATTCAGATTTCCCATCATTACCACATTCACATTCGCTCCAAACAACATCATTCCAGAAAGACTCCCTCTTTTCTTCATCCCTTTCAATACCAGGCCCATCTGCACTCACAAACAACCACAGCTCACATTCAAATTTTCCTTTCACCCACATCAGTCTCGATGACACCTCCTTCCATTCAATCACACACTGCTGTACTTCCAGACTCACTAACAAGGCCACACCTTCTCTTGCCCTTCCTCCATCAACACCTGACAATCTTCCATTCACACTTCCAAACATAGACTCACCCTTCCCTTTCATCTTCGTTTCACTCAAAGGTAACACACCCAACTTTCTTCTCATAAACATTCTCCCAATCTCCTTTCTTTTAGCCTCAATTGTACTACATCAACGCACATTCATAAATCCAATCTTCAGAGTACTGGGATATCTTAATCCCACATGCCTTTCTCTGGCGTGTCTCTTTTTAGGAACTAATAAACAGAGGAGGGGGTCCCTAGTCCACTCACCCCGCCCCTATTAGTCGCATTGAGCGACAAGCACGGAATACGGTGGCTGTATTCTTCCCAACACAACCTGGCCGCAGAGTAGTAGTAGTAGCGTGTATATATATATATATATATATATATATATATATATATATATATATATATATATATATATACTGTATATATATGTATATGTATATATACAATATATGTATGTATATGTATATGTATATGTACAGTTATGTATATGTATATTGTTACGGAACAGAGAAAGATAATGTACACTTTAAGTGAGAATGCTAATAATCACTACTGTCCCGTAAAGGTCCAGGTTCAAAACAAAAGAGTTAGGTAAAATTACAAGTTAAAGTTTAATGCTCAAACTAACAACAAAACATTCAGGACTCATAAGGATAATGTAATGGCAAAAAACAGGTTAAATATATGGTTAACTGCAATAGCCTCTATTAACACGAAATTAGCATGAGTAAATTTATCTAAGTCACCCTGTTAAAATGAGATACCAGATTGTACTCAGTGAATGTCAGATATATTATTACAGATACAAAATAATATTAATGATGGCTGACAATAAGAACCTTGCATAAATTACAAAAACCTTACTAGGCCTAAGAATTAACCTTATGCTACACAGTACAAGAAAAAATGCAACAACAGTTATACTCAAATTACACACAGCTGCTAGATGGTTGGAGACTTCCTGAGCACTCACAATAATAATAACTGTACAGGGGAGGACAGAGATGTGAACAAAATGAGGAGTAGATCTAAGTGGCAATAATGCAGAGACTGAGCTCGATACAACTTGTAAGAAGGACGCGCAAATGAAGCCATGGGGACAAAGAGTTGACAATCCTGCTCTGAACAACAGAAAGGACGACTTACTCTACTATAACGGTAGTAGGGGGACTGAGGCAGAACACGCTCGTGATCAAACATGCAGCATACTGTGTGTTAAAATTACATAAAGGATGATGAAATCATAGGCTAGGTAACACCTCCCCACAAAGAAAAAGAAATTTACAAAGGAAATTTCTTATTACTGTAAAACAATCTGTCTAAAGTCTAGATAAGGAATCTGCAATAACATTTTCTTTCCCCTTGACATGTTGTATGTCTAATGAATACTCCTGAAGAAGTAGACTCCATCTTGTCAATCTCTTTTTTTTTTATCTTTAAACTTACTAAGGAATTTCAGTGGGTTATGATCGGTATAAATGACTATGGGGTCAAAACCAGAACACAAATAAAGTGAAAAATGATGTAAACCCAAAATCAAAACCAAAAGCTCTTTCTCAATAGTTGAGTAGTTCTTTTGAGGTGGAGTGAACTTCTTACTGTAATAAGATACAGGGTGTTCAATACCCTGATCATCCTCTTGCAGCAAAACAGCCCCAGCTCCTGTATCACTTGCATCAACAGCCATCTTAAAAGGCTTAGCAAAATTTGGAGTAGCGAGCACTGGCTGACTTAATAGGATAGCTTTAAGTTTGCTGAAAGAGGATTCACAGTTATCGCTCCAGACAAATTTAACTCCCTTTTTCAGTAGGTCTGTAAGTGGTGATACAAGAATTGAAAAGTTAAGAACAAATCTCCTGTAATAACCTACCATTCCCAAGAATCTTTGTAGCTCTTTCCTACTTTTAGGTCTGGGAAGATCACTTATAACCTGAACCTTAGCTGCTGGTGGTGCAACATGTCCATCACCAATTGCATACCCAAGGTACTGAACTTTAGCTTGACCAAACTCACACTTTGATAAATTAGCTACAAGATTAGCCTGAACCAAACGCTCAAGAAATTGACTGACATGGCTTAGGTGATTTTTCCAGTTGTCACTGAAGATTAATACATCATCAATATAAACAACACACCCTGCCAAACCCTCTGTTACAACATTCATGAGCTTCTGAAATGTGGCTGGTGCATTCTCTATACCATATGGCATTACAGAACATGCAAAAGTCTTTCCTAGTGTTACAAAACATGAGATCTCCCTAGCACGTTCAGTCATAGGTACTTGCCAGTATCCCTTTAACAGATCAAACTTACTTATGTACCTAGCCTTTCCGATCTTGTCTATGCAATCTTCCACACGAGGGAGAGGGTAAGTGTCTGTTTTGGTTATCTGATTAACATGTCTGTAGTCGATGCAAAGCCGCTGTGACCCACCTGGCTTAGGGACTAGAGTGACAGGAGAACTCCACTCGCTCTGACAGGGCTCAATCATCTTGTAGTCCAACAGGTAGCCAAGCTCCTTCTGGATGAGAGGAACTTTCACTGGGTTCACATGGTAAGGAGGCAATTTAATTGGCTTTGCGTCTCCAACATCGACACCATGCATCAACACAGTGATTCTTCCTGGAGTGGCGCGGAACACTTGCGGGTACTCCTGCAGTAATGCCGAAAACTCCTGCCTTTCCTCGGGAGGTAGATGAGAAAGCTTAGTCTGGAGATCATTCATGATATCAGGATTCTTCCCCAAACTATCACTCAGGCTCATGCTGCATGGGAGAGCTTCACTTGCAGACTCGGGTGGAACAGCTACAGTGCAGACTGGGTAATTTTCGTCCTGCCTGTGATATAACTTTAGCATGTTGATGTGACAAAGTTGCTTGTTCTTTCTACGATCTGGTGTGGCGATGACATAGTTGACATCACTGAGTTTCTTCTCCACGAAATAAGGACCACTAAACTTGGCTTGAAGAGGTTGCCCATGAACCGGTAGCAGAATCGAAACCTGATCTCCTGGCTGAAAGTGGCGTAACCTGGACTTCTTATCATACCAAGTCTTCATCTTCTGAGCAGCTCCTAAATTCTCTCGTGCCAGTTGTAAAACAGTGGACAGCCGTTCTTTGAACTTCATCACATACTCCAGCAGGTTGACGTCATCTTCCTCCGACAGCCAGCATTCCTTGAGTAGCTTAAGGGGTCCTCTTACTTCATGGCCAAACAGTAGTTCAAAAGGTGAGAAGCCCAGTGATTCATTTGGAGATTCTCTTGTGGCAAACACAACGAATGGAAGACCTTTATCCCAGTCTTTCTGATGTTCCAAACAGTATTTCTTGAGCATCGATTTGAGTGTTTGATGATATCTCTCCAACGCTCCTTGGGTCTGGGAATGGTAAGCTGAAGACGTGATCTGGGTGATGCCCAACTCTTTCAGAGACTGCTTGAAAACGTTTGACATGAAATTACTTCCCCGGTCTGACTGTACCTCCTTGGGCAGACCAAACTTTGTGAAGAACCCTAGCATTTCCTTAAGCACGTTCTTTGCTGAGATATTTCTAAGTGGAATGGCTTCAGGATAACGAGTAGCCATATCAATCAGGGTCAACACATAAGAAAATCCTGAAGAAGTCTTAGGAAGAGGGCCCACAATATCCACCAACACACGGGTGAATGGCGCCTCAAAAGGAGGAATGGGAACTAGAGGTGCAACCTTTTCGGTCTGATTACACTTCCCCACAACTTGACAGGTGTGACAAGACTTACAATACCAGGAAACATCCCTGAAGATACCCGGCCAGTAGAAGTGTTTCAAAATGCGTGTCACAGTCTTCCTCACTCCAAGGTGTCCTGCCAAACTGGAATCATGAGCCACTCTAACGATATCCTGCCTACAAACACGAGGGATGACAACTTGATGTACAACCTCCCATTCACAGTCAGCTGATGCTGTTGGGGGTCTCCACTTCCTCATAAGTACTCCTGACTTTATATAATAACAAGTAGAAGCACCAGCTGACTCTTCCTCACTGCAAGCAGAGTTAGCTAGACCTTTCAACTCAGGGTCAGCAACCTGCAACTCAACCAAGTCTTGACGAGACAAATTATCAACACTACGGGGTACTGCCTCATCTGGTGAGTAGTCCAAATTAGCAAGAAAAGTGTCAGCTAGGATAACATCATCATCATCATTATCCTCTAAGTCACCAGTAACTTTAGACTTAGCCCTAGTGACAGCACATGCAGGGAACACATCAGGGACATCACAATCCTGGGTCGCAGTCACTGGCTCACTAGACAACTGAGGAGCTGGACACACTTGACTTCCACCAATATCATTTCCAAGTAAGAAAGTTACACCTGACATTGGGAGTGTCTCAACCAACCCAACCATAACGGAACCATTAACAAAACCAGACTCTAAATTCACTCTGCACAGAGGGACAGAGAAGTAATTATTCCCTACACCTTGTAAGATTACAGTTTCATCAGAGGAATTAACATCAGACCCTAGAACACTGGTCAGCACCTGTATCACGATATATTTTAACTGATTTCCTGTCATTATTGTCCAGAGGACTGACAAAACCATCAGACAGGAAATTAGCACATGAACTCTTGAGAGTGTCACCCACGTTACTGCTCAAAAGAGGAGCTCCATCATGAGAATTTAAGTTACCCCTCAAAGCAGGTTCAGTTAACTCAGTTAAAGAATTCTGGGAACTCTCAAGAGTGGACACTAGACCAATTGAATGAATATTTAAAGACTCCTTTTTGTTCACATCACGCTGTCTCCTGAAACATTTCTCCGTAGTATGACCAAGCTTACTACAATAAGTACATTTACTTTCCCGAAATCTAGAGGTGAAGCTGGTATTTACTTCCTGAGAAACATCATCTTTATTCTCTTTCCTGTTACCTGTACTCTGAGTTGAGGGAACGTACTTACTCTCAGCTTTCCTTTTTTCTTTAGAATATCTCTTGTGAGTGAGAACATATTCATCAGCTAAAACTGCAGCATCAGACAAATTATCTATTCTTTTCTCATCAAGGTATAGGCTTACATTTTTATTGATACACCTTTTGTAGTCCTCCAGCAAAATCATCTGCTTAAATTTACCAAAATCGGAATCCACATTCTTAGAATTTAACCACTGCTCTAACAGATCTTCTTTGATTTTTGCATACTCAACATGGGATTGCTTATCTTGCTTATAAGTTGTCCTAAATTTTACTCTATAGGCTTCAGGAACAAGCTCATAGGCCTTAAGAATCAAGCTCTTAACTACATCATAATTATCAGATTGATCCTGAGGCAAAGATGCATAAGTTACTTGAGCTTTACCGGTGAGAACAGTTTGAAGGAGTACTGGCCAATACTTTTTGGGCCAATTAAAACCTTTAGCTACCCTCTCAAACAACTGAAAATACTTTGTTAAATCAGATTCATTAAAAGGAGGGACAAGTTTAACATTTTTAGCCACATCAAAATCATCAGAGCTAGATGATCCAGTTCCACCTTGTTTCATGCGATACTCATGGTCTGCCTGAATCCTAGCAATTTCAACTTGTGCCTCAGCCTCCTTAGCACGAGCCTGAAACTCAGCCTCCTTAGCATGAGACTCCGCCTCCTTAGCCTGAGACTCAGCCTCCTTAGCACGTGCTTGAAATTCAGCTTCCTTCACACGAGCCTCCTGCAGGGCTAGCTGTAACTTAGCTATTTCAATCTGCGTTTGCTCATTTGGAGGAGTTACATTAACCCGTCACGTCCCGAGCCTTTCCGCACCTATGACATCCCCCAGTCCCGAGCCTTTTTGGAAAAAAAATTTTTCTTCTAAAACTTCCGCTTAGGTCGAGAAACGATGGAAAATCATGAAGAAAGTGGTCTCTGCGGTCTATAAGTGGTCTGTACAGGAGCGGTTTCCCCCCGCAGGTATCGTATTCTGTAATGGGCTGGATATGTGTTTACGTTTTCTATGGTAAGGAATAATGGGGCAAACAACACACATCACCTCTACATTTATTGAATTTGAACTAATAAACAATAACAGTAACAATATAATGGATTTCAGACACATATATAGGAAAAATAAGCATTGTACCATCGCGCGAGCATAGCGAGTTAGGTCCGAGTCGTAACATGCTATATGCTAAGTTTCTGGTATGAGTCAACCTATCATTTTTTCTACTTGTATACTTCTGTTTCAATGACATCTTACCAATTACAACTGTTTGTAAGTGTTTTCAGATGTTTTCATTCATTATGATGACATGCAGCATAAGTTTAGCGCACATCAGCTTAGTAAGCGCACTCGCTATGACCCGTATTTCAACATACCAAATTGTTTTATCACTTTCCAATTATTTTCCCATTTACATAGAACCTTTCCTCCACCACTGTGAAGGTTTGCAATTATTTTCATTCATTACGAGGGCATTTAGCGATATGCTAGCGCCTATTCACGTAGCAACCTCGATCTCAAACAATCGTGTTTCATCATCTACTTTATTTATTCACTCAAATTATATTTTCCCACTTACATTACACACGTTTACACCCCTAGAATGCACTGTACATACTTACTGCCATTATTTATTCAAGTGAGCGTGAGAATATCGCATGAAAATACCCTCGCAAGGAATGTTTCGTCATACATAATACTCACACACTTATATACTAATTCACTCACACACTTATATACTAATTATTCTCTTTATCGCTTGCTGACTTTTATTTTGACTAATACGTGCCTTATTCAATCAACTAAGCGTCAGGAAATCTTATCTTTATAGACACGCTATGAATATTTGACTTAGAATATACATCATCATATACAATAATTTGAACTTATACCCGTAAGAATGTCACATAATAAAAAATATATAATAAGGGGCCGTATTTATTGCACTGAGCGACAGAATATCACATCAAACAACCCTCTCTATGTAAGTTTCAACTTAGGGCAGATTTATATACTTACACCCAATGTTTTCACTTATGTTCTACCCGTAGGCACTTTATACTAATATTTGGCGATCCACATGAATGATATTTTCACAGAGCATCTGTCTGTCGCATTTACCTCATAATTTCAGCGTCCTTTCGCATTCACACCATGCTAAAAGTGCAGCAACGTGTGATATTCACTAAAACATGGGTGAATACACAGACCCACGTCACACTGCACGCACTCATAGCGGGTGTCCTTCCTCTGTGTCGTGAGTCTCACCTGGGAATTACTGCACACGTGACACCTGCGCTGGGGCCTAGGTCTGTTGGGCTGGGGAGGGATAGGAGTGGGGAAATGGCGGCCGGATATTCTCTGGGGAGTCTGGGTAATAGGGGCAGTGCGGGGGCGCTGTTGGGGCCTTTCAACAGCATACTTAGCAAAGATTTCTCGTGTGAGCTCCCTCACAAACCCTTCAAAGGTTTCCTGAACTCCTGTGGTCATGGCGTGAAGGTGGTGGCAATTCAGAGCAGTGATATCTAGCAAGTGAAAGAACAGTTTTTTATACCACTTCATCGTGGTCCTGGCACACTCTACCGTCGATATCATGGAGCCAGACTGGTCCACGAGGCGCATGTTTATATTGTAATCCATTACACACTCAGGTTTCCAAACACGACGCCTGCTCTCGCTATGGTAATCAACAGAATCAGTACGGTGCATCAAGGGGCGGTGAACCGTGGACAAGAGGCTTACTTCTCTGTTGTGGTTCCACATTGTTGCAAGGGTGTTGTTTGCTTTGAAGAAGACAACCTCACTCCTTGCAAGTTTCCGCCCTACCTTGACCATGTGACGCCGGTTCACCTTTACGGTTCCACAGACTCCCGTTTCATGTCTGTGAAGATAACGAGCGAGAAGAGGGCTAGTGTACCAGTTGTCAAGGTAGAGAACGTGACCACGATGAAGGTAGTCTTGTATCATCGTCTTTACCACTGCTCCCGAAAGTCCTATACTTCGATCTTCTATTATGTCTGTCTGTGCACCGGTGTACAAGACTATGTCTTGCACGTATCCAGTCTTACAGTCACACATAACAAAGATCTTGAACCCAAAACGGTGCCTTTTGCTGGGTATATACTGTCTGAATGAAATATTGCCTCTCCACAACACAAGACTCTCGTCTATGACGAGATCTCTATAGGGATAGAATGAGGATCGAAAGGTTTGCCTGAGGTGATCAAAGACCAGCCTAATTCGCCTCATTTTGTCAGTGTTGTTTGCATTTGCAGGGTCATTAGCATCATAACAATGGAGGCGACTTAGAATTTGTTGAAACCGATTACGGCTCATCACTTGACCAAATATGGGGGTAAACATAACAGGGTCCCTAGTCCAGTAAGCAGGAATTCAATTTTTTCTTATTATACCCATCAAAAGGACAAGGGCAAAAAATAAGAACATTTCTGGAATGGAGACAGGGTAATCATAAATCATAGAATGCCTACTCCTTGTTCCCAATCTTTCACTTTCTAGGCGCTGGGCGCTTGCAAACAGGTTTGTTTGAAAAACGATCTGATCTATGAAGGCCTCACTGAAAAACAGGTGAAAAAATCCAACCTGCTTGAATTACAGTGAATACCTGGTGCAATGCAGCCAGATCGCCCTTGCTCAGTGAAGGGGTGAATGAGGGGAGAATAATCACTCCCATCCTCCCAATCCCACGACACAAATCTCTCGTCCCCATCACCGCCTTCGTCTGGGTGGGGAGGAGATCCTGGTTGGGGAGGTTGGGGAGAAGGAGTACGGAGGGCTTCCCCACTGTCACTCCTCTTCCCTCTGCCTTTACCCTTTCCCTTTCCCTTACCCTTATGGCCTTGAGGAACATTAGGGGGCTGTGGGGATGAAATGGTTGAATATTGGGGAGCAGAAGACGTGCTGGGGAATGGTTCCTCCCCACCTTCCCCCTCCATTACCACACCACGTGGTCTTTCACGCAACCTTGCTCGACTACGTGTTAGGGGATATTGGGGAGCATAAGACGTGCTTTGGAGTGGTTCCTCCCCACCTTCCCCCTCCCTCACAACCCCACGTGATAATGAATGCACCCGCACTGGCCCACGTGATCCACTCTGCCGCCTCACACTGCGTAGGGAGAGCAATGACTCGCCCACCTCACTCTCACTTTCCCTAATCCCAGGAATGTCCCTTTCACTCCCCACTCTCTCCACTTCACTTCCTACCTCCCCAAACAGAATGCTAGGCCCATACCTGCTTAGACAACGTGGTGTGCGCTCTGGGCCACGATGGGTAATCACCTCCCGTCCATACCACGTGGCAGCACGTCCCACGGCTCCGTCCTCGTCCTCGTCCTCGACCTCGAATTCTGCTTCCAAGGCACGCTGGGGATAGGGATATGATATACCACGTGCCTTCTTTGCCTCCTGCCCCTCTCTAGCAGCACGGTAAGTCACGTACTGCCGCTTCCTGGGTGACGGAACTTCCTCATCACTGCTGGTGGTTTCTTCCTCCTCTGGCTGCGCATAATCCTTGTCCATCTCCTCGTCATCCAGTGGGGAATCACTGTCGCCGGTAAAGGTGTCCAGGGCGACTTGAATTTTGCTCTCTGAAAGACCTCTCTTAGCCATGTCTGAGCAGGACCGTGGCTACCAGGTGAGTGGACGAGTGGCGGGCTAGCGCGGGTCGCGAGGGTCGCTGAAAGTGTCCCGCCTGGTGGCAGGTAGGGGAAGGTCAGGCGAGGGTACGTACCGCAAATCAAGCGCGAAATTTGAAAATTGTCGAAATTATGCACATTGCAATTGCACGACGTACTGGTACGTCGCCGGGACTGGCAAATGCAATTCGTTGCAACGTACCCATACGTCGTCGGGACGGGGCGGGTTAAACAAGCTTTCATTAATCATGTCAACAATTTGATCTTTAGAATGATGAGAGCGAACAGCAATTCCCAATTGTTAAGCAACAAGCTTAAGTTCATTCTTTGTTCTGTTTTCTACATCACACACTGTTTGCACATTTGACAAAAAATCTTTGGCTTCATCAAGTGTAGTAATAGTAGACATCACGAATAAATCACAGTCACAAAATAGCAAGCAATATCCTTATGATAATATCCTGAATATCCTGGCAGGGTCGCCAAATTTATGTTATGGAACAGAGAAAGATAATGTACACTTTAAGTGAGAATACTAATAATCACTACTGTCCTGTAAAGGTCCAGGTTCAAAACAAAAGAGTTAGGTAAAATTACAAGTTAAAGTTTAATGCTCAAACTAACAACAAAACATTCAGGACTCATAAGGATAATGTAATGGCAAAAAACAGGTTAAATATATGGTTAACTGCAATAGCCTCTATTAACACGAAATTAGCATGAGTAAATTTATCTAAGTCAGCCCTGTTAAAATGAGATACCAGATTGTACTCAGTGAATGCCAGATATATTATTACAGATACAAAATATTATTAATGATGGCTGACAATAAGAACCTTACATAAATTACAAAAACCTTACTAGGCCTAAGAATTAACCTTATGCTACACAGTACAAGAAAAAATGCAACAACAGTTATATTCAAATTACACACAGCTGCTAGATGGTTGGAGACTTCCTGAGCACTCACAATAATAATAACTGTACAGGGGAGGACAGAGATGGGAACAAAATGAGGAGTAGATCTAAGTGTCAATAATGCAGAGACTGAGCTCATTATATAGGGGTCGGCAGAGCTTGATACAACTTGTAAGAAGGACGCGAAAATGAAGCCATGGGGA
The DNA here is from genome assembly GCF_032717465.1 of Coenobita brevimanus. Taxonomy (NCBI): domain Eukaryota; kingdom Metazoa; phylum Arthropoda; class Malacostraca; order Decapoda; family Coenobitidae; genus Coenobita; species Coenobita brevimanus. Next base: position 26,763,418 of record NC_136961.1, on the reverse strand, counting down.
CAAAGAGTTGACAATCCTGCTCTGAACAACAGAAAGGACGACTTACTCTACTATAATGGTAGAAGGGGGACTGAGGCAGAACACGCTCGTGATCAAACATGCAGCATACTGTGCGTTAAAATTACACAAAGGATGATGAAATCATAGGCTATGTAACAATATATATGTACAGTTGAACACAGAAATTGGTACCACACTTCACATCGGGGCAACGCAGCCGGTTCATCCTTACTGCGCGGCGAGTACTTGCGTTTAGCCCCGCCCACCAGTTCACACAGTCGAGACTCTTTACGGGACAGTGTGAACCGAATCAAGACGTCTATTACGATCATATGAAGGGTGACAATCTGTACCTTATAATACGGGTGAAACATATTTAATATTCGTGATAAGGTTTACATAACTTCTATGCAGACAGTAAGAGTTATTTAATTCCCAAGAAAATCCTATGTAACTACAGCGGTTAAGTGAAACAAAATGCAGCCTTTAAATGTAATACTAATATTGCGTCCATTCACCTCCTTTCTCAATAACATCCCTCAGTCTGTCAGGCATGGAATATACAAGGGTGCATATCTGTTCAGGCCTATTTCTGCAAATTTCCCACTGGGCGTTGATGTGATCCATGAGTTGCTGAGGTGTTCGCTCCAGGTATTTACCATTTGAGCTCATACTTGTTCATTAACATTTATATCAGCTCCTTTGCTTGGCCAGTCAAGAAGTTGAATGTTATCTTGTTCCTGAAACCACTCTTTAACATGATGAATGGCGTGAATGGGGCACCTGTCATGCGTGAATAAAATGGGTCCCTCTGGGAAAGGGTAATCTTTCTCCCTAAGAGAAGGCATGAAGGTTTGTAACAGCTCCACATATTTTGCTGCTGGAAATCGTCCCTCAATGTGGAAGACGTCCTCCATGCCATGTAGTGACACCCAACCCCATACACTGCAGCTGGTGTGACCGGAACAGGCTACCTGAACAATGTTTGCGGGGTCGTATCTGAGTAAGAAACCAATGTGTAATTATAAAATAATAGGGGATCGGTAAAAATTATATATATATATATATATATATATATAATTTGTGGTAGGTGGGGGCGCTCACCATCCACTCAATCAATGTAGTGCTGCTATCGGATGTCTGCCCTGTCCTCTCCTCCATCCTTCTTTCCTTCCATCTTCATCTATCTTTCTTTCCTTCATTCTTTCCCCGCCCTTCTGCCTACGGGTGACTTTACACTCCCTCTTCCGTCTTTCATTCCTTCATTCTTTCTTCTTCCTTCTGCCCGTAGGTGACTCTATACTGTGTGACAAGCCAAATGGTTTCCTGTACACCAGGAAACCATTTACTACTCTGGGTGGTAACCATATAACCAAATTTTGGCGCCTGGTGGTTTAGTGGGTAATTATTGTGCTCCAATCGGATTGAGCTGATGAAGGTTTATATCCAAGGGCTGGTTGGGGTTTATTGCTCACGTAATGCCACTCAGGGATGAGTGAGGTTGGTCACTCTCATCTTAAATGTCAGGACCAACTGCCTAGCCCCCGGCCCCCAACGCTCCTCATGTGGCAATGTAGGATTGGATGATGGATGGATGAATGGATATATATATGTAGATAGACAGATAGATAGAAAGATAGACAGATAGAGATAGAGATATATGTAGATATAGAGAGAGATATAGAGAGACAGAGAGATAGATACACACACACACACACACACACACACACACACACACACACACAGTAAGGAAATATGTGTGCAATGAGGTTTTGAACAGAGGACACCATCCACAGTATTATGAAACACATGTATAAGGAAGCTAGCATATCCAATTACATATGTCGAAAGAAACAAGCCATAATGCTTCAGTGAGGACCAAATTTATAGAGACTATGTAATTAGCATCATCTTACCGTGTCTTATTTCGCCGCCAACAGTGAAGCTTGCCATGCGTCTTGGATGGAAAACATTTCTCGTCCGTGAACACAACCAGGCCCCAGAAATCCATGCCTTGCTCAGCATGACGTTCAGCAAACTCCAGCCTTCCTGCTTTCTGTCGGTCCGTCAAGATCTCCTTCGTCGCAGGAGTCCTGTGATGTATACCTGAAATATGAAGTTTGCGTCTGACGGTCATTACTGAAACCTCCAGGTGTAGCTTATCGCGAATGGCCACTGCATTGGTTACGGGGTCTTCTGTAGCCCCAGCGACAATAGCATTATCCATCTCTGGAGAAGTTGCCCAAGGGGCACCCGACGTCGCTGAGATGAAAATATACAGAGTATACTGTATCCTTGGTTGTGCAATTTGAACTTACTCCTGGAGTGACAACATATCGGTTTGTTAAATTACGTATAGTAAGGCCAAAGTCGTTTGGAATATTTTTATCATGATGTTTTAATGACTTTGTATCCCTTTTGCAAGAAGCATACTAAAGCCTAGTGAAGCTACGATAATTATTGCGACTTCCAGTTAGGTTTTAACATTCGTAAGCCACTATTCATAACATTTACAGTGGCTTTAACGTGCTATCAATTAAATTACTGTTTCGTATTTTTTTATCAGTTATCATGTATGGTTGTTCAATCTGTACATGGATGGGGTAATAAAAGAGGTACAAGGTAGGGTAGTGGATGTTGGAGTGGCCATGGTGAGAGAGGATAGTGTTTGGAAACTCCCTGTACTGTTGTTTGCAGATGATACTGTGTTGTTGAGTGAAGATGAAGGGGAGCTGCAAGGCTTGGTGGATGAGTTTGAGAGAGTGTGTAAGAAACGGAACCTAAAGGTGAATGTAGGGAAGAGTAAAGTGATGGTCTTTGAGAGAGGTGAAGTCAGTGAATGTATAGCGAGGTTGGATGGTGAGGAATTGGAAAATGTGAGTACGTTTAAGTATTTGGGTAGTGTGATGAGTAAGGATGGAGGTTTGGAGGGTGAAGTGCTTGAAAGGGTACAGCAGGGAAGAAAGGTTGCTGGTTCCTTGAAAGCAGTGATAAGAAACAGGGAAGTGAGCATGGAAGTAAAAAAGTTACTACATGACAGTATTGTGATACCAACTCTAACGTACGGAAGTGAAGCTTGGACGTTGTTGGAAGGACACAAGTCAAGAGTGAGAGCAGTGGAAATGAGTTATTTAAGAGGAGCTTGTGGAGTCACGTGGAGAGACAGGCTGACGAATGAGGATATAAAGGAGCGTTGTGGTGTTGATGTGGATGTGATAGGAAGCGTTGTGAGGAACACACTGAGGTGGTTTGGCCATGTGGAGAGGATGGAGGGTGAAAGACTGACGAAGAGAGTGTATGTGAGTGAGGTGGAGGGTGGAAGAGGGAGGGGGAGACCGAGGATGAGATGGAGGGATGGGGTGGAGAGGTATATGAGAGAGGGGGGTGTGAGTTGGGAGCAGGGTAGTGAAATGGCGGGGGACAGGGCGACTTGGAGGCGATTTGTTTGTGGCCACCCCAAACGGGATTGAGGCGTCTGGCAATAGATAGATAGATAGATGTATGGTATGGCCTGTATCTGTATAAATTATGTGTATTGCCACATTATAATATAAACATTTTGGAGAATACCTCGTTATCTCTGCACCACGAACAGCTTAGAAGTCAGTTAACACCACACGTAGGCAACTGCTCATCGTACGAGATGTGGACAGTAAATGCGTGTCTCAGTGACGTTTTACCTGCTGTCAATCGGGCACATTAGCATGAATTCGTAGGTATTCTCAACATCTTACCAGCAGTGGTGCTGGGATACATGCAGAAATAAAAGGAATTGACACCCGTGTCCTGCAACATAAACTCAACCAAGCCATTTAACCCGTCACGTCCCGAGGTTTTCCGCACCTCCGACATCCCCCAGTCCCGAGGTATTTTCGAAATTTTTTTTTTTGGCTAAAACCTTCACTTTTGGTGAGAAATATCGAAAATTCATAGAGAAATCGTTCACCTGAGGTTTAAAATACCCAATCCAGGTAGGAGTTCCTCCTTACCTGACTGGGTTTTCTAACATGCTGGCACCAAAGAAAACGAGTTCTATGGGAGGGTAACTATATTATCCACTCATAAACGGTATTTATTTATTTACTTGGTATGAATGTATATGTAGTATGTGAGTATATTGGTTTTCAAGCAGTAATAAAGGCATTATAAGCATTGTTTCACACACTAACTAATCACCATACCTGACCTTTTTTTGCCACATTACCTGATCATTATTTCTGGCTGTTTCTTCTTCTAATGCTATGTAAACATTGTCCTCCACATTGTCATCGATTGGGGAATCACTCTGGCCCTGAATATCTTTACTAGCCAGGTCACTGGTAACAGGTCCTTTGCCAAGACAATGGCATGAGGGGGGAGGGGGGAGGTTATGCAGTGTAAGGCATTGTCCCTGCTTGGCATCTTGTAGAGGAATAGAGGAAGGTGTCCCGTGTATACATACGAAAAATCACGCGCAAAAATTGAAAATTGTGCAAATTAGGGACCTTGCAATTGCACGACGTACTGGTACGTCGTTGCAACGTACCCATACGTCGACGGGACGGGGCGGGTTAAGTTGCCACTCTCCTCCCACCTTCGCATCCGTTGCTGCACAGTCCTGGTAGATACGTCAGCTTCATGAGCGATAGCCCGTATCGACAGACCATTATCACGTAGGGTGATAATACAACTTTGCTCCAATAGATTACTGTCTCCTATTCATTGCGTGACCAACTAAACTCTGACCCTTCCTAGCTGTAACGGTGACGACAACACCTCGGTTAAGCATCAGTGTTTCGCACAACATCCCAGTGTGTGTGTGTGTGTGTGTGTGTGTGTGTAGCTACACGTTTGTTCGTTCGTTTACAGATTTCCTGCACCTATAGTGCAGGCCGGACAATACATTAGCCCGGTCAGTGGGGTATGGGCAGATTAAAAAATAGTTAGGGGGGAAGACAGGGCATGGGGATTGCCCAGCACACACGCTCTGTCTCCTGGCTGGCTTTGTGGTGTGTGTGTGTGTGTGTGTGTGTGTGTGTGTGTGTGTGTGTGTGTGTGTGTGTGTAGCTACACAAATAGAGCGACATATACTGCTTCCCTTATCTAACAGACGTAACAGTATAAAGGAAATATAGTGTAAACAGTATATTTCAACAAAGATACAGCTGATATATTTGAAATTACATTGGCAATTAAATAAATTGCTTCTTGTTTCTGTGTGAAGCCTTCATCGAAACACAGTCCCATGAGTGTGGACTGTGAACTGGTGGGCGGAGTTAACTACATGTACTCGCCACACAGTACAGATGGACAGGCTGCGTTGCCCCGATGTGAAGTGTGGTGCCAATTTCTGTGTTCAACTGTACATGTATATATATGCATGTGTATATGTATATACTGTATATGTATGTGTATATGTATATATATGTATGTGTATATCAGGGCTCTCAGAATGGATTTTTGAAATTACCATAGAATAAGTGGAAAATTACGTTAAACCGTAAGACTTTACCTCAGATTTCAACTGAAATTACTTCAGAATTACCTCAGCTGAATATTAGTTCATTTGTCATTTTTCTCCTATAACTGCTTGAATATTAATTCATTTGTCATATTTTCTTATAATTACTTGGATATTAGTTAATTTGTCATTTTTTCCTATAAATTCTTATATCTTGTGAGTATCATCTATTTGATGTTATAGTAGTACTACCAGTAAGGTCAAAAATAAGTTTAATGGAACTGCTTTTCACACTACACTTTGACAGAACGGAGTATTTTTTCAGGTAAAAGTACACGGGAGATTCCTTGTAAATAATGAAAATGGGAACAAAATTTGAGTACAAGGGAAATATCTTTAAAGAGAAATGTGAATAGAGAACTTAAGTATATGGGAAATGCCTTTAAAAATAATAATGAGAGAAGAAAATATGAACTTGATTTAAGAGTGGTATTTCTATCTATCTATATCTATCTATCTATCTATCTATACTCATATATATGGAGAGATTAAGGTGTGAATCTTATCAATATCACTATGCTGATTACTTTACATTTAAAACATTTCACCAAGTTTCTGCTGGCATTCACTTTCTTTTGCATCGCTGTCAACTTGTGTACAGTAAGTGCAACTCTGAGATCCTTATCCATTGAGAGCTCATGAGCATTCATTCCAACTTTCCGAAGTCCATTTCTCACATGAAACAAGTTCACTAGACTACACTGGTTAAGGGAATTTCTTAAATCTGTCTTGACCAAACGCTCCTGACTGAAAATTCTTTCAACAGCAGTATTAGAATGTGGTAGAGATAAGGCACATCCAACCACTTTCATTAGATTAGGGTACTTGGGTTGACCATTTGTTTTCGTTTTACTTAGCTGGTTTTTGTAAAAGTCTACAGCATCCAGGTCTCTGCTGGAATCCCCTTAGAATCCACACCTAGCTGTCTCCACTCTTAATCTGCATATTCACCGCCACAGATTTCTTTCATGTAAGGAAATAATTGGTACCGTGAAAACTCATGGCCCGCCCGGCCCCGTGTGGCAACGTGTGCAGTACAAAATGTATGCGAAAAAAATCAGGCAGGGTTATCAAATGATCAGTTATTGCTATTATTTGATATTGTGCACTTATATGGTACTATCTGTGTATCTATCTATTGCCAGACGCCTCAATCCCGTTTGGGGTGGCCACAAACAAATCGCCTCCAAGTCGCCCTGTCCCCCGCCATTTCACTGCCCTGCTCCCAACTCGCACCCCTCTCTCTCATATACCTCTCCACCCCATCCCTCCATCTCATCCTCGGCCTCCCCCTCCCTCTTCCCCCCTCCACCTCACTCACATACACTCTCTTCGTCAGTCTTTCGCCCTCCATCTTCTAGTGACCCTAATTTACGGCTCAACATTTGATTATGTCAGAATTACCTTGTAGATACTTGGACTACCTCAGAATTACCTTAAAAATGCCATTACCTTAGAGATACCATAAAGGAGGCGTGATTACGCTAATCTGAGGTAATTACCTTAAAAATGAGAGCCCTGGTATATATATATATATATATATATATATATATATATATATATATATATATATATATGTATATATATATATATATATATATATATATATATATATATATATATATATATATAATTGAAGACCAGGACAAGGAGGCGATGGACTGGGGTCATGTTCACAATTTATTTCAGTGACGTTTCGAGGAAATCCAACCTCATCAACAGACAAACTACAATAACATAATATGCTGAAAATTTGTTGTTTTGTCAGAAAATTTGCATAAATTCATGTCATGCATCACATGAACATTATTTAGGAAGAAGCTTCCCTTCATAGGAGTCTACACTGAACGCTGAAACTTTGAAAGTTTTACATGTGTGACCCAGTTATTCTGAATGCAACCAAGCTAAGTTAGCTTAAGGACCAATATGAATGCAGATCAACAAGAGAAGTTCATTGTGATGGACACTTCCACTTTGACTATTGGAGAAGCCCAGTGCGAGAAGGGGCGAATAGACCAAAAACAAAATATGTCAGAAAATGGCTTCAAAGTTTGAGACCTCCTAACCATAACTTGTTTACTTTTTTACCTACAGAATTTATATTTGCACCAATTATGTATATCAAGCAATTGTCTTCTGTGTTAAATTTTTATACAGATATTTTAATAAATACCATAGATTTTCATGGGTAACTAAATTATTTGGAAATAAATAAAAATATTCATAAGTAAGTCAGTTTACAAGCTACAGTGTTGTTTTTTGTGCCTAATTAAACTGAGAAACGTGTAGAATATAAGAAAATTATGACAGTTTTGAAAGTTATGGTCTTTCATAGAAGTTTGCAAACCTGGATGCCATTTTCTGACATTAGGTTTGTGTCAGTTACCAGTACCGGTAGCTACTCACCAAAATGAAGAAAGTGAAACTGTGGAAAGAAACTGTAGGTTTCCACACTGTAGGTGTAATCCAATCGAGTAGTCCATAAAAGTCCAAGGTCAGCAACGAAGAGGTCCGTACTGAGGCATGGGTGTGAACGGTTATGTGGTGGCATCTGGCTCCTTGCCACCACCACCATCTCTGCTCTCGTCCACGTAGTCCTGTGTGTCATCATCTGTTTCAGTACCTCTTTCATCTTCCAGTGCATCCTCCTTTAGGAACTTCTGTTTCTGTATGAGGTCACTCCACCAATCTGTATTAGTTTGTGTGTCCATATACCTCAGCATACTCTCAAGGTCTTTTAATTTTCCCTTCTTCAGAGCTCGAACACCACTGTACTTTAGTGGCAAAGGAGCTTATATAAGTTAAACAAATCCCTTTTATATTGCTTGGACCCAGGCTGCAGACGTACATGAATAGCCTGCTTATCTGTTTCCTCCGTAGAAAAGTCGTTCTTCAGTAGGTATCCCCCCTTGTACGACCCCGAAGCTATAATCTGGGATGCCTGCGAGAACTGTTTGTGTGCTGCCCTCCTAATGGTGACTGCTGATGTTAGACCCTTGAAAGTCCAGGAAGTCCTCTCTCTCTTCATGATGTAAGACACTTGACCTGCATTGCTCACTGAAGCAGCTGTGGTGTGGATATTCGTCCTGTCTCGCACCAGAATCACCTCCGAAATTGACAGTGTCAGAGCCATCCAAAAATTGATCTTGTTACTCTCTACGCAAGGACCAAAATCCAATGACAGTTTTTGGCGAATATCCTTTTACATTCAAAAGTTGATACTCTAAGGTACCTGTTGCTGCATAAATCTCGGTTTCGGTTTACCGAAATGTCAAATTTTACCTTGATCTGACCTTAACTCCTGTATCTGAACTTCAGCTGATAAAATAGCATCAAAAATGGATTCTGCATAAAAAAAAAAAAAAAAAACTAGAAATGAGGTATTACACATCACTCTTTGACATGTGGTTAAAAAGTTCAGTTTCCAAGATGGTGGCCAGCAGCCACTGTCAATCAAGCTAATTACCTGAGTTGCTCAAACATGTCAGTTGAGCAACCAAGATATATTTGTTTTAGTACCCCGTATGAGTACACATCAACAACAAGTGCCGGCAGAACAAACCTCGCCCGACAGCAGTTATTTTATTGCTGTTAAATGATGAATTGGTACTGTCATATAGTGTCGGTAAACAAGGTAATGGCTCAAATGAAATGGAACCTCCCTGACAATACTAATCATAACCAGTTTCTAGTTATAGTCCCCTGAATATCCGTGACCTTGAGTTTGACCTTTCAAGGTCACTTAAGGTCAAAGGTCATGGTCCCAATAAAAACTCATATGGGACTTCCTATCTGTTGATAATAGTTAATATCTACCTGTAACAAGTTTCGAGTTAGCCTCCAGAATATCCGTGATCCTTGAGTTTGACCTTTCAAGGTCACTCAAGATCAAAGGTCTTGGTGCCAAATAAAAGCCCATTAGGGAGCTCCTGTATGTTGATAATAGTAAAAATCTCTGTTTTCAACCTGATTCAAGTTATATCCCACTGAAAATCTCTGAGCTTGATTTTGAGCTTTCAGGGTAACTCGATTACCTCCAAAATTCAGTCACTTCCTTTTGGGGCCAGTGCCCACACATTCATAAAGTTTCATGTAATTTCATTCAGCAGTTTTTCTGTAATGTTGCAAACAAGAAACAAACAAAGGAACAAAGAAACAAACAAATGAA
>NC_136961.1:26686250-26748750 GCF_032717465.1 Coenobita brevimanus | reverse complement strand
GTGGGGTGAGATTGATTTGAAATGATCTCCAGCATGAGAGGAGACGGATCTTGTGTTCAGCCCATAAGAGGAAACTGTATGGCAAAAAAATATATATATATGAACTGTTATGCAATTAACTGAATGCCTCCACACCACACGTATTATGACGCTTCATTTTGTGTGGACCGCTTGGTTTGTGAGACGGAGTTAAAATATTAAAAGCTTTAATGGTTAGTAAATGGATGTGTGGCTCATTTTTATTGAACACTCTGTAGGTCTTTCTATATTTATACTTGTCTTTTCCTGTTTCTGGATCCTTCCCACACAATGTAGTGGGAGAAAAAAGGGTGAAGGAGGTAAGTGATAATTACTCACTGGAATTTTTTTTTTTTTTATGCAAGAAAGAAGGAACCAAAGGCCAGGAGGCCGCAAACCGTTCCGTCCAAGAAAAAACAAAAACAATAAAAAAGAGCCAAATTGAAGATCCGTTATTTCGAGATTCCTGGACACACTGCGTTTGAAAGACTGGTGATCATAGGAAGTAGGGAATGAGGACAGAGGGAGATAGTTCCATAGTTGACCTGTTGCATAAATGAAGGACTGGGAGTAACGGTTAACTCTTGCATTAGAGAGCTGGACAGAAAAGGGATGAGAGTTTGTTGCTAGACGGGTGCTACGCACCCGTCGTAGAGGTGGAGACAAGTAAGCAGACAGTTCAGAGGAGCAATGACCATTGAAGTATCGATAGAAAAGAGATAAAGAGGCGACAGTGTGGCGAAAAGACAGAGGTTGAAGGGAGCCAGTAAGACGAGGAGAGCTGATGAGTCGATAAGCCTTTGACTCTACCCTATTAAGAAGAGCTGTATATGGGGAGCCTCCCCATACATGAGAGTGGTACGCTACACACGGACGAATATTACCCAGGTATAAAGTCAACAGTAGTGCAGGGGTAAAGAAGGTACGGAGTCGGCTTAGCACGCCCAATCTCTTGCAAGCAGATTTTACAACAGATGCAATATGATCTTTCCAAGATAAGTCCTGAGTGGATGAAATCCCAAGTATGTTCAAGGATGATGCAGAATTGAGCTGGATATTATTAAACAGTGGGTACTCCTGTGGAAGATTGTGTTCGGTTGATAGGTGTAAAAACTAACTTTTCTATGCATTAAAAACAACAAGATTATTTTTACCCCACGCAGAGATACGAGTCAAGCCTGACATTAGCTGTGCCATAGCTTCATCCCTTGTTTGTTGAAGTAACTGCTGAGATGGACGATGCGAGAACCGAATGGAAAGGTGAATGGTGGAATCATCAGCGTACGGGTGGATAGGGTTAGATGTACAGCTTAGGTCAGTGATGAATAAAAGGAAGAGAGTTGGTGATAGGACAGAACCCTGAGGAAAACCACTGTTGATAGGTCTAGAAGAACGATGAACGTCTACAACAGCGGCTACAGAACGACCAGAATGGAAGCTATAGATGAAGGCACAGATAGAAGGATAGAAACTGTAACACGGCAGTTTGGAAATTAAAGATTTATGCCAGACTCGATCGAAAGCCTTAGAGATGTCAAGTGCAATGGCAAAGCTTTCGCCAAAGGCCCAAAAGGAGGATGACAAGGAGTCTCAAAGGTAGGTGAGAAGATCACCAGTGGAGCGTCCATGACAGAACCCATACTGACGATCAGAAAGAAGTTCTGATAGGAAAGATACTTTAAGAATTTTCTGTTAAGAATTGACACAAAAACTTCTCAGACACATGATGTTAAAGCAATTGGTCGATAGTTAGAGGGCTGGGAATGGTCACTCTTCTTTTGGACTGGCTGAATGTGAGCAAACTTCCAGCAAGAAGGATAGGTACAAGTTGACAAAGGCGAAAGAGTTTGCCTAGGCAGTGTGTAAGCTCAGAATCACAGTTCTTGAGAAGAAGAGGAGGAATCCCATCAGGCCCATGTGCTTTGTTTTCACTAAGGCCAGTGATGGCAGAAAAAACACCTGCTGAAAAATATTTTAATGTCAGCTATGAGGAAGTCAGAGGAGGGAAGTGATGGAGGAACAGCACCGGAATCGTCTAAGGTGAAATTGAAGGAGAAAGTCTGAGCAAAGAGATTTGCTTTATCAGTGCCAACAGAGTACAAAAGATAAGAGAAGGATGATAAGGTAAAGTTGTTAGAAAGGTTTTTGGCAAGGTGCTAGAAGGAGTGGGAAGAATACAACTTGGAGAGTTGAGAGAATTTAGTGCGAATGAAATTATTTTTGGCAGAGCGAAGAACAGACTTAGCACGATTCCGGGCCGGGCACACACATAAACATGATGTGATTCAGGGGTGGGTTGGCTCTGGTACCTTTTATAGGCCCTCTCCTTGTAGTGAACAGCATTAGAACAAGAGTGATTAAATCAAGGCTTTCTTACATTAGTCAAAGGATATGAGAAGGGCATGTATGCTTCCATGCCCGGGAGAATAACTTCCGCAATGCGCAAAAGCACACTCAGATGGCTTCCGGCCATGGAAGCAATAATCATTACAGGGAAAATCAAAGTAATCCTGCCTGAGGGCCTCCCAGTCCACAGCTCCAAAGTGCCACAGTCTTCATGATAATTCCTGAATGATACGTGCATAATATTCGTTAACTGTATTAAAAACGCAAAAATGTCTTGTTCACTTACGTCTTTGCTCTTCAGTACACTTGTATTACTTGCATCCATTTACAGCATTTGTAGAGTGTAGAGAATATGAGTTATTTTTAATCACTTAAACTTAGACTAAATGAATAAGTGCAGTGTAATCTATCAAGGAAAGATAATCGAGGTGCTTCCTTTCTAGCACCAGCATTTCACATGTATACTGAGGGAACACAATACACAGTAGCATAATCTCAGTGACACAAAGTGATACAAAGGTTGGTCTCTTGAAATCGTCAGCAAGCCACCCAAACATGGATACAAAAATGTCTGCAAGATGAATAAATAGCACACATGACGGAAATTCTCTGTCTTGTGTGCCTGTGTATGAGTCTGTGTTATAATTGGACGAACCTGGATAGATGGAAGTTCATCGAGCACTGAGCACTGACTGATGCCACGGTTAAGTGCATCTCAGGCAACTGCCCTCATGTACAATATAGGCCTCACTACAGTATACCTCTACTGAGTGAAATTAACAATATGCTCGTCCTAATAAGCTAGGAAAAAAAAAAAACTATGCTTTACTTGTGAACCTGATAGTGAGCGTCATTAAGATGGAACTAGTTATAAAGTGAAAATATTAAAATACCGAAATACAAATGGGTTGCAAGAAAAATACAGAACGGAAAATAAAGAGCCGAGGAAGACAAGAAGCACAACGAAGAGGCTAAGTATGAAACAGCTGATGATAAAATTATATCAGGTATGTCAAGTAAGCTACGTATACTAGTATTTGTTGGAAATCAGGAAACAAGAGGCTGACCTATGATGATAAGGTTTGTTATGGCCAGGTGATAATCGTATGTAAATGAAAACCAAGTAGGTTCGTGAAATGCAGGTACACGAGGTGCTGAATATTTAGAACAGGATGAAGATGGCAAAGGTGGTTAGCGGTGTGGAGCTGTGGTGGGAGCGACGAAGATGGTAGGTCATAGTACTGAAAGGTTTCAGCGACATTCACGGTTACAGGAGGCGGGTGATAGAAATTTTGGAGATCCTTAAAGGATATTATTATAACAATTTTAGGAGTGTACAGTCTGAGAAACAAGCAACTCCCCTAGGTCTGATAAATACATAGCGGAAACGTCGAATCATCCCAGATCCATAAGCTGAAAAGGGATTTTCGTTGTGCTTCATGAGTTGTAAATTTTCTTCAGATAATAACTGGGAGATATTTGTGCCTCTGAGAGTATGCTGTGTATGATTTTATAATGACACATTTAAACATTAGTAGTTAGTTAAGCATCCTAACTAAAGAAACTAGTGACCTTCGACATACTACTGAATAAACAATATTGCCAGGGACATATTAGTCTGTTTGAATAATGCAAAGCTGTTTAACTGAATGCCTTCCTTGCAGGCCGTGGAATCTGGAATATTTCGTGAGCTTGGGGACCTGTTGGACACAGAAAGAGTGACCTTCAAAACGTTTAGCGAGTTGCCAGGTAGTATGGACAAGTTGGTGAGGGCCGGCACCCATGCCATCTTTGATATCGACGTCAACTTTTGGAATATGATGGCTGAAGACTTCTCAGTGACAGGTTATTTTACAGATTTATAGCTAAGATAAGAAAAATCTCGTATGTTAACTTGCTACTTCTTATTCAGAGAGTATTTCAATGATCCAAAAAACATAGAAGTGCTTCAGGTACCCAAATTCAGTGAAGAAATCATGCTGTTAACGATCACCGGTGTTTGATTCATATATAGAAGTACATAAAGAGACAGATAGATGGATGGATAAACGTTTTCGTCTTTCCAACATGTTTGGAAATATAGATATGAAGTGACCATCGTCTTCCTAAAGCCAACAGCAATTTTTCCTTTGCTGTGGCACATTATATTTAACGAAATATCAGGAGATTCATTATGAAGAAAGGCGTGTGATTGACTGATGTTTTACAAAAAATTATTTTTATGGATGACGAATGTGGATATGATTGACTGCGTTAGGAGAAATGCATCGAGGTGGTTGTTCAATCTGTACATGGATGGGGTAATAAAAGAGGTACAAGGTAGGGTAGTGGATGTTGGAGTGGCCATGGTGAGAGAGGATAGTGTTTGGAAACTCCCTGTACTGTTGTTTGCAGATGATACTGTGTTGAGTGAAGACGAAGGGGAGCTGCAAGGCTTGGTGGATGAGTTTGAGAGAGTGTGTATGAAACGGAATCTAAAAGTGAATGTAGGGAAGAGTAAAGTGATGGTCTTTGAGAGAGGTGAAGTCAGTGAATGTACAGCGAGGTTGGATGGTGAGGAATTGGAAAATGTGAGTACGTTTAAGTACTTGGGTAGTGTGATGAGTAAGGATGGAGGTTTGGAGGGTGAAGTGCTTGAAAGGGTACAGCAGGGAAGAAAGGTTGCTGGTTCCTTGAAAGCAGTGATAAGAAACAGGGAAGTGAGCATGGAAGTGAAAAAGTTACTACATGACAGTATTGTGATACCAACTCTAACGTACGGAAGTGAAGCTTGGACGTTGCTGGAAGGACACAAGTCAAGAGTGAGAGCAGTGGAAATGAGTTATTTAAGAGAAGCCTGTGGAGGCACATGGAGAGACAGGCTGACGAATGAGGATATAAAGGAGCGTTGTGGTGTTGATGTGGATGTGATAGGAAGCGTTAAGAGGAACACACTGAGGTGGTTTGGCCATGTGGAGAGGATGGAGGGTGAAAGACTGACGAAGAGAGTATATGTGAGTGAGGTGGAGGGGGAAAGAGGGAGGGGGAGGCCGAGGATGAGATGGAGGGATGGGGTGGAGAGGTATATGAGAGAGGGGGGTGTGAGCTGGGAGCAGGGGAGTGAAATGGCGGGGGACAGGGCGACTTGGAGGCGATTTGTTTGTGGCCACCCCAAACGGGATTGAGGAGTCTGGCAATAGATAGATAGAGAGGATGGAGAGCGGGAAACTAAAGAGAAGAGTGTATGTGAGCGAGGTGGAAGGGGAGGGGAGGGAAGGGGAGACCGAGGATGATATGGGGGAATGGAGTGGAGAGGTCTATGAGGGAGGGGAATGTGAGCTGGGGGGAGGGCAGTGAAATGGCGGGGGAAAGGGCTACATAAAGGTGATTTATTTGTGGCCACCCCTTACGGGATTAAGACGTCTGGCAATAGATAGAAAGATAGATAGATATATTATAGCACGCCATGACTGAAAAATTCAGATGTTGTCACCTGGGTTTAAGAGGAAAAGCTAAAACCAAATAGCAGCAGCAGCAGCAGCAGCAGCAGCGGCAGCGGCAGCAATCATCATCATCATCATCATCATCATCCAGACCTCGTTTCCCACCCTAGGGCTGGGTGAGTTGCAACGTCCAGACAGCCCAAATTTGCCCAGTCCAATGGACCACACTTCCATTCACTCATCACTCAAGCTTCAGGAATCCTGGTTCTATCTGATACGCCTAAAACTACCACCATATATCGTAGCTTCACATAAACGTATCCGATAGAGTCAGTCCGAACGCTGCCAAGTTAAAGAGGGATGCCAGATCCTTGATCATGCACTTCTCACAACATTCATCCAGCCAGCTCGATCTCTTGTGACTCCCCTAGCTTCACCAACTTCCATACCTCTCCTCCTCACACACTCATCCATCATATCCCTCCATTTTTTCCATGGCCTACCTCGCCTCCTTCCTCCTGCAAATTCGCTCTATAATAATTTTAATAACAATAATAATTTTAACAACAACAACAACAATAATCTATCTCTATCTATATACCTAGGCTGCTTCCCCCAAGGAAAGGGAGGTAGCCGAGACAGGACGACTCACTCTCCATTTACTCATCCATTCAAACACATTCATTCGCATCTTAGCCCCAAAGGGGAGAACGGACAGATCCTCACCGCATCACACCGCACAAGGGTCAACTGCGCAATGCAAGCAGTGACATCCACAGCAGGGCCCGACAGCAGAACTGGTTTACCCCTGCCACATCATAACAGACCCATCCCCTTACCCGCACCTGACCTGACTAGCTGATCAGACCAAATGCGGGAGAATATCCCCTCAGGGCTGCGTCATCACTTATTCATTCACAATTTCTCTCCATTTATTTCTGTCACGCACAGCCACTCTTCCTTGCTCAACAGACATCCCTCTCGCATCCAGCGCTCTCTTCACACTGTCCATCCATCCTATTCTTGGTCTTCCTCTCAGTCTTTCACCTCTCACATCAGATCTAGTTATCTTTTTCACCAATCGCTCATTATCCATTCTCTCCATATGCCCAAACCATTGCAACACCCTCTGCTCAACTCTACCAGCCATCTCCCGAACAACTCCAGTTCTCCTTCGCACTTCATCATTTCGCACTCGATCCATACGCGTCACTCCACACATACTCCTCAGACATCTCATCTCCATTACATTCAAACTTTTCCTCTCTGCTACACCCATATTCCATGTTTCAGCCCCATATAACGCAGTCAGTACCACAACACCCTCATACAGCCTTCTCTTTACATCCATTCTAAGCGAACGACATTTAAACACTTTTTTCATTCCTCCCAGCACCTTTCCTACTTCATTTATTCTAAACTTCACTTCTGCATCTATTCTTCCATCCACAGCAACATGTGACCCTAGATATTTAAAACAATCTACCTCCTCAAGCAACTCACCATTCAAAACTATATTCATCCCCCTACCATCTACCAACCTCGTACACTTCATCACTTTACTCTTATTCTCATTTACTTTCAATTTCCTCCTTTCACACACCCTTCCAAACTCCTCTACCAACTGTCTCAATCTCTCCTCTGAATCAGTCACCAGTGCAGTATCATCTGCAAAACAGCAGCTGCTTCAGATTCCACTCTCCTCCATCAACATTTACCAGACTCAGACCACCTAAAACTCTTGCATTCACCTCCCTTACAACACCATCCATGTAAATATTAAACAACCAAGGCGACATCACACATCCCTGTCGCAGCCCCACTCTCACGGGAAACCAATCACTCACAGCATTTCCCACTCTTACACACGCTCTACTATTTACATAAAAACTTTTCACCCCTTTTAGTAACCTACCATCAAGTCCATACAATCTTAAAACAGTCCACAAAGCCTCCCTATCAATTCTATAATAATAATAATTATAATAATAATAATAATAATAATAACAATAATAATAATAATGTGACAGTACTGAATGGGTTAACAGAATGATTTTCACTCCTTCAATAGGAAGCGTCTAACCTGGACTAAATATTATCCTTTCACGAAAACAACAATAAATCTGTAAATGTTAGTATGGTTTTGAATGAGTCAGAGCTCGTTTTCTTTTAGCAAAATCAGAGCCTCTGTTTTAAGCTTTACAGTTAGTAGTAGAATTAGCAGTGATATTAGTATTAGTGGTAGTATTAGTTGTGGCAGCAGTAGTAGTAGTAGTAGTAGTAGTAGTACTTTCTGTAACCCCAGGTTCATTTGTTGAGCTATGTGAACCCAGTAGACTGCAGGCTGAATTCGTCACCCTCCTGCAGTCCACCATCCCCCCTTCAGGGGTAAGGAAGGAGCTGAGGGGCGTATGCATAAACAGACAACTGAGCCGCCCAGCTTTATTAGTGCAACCGCGCAAAGGTGCCCGTTTCCAGCACCATTTTAAGCCTGAAATTATTTAATTGAAGTACAAAATCGGTCTCTTCCTGCACAGGTAAATGCGACTTCTACCTGGGAAGGGACACTTACCTACCCTACCAACTGGCCATGATAGCACAGAAGAACAGTCCTTTAACTCCTGTCGTTGATGAAGGGTAAAGTACGAGGAAATGCTGTGGAACAAGAGAATATACAGGTGTCCCAGGAATTGACCTATTAACTTCAGGGTGCAATTCCTGTGATTATTCCAAGACACAAATATTGTACGAACATACATCGGATTTGCAATGTATGTGGAGTAAAGGGTACTTAAATATAAATGAAGATACCGATAAAACTTTAAATTTTCAACCTTTGCTGCCAGCCTCTCGACTCAGCATTGCTTTATTTTTACTGAAACTAGCAAGCAGTAATAAACAAGTACTCTATGACGAGCAAAGAAAAAAATATAATGAGAAACAGTAAATTGCTCAGAAGCAGAAGGGAAATGGAAAAAAAAAAAATCCCGTAACCGCCATTAAATTATATCCTTAATACATTAATCACTACGATTCCGCATAATTCATAGAGCATTAATTTTATTTCTCAGAACGACTTCAAGACCCACCTCCTAAAGTTAATACACCAAGTCCTGGGACATCTTGTACAATCTTTAATGTCGAAACTAACTGTCCCTAAGGATTTCATGAAATCAATGGTTATACAAAATCCCTGTAATATATATATATATATATATATATATATATATATATATATATATATATATATATATATATATATGTCTTCTCTCATCTCATCAACCGTTTGAGTGTCCACTGCAAGACAGGCCTATCCCTACCAAAGTGGGGACGATACAGCCAATGTATTTCTACCAAGTGGCTTAGGCTGTCTAGTAGAGAGTGTAGGTAGGGTGAGAAATGCTTGTAAGTGTAATTGCTGTGTTGGAGTGGCTTTGGATGTGTGTGTAGTCTGTGAACAAAGTGTAATCGGCCCGCACAAGCCGATTGGGTGCAAGCATAGTTTATAGTACGCGACACTGGTTCAACCACAGCACCCCATGTGTCCGCCAATGCAGCACTTGGCCAGAAGAACGCTCCCAAAGTTTATTACCCTGGCGGGGCGCGAACTCTCGTTCTTCAGTATACGAAAACGCACACTGCATCACTGTACCACAGAGGCTACATATAGCCTATATATATCTATATATATATATATATATATATATATATATATATATATATATATAGATAGATAGATAGAGTAGATAGATACAGATATATATAGATATATATATCTGTCTATCTATCTATAGACCGACGCCCTAATCTGGCAAAGGGTGGCCGCAGACAAAACGCCTCGAAGTTGCTCCGTCACCCACCATTTAGAATACCCTCCCCCCAACTCACTCCTCCTTCCCTCATATATCTCTCAACTCCATCCCTTCACCTCATCCTCGGTCTTTCCCTCCCTTTCCCTCCCTCCATCTCACCTACATACACCCTCTTAGTCAGCATCATTCTCCATTCTCTCCACATGTCCAAACCACCTCAGTGTATTTCTCCTAATCTTCTCAACCACATCCACATCCACCCCACAACGTTCTTTCACTTCTTCATTCGTCAACCTGTCCCTCCATGTCACTCCACAGGCTCCTCGCAAGTAACTCATTTCCACTGCTCTCACTCTTGACTTGTTCCCCTCTTGCAAAGGTCCATATCTCGCTTCCATACATCAGGGTGGAGATCACAGTACTATCATGCAGTGACTTCTTAACTTCCGTACTCACCTCCCTATTTATCATCACTGCTTTCAGTGAACCAACAACCTTCCTTCTCTGCTGTACCCTTTCACACACTTCATCCTCCAAAGTTCCATCCTTACTCATCACAGTACCCAAGTACTTGAATGCATTCACATTCTCCATATCCTCGTCATCCAACCTCACCGTGCATTCTGTAACTTCATTCCTCCCAAACACCATAACTTTACTCTTGTTTACATTAACTTTCAGATTCCTCTTCCCACACACTGTCCCATATTCATTCACCAAACCTTGCAACTCTCATTCATCTTCTCTCAACAATACTGTATCATCAGCAAACAGCAAAACCGGAATCTTCCAAATCTCACCCTCATTCATTAGAGCCACCCCCACATCCACTGCCCTAAATTGCACCTCCTTTACAACCCCATCCACGTATATATTAAACAGCCATGGGGACATCACACAGCCCTGTTTCAGTTCCACACTGAGATCAAAGAACTCACTCAGCTCACCATCCACTCGCACCGTAGCCCTAGCTCCTTCGTACATACTCTTCACAGCACTCAACAATTTCCCCTCCACTCCATATATTCTCAATACCTTCCATATACCTTGTCTCTCTATTCTGTCATAAGCTTTCTCCAAGTCCATGAAGGCAGTATACACTTTCTTTCCCTTCTCTAGACACTTCTCCACTAAACATCTTAGAACAAATATCTGATCTACACAGCCTTTTCCCTTCCTAAATCCCCCTTGTTCTCCAACTAGCTCCTCTGTTATATGCCTAACCCTATCAATGAGTATTCTACCATATATTTTTCCAGTCGCACTAAGAAGGCAAATACCCCTATGGTTATTACATACTTCTCACTCCCCTTTTCCTTTGTATAAAGGAACAATTATACCTGACTTCCAGTCCTCCAGAACCCTTCCCTCTTCCCAAGCCAATCTACATAACTTCCATATCCACTCCACTACAAGCTCACACCCGTACCTCAGCATTTCACCACACACTTCATCAATTCCTGGGTCTTTCCCATCTTGATCTTCTTCATTACTTCCACTATTTCCGTCCTACTGATCTCTTCTGCCCTCCTCCCATCTCTCCTTCTCCCAGCCATTCCCCAACCACTTATACTTACACTGTTCTCACTCTCTACATTAAACAAATCCTCAAGGTGCTCCTTCTATCTCCTCAATTTCTCTCTCTTCTCCACCAACAATCTATTATTCCTATCTTTCACTCCCCTGCTATTACCCCTTTCACACTGCCTTACTTTCTTTACCTCCTTCCAAAACAATTTCTTACTCTCCCTCCATTTCACACTCAGATTCCTCCCAAACTCTTCATCCACTTTCTTCTTACTCTCCTTCACCAGTCTCTTCACCTCCCTTCTCCTGCTCACATATACCTCTCTCTTCTCTCTCTCATCTTCTCCCCTACCTCTATTCGCTAGCCATTCACTATATGCCTTCTTCTTTTGTTTCACAGCTCGTTTCACCTCATCATTCCACCATGATGTCCCTTGCACACCCCTAAATCTCCTCCTCACTCCACAAACCACCTCACACGCTGCGCCTATCTCTTCCTTGAATATCTTACATACGTCTTCCACCCCTTCCATTTGCTCTAACTCATACCTTCCCAATCTTTCTTCCACTATGCTCTTATACTCTGCCATTTTCTCACTGTCTTGCAATTTCTCCACTCTTCTCACAGGAACTATTTCCTCCTGTCTTCCCCCTCGTCTGCTCAACCATTTTCTTTGCAGCCTTACCTTGGCCATCACTAAGTGATGGTCCGAGATTCCATTCCCCCACCCTCTCCACACTCATGCATCCACCACTTGTCTTCTCATTCGCTCATCCACACACACATAGTCTATCATTGCCTTTCGTTCAACAAGTTCACCATCCATCCTCCTCATAACTCTCCATGTATACCTGTGGATCATCTTATGCCGAAAGTAGGTGTTAGCTATTGCTAATCCCTTACCAGCACAGATATCCAACAAAGCACTGCCATTCCCATCTACTTCAGCTGGCACACCCCACTGACCAACCACTCCAATCATCGTACATTCTCAACTTTGTCATTCATGTCTCCAATCAAAAACTCTCTCTCACTCCTCTTAAAGTTGTCCATACATGCTTCTACACTCACCCAAAACTCACCATTCACTCTTGCCACTTGTTCCTCTGTCGGCACATACGCACGCACAATCGCCCACGTTTGTATCCCTACTTTCATCCTCACCCATACAATCCTTGCACCCAGTGTTCCATACTCTTTTATATTCTCCTTCCACTTCTTGCTTATCATTATATATACTCCCTCTCTTGCCCCTCTCATTCTCATTAACTCCTGCACATACACCTAAACCGTATTCCCATTCTCTCACTCTTTCACCTTTCCATTTAGTTTGTCAGTCCCATACATCCACTCTTGCATCCTCAAGCACCTGCACAATCGCTCTCTCTTTCACTTCATCATTCACTCCTCTCACATTCCATGTCCTCACCCTCAGAATGTCCTTTGTCTGTTCCTTAGTTGTCGACGTATGGTCGGTCCTGTTCTGAGGCGCTTTATTCGTTTGTTTAGTTAGTTCTTTTTACTGGGTGGGGCACTAACCCACCACCATATATATATATATATATATATATATATATATATATATATAATAAACCACTGTGCTTAGATTTTGTTGATTACGAAAAGGCTTTTGATTCAGTGGAGCACATATCAATTATAAATTCATTGCGAGAACAAGGAGTGAATGAGAACATTCTAAAACTGCTCGAGAACATATAGAACGGCTACAGTTAAATTACATGAGGACTCAGAAAAAATTAAGATTGAGAAGGGCGTGCATCAGGGAGGTACTGTTTCACCAAAATTATTTACAGCATACCAAGAAAGTTTTTTCATAAAGCCAAATTGGGAAAACAAAGGAGTGAACATAGATGAAGAAAAGCTAAACCGTTTAAGATTTGCAGATGACATTGTCCTAATCTCAGAAACAGTGGAGGCATTGCAAGAAATGGTAAATGACCTGAACTGAGAAAGTCTTAAAGCAGGACTGAAGATGTATCGGAGTAAAACTTAAGTAATGTTTAACCCCTTAACCGTGGGGCGTCACTTTCGTGACGCTCGGGAGCAAGGGATCATACCGCGGGGTGTCACTTTTGTTATTCTGTGTTATTTGAATTCACTCGGGCTTTCAAGTGATGGCTTGTATCATCTATCAGTACTACCAGTGTCCAGCTATACTCAGATCTGCCAATGTCATCTGCACTTCTATCCACTGTTGACAATTTAGTCATTTTTCCCCTGTCCTTGACTCGCCTCCTTACCTCCCTTCCATTACCCTCTCCTCCCGCCTGTCCAGCTGTGCTGTGCTACACAAATCCTGGACGGATTTTTCCACTCATTTTATTGATTAAAATGTGCCCTGTGCCCTATTCTTATACATAATAATACATAAAAGAAAGAGAAAAGATAATTGATACTGCCATATGTCTGGAATGGGCTTATTATCACCTAGCAACACGCCACATGCATTCATTCGCTAATTTTCCCTGTTTATTTACCCTTGAAATATGCCGTATGACCCATTCTCGTCACAAAAATATATACAGTATAAGAAAGGAAGGGAGAAGCCTAAGTGATATTTACATTCACCTGGAACTACCTAATTTATTATGTATTGTCTAGGTTTCCTGCTAATCAAATCATGGCATATGAATTAGCAGCTGTCACCATGCTGACATTGTCAACCCTTCCCTGCCCCTAGGCCACATCATTCAGTTTACTGTCGTCTTTCAAGATGAAACCACGTCCGATTCACGCCTGTCCTTAGCCTCCCCCCCCCCTTGCAAAGGGCCCTGTGACCTCTACCTCTACTATAGCTCGTGAGGGAAGGGGTAAAGGGCTAAGTAATTCTGCTGTGGAACGTGAACTGGCTAATTTTTCAATGATAATGATGGACAGTGACTACGATCTTTCTGGTGACTCTAAAGCAGTGCAAGTGGAAATGTAAATAACGTGTAAATAATGTGTAAATAGCAAGTGAAAGCAATGAATGTAAATATAACTGAACAGTGGAAAATAGTTTTATAAGTTACTGCAAGTGACAGTGCATAACATAGCGTAAATAAAAGAGAATTGTAAATAATGTAAATGAAATAGGGAATGTAAATAGAAATGTAAATAGTCAGTAATATAAGAATACGAGTATAAATACTTGGAGTAATGAGAGTGAAAATGAAAGCTTTGCTCTCTACGCTAGCGAGAAAGTGAATGCCTGGAGTGAAAATAAACCACTTGTACTGAAAGAAACTTACGGATAAATATTGTATATATAAATAAGTGTAATAAAGTACTAGGAATATAAAGTGTGAGTCTGTTTATGAATAATAAATAACAGCTCCACCTCAGAATACCATCGAGGAATGAGCGCGGGTGGAAAGCTCATATGTGCTCATAATTTACATTGCTTTCACAGTGTTTTTTTTTTTTTTGGAATATGGATTTCAAACTATTAGAATTCATAGAACAGTGTTTGTAGTTATAATATCAGGCAGTGGTAACCATATTACGGGGTATCAGGAAGTGTAAAGTGGAGACCTCATTACCCAACTTCAGAAATCACAATTCCTAAGGTAGTTCACGAAGGCTCAACAAACATCCCAGGAGAAAGCTGAAGGTATGTGGCATAAGCTTATTTAATCATAATATTCTAGGACTAATAGCTGATTTTTGGCAAATATTTTTAAAAAGTCAGTCAGAACGCAATTATCCCCGCGGGACGAGCATGGCACACTCCCGACATCATCGCGGTTAAGGGGTTAATCCACAAACACCAAAGAGCGTCATTAGAATAAGCAATGAGATTCTTGAAGAAGTTAAGGAATACAACTACTTGGGACAAATACAAAAATTAACGAAAGATCATGATAACAAAATAAAAAGATGCATTACAATTGGATGGAAAGCTTTCGGTAATCATACAGACATTATGAAAAGTAGCTTGTCAGTTTGTATGAAACGAAAAGTATATAACGAATGTATAATTCCAGCTATGACTTATGGTTGTGAGACCTGGAAACTGACAAAATCAATGGAAAATAAATTAATCCATTCTCAGAGAGCAATGGAAAGGTCATTGTTGGGAATATCTTTAAGAGACAGGAAAAGATCAACTTGGGTGAGAGAGCAGACTTAAGTCAAAGATATTACAGAAGTTATAAAAGAACAGAAATGGAGGTGGGTAGGCATATAGCAAGAAAAAGGAATAACCGATGGAGCAAGAGGCTGACTGACTGGACACCAAGAAATTGTAAGCGTAGCAGAAAAAGGACATATAGGAGATGGAGAGCTAAGAGAAATTTGCAGAGAAAATGTGGCAAAGATTGGCTCAGTCAAAGAATTCGTGGAAAAGGTTGGGGGAGGCCTTTGTTCAGCAGTGGACTAGCTATGGCTGATGATGATGATATCTATCTATCTATCTATATATACTCTCTCTCTCTCTCTCTCTCTAAATATATATATATATATATATATATATATATATATATATATATATATATATATATATATATATACATATATATAAAACTATCTATCTATCCATATATTATATCTATCTATCTATCTATATATATATATATATATATATATATATATATAGTGTATCTATACAAACATATATATATATATATATATATATATATATATATATTATTGTATATATATCGTATATATATATATATATATATATATATATATATATATATATATATATATATATATATATATATTGTATATATATTGTATATATATATATATATATATATATATATATATATATATATATATATATTGTATATGTATGTGTATATATATATATATATTGTATATGTATTGTATATATATATATATATATATTGTATATGTATTGTATATATATATATATATATATATTGTGTCCCCCCCGGTGGCGGGGGGGACACAACCTGGCCGCACTATGGGGTGGTACTACTCCTCTGCGGCCAGGTTGTGTTAGGAAGAATACTGCCACCGTATTCCCTGCGTGTCGTAAAAGGCGACTAAACGGGGCGGGGTGAGGGGACAAGGGACCCCCTCCTCTGTTTTTAGTTCCTAAAAAGAGACAGGCCAGAGAAAGTGGATGGGGATGGAGTTATCCCCGTACCCTGAAGATTGGGTCTATGAATGTGCGTGGATGTAGTACGATTGAGGCTAAAAGGAGGGAGATTGGGAGAATGTTTGTGAGAAGAAAGTTGGATGTGTTAGCTTTGAGTGAAACGAAGATGAAAGGGAAGGGGGAATCTATGTTTGGAAGTGTGAATGGAAGATTGTCAGGTGTTGATAGAGGAAGGGCAAGAGAAGGTGTGGCCTTGTTAGTGAGTCCAGAAGTACAGCAGTGTGTGATTGAATGGAAGGAGGTGTCATCGAGACTGATGTGGGTGAAAGCGAAATTTGAACGTGAGTTGTGGGTGTTTGTGAGTGCATATGGGCCTGGTA
The DNA here is from genome assembly GCF_032717465.1 of Coenobita brevimanus. Lineage (NCBI taxonomy): Eukaryota > Metazoa > Arthropoda > Malacostraca > Decapoda > Coenobitidae > Coenobita > Coenobita brevimanus. The sequence goes on along the minus strand of NC_136961.1, from coordinate 26,732,173 downwards.
GTGAAAGGGATGAACAAGAGAGGGAGTCTTTCTGGAATGATGTTGATGAGTGTCTGCAGAGTTTTGGAGCGAATGTGAATGTGGTAATGATGGGAGATCTGAATGCTAGAGTGGGAAATGTAGCAGTTGAAGGCGTAGTTGGTATGCATGGTGTGCCTGGAAGAAATGAAAATGGGGAACGAATGATAGCGATGTGTGTTGAGCGAGAGATGGTGATTGGGAATACGCTGTTTGAGAAGAAAGATATTTATAAGTATACATGGGTGAGACAGGAGGGTGGAAGGGTTGTTGATAGAGCCTTGATGGACTATGTGGTTGTGTCTAGGAATGTAATAGGAAGATTGTTGGATGTGAGATTTCTGAGAGGGGAGGGTGGAGGTATGTCTAACCACTACCTGGTGGAGGGAAAGTTAAAAGTAGGTAAGAGATGGGTGAGATCTAGGAGGGTTAGGTGTGGCAGGGAGGTTTTGAAAGTGAGTGAGTTGGATAAAAGAGAGAAAAAGATAGAGTATCAGGAGAAATTGAGAGATGAGTGGAACGCAGTGAAAGATCGGGAAAATGGCAGCGTGGAGGAGGAATGGCAGTTGTTTAAGAGTGCTGTGGTGGGGCATGCAGAAGAGGTGTGTGGTGTGAGACATGTGGGTGGTGGTGTAAGAAAAGGAAGTGAATGGTGGTGCGAGGAAGTAAGTATGGCTGTGGCTGAGAAGAGACGTGCATATGAAGTGTGGCTGCAGAGGAAGGATGAGATGTCATATGAAAGGTATAAGGAAAAGAGGAATAGAGCGAGAAGGGCTGTGCGTGATGCTAAAGTGGCAGCAGATGAGAGGTGGGGTAGGCGGCTGACAGAGAATTTTCAACAGAATAAGAAAATGTTTTGGAAGGAGGTGAAAAGGGTGCGAAAGGGAGAGTCTGGGAAGGAAGAACGAGTAAAAGCCTAGGATGGAAGGATGTTAATTGAGATGGATGCAGTAAGGAAGAGATGGGCAGAGTATTTTGAAAGATTGTTAAATGTAGAGGAGGAAAGGGTGGCTGAGATTGTGGCAGATAGAAGGGTGCAAGGAATAAATGTGTTGGGAGAGTTGAATGATTCTTTGATCACGAAGGAGGAAGTGGAGAAGGCAGTAAAGGAGATGAAAACAGGGAAAGCTGCAGGTATGGATGGGTGTGCTGTGGAATGCCTGAAGGGTGGTGGAGTGAATATTGTTGACTGGTTAGTAAGATTATTGAATGTGTGCTTTGAGAAAGGTATGGTGCCAGTTGACTGGGCAAGTGCTTGTGTGGTCCCGTTGTATAAAGGCAAGGGTGATAAGTATGAATGTACTAGCTTTAGGGGTATAAGTCTGTTGAGTGTTGTAGGTAAAGTGTATGGTAGAGTGTTAATTATGAGAGTTAGAGAGGGTACAGAGGGAGTGATTAGTGATGAGCAGTGTGGCTTTAGGAGAGGGAGGGGATGCGTTGATCAGGTGTTTGCTGTGAGACAAGTGTGTGAAAAGTATTTAGCGAAAGGCAAGGATGTGTTTTGGGCATTTATGGATTTAGAGAAAGCGTATGATAGAATTGATAGGGAGGCTTTGTGGACTGTTTTAAGATTGTATGGACTTGATGGTAGGTTACTAAAAGGGGTGAAAAGTTTTTATGTAAATAGTAGAGCGTGTGTAAGAGTGGGAAATGCTGTGAGTGATTGGTTTCCCGTGAGAGTGGGGCTGCGACAGGGATGTGTGATGTCGCCTTGGTTGTTTAATATTTACATGGATGGTGTTGTAAGGGAGGTGAATGCAAGAGTTTTAGGTGGTCTGAGTCTGGTAAATGTTGATGGAGGAGAGTGAAATCTGAAGCAGCTGCTGTTTGCAGATGATACTGCACTGGTGACTGATTCAGAGGAGAGATTGAGACAGTTGGTAGAGGAGTTTGGAAGGGTGTGTGAAAGGAGGAAATTGAAAGTAAATGAGAATAAGAGTAAAGTGATGAAGTGTACGAGGTTGATAGATGGTAGGGGGATGAATATAGTTTTGAATGGTGAGTTGCTTGAGGAGGTAGATTGTTTTAAATATCTAGGGTCACATGTTGCTGTGGATGGAAGAATAGATGCAGAAGTGAAGTTTAGAATAAATGAAGTAGGAAAGGTGCTGGGAGGAATGAAAAAAGTGTTTTAAATGTCGTTCGCTTAGAATGGATGTAAAGAGAAGGCTGTATGAGGGTGTTGTGGTACCGACTGCATTATATGGGGCTGAAACATGGAATATGGGTGTAGCAGAGAGGAAAAGTTTGAATGTAATGGAGATGAGATGTCTGAGGAGTGTGTGTGGAGTGACGTATGGATCGAGTGCGAAATGATGAAGTGCGAAGGAGAACTGGAGTTGTTCGGGAGATGGCTGGTAGAGTTGAGCAGAGGGTGTTGCAATGGTTTGGGCATATGGAGAGAATGGATAATGAGCGATTGGTGAAAAAGATAACTAGATCTGATGTGAGAGGTGTAAGACTGAGAGGAAGACCACGAATAGGATGGATGGACAGTGTGAAGAGAGCGCTGGATGCGAGAGGGATGTCTGTTGAGCAAGGAAGAGTGGCTGTGCGTGACAGAAATAAATGGAGAGAAATTGTGAATGAATAAGTGATGACGCAGCCCCTGAGGGGATATTCTCCCGCTTTTGGTCTGATCAGCTAGTCAGGTCAGGTGCGGGTAAGGGGATGGGTCTGTTATGATGTGGCAGGGGTAAACCAGTTCTGCTGTCGGGCCCTGCTGTGGATGTCACTGATTGCATTGCGCAGTTGACCCTTGTGCGTTGTGATGCAGTGAGGATCTGTCCGTTCTCCCCTTTGGGGCTAAGATGCGAATAAATGTGTTTGAATGGATGAGTAAATGGAGAGTGAGTCGTCCTGTCTCGGCTACCTCCCTTTCCTTGGGGGAAGCAGCCTAGGTATATATATATATATATATATATATATATATATATATATATATATATATATATATATATATATATATATATGCACACACACACACACACACACACACACACGAGGGGTTTTCAAAAAGTTTTGGCAACAGGGTAATAAAAGAAAAATTAAGAGAGGCAAATTCCACAGATACTCAAGTAATCACAAAATGGCATGTTATTTTCACATTAGCTAACCACATTCGTGAAAAAGTAAAAACATACTTAAAATATTACAAATACATATTAACACTTATCAAAAGACTTTGTTTTCTCTTCATAACCTTCGTACAATGATGATGATTGCTGTATAGATGACGATGATTGCTGTATAATGACGACGATGATTGTAGTGCAGCTCCTACAGTGCCAATATGGTGTGGCAACGACATATTTGGCGGCACTGTAGGTATGCAGTGAGTCTAGTCTGACCCCTCTGATAGGACGCCAGAAGGTTCATGTACGTCGGAAGAATCTGAATCAAGACACAGACGTTGACACTTTGCAGGAGGCGCAGTAATGTCTGCTTTGCAGGTCGAGGGCTGAGGATCTTCAAGTGTTGATGGTTGTTGCTTCATTGATGTTTTGGCAGAAAACTTTGTTATAGGAAGCGGTTTCTTCTTTTTCTTGGCATCATCAAACACGTGCTGCAGAGGTTGAAGGCAGGTTGTTATTCCTCTTGTGACACGAATGTTTCGTTCCATCGAAGGATCGTATTCCATTATCACATCCTTTAACACTTGAGCCTGCTGAAAAACTGCTGCAAATTTCTCAAGTGTCCAAGATGCTGGTTCTGCCTCTTCTAAGTCTTCACCGTTATCATCATCATCAGCTGATGATGATGATTTCAGCATATCAGTGAGTTCCTCGTTGCAAAGGGATGCTCCCTGCCCTTCTATGTGTTCCTCTACTCCCTCCTCTCTTATGTCAGAGAAGCCTTACCCACCAACATCCCTTGCAACATTCAAGATATCCTTGGTTTCTTTATCAATAATGGGGAAGCCCTTAAAATCGTTCACTACCTCACCCCATAATGGTTTCCAACATGCACTGACTGTCTCGGGATTTACGCTATCTACAGCCTAAACAATAAGCATAATTGCACATGCAATTGTGAACTTCTTCCACTGTGATGTTGCAGTCAGGGTCAGTATCCAGTGCAGCACGTAGTCTCCCGAAGGTGAGGTGGGTACATGTAGCCTTAATCCACTTTATTATTCCTTGATCAAGCGGCTGCAATAACGCTGTGGTGATAAGAGGAAGAAACATTTCTTCCACCTTCTCATCGGCGAAGCAGACTGACTGGGGATGCCCAGGAGCATTATCTGTTATGAGAAGGACCTTGAATGGCAATCATTTCTCCTCCAGGTATTTCTTTGCATCAGGAATGAAACACTTATGAATCCATTCGAAGAATAAAATAGCTGTTACTCAAGCTTTTGGATTGTGTTGCCAGAACTCTGGCAAGCAATTTTTGTTTTTGTTCTTAAGGACCCGGGGATTGTTACCACGATAGACTACTTCTGGCTTCATCACATAGCCTGCTGCATTACAACACAACACCAGAGTCAAACGATCTTGATATGCCTTGAATCCTGGTGCTTGCTTAGCACTCTTATGAATGTAAGTACGATTGGGCATCTTCCAAAATAAAGAGGTCTCATCACGGTTGAAAACTTGTTCAGGGAGGTATCCCTTATCTTCTATGAACGTCTTAAATTCATGTGGGAATACCGTAGCTGCAGCAACATTCGTCGATTCACCAGTGATCTTTAAGTTCTTCAAATTGTACCGCTTCACGTAGCTAGCAAGCCATCCTTTTCTTGCCTTAAATTCATTCTGTTCACCCTCAACTCCCTCGCTGTGATGCTGATAGAGGCTTAGCGCTTTTCTCCTCGAGCTGTAGAGCTCGAGGAGACTTGGGACGTTCCTCGTGATCTACGGTCGAGTCTCTCTCTCGGAAAGAAATCAATAAATCTTCTGTGGCAAGGTCAGTGGACCAGACTAAATATTCCGACCTGTAAGCTGTACCTGGGCTACTGTGACACCGCCAATCGCCCCAGTCGCCTGGAAGAAAAAGTGTTGGCACGGTTACGGCTCAATGCCACCATTTTAACACATATGAAACCTTATATGGAAAGACGCTTCCCACCGCACTGTGACATCTGTGATACGGTGTTATCTATCAGTCATATCATCCTGCGTTGTCGGCGATTTATTCGTGAACGTGCTTCACTTATAAATTACTGCGGCGCAGCAGACGTCCCCTTCACCCTGTCCACCATCCTGGGTGATTGGGACATTGTTATGACTGATAAATTGATGGCTTTCTTGAGAGAGACCGGACTGATCAGAGTGATGTGACTTTTTTACTGTGTGGTTATGGTTTTTATCAACTGTAAATATGTATATATTGTAATATTAATTAGGGTTGACAGTTGACATATCTTAAATAGTTCCTCCTCCCACTGATCTATTTCTAATATAGATGTCCCCTACATTAAGCCAAGTTCCTTGCCTGACAGTCACCAGCTGATGAGTGCAAGTGTGCAATATAGGAAGGTATTGGGCACTTGCAGTCGATGGTGGTCTGCTGGGAGAGGTTCTTCACTTATTGTGTAAATTATGTAAATACATTATACTATCCTGCTTAAGTTATTCTAATTAGGGCCGACAGCTGACGTACATGGAAATGTTCCTGACTTGTCTGGTTCCCTTTCATATATCGATGTCCCCTATATTAGGTTGTGCCTCGACTGACAGTCACCAGGTGATGAGCGCAGGTATGTCATGTAGAAAGGCATAACATATCTGCAGTCGATGGTGTTCTGTTAGTCAAAGTATTTTTATCATTAGTTTAAGCCTAGCTATTTGTCTCTGTAGGATTTAGTATAGGTTAGCGATTTGTCTGTTAGGTGATTAGTTTTAGGGTCTTTAGATTAGTTTTTCTTTATAATATAAGGTATAAAAAATATAAAGCCAAGAAAAAAATTTAAAAAATTAAAATCCAAAAAAGTAAATAAAATTAAAATTATATATATATATATATATATATATATATATATATATATATATATATATATATATATATATATATATTTTGTGCATGAAAGTGTGTCTGTATGTATGCATGGAAGTGTGTGTGTGTGTGTGTGTGTGTGTGTGTATGTATATATATATTTGTTTGTATATATATGTATATATGTTTAAATGTATATACATATATATATATATATATATATATATATATATATATATATATATATATATATATATAAATATATTTTTCCGGCCTTAATAACCAGGGGCTTCGGCCCCAATGGTTGATAGGCAAAAAAAAAAAAAAAAAAAAAAAAATCCCGCAAAATTTTCCCATCAAGTGGGACATGTTTCCGTGTCACGTCCTGTAGCCACACGCTTAGCGCTTTCTCTGTCTTTGCAAGCACTTTATCCCTCACCTAGAGAGCATTTTTGCCGTTGTTGGATCAGCAGTAACACTTCTACGAATTTCTGTTTCTTTGTGCTTCAGTGTTTGAATGCTAGATTCATTTTTACCGCCTTTGCGCCCGACTTCAGTCAACGACATTCCACTTTTCAGCATATCTAAAATCTCTATTTTCTCTGCCAATGATAACACCTTACACTCTCTGTTTGGTTTAGAAGGATTGCTTTTATCCTTTACTTGTTTCTTGGGAGCCATTTTTCACTTACACAATAAAAGTACAGTAGAGTTGTATACACGAGGACAACGTCAACGAAAGTAGCCAACCGACTGGTGTTTACAATAAGACTGGGGGAGTGGCGGGAATGTCCGTGAGTGTGGGTACAGTGCTTCCACTGCAAAAATTTTCTTTACCCCAGACAGTTCTGTGAATTACCCTAGATTACCCTAAATCATTACTTCATTCAGCAAATATATATATATATATATATATATATATATATATATATATATATATAAATGATTTCTATTTTATAATAATAATAATAATAATAATAATTATTATTATTATTATTATTTTTGGCTGACAAATATTGGAACTGCATAAGAACAGTATTATGTAAGTCAAAATTACCTTCATGTTAATATTTAGGTATTTCCATACAAATAACAAAAAACAATACTGAACATGTTTGTAGGAAAAAGATACTGCAATATTTTAGTATCAACAGAAACTCCATATGAAGAATGACATAACCCGTGACAATGAATGTGAAGCTTAATTTTTCTTCATGACACCTCTGTTAATCAGTGATACTAATGGGAACACATTTCCTTTGTAAGACTTAATGGCTGTTCTACAGCAACAGAAACGAACCATTTTTCTTTGTGAAATATACTGTTGTGTCTCGTTCACAGCAATAAAACCGGAAGTCCTTATACCCAATCTACCATGCAAGTAAAGACAGAAGTTTTCATATTATGGTTGCATGCATATTTCATGAGTGCATTAAGCTACTATTAATTTAACAGTAATCCAGAGATGGAAGGCAGAACTCCAGTTACCAAATAGGTGCAACATGCTATTTAATGATGTACTGGAACTCGGTTCTCTCCTTAGAGCTGAAGCTTCTTTGCAGTTAAGTGTTGTTCTAAAGGAATGTGAATGTGTCTGATTACCCTAGATTCTATAACTGTACCCCAAATTTTTGCCCAATTACCTTAAAAAATCATTACCCCAAACTCTACCCCAACATAGGCTTGATTACCCTAAAATAGGGTAATTACCCTAAAAGTGGAAGCACTGTGAGAGTATGCTAACTGTAGCAATAAAAGAAGTGTGCGTTGCGGGCCAATTTCAAATTAAGCTACAGTGCATAGTGCAGTATTAAAATAAGTATGACCCACGGAAACTTAAATCCGAGGATGCAAATTCCGAGGATTAATAGGGTCTACTGTGTGTGTGTGTGTGTGTGTATATATATATATATATATATATATATATATATATATATATATATATATATATATATATATATATATCTTAGGGTTTTTTTTTCAAGAATACTCCCCCAGTATCCCTGCTTGTCGTAAAAGGCGACTAAAAGGGTTGGCGGAGGGTTAGTGCCCCTCCCCGGAAATAGTACTAACTAAAAAAAACAAACAATAAGTCTCGGACAAGGACTGACCAAACGATGACGACCAAGGTCCGGACAAAGGACATTGTAATTGGAACTTGGAATGTAAGGGGAGCAAATGATGAGGTGAAAGAGAGAGAGATTGTCCAGGTGCTTGAGGATGCGAAAGTGGATGTATGTGGAATAACCGAAACAAAATGGAGAGGAGAAAGTGTGAGAGAATGGGAGTATAGATGGGGTATATGTGCAGGAGTAGGTGAGAATGAGAGGGCAAAGGAAGGAGTATGTATAGTTGTGAGTAAAAGATGGAAGAGGAGCATAAGACAGTATGGATCATTTGGATCAAGGATTGTGTGGGTAAAGTTGAAAGTTGCAATACAAATGTGGGCGAATTTGTGTGTGTATGCACCAACGCAAGATCGTGCTAGAAGAGTGAGAGAAGAGTTCTGGACAAATGTAGAAGTGTGGATTGAAAAGTTTGGAAGGAATGAGAGTTTTTGATTGGTGATATGAATGGTAAAGTTGGGAATGTGAAGGTGGATGGAATAGTTGGTGAGTGGGGTGTGCCTGCTGAGATAGATGAGAATGGGAGTGCGTTAGTGGACATTTGTGCTGGGAGGGGGTTGGTGATAGCCAATACCCTCTTCAGGCATAAAATGATCCACAGGTATACATGGCGAGTGATGAGAAGGGTGGGTGGTGAACTGAATGAAAGGAAGGCAATGATTGATTATGTGTGTGTGGATGAAAGGATGCGAAGATGTATATTGGATGCAAGAGTTTACAGAGGTTGGGGGAGTGGACTTTCTGACCACTACTTGGTGGTGGCCAGAATTAAAGTTCAAGTAAGATGGAGGAATAGAAGAAGGGAAAGACGAGACGAAGGAGTAGTTGTAAGGAGGGTGGAAAGGTTACAAGAGGATGAGAAAAAGGCAGAGTATAAGAGAGAAGTGGAGGAACGATTGGGCAAATATGAATTGGAGCAGATGGGGGACGTGGAAGGTGTGTGTAGAATATTTACAGAAGAAATATGTGCAGCATGTGATGTGGTGTGTGGAAGGAAGAGAAGACGGAGGGGGGTGCAAGGAACAGCGTGGTGGACTGAAGAGGTGAAACAGGCTGTGGCACAAAAGAAGGAAGCATACAATGAATGGATGAGAAATAGGGGCGTGGAAGAGGTTGAGAGGCGGAAGAGAGAGTTATATGTAGAAAGAAAGAGAGAGGTGAAAAGATTAGTAAGAGAGAGTAAGAAGAGAGTGGATGAGGAATTTGGAAGGAATTTGAGTGTAAAGTGGAGGGACTGTAAGAAAATGTTCTGGAGAGAGGTGAAAAGAGTAAGACAGGGTGGAAGTGAAGTTAGCAGGGGAGTGAAAGATAAAAATGGTAGATTACTAGTGAAGAAGGGAGAAAAAGTGAGCAGATGGAGAGAACACTTTAAGGAATTGTTGAACGTAGAGGATGGAAGTAATGCGAGTATAAGTGGCTGGAGAATGGCTGGGAGAAGGAGGGAGGTGAGAAGACAGGAAGAAATCAGTAGGATAGAAGTTGTGGAAGCAATGAAGAAAGTTAAATCAGGGAAAGCCCCAGGAATTGATGGAGTGTGTGGTGAAATGCTGAAGCATGGGGGAGAGATAGTAGTGGAGTGGATGTGGAAGATGTGCAGATTAGCCTGGAAGGTAGAGTCCCGGAGGATTGGAAGTCAGTTATAATTATTCCCTTGTACAAAGGAAAAGGGGAAAAAGAAGTGTGTGGTAATCATAGGGGCATCTGTCTTCTTAGTATAATAGGAAAAGTGTATGGTAGGATACTTATTGACAGAGTTAGAGAAAGAACAGAGAAATTAGTTGGAGAAGAACAGGGAGGCTTTAGGAAGGGAAGAGGTTGTGTAGATCAGATATTCATTCTCAGATCTTTAGTGGAAAAGTTTCTAGAGAAGGGAAAGAAGTTGTATGCGGCTTTCATGGATTTGGAGAAAGCATATGACAGGGTGGATAGACTAGGATTGTGGAAAGTGTTAAGAATATATGGAGTAGATGGGAAGTTGTTGAATGCTGTGAAGAATATGTACAATGGTGCGAAGGCTGCAGTGCGTGTGGATGGTGAACTAAGTGAATTTTTCTCTTTGAAGGTTGGGTTGAAACAGGGATGTGTCATGTCTCCATGGTTGTTCAATCTGTACATGGATGGGGTAATAAAAGAGGTACAAGGTAGGGTAGTGGATGTTGGAGTGGCCATGGTGAGAGAGGATAGTGTTTGGAAACTCCCTGTACTGTTGTTTGCAGATGATACTATGTTTTTGAGTGAAGACAAAGGGGAGCTGCAAGGCTTGGTGGATGAGTTTGAGAGAGTGTGTAAGAAACGGAATCTAAAGGTGAATGTAGGGAAGAGTAAAGTGATGGTCTTTGAGAAAGGTGAAGTCAGTGAATGTACAGCGAGGCTGGATGGTGGGGAATTGGAAAATGTGAGTACGTTTAAGTACTTGGATAGTGTGATGAGTAAGGATGGAGGTTTGGAGGGTGAAAAGCTTGAAAGGGTACAGCAGGGAAGAAAGGTTGCTGGTTCTTTGAAAGCAGTGATAAGAAACAGGGAAGTGAGCATGGAAGTGAAAAAGTTACTACATGACAGTATTGTGATACCAACTCTAACGTACGGAAGTGAAGCTTGGACGTTGTTGGAAGGACACAAGTCAAGAGTGAGAGCAGTGGAAATGAGTCATTTAAGAGGAGCCTGTGGAGTCACATGGAGAGACAGGCTGACGAATGAGGATATAAAGCAGCGTTGTGGTGTTGATGTGGATGTGATAGGAAGCGTTATGAGGAACACTCTGAGGTGGTTTGGCCATGTGGAGAGGATGGAGGATGAAAGACTGACGAAGAGAGTGTATGTGAGTGAGGAGGAGGGGGAAAGAGGGAGGGGGAGGCCGAGGATGAGATGGAGGGATGGGGTGGAGAGGTATATGAGAGAGGGGAGTGTGAGTTGGGAGCAGGGGAGTGAAATGGCGGGGGACAGGGCGACTTGGAGGCGATTTGTTTGTGGCCACCCCAAACGGGATTGAGGCGTCTGGCAATATATATATATATATATATATATATATATATATATATATATATATATATATATATATATATATATATTTACTATATATATATCTATCTATCTATATACCTAGGCTGCTTCCATCAGGAAAGGGAGGTATATATATATATATATATATATATATATATATATATATATATATATATATATATATAGATATGTGTGTGTGTGTGTGTGTGTGTGTGTGTGTGTGTGTGTGTGTGTAATTTGTCCATTAGTATTTTTTTTTCTGAACTCAGCTGCCTATCTAAATATCTCTTATCATATCTGGAAAATGGAAAACGTTATTTTCACACTTTAGACGAATTTCTCCATTATTTTAAGGTGAGTGATTGCCACTACCTTTGGCTCATTTCTCCATTAACTTATCCAACTAATGCGCAGTCCCACATCTTTTCCAGCCTTAAAACAAACAGCTTGCAAAACTCCTTATCACTGCCCATGACTGCATTGGAGAGAGCTCCAACATACCTGACCTTTTTCTTACTAGTAAGCCACCTACGTACACTGTCAATCTTTCGTCTCCACTTGACCTTCGATCCCAGCTTAATCTCAGCAACCTGTCCTGTCAACAATAACAGCTGTGGACGCACTCATTTGTAGGCATCATCGTCTGTTTCACAATTGACGAGTTAGTCACGGACTTTGATTGACCTTGGGCAAAACCAAACATAATACTCCCTGCCATCCGTTCCCACCAGTTCATCAGGCAGGCATTCCAGTAATCTGAGTAGGCCTAGTGAGTTTTAGGTGAAAGTAAACAAATTTGTTATAGCTTCTTAAGTAATAACGAAGATAATAACATATGCTAATTATCACTCTCAATACATCTGGATGTAATGAGAAGCTGTGTATCAGAAGTATGCAGTTCAACTTAGAACTAATAACCCGATATCAGACAACTGAAATGTGTCAGTGACAGCACACAACACAATCAGTTCAATCAGTTGTTTTTCGCAGGTGGCGTGAGGTAGCGAAGTATAAGTTATAGATTTTAATGTTGAGCCACTAGTACATTACCTTCATAGATTTAGTTGGATAAATGTAACTGAAATGTCGTCAATATCATAACTAAATTTTGTGACTTATGAATTTTGGGTCATGTAAAAATTAGCATCTTACCCTTCCCAGTTATGCTTACACCCTCCTTCCACACTGAACCTCGCGTACCTTGCATCTCCTCCCTCTTTTCACTAATGGAGGAGCCAGTGGCGCAGTGGTTAGCATCTTTGGCCAACAGTTGGAAGAGCCCAGGCTTAAGACAGGGGCTAGTCACACTTTTGGATGAAGTTTTTTTTTTTTTTCCTGTCCTTGTCTATTCGGACCTATAATTTGGGTCTTACAGACCATCGCCTTGTGGAAGGTTGAGACTTAGCAAAAACTGATTGTTTGCCTTAATGATGCTCATATAGTCGATGAGCAGTAATCTGAGCCTTCTTTTCCGACCATTGCCAATTGGACCACCCGTGCGGTGATTATAGTGACTACAATAAGTTAATGTGGTTATTGACCAGAGGCAGCTAATATAAGGAACTAAGCAATATTTTCAAAGAATGCTGACATCAAAAGCAAAGTAAATTAATTAAACCTCTCACTCACAGTAAGTTTCAATAAGTTTCTTGTTCCACAACACATCGGCCTTCTCCTCTCCCACCCACCCGCTGCACACTCCAAAAAAGTGCATTCTCGGCTTATTTTCGCCACCCAAATATATTTATTTTGCCACAAAACCTACATATTCCTATTCGTCGATGTTTGTTCTACATGGTTACCAAAAAAAGAAAGAAAACACAAAAAACACACTATACATACATTAAGGCAGTGTGAATAAACATTTGGGAACATTCATCTCACTTCCCAACATCATAGTTTGAATGTTTCCTAACATACCTCTACATATTATTCACAATTTGAAAGTGAATTTTATTAGCTTTCGAGTGGTCTGGTTGGCACTTTGATACTAGGTATGGTATTCGAGTAATAAGCGAAAAAGTAAAACCTTTTTCTGACAGACAACAGTTTTTATTCGGGGAGCTCTAGCGATAAACTTCTCTCTGCAGTGTCATGCTTTTATTTCATCATCTTATGCAGATTTTCATGAGCTTTCACAGGATATAATCAGAGTTCTCCTACACCTCAAAGTTATCGAGAAACATGCAAAAAACTACGGTGTACCCACCCACATGCTGAACCGCAGTAAGCCATGGTCGCTTATGGTATTTTCCCATAGCGCACAAACATTTTTATGCTTGCTAGGTATGCATTTCTTGGTTTAGTCCAATTACTATTGTAAAATTATATCCGGTTTTCTTTATAGTCCTCTCAGAAACAACACATGAACACTACACCTGTTGCTAGCAACTGAAACTGAAACTGTACTTATTTTCCTGCCATTTGTGTTTATGTAAATAACAATATATATATATATATATATATATATATATATATATATATATATATATATATATATATATATATATATATATATACTGATATAAAGATAGGCAAATAGTTGAAAAAAAGAAATAAATCACTTACTTGCTCCAGTGGCGATGCTGTTCCTGCAGAACCAGATGTGAGGAGTTTTGTACTGTGTGTGGGTGTGGGTGAGAATGTTTGAGTATGTGTGTGTATCTGTGTGGGGGGGGTGTCTGTATGTGTGTGTGTGTGTGTGTGTGTGTGTGCTCCACTAGTGAAGATATCGGTCAGCAAGGTGCTGCTCAAAACAATCACCCATGCAAAGCTGCACATCACATACAGGACACATGTTTCTTGTGTCCTTCCTCACTTCCAAACTGAAGCACAGGGTACACCTGAGCCTCTTCCCATTGCGGATCCTCACCCGCTGGTGGCCCAGAGTGTGGTCCAACCTGACACCATCGTCAATCACATGACAACTCTTGGTTGGTTGCCCTGTCGCTTCCTGGTCCTGTTGTACATGAAGGGCAGCTGCAGGCCCAGGCATGGGTTCTCCCGACGGACCAGCAACTGGAGGTGGTGGCATTGCTGGCACCCGTGGTGGTCCTCATGCAGGCAGTGCTGGTGGCAGTGCTGGCACCCATTGTGGTCCTCCTGCAGGCAGTGGTGGTGGTGGTTGCGGTTGCACCCGTCCTGGTGCTGGTACCAGTGCCTCCTGGTTCCATGTCTTTGTGGTGCTGGCCCTCAGGTTGAAAGGTCTGGGGCATGGTGGATTACATGACCAGATGCGGGCCAATCCTCTTCACGGAAATGCAGAAGATCATAGATGATCTGCTCCACAAATTAGAGAAGAGTTACTGTCCTGTGTCTGTACTTCTTGTACAAGACGAACACATTAAAGTGTGCCACATAGAAAAAATAGGTGATCTTCTTCATCCAATTGACGGTTCGCTGTTGGATGGGGTAGTACTGGATCATCTGATCGAAATGATCCACTCAACCCATGTACCTGCTGTAGTCCTCCACGATGACTGGCATGTTGACAAACTTCTCTGCATAGGTTGTCCTCCCATCATGACCCTGCAGCTTCCCTCAAACCCTCTTTGGAATAGTGTCGGTGCTGTGGAAAGTGGAGACTATGTTGACGATGTGCTTGTCCTTCCACAGCAACACGTGCACATTGTCCTTATGCCTGTATAACATGCTCCCCTCGGGCAGGCTCTTAGCCCTGGCAATGGCCTGCAGATGGTGTGGCACTCCTCTAGGCATCCGTAGGATCCCACACACATAGATGCCTGCAGTGGAGAGTTGTTCACACAGGGCTACAGAATTGAAGTAGTTGTCCATGAACAACTTGTAGCCCTAGTCCTTCAGTGGTTCCACAAGGCGCCACATGGTGTTCTTGAGGGTCCGCTGCACCCCAGTGTAGACCTCGAAGTTCTAGATGTACCCCGGGGACAACTCAGCCGTGCAGGTCGTTGCTCCTCCATTAGTGCCTGATGGTTGGGATGTGCACATCCCCCATGAATAGGTATAACCCCAGAGACATGGCCATCTCCTCCTCATTGCAGGAGAACCAAGCATCCAACTGGGTTTCCAGGAATGTGCATACTGGTTGGTCTCCACGGTCAGATAGGACAACAACTTGCGACTGAAGAAGATCTGGAAAAACTGCAACAGAGTTGTTGGGATATCCACCTTGATTCCTGGGGAGCCAGTGAATGGGCTGTTGTTCGGTGTGAATGGGCCACTACTCCACCTGGGATCATCTTCAGCGACGGTGGTGGCAGAGACACTGGGTCGGCCTTCTGACACCCTTCATCCTGCCCTCCGACCCCTTGGCCATCCCCTGTTGCCAGGCAGCAGACCATGGGAGCCTAGTCTAGGAGGGGACGGCTTGGACAAGGCTGAAGACAAGACAGATGGCTCCAGGGACACCATTCTCCTCGGCCTGGCCAGCGAAGATGTCACCATATCGTCCTGCACAGCAGACTTGGGTGGAGGGGCTGGCAACACACATGATGGCACAGCTTCTGGTGACACTGGCTCGGCAAAGAGGTCAGAGAAGCCTGGAGATGGAGAGTGGAAGAAGACAGCACTAGGACTGATACGTCCTAAAGGTAGCAAGTGCTCCGCAGTCGGTCCCACCACCGATGGTAGTGTTTACCCCATCAGTGGAAGACACCGGGGCAGCTCCACTGGAAAGCAGGGGGGCGGGATCTCAATCCATTCCTCCACCCCAGACCTGTCGCTATCACTCTCACTCTCCATCTCAATCTCGTCTGGGAGCTTCTGCCACTACTTTGGTGCCAACCCCCACTGCAAGTGTCAAATTCGTTTTGTAGCAAGCCAACTGGAGAACAACTATGCTGTGCTAGGGTTGTTTGTTGAAATAAAGCAATCAATGTATTGTATTCACTGCCAGCCAAGAACTTTGCTTGACAATGGCATAATGCAAAGGATTCATGATATACAAGGATGTCCTTGACAAACATCATCTGCTAGACCTGAGTTAGCACACAGGTAGCGAACACCTACGTGACCTATGGAACACGTGCAGGTACTGTTGTGTGAAAGTATGTTGTTTTCCTCATAAATTGATAATTTGCTTATGTCTCATAAGGAAAAAAAAAACGTAAACAGTGCACTGCATGCTCATAATTAAATTATCGTCTGCTAGCCCGCCACCTGCCAGCTATTTTTGGCCCTCTGGGTCACCCCAGTGCTGGCCATTTTTTGACCTTTTTTTTTTTGGCTAAAATGATAGATTTTAACGTGGAAACAATGAATTTCGCCATTAAAATGCTCATTGAGGCTCAAAAATGAGTTTTATTGAGTCCTGCATACTCGTGTACAGGTATAGCTGCTCTCTCATGCTCACCACGTCCGTGAGAGAAAGCCGTTTTCTATGTAAGGTATACTCAGGTATTTATGCTGGGAAGGTATAGCAATGTTCAGTACACTTTTCTGATCACTTATTACTTCAGCATCTGTCACAATTTGCGTCTTTCTCGCTGTGAATGCATTATCTTACACTTACTTGAAGATAGGTACAACCTGACTTCATTACGAAAAAGTCTTGGCACTTACAAGAAAGTATTTACAACTTGATTTCACTATATAGTCCTGACACTTACAAGAAAATACTTACAACTTACACTTACATGAAAATATTTACAAAATGCCTTCACTATGTACAGCACTGGGTGAGGCACACAGGCAGAATGAGGCAAAGTGAGCGTGAGGGGGGGAGCAAGCGCGTGTATGGCCTTGACAGCCTGGGGGATGGTAGAGGAACAGTTACTCTCATACCTGCCAGTTTTTACCCGCGGATCTTGAAAAATGCGGTCACAGTGAAGTTTTTTATTTTAGACCATTTTAAAACGGCACTGGCCTGACCGCAGCATTATGTCACACTGTTTTAAAATGGCACTGGCACGCGGCAGGCTAGACCTGAGTTAGCACACAGGTAGCGAACAGCTACATGACCTACGGAACACGTGCACGTTCTGTTGTGTGAAAGTATATTGTTTTTCTCATAAATTGATAGATTTGGTTGTCTCGTGAAAAAATGAAAAACGTAAACAGTGCACTGCATGCTCGTAACAAACTCTCGTGTGCAAGACAGGTAGCACTACCTTTGCACTAACTCGGGTATAGCAGACGATATTTTCATTATAAGGATGCAGTGCGCTGTTTCTTTTTTTTTTTTTCTCATGAGACATAACCAAATCTATCAATTTATGAGTACACCAATATACTTTCATACAACAGTACATGCACGCGTTCACGTAGGAGTTCACTACCTGTGCGCTAAGTCAGGTCTAGAAAAGAATATTTTTATCACAAGCACGCAGTGCACTGTACCCCTTTTTTCTCACATTAGACATAAACACATCTATTAATTTATGAGTAAACCAATGTACTTTCACACAACAGTACATGCACACGTTCTGCAAGTCACGTAGGAGTTTGCTACCTGTGTGTTAACTCAGGTCTAGCAGACGATAGTTTTATTACGACCACACGGTGCACTGTGTCCTTTTCTTTCATGTTAGACATAACCAAAGCTATCAATTTATGAGTAAACCAATATACTTTCACACAACAGTACATGCATGTGTTCTGTAGGTCATGTACATGTTCGTTACATGTGTGCTAACTCAGGGTTAGCAGACAATATTCTTATTACGAGGACATGCAGAAATTTTTACGTTTTTATTATTTTCACATTAGACAAAATCAAATTATCAGTTTATGAGAGACACATTATATTTCACCACTACAGTACAAGAACATGCTCTGTAGGTCACATGTACAATATCTCAGGTATCGCAGACGATATTTTCTGACGAGCATATGGTGCACTTTTTATGTTGTATATTTCATGAGACATAACTCAATCTATCAATTTATGAGATACACATTATATTCTCTGCATTATGGTATATGAACGTGCTCTGTAGGTCACATGTGCACTACCTCATATCTTGCAGACAATAATTTGTTACGAAGACCTGATGCACTGTTTACGTTATTTCACACAAGCACATGATATATACAGTATATATCAATATAATACTCATAGTTATTTATTTCACACAACAAGCATACAGAATAAATATAACAATAATAATGACAATCCCTAAAACTCCTCCATTTTATTCCATTCCTGACATCAGCGTGCCATGGCAGTAGGACAAACGTGACACATGCCCTAGCCAATATTTTGTTATGTACACTCGTTGCACTGTAATCCTATTTATTGCACTTTAACACTATCAAAGATATATTAGTATAAAACAATGATTTCATCAGCACCTCGGTAATTATTTCATTCATGACAACGTCATGTCTTGACTATATGGCAGTTTCCCGGCTCCCCCTAAGCTGCTGCATGTGTTTCACCATTTCCTTGCACACTAGGTATTGTACACTGTATTCACATGATTCACTGCCACTATTTTTAACCCTTAACCGCAGGGGGTCAGTTTCGTGATGCTTGGGAGCAAGGGATCATACCTTGGGGCGTCACTTTTGTGATTCTGTGTTATTTTGAATTCACCCGGGCTTTCAAGTGGTGGCTTGTATCATCTATCAGTACTGCCAATGTCGAACAGTAGTCAGCACTCCTAATCTCATCTGTACTCCCATCCATTGTTGACAATATAGTTATTTCTCCCTGTTCTTGACTCCCCTCCCTACCTCCCCTTCATTACCCTCTCCTCTCGCCTGCCCGGCCGTGCTACGCTAAGTAAATCTTCCCTGGAATTTTTCACTGATTTCATCCATTTAAATAAGCTCTATGCCCTATTCTTATACCAAATAATATATACAAAAAAGAAATAAGGTAAGTTATAGTGCCATACACATGGAATTGGCTAATTATCACCTGACAACACCTCACGTGCACTCGTTCGCTAATTTTCGTTGTTTATTTCCCCTTGAAATATGCCGTATAAGCTATTCTCGTAATAAAAATATATATAAGAAAGGAAGGGAGAAGCCTAAGTGATATTTACATTCACCTGGAACTACCTAATTTATTATGTATTTTCTAGATTTCCTGCCAATCATTTCATAGCATATATATTAGCAGCTATCACCAAGCTGACATTGGCAGCATTGCACTCCCCCTAGGCAGGCCACCACACTGTATTCTGTGCTAAGTAAATCTTCCCTGGAATTTTCCACTGATTTCATCCATTGAAATAAGCCCTATGCCCTCTTCTTATATCAAATAATATATACAAAAAAGAAATAAGGTAAGTGATAGTGCCATACACCTGGAATTGGCTAATTATCACCTGACAACACCTCACGTGCACTCATTCGCTAATTTTCGCTGTTTATTCCCCCTTGAAATATGCTGTATAATCTATTCTCGTCATAAAAATATATAGAAGAAAGGAAGGGAGAAGCCTAATTGATATTTACATTCACCTGGAACTACCTAATTTATTATGTATTGTCTAGATTTCCTGCCAATCATTTCATAGCGTATATATTAGCAGCTGTCACCATGCTGACATTGGCAGCAGTGCACTCCCTCTAGGCAGGCCAGTGCACTGTATTCAGTTTACTGTCGTCTTTCAAGGTGAAAGCACGTCGGATTCGCGCCTGTCCAATTCTGCTGCTTTTTTGCCCCATGCAAAAGGCCCTGTGACTTCTACCCCCTACTAAACCTCATGTGGAAAGGGGTAAAGGGCTAAGTTACTCCTGTGGAACGTGAACTGGCTAATTTGTCAATGAAAATGATAGACAGTGACTATGATCTTTCTGGTGAGTAAAACAGTGCAAGTGAAAATGTAAATAATGTGTAAACAGCAAGTGAAAGCAATGAATGTATACATAATGAACAGTGGAAAATAGTTTTATAAGTTACTGCAAGTGACAGTGATAACACAGTGTAAATAAAATAGAAATGTAAATAATGTAAATAAAACAGAGAATGTAAATAGAAATGTAAATGAGTAGTAATATAAGAATACGAGTATATATACTAGGAGTAATGAAAGTGAAAGTTTCACTCTAGCATGTATGAATCCTATGAGTTATGAAAGTGAAGGTGAAAGGGACAAATTCACTCTCAACTCTAGTATACAGGACGAGAAAGTGAATGCTACGTATTTTACTGAAAGATAAATTGAATGCCTACAGTGACAATTAACTACTATTACTGAAGGAAACTTATGGATAAAGACTGTAGATATATATAAGTGTTATCTAGTAATAGAAATCTAAAGTGTGAGTGTTTTTATGAGTAATAAATGACAGAACACCAACAGCGAACGATTGCAAGTGGGAAGGTCATACGCGCTCGTAATTTTCATTGCTTTCACAGTTTTTTTTTTTTTGGAGTATGGATTCCAAACTATTTGAGAATCATAGAATAGTGTTTCTAGTGATAATATCAGGCTGTGGTAATCACAGTACTGGTTGTCGGGAAGTGTAAAGTGAAGACTTCATTACCCAACTTCAGAGGTCTCCACAAGTCCTACGGTACTCAACGAAGGCTCAACAAACATCCCAGGAGAAAGCTGAAGGTATTTGCCATAAGCATATTTAATTTTAATATTCTAGGACTAATAACTGATTTTTGGCAAATATTTTTAGAGAGTCCATCGGAACGCAAATATGCCTGCGGGACATGCAAGTCAAAGCAAAACAAGCCTGCAGTTTAGGGGTTAATTGTTGAATGCTTACATTTGGTGCAGGGTAGAGGCAGTGTACTTCTGGGGCAAGGGTTAGAAACAGTAGCACAATCTTTGTTGGCCCAACGGCTGATAACAGCTAGGAACACTTCACAAACACCTAATTTCCTATTGCAAACATCATCTCTAATCACAGTACTTCCCCAAATCTAAACATAAGCACTACTGGTATAGTGAATTATGTTGCATGACCGGGACAGGGGTAACAGAGGAGCTAAAGGGACAAGGGACTGTGCACTACCTTCCCGCTGACAGTTCGTGTGGTACTGAAAAATCTTCATGCACTGTAGCAGGTATCGGGACCCACTTTTGCCAGCTCATTACTTTTGACAAGAGCCGGGCAAGCTATGATGCCTCCAGAAATGATGCAAATCAACCAAAATTTTTTGTGTGCGTGAATTTTTAAATGGTTTTCTGACGCAAAATTCATCACTGTGCATTTATGAGGAAAGACCCTAATGACGCCAAACGCATCATTGTGTACGTTGGGGTTAAATGACATTCATGCATCATATACCATATAAGAATTATTTTAACCTCCCTAGTCCATATTCCTTGCCTACACCTAACAGAAGCTTTCACACAAAAGCCCTCAAACAGTCTTTTTTTAAACCCCCATCCCATTCACTTTCTTTGTACTTCAAATTCCTCTGTATATTTCACTCCTGTCATAATTTATTGATGAAAAGAAAATCTCGATGAAATCTTACAAAAAAATATTCAGCAGTGCATAATCAGAAGCAGTACTTGGAGAGTACAAAACCCACACCCACCAATCTGCCTAAGAACCAAGTCTTAGACTTGCCCCATAACCTATTGCTCTTAAAATTTTACAAAATCTTGCATGCCTGGCCCTTAATTGTTTCAACTGATCTCTTCTGCGACCTCATCATTTGACTGATTCTTCCTAAAATCGAATCACTTTATCCTTGCCTTACCCTGATTCCCCCGCTTCGAATTTGGTCTATATCAGATGAAAACAATTCAAGTTGACCTTGCCATCTAACCCTCTACAAAGTAGGCTATAGTCGAAATCTGATCAAAAGTGTTTTAGTTACATTGTTCATTCAGAAACATGTGGACCAAAATTTGATCAAACCCTGTGACCTTAACATCTGATCGAGTGTTCTCAAAATTTAATGCATTCTTCTTGTATCACCCTCAATATTTCCATTACATTTAAACAGACTTTTAATAATTTTTTAATTGACCATCCCAGGTCAGTTTTTGTCTTATCCTTGTTATCTTGACCTTTTTTAACCTGTCGTTAAAAATGCACCTTTATCTGCCCCTCAACACTCCCATAAACTTTGATTTGAATTTTGAGTTCCACATTATGTGATGGAATTCTTACTCTCCTGTTTTCTTTTTCTTCACACATTCATCACGTCTTGTGGAATCTATATTTTGGAAACCTGATGGCTTTTCATCACGTAAATTTACATACACTCTAGAATTCGAACGAAATGGCCATCGGGCATACACTGTGGGTAAATCGCCGACGAATAGATTAAACCTACTTACCAATTTTGTTGCAGGTGCAGAGCATTGGTGGAATTCGGACTCTATGACAGATGGGTAAAGTTCTCGCTGCCTAACACCTCGTCCTGCCTCAATGCACCCAGAACCATCACCGTCACCAACGTCCTCTCTCTCAGCAACTTTAGGGTAACAAACCATCCTACTGGATTACAGAATCAGAGAATAATAAGTCACAATAGGGCATGTGATCATTTTTTCAAAGCATGCTCCCCTCAGCTAGTCCGTTTGCAACTTTTGAATGCCATATTATATTTCACCATTCTCATGACTACTTTTGTTGGCCTTTACAAATTTTTTCTGTGTTTTTGTTATCTTTTATACGTTTTTATGTGTGCTTTCGTTATCTTTTATACAGACATCTGTTATTATTGTTAAATTCAAGTAACCGCTTTTGTTATCTTTCATGCATTCTTGTGGCAACTTTTATCCTTATACATTCTTGTGGCAACTTTTATCCTTATACATTCTTGTGGCAACTTTTATCCTTATACATTCTTGTGGCCTCTTTTGTTATCTTTTAAATATTCATCTGTGTGCTCTTCTTATCTTTTATTCATTCTTGTGTGCACTTTTGTTCTTATAATAATATCTTGTAGCTGCTTTTATCTTTTATACATACTTTTATCCGCTCTTGTCTTTTATACATTCTTGCATATGTTTTCTGTATCACTTTTAAAACTTACATAATTGCATCAGTAACAGAATATTACTGAGTCAAAAGCAAAGAATGCTTTTCTAGGAATGGAAAAGGATTGGTAACAAACAGGAATACATGGCTGCCAAGCAAAGAGCTAGAAAAAAGGCATATAGGGGAAAATCAGAGTCTCAAAGACTTACTGGAATAACCCATATTCCATTGAAAAAAAGAACATGGTACGTAAGGTGGTAAATCAGATGAGGAGGGAAAACAGGGATATAAGTGAGCAAAATGTGAAGAATGATGAAGTAAAGGGAGTGGTGGACACTGATGAGAGTAAAGACATCTAGAGAAGGCATTATAACTGGTTGCTGAATGAGGAGTTTGACTGGAACAGGGAGGGTGTTGAGTCAATAGATCCAGTGTTTTGTCCCGTGACCTTTGATTGATGCTGCTATGTGAGCAGTGCAATAAGCAGGATGCAGTTGGGAAAGGTGACAGGTGTGTCTGTGTTGACTGCTGAAATGCTGAAGGCCTCAGGAGGCTTCAGGGGATACAGGAGTGGGTTTACTTACTAATTTGATAACTACGATTATATGTGTGTTGTCTCAGGTGACCGGCTGAAGTGCGTGATTGTAAATGTGTACAAAGGGAAGTCGATGTCCTGTAAAGAGATGTTATAAAGACAGAACTTTTTGGCAGGATAATGAAGGTAATGGAGGGAGTCCTAGAAGGTGATTAGGGAAGAGTGAATGCTGATGAAATGCAGTTCGCGTTTATGCCAGGCAAAGGGACTGCTGATGCCTTATTCACTGTTTAAATGCTTCAGGGAAAATGCATAAGGAATGAAAGGGAGCTGTAGTTTGTTTTTGGTGATATGGGCAATGAGAAAACTTGGTATCGAGGACTGGCAAGTTGGAGTGGTTATGTCTATGTATGTGGGTGCTCGCACTCAGATGACAGTGAACAGAGATTTGAGTGATGAGTTTTCCGTGAATGTTGACGTTCATCAGTCTTAAGCTCCTTATTGTTTGTCATGGTGCTTGAAGCTCTCTCACAAGACTTGATTCCCATGGGAGATTTTGTGTGCTGATGACTAGATGTTAATTACTGAGAATGAAAGGGGGGCGGAGGAAAGGTTTAGGAAATGGAAAAACGTAATGGGGCACAAGGGTTTGACAGTAAATGAAGATAATACAAAAGTGATGATACTGTATCTAAGGCTGGTGGCAGTACTGTCAAGGCAGAGGGAATCTCTATGTGCGGTTTGCCGCAAGTGTATGTGAAGTAACTCCATATCGAGCAGTATTTGTGATAAGTGGGTGCATAAGACATGAAATGGTATTAGAGGTAGACAGAAATAATGCTGATTTCGTGTTTGGTGTGTCGGGGAGAGCGTGTAAAGAATGTCAGGCATGAAAGGATTGATCATCCTGGTGAATGTCTTGAGTGTGTGGAAGAATTTTGTTATATGAGATTCAAGTAATGTGCTGGTGAGGGGGCTGGAGCTAGCTGTGTGGCTAGGGCTAGGATTGGTTGGAAGAAGTCCAGGGAGATGTTGCCTTTCCTAGCACTGAGAGGGCTCTGCCTCCGTTCTAAGGGATATTTGTATGCTGCATGTGTTACGAGTGTAATGGTGTATGGTAGTGAGATCTGGGCAACAAAGGAAGAGGATATTCGTAGACTCAAACATACAGAAATGACTATGATTAAATGGATGTGTAATGCATCCTTGAATGCGAGGCTTGGTTGGGGCTAGGGTTACGATTGAAGAGTAGCCAGAATGGAAGGATTAGAGTGTATTGGTTTTGTGTTGAGAAGGGGTAGACTGAGATTGGTTTGAGGACGTACAGAGGATGGAGAATGAGTGTTGGTGTGTAAAAGTGAGAAGTGTTAACACTGGGGGCAGAGTTGTGTGAGACAGTATCATCTGCAAACTAGAAAGCACTCAGAGAGCACGCACACTTGGCAAGAGTGGACCACCTGGTTGCAGGATTTGGCTAACGTGGCAACAGAACGCGCCAGTGTGTGTGTGTGTGTGTGTGTGTGTGTTCTTACCTAATTGTTCTTACCTAATTGTATCTTTACAGGAATGAGTCAAGCTCGTACTGTCCCGTGTCTTAAACCATATTTATCGTACATATCCTTAAATTTGTGAATTGTTTTGGCACACACTATTTCATTCGGTCGTGCATTCCATTGATCAATTGCTCTGTTTGGGAAACTGAATTTCCTTACGTCTTTATCACCTCTTCTTATGCAGTTTTTTGCAGTGTCCTCTTGCTGATGCTTCTCCATATGTTAAGTAATCATTTATGTCTATTTTCTCCTTCCCTGATATGCACTTATATAGCATTATCATGTCACCTCTTTTCCTTCTCTCCTGTAGTGTTGGTAGATTCAGTTTATTTAGTCTTTCTTCGTAGCTTAGGTCCCTTAAGCTTGGTATCCATCTTGTAGCGGCCCTTTGAACTTTTTCAATCTTGTCTATGTGCTTTTTGAGATGAGGACTCCAGACTACTGATGCATATTCCAGGGTTGGTCTAATGAATGATGTTATTATCCTTCTTAGCATGTCTTCATTTATGTATGTGAATGCTATTCTCATATTTGCAAGCAGTGTATACATGTTCCGTACCTTCTCAGTGATGTGGTCAGCCGAAGATAGTCTGTTATTGATGATCACACCTAGGTCTTTCTCTCTTTCTGATGTGTATAGGGTTTTATTTCCTAACTTATAATCCCAATCAGGTCTTTTTCCACTTTTACCAAACTTGATTACATGACACTTGTCCACATTGAATTCCATTTGCCATGTACTACTCCATTCATGAAGTTTATTTAATTCTTCTTGTAGCTCTTTACAAGAGTCTGTGTTAGTAATTCTCCTTTGTATTTTTGCATCATCTGCAAACATATTCAGATAGCTTTCATTTCCAGTGTTACTGTTTATATCATTTATATACACTAAAAACATGATTGGTGCCAGCACTGAACCCTGTGGTACTCCACTAGTCACTTCTTTCCATGATGAGTAGTTTCCTCTTAGTACTGTTCTCATTTCTCTTTTTATGAGAAAATCTTGCATCCAACAAAACAGTTTGCCTCGAATTCCTCCTTGATGGTACAGTTTCCATAAAAGCCTTTGGTTCGTACTGTGTCAAAAGCTTTCTTGAAATCCAAATAGATACTATCCACCCATCCCTCCCTTTCCTGTATTGTGTTTGTTACTCTGTCATAGTAGCTCAACAGATTAGTAACACATGATTTTCCTTTTCTGAAACCAAACTGTCTTTCTGTTATAATACTGTGTTCTTCTAGATGAATTACCCAAGCTTTTCTTATAAGCTTTTCTAATACCTTGCTTACAACACTGGTCAGTGATACTGGTCGATAGTTGAGTGGATTTTGTCTATTTCCTTTCTTGAATAAGGGGACAATATTTGCTTTTTTCCAAATATCAGGTAGTTTACCTTGACTTAAGGATTTCTTGAAAACTAAAAATAATGGTTTACTTAACTCCTTTGCATATTCTCGTAGTACCCAACATGAAATTTCATCAGGACCACTTGCTTTTCCTCTGTCTAATCTACTTAACTCCTCCCGTATTACTTTTTCTGCTATTTGTATATCTGGTAGTATGTGTGAACATGCATGTTACACATAGTCCCTCTCAAAATTTTTTTCTTCTGTAAAAAATAATTGGAAATTCTTATTTAGTGCTTCACAAATATCTTTCTCTTGTGTATAAGTGATTCCCTCGTCCGTAATTGATTGTATTATATCTTTTACTTTGGTTTTGTGTCTGATATAGCTGTAAAACAGCTTTGGTTGTGTGTGTGTGTGTGTGTGTGTGTGTGTGTGTGAGTGTGTGTGTGTGTGTGTGTGTGTAAGTGTGTGTGTGTATGTGTGTGTGTGTGTGTGTGTGTGTGTGTGTGTGTGTGTGTGTGTGTGTGTGTGTGTACATGCCTGACAATTGTTCTAATCGCTAAGCTTCATCCTTCGAATTATATTATGTGGCCATTGTATTAAGCTATAATATAGGCTAATAAGAATTATGTGATTGTTTGGGATAATGGGCTGTGCACTATACAATTTATAAAGTCTGAGTTATATAAGAAAAAAAATTCTCTTGCCTTTTAGCGTGAACCACAATACAGGTTGAGTTGTGATTCAGAAACAGAGAGCAAGTTCACTCACAAATGATGCAATGTAGAGGGAAGGGTGGAGTATGGGAGTGAGCTGCCGACACTTATACATTCTTAGTTATTACAATACAGTATAGTTATTAAGGTGTCAATGATGTCCTGTATCCTAAATAGGAAAAAAAAGTATTTATTTTTATTATCTTTACATAGACTTGATTACACTAAACCACACCAAAGATAGGATACCCCCTCCCTCATTAACCCTTTAACCGCGGGTGTCATTCCAGAATGACATCGACAAAACTGGACCAAACCGCGGGTGTCATTCTGGAATGTTCATGAATATTTTGAACACTGCGCGTTTTTCCTGTGCGCAATTTGTCTCACACAAGAGTAGCTGTCGAGTTCTTTCACGCCAGCCACCCCACACCTCCCTTCTCCCACCCCGAGGGGGCCCCCCCCACCCCTGCCCTGACACAGATCACTCAGTATCTGTCCAGCTCTGTGCATGATAATGGCGCTCTGTCCCGACTCATCATCGCTTGCTTCCTCCTCGGAAATTATTAGTGCTAGTGTGCCTTCGACCTCTACACCTAGGAAGGAACTGCCGACGGCCAGGCAGAAGGGGTTGAGCACCCCAGAAATTAGGAGAGAGCTGGATAAAACTGTAAGTACAACTCTGGATTGTGGCAGTGAGAGTGATACACTTACAGCAAGTAGTGGTGACGATTTTGCAGTGATTGGTGGTGAACCCTTTAGCATTGACAGTGACAGTGATGAAAGTGAACATGTAGTTTCTCCCCCACCGCCCCCACCTTACTCTGGGAAAGGGAAGGCACCTATGGGGAAAATTGGTGTTGCACGTGGGAAGGGAGTGAAGCGTAAACTTACGTCTCCTACACCAGGCTCAAGCAAGCATTTCCCACCACTTTCCCGTTCCCCTAGCCCTATTGCCCTCACATCTTCTTCATCTTCTGCCGTGACCTCTCCTCAGTCTACATCATCTGAGGAATATGAATTCCCATAGCCTGCACAGCGAGGGAAGGCAGGCCGTGCAGTCCATGCAGGCAGGGTAAGCAGGGCAGGCTGGCCTAGAACAAAGGGGATGGGTGGCAGTAGGAGGGCAAAGCTGGGTGATAAGCGAGGTGATAAGCGGGGAAGAAAGGGTCAGATTTCACCACACACCAGGTCAGTAACCCCCCTGCCTGCCCCCCGCCCAGCTCCCTCACCCTCGCCACCCCCCCACTCATCACCCCCCTCTCACCCCCTTCCAGCTCGCCTCCTGCCTCACCTCCTGCCTCACCCATTGCCTCACCCATTGCCTCCACCTCAGCTCCTTCTCACGGGGAAACAAGTGCAATGCGACCTGCCACTTCCACTGAACCACGCACCAGGAAAGTGGATGCATTTGTTTGATCTGACGGTGCTGATTTTCTGCCACACAATCCGCCGTTTGACATGACAAATGCGGGAATACAGCCTGCCTTTCCATGCAACGAAGGAGATGATTTTATTGACTACTTCCTGGCCTTCATGGATGACGAAATCGTGCAGTTTGTCAGCAATGAGACCAATAGGTATGCAGCTCAGTGTGCAACAGAAGGGCTGGGACCTATTGGCTCACCAAAGCAAGTGTCGTGGTTGCCTGTCGGGATCAGAGAGCTGTATGTGTTCTTTGCACTTATGTTCTTGATGCCCCATATCAAGAGACATGAGTTGGAGGAGTACTGGCTGGTTGATGACATTACTTCTATCCCAACATTCGGGAAGTATATGTCACGAGATCGGTTCCGACAGCTGCTAGGATACCTGGACTTCGCTGACAATGGAAACCCGTCCCAAACTGACCCTTTGTGGAAAGTGAGGGATTTTCTCAACAAGATTAGGGATCGATTTATGCGATTTTTCCGTCCTATGCAAAAAGTCGTCAGATGAATCCCTGGTATTGTTCAGAGGACGTCTCAAATTCATGCAGTACATCCCCAGCAAACGCCACTGCTTTGGGATAAAGTTCTTTGTGCTGTGTGACTGTGAGATGGGGTATATCCTTGATTTCGTGATCTACTCTGCAAGCACAGTGGATGTGGACAGGAAAGACCCCCTTGGCTTCTCTGGCTCCATTGTAAAAGTGCTGATGGAGAGGTATTTTGGTGGGAATCATGTGCTGTACACAGACAATTATCACACAGCACCGAAACTCTCCAAATACCTGGCTGAACACGGCATTGGCACTGTTGGCACTGTACGGAGCCATAGGAAAGAGTGGCCAAGTTTCCCAGAAGCATCATCCTCATCCAAGGGAGATGTGCACCTGAAGAAGTCAGACAAGCTTCTGGCGATCAGGTGGCATGACAAGAAGGTCGTGAATATGATCAGCACCATCCACAAGGGGGAATTGCAGAGAACTGGGAAGGTCAGCTACAGGACGGGAGAGCCAATCATGAAGCCCGATGCCGTCATTGACTACAATGTCAAAATGAGACTTGTTGATAAGTCTGATATGATGATTGGCGAAATAGACTGTCTCAGGAGAAACACCCGATGGTACAGGAAGGCTTGCCTGCACATGCTCGATATGGGCATGCTCAACGCCTTCCTCCTCTACAAGACACAAGTCGGGGGCATAAGGCAACCATCCCTGAGACAGTTCTCCAAGACTGTCGTGCAGCAGCTGCTTGCACGGTTTGGTCAGGTGACGGCATTGATCCCGAGGCGACACTCTGACACACAACCTGACCGTCTTGAGTGCCGCAATTACATGAGCCGGCACCAGCTTGTGAAATTGCCTCTTACTGCAGGTGGCAGGTTGTCACTGGGCCGCTGCAGAGTATGTCATAACACCACACGGAGGCCTCAGACGAGAAAAATGAGCACACACCAGTGCCAGGAATGCCAAGTCGCTCTCTGTGTGACTCCGTGCTTTGCTAAGTACCACTCTCTGAGTAAATACTGAAAGTGACAGTGATATACAGTGATGCGACAGTGACGTGCTTTACCAATAATTGTATAATGGATAATGTTGTAATAAGGTATATTTTACCTAGAAAACAATGTAAATATTGGCCAGTATAATAAGTGATATTGTTATAAGAGAATCTGCGGCACTGCTGTGATTCTGTGATGCGACAGTGACGTGCTTTACCAATAATTGTATAATATAGTAATAAGAGATATTTTACCTAGAAAATTATGTAAATATGGCCAGTATATAAGTGATATGGTAATAAGGAAATCTGCGGCACTTGTGTAATTCTGTGATGCGACAGTGACGCAACATAGTAATAAGTGCAGTGTAAATATAATGTATATTGCCCAGATTATATGTAAAATAGTATTAGAAGTTAGAAATAATGAAAACATCGCCGCTAACCAAACGTCAGTGAGCGTGTGATGCCGTAGTAAAGTGCAGGCAATTACAGTGCCTTTTACCTACCTCATTGAACACAGAGTGGGTGTTTATCGTATGTGCAGTGTTCATATATGTTTATAGTACTATTATCAGAGAGTGGTTGGCATTTGGTACTGGTGTGTGGGGCGTAAAAATAGTGATTTTACACCCCTCACTTCTAACGGCACTGCCTGTCCTGTAAAAGGCAACAAAGTCATGAAACCTACATCAAGCTGAAGGTTAGTACTTTCTAATGGTAACTTATTTTTTTCTCTAGCTTTATTCTGTGCAGAGTTATTAAGGTTTAAAGGTTTGTTTACATTTGGCTGAAACCCCCGCGGGAGAGGACAGTCGGGGCAAAACAATGCCCGCAGTTAAAGGGTATTGGAAAACATTCAGCCTGCTCCACCACCTCAACTCTCTCTCTCTCTCTCTCTCTCTCTCTCTCAAACTCCTCAGGTGGCTGTCAGTACACACACACACACACACACACACACACACACACACACACACACACACACACACACACACATTATCAGTTTGTGCTAATGGGTAATGACGTTCCATTTATAAAATTTACCTAAAATTTAATATTGTGTCAAAATACAAGTGCAATACATAACCATCTCACATTACGGATTATATTAACCAATAATCAGTGCTTATATGCACAGTATATGTTTCAGTAATAGTCACGGGGTAGCCATACTCACAGTGATATTTTCGTTAATGGCGAAGGTAATCATGTGTTCAGTGGCGGATACCAGTTAGAGGGGAGGTGGCCGCTGATTCCCCCAATCCTCATAGCTACGCTGGTGAGCTGGTCACTGCAGAGGATCTTGTTCCTCCAGTTATGTCAATAATTAAAGTTAACATACTGATGAACAGCGATTTCTTATGAAAAATAGAAACAGCCTATCTGGAACTCTCAAAATGCATTATGGAGCATATTGTGGGAGCTTTGCAGCTCTCACGCACCAGTCACAGTTGGTCCTTGTTTCAGTATTGCCTGCCTGACAGTGTGTAATGTTAATGAACATGCTATTAATATTAGTTCTGTATGCTTATTTACACTTGGAACAACAGAATTCAAAGCAGGATTTCATTCAGTACACAGAATGCCAAATACAGTATGTGTGTATGCGTGTGGGTGTGGGTGTGGGACAATACTTGTGGTGGTGGTGGTGGGGGGAGTATGGTGAGTATGAAATGTGTATCATAATGGTAATATAGGTGTGTGCATGCATGGCTAAGGACGTCCAAGACTGATGTGTAATCTCCGCCTTTAACACTTGCTGACACACACCTCAGTATTTATTTAGGTTCTGTTTATAAGCTTGTAGCATGTTACATAATTATATTATTATTATTATGTTTTGGGGTGGAACCTGAAATATCATATAAAGAAAAACACTGAAGTATTATAATACTGTAATATGAAATCCATATAACATGAATAACTCTTTCTTCCAGGAGAAAATAATGTTATTTTAATGTTCATTACAAAATTACACTGTAGGAGCATCTGTTTTTAATGTTAGCTTACCGGATTCCCTGCAATCAGTTTATTAAGTAATACTGTAGTACAGATTTATGCAATATATCCATTATATATTGTATTAACCATGTCATGAAAGCTCACATAGTGGACGTTCACATAAACTACTTCGAACAGGCACCATGTTCAGTTTTTAGTAGTTTGCGAAGTTCACGTATTTTTTGGTGTGGTTATAAGTCCAGCTGTCCTTTGGTGGCCAAAGTAATTCCTTATAAATGAAATTGGCCAAGTGTAAAACCAATACCTTATGTAGCATAGTACAGTAGTTTGAAAATGATCACTGATAATAATATATGATTACTACATAACCCTCCCGAATGACCACACCCAGATTCTTTTTATTTATTTATTTTAGTGTTGGGTGACATGGAATGGATATGCGTAAATGACACGATAGCCCACGTGGATTTGTTGAATATAACCTAGCCAGTAGAAAGTTTCTTGATTAACATGATGTGTGGGTGTATGGTTATCAGGTAAAAGTGAGAACCTACACACACACACACACACACACACACACAGTACATAAATATGGTGGGAAATTGTTAGAATTATGCTAAACAGACAGGTTGAAAAAATGATTTTAGAGTGTGGAAGAGCAGCACGTGGAAAAAGACCAGAGTATAGAGATGTGTTGATCGTATGCCTGACACTTCTCTATATGACTTACCACGTACTTTGTATTCATAAAATTTAATGATAGAGGCGACAGTACTCTAATGTATATGTACAGTTCGTCAAGAAGAAAGTGCAACCAAATATGGTGGTGTTTGGTGATATCTGGCAGGTGCTCCGTAGTAAACACTCGTATTTTATCAATGGATCACCCAGAACCTACAACCTTTGCAAGGATGGATGTGATTGGCTAAAGAGTTAAGGATCGGAACAAGTATTTTGTCCCTTGTATATCACTGGATATAGTATTTACGTGGCAGGAAGTAATATATACAGATGATGTCCAAGTACTAAATAAGCTAGATATAATTACAGTTATTGTAGGAATAACACGTAGCAATGAGCACCGATTAACTTACGGTAAAATGTTAGCATACAGAGAAGTGTTTCAGGGGTTAGTTTCGAATGGCTTTGACCTTTGAAGCAGCGGAACCTGTCCGAGGCAAATAATTGTCTAACTGGTGTTGGTATCTATCGAGATGCAAAGTTTCCTTACGAAATGGGCTAATATGAGAGGTCAGGTAATTACACACTCTCTGGAATACTTTAGTCTAATATATAAGTGACATAAGATTAGGCATTCCAGTTCAACATCACTAGCAATGCAAATTTTTTAAATCGTTTATGCACGTCTAATATTATTCCCTCAGTACGATAAGAAATTTATAATTAATTCATTTCCGTTACAGGAAATTATTTTCAACTGAGAGAGAATAACTGGCTGCTCAGGTAAAGAAACTGCCTTAACTAATCCCCCTAGTATCATGATTCGTAACTGAATACACGATGCAGTTTAGCTACTTCACTGCAAAGTGATACTGACAGCAGTGATTGTCCACACTATGTGTCTGGTAGCACGCCACTTGTAGAGCTCCACCTGTGAATAGGGGATATCAACCTCAGTTAAATTACCCCCAGTACAGTCATTGCAGCCATTTGGCATGTATATACATTCTTCGTCATATATACGCTAGGTCCAGTGTCTTCATAAACGGATGTATTGTTTGTGTATAGTATGGCCAACGATCCAAAAGTATTTAGAATATAAAAATAAGTTTAGGTAGGCTGCAATGCTCTAGTGAGTCAACCAGGGATCAAACTCGCTACCCTAAATCCGCAGCCATTCATTTCCCCTCCATTTCCCTATGTCAGTGCACCCCGCCGCATCACCGTCCATGTGACAACAGATATGGCCTAACTACCTTGCATATTAGGATGTTCATGTAGAAACTTTAAACATCTACTAAATGTTTGGATTTCGATATGATTCAGTGTTGTTTGCTTAAATTCATAGGATGTCTACTATGACGAGATTGCTCCAGTCGAACATAGCAACTGGAGGGGCCTAAAATCCATGCTCGGCATACCTCTCTACACCACACATTGTTCCCATGGATCCTTCCTCCCTTCTCATCCCACTATGGTGTGGATAGGAGGGATACTTTTAATAATTACGTATCCTCATGCCTGTCATTACACCCATATGTATTGCTGCCGGGCATCAATATATGTATACATACTACATATATATATATATATATATATATATATATATATATATTTATATATATATATATATATATATCTATATATATATATATATATTTGTCAACCATCACGTATTTCTATGTAGTTCAGGATACAGTAACTGCTTTCTGAAAAGGAGGGTAGGAAGAACCAGGTAAGAAAACTGTAAAATGGCGAAATAGAGAAGAGGGGAATGTTCGGCATTTAACCTTACATTATACCGACACATGTATGTTGCGTACTGTTTTTTATATAAGGCTGGATAAACTGATATCATCAGATAGGAGTCTGTGCCTAATAATACTGCGACCGAGAAAATCTGAAAGTTATAAAAAAAAACACCAACGCGTTCACCATTAACGATTGGACTATGTTCAAATATGTGATAGGAAAACCTACGGGGAACGAAAAGTGCTTTAATATCAGTTCATAATCATGGTAGTTGGCATCATAGCACACAAGAGAAGTCTAGCGGTAGCATAATGGTTTCGTATCATGGTTCCTCTAGACAGTGAAACACAAGTAATTTTACCAAGCATCAAAACCATAGAATATAGTCCAGTCTGTACTGCGTGAGTCTGTAATGCTTATTAATGAAAGTAATTAATTAAATTATCATAAATATGTTGGTCTTGAGTAGATGGGGATGTTGAATCAACAGCTGAGATAATAAGAGCGTGCTGCCATGAAGACTCGTTCATTGCGTCACATCATAAACTGATGTGATGAAGGACCCATAGATCTCACTGACACCATCACAGCGCGTCATGGCAGCAGAGAGCAGCGCCAAGGTGACAAACTTAGCCTGGAAGGGAGGATGATGGGAATGAGAGGGAGTAGTCTATCAACATGCGATAGCCTATATAGTAGAAGAACTTGGCATTCACCGCACCACTGTGTATGGCTGGCTCAAGAGGTGGGAGGCAGAAGGCAACCTGAGAGATCACCCTAAACCAGGTCAGGTGAGGAAAACCACGGCTGAAGAGGATCAGCGTGTAACGGAGTATTTTGAAATCCATCCATTCAGCAATGTGGTGGCAGTTAGAGAACAGTTACAGCTGGATGTGTCTGCAGAGACTACAGTATACGGCAGTGGATGAAGGAAATGCGCTATCACCACTGAACACCAGTGGTCAATCCAGGTTTATGGAGCATCATCGGGAATTACGGCTCCAGTTTGCCCAGTGTTATGTGGAAGAAGGCTAGGACCACTGGGGGAGAGTAGTTTTCTCTGATGAGAGAATATTTAGTTCCACATCTCATGGGAAACCTCATTGCTGGAGGAGAGACAACACGAGGTAAGTATGACATATATATATATATATATATATATATATATATATATATATATATGTATACATATATATATGTAGATAGATAGATATACGGGTGACCCAGAAAAAACTCCCACTTTTCAAAGGTAAATAAAAAAAATGGTTAAAGATAATCAAAATATTATTTGCACACATGAAACTTCGCTGACATAACCCAGTTTTACCTACAACCATTCTTCCCACTTCATACACACTAATGCTACATGCCCAGCCGACACCTCTGACAAAGGACATTAGTGTACTCGCATGCATGCATCGCAGTCCATGTATCTGAAGGTGAAAAATTCTAACATAAACCAAAGTTGGTCACTGAGGAAAGAAGAAAACAAAAAGAATAAAAGTTAGCCAAAATGAGATAGGTGTAAAACCTCACATAATAATACTGGTCACTTTTCTCACTGAGACAATGTGACACAATGATACAGTCTTCCGAACAATAACTGTATGCCCCGAGATTATATTGGTAGGCCTGCCAATCCTAGTATGTTATTAGACGGATACATGCTTTAATTACTGTGCGTCATAGTGGCCATCTTTAGTTGAGTAATACAGTAAGATAGCAAAACATATCAGTAGGTGTAAGTCCATTTCGTGAAAGGCTATGACAATGCCTCATGTTTTTTGTGATGTCTTTATGTTCCGATTCATGCCCTAGATAAACCTTTAGTAGACTATGTCACTTAATATTTTATTAATACTGTAATACAGTGTATGTCAGTGTTATGTTAGTATGGTCTACAGCCAAAATACTTCCGAGACAAAAATTGTCAATCTTTATTCACTTTAAATTATGCTTAAAATGTCTGATTGGCTCGTTTTTAAGATGTTCAATTTGCTCAGTATCTACGACCATTGACTTCTGAATAGCGTTGGTTAATTTAGTATTAACTGAACTTGATTCTTTTTTCTAACCAGAAATGATCAAAACACGGACAGATATTTAACTGAATGTATAAATAAATATTTTACTGTGTTTGGACAGTTTTAGTCGTTTTTCCAAAATAATGCATGATGCAGTCTGAAATTGTTGGTGTGTCATGCACTGCACTATATCATTCTCATATGTCACTGGTAATGCAATCATTAGTCGGGTTACATCACTGACCATTTAGCCTTATCCTGTATAAACCCTTCAAATCACGTGTTGTCAGTCTCATTTGTATATTACTGTTTGATTTTGCTGACTTACATATTCCTTCCTAGCCAAAGCATACAGTCATGCCTTGTATGAACAGAGCAGATAATTTCTGCCATATTTGTGATGAAGTGACATTGTGTCACAAAAGCACAGTATTACCACTGTTATTAAAGAGGCCTGCCACCTATATTTTGCCTGCAAAATAGGAGATCCAGACACGTGCTGGACTCCATATTGTTAAGGAGCAAGATTTGCCAGTTAGGTAGCCGAAATGTTTCTGGATGTTTCCCGATGTTTGTGGTAGCCAGCTCAGGTACGAGTCAGAGTTGCCAGTTTACCTGCTGTTTGTGAGCGTAGTTATTTCGTAAGTTATGCATTATTTTTTCTGCTCTATTTCTTTATAATGTTGTATTTATGTGATTGCTTGTTAAATTATGTAATTAAGTTCGTAGGGTAGATAATTTACAGTGTTATGTAAGGTAAGAAAACTCTTGCAATGTTTTGGTTGTCTCCGAGTTGGTAACTGTGCTATTTCTCTCTCTAGGATACACCAGAAATGTGAAGTAGATCATTCTCGAACAATGCAAGTGTATATAATGATGGATAAGACTGGAACATGTTTTAGTCAGGTTTCAGTTCAGTCTGAGTGTACTGCAGTGTCAGGGCAGTGATGTTTGTATATTTTCGGTACTTGCAAAAACAGTGAAGTGTTGTTGTCAAGCATTAAGTATATCTGCAGTTGGTAAAATTTGTGTATCTTCGGTGCTTGTGAAAATAGTGAAGTCGGAAAGCATTAAGTGTGATTTTCTGGAAAATAAAGACAATGAACTTAAGAAGCCAGTGTCTATTTACAACACCTCAGCTGATCTTATGTACTATACACCTAAAGGCTGAAAATAAGAACAACTCACTGGGCAACGTCCTTCCGGTACTAAACCACTGCTGTTGGAGCCTGTGGCAGTGTGGGGTGGGGACGTAACAATATATATGCTACAATACTTGTACAACAAATCTCCGCCAGTGGTGAATTAGAAAAGGAAATCCTTGTCGTTTGCTATACCAGTGATTTGGAGAATATCAACAGATATTTACAGCAAAATGCTTCTGTATGGTGACCCAGTCGGGAAAGCTTTGTGAAAGGAGAGAAAGCTGACTGTACAATTTGCAAACATTTCATCAGTTATTCGCCCAGTACCCCAAGGGGATGGTTTGCCTGTTCCCAAAGCACCAGAATCATTCTCAAATGAATCAGACCAGGATAAGGGGAACTACGAAACATCTAGTTCTGAACCATCAAGGTCACTTGGCTCTGTTTTTACCCCATCCTCTTTCAGTGAACATACGTCATAACATAAGGTGAACTATATGATATTGTGAGAAATCTAAAACTGCCCAAGAGGAAGACTGATAGTGGAGAATGAAGAATAAGTGAGCTGGTTGAGAAAACACTTTAAGGAACTGTTAAACATAGAGAATGAAAGTAATGTGAGAATTAGTGGGTGAGAAATGACTGGGAGATGGAGGGAGGTGAGAAGGAAGGATTAGATCAGTATGATGGAAGGAGTGGATGCGATGAGACAAGTCAAAATGCACAAAGTCCCAGGAATTGATGGAGTGTGTGGTGAAATGTGAAGCATGGGGGACAGGTAGTAGCAGAATGGATATGGAGGATGTGCAGATTGGTCTGGGAGTAGGTAGAGTCCCGGAGGATTGGAAGTCAGGTATGATTATTCCCATGTACAAAGGAAAAGAGGAAAATGAAGTGTGTGGTAATCATAGGGGCATTTGTCTTCTTAATACAATAGGAAAGGCAAATGTTAGGATACTTATTGACAGAGTTAGGGAAATAATAGAAGAATTAGTTGGTGAAGAACCGGGAGGTTTTAGCAAGGGAAGAGGTTGTGTAGATCAGATGGTCATCCTTAGTCTTAAGTGGGAAAGTTTGTAGAGAAGGGATAGAAGATGTATGCAGCCTTCATGGATCTAGAGAAAGCATATGGCAGAGTGGATAGGCAAGGAATGTGGAAAATATTTTAGAATATATGGAGTAAATGGAAAGCTGTTGAATGCCGTGAAGAATGCTAAGGCTGCAATGCGAATGGATAATGAATTGAGTGAATTTTTCTACCTGAATGGTGCACTGAGACAGGGATGTGTCATGTCCTCATGGTTGTTCAGTCTGTATATGGATCGGGTTATAAAGGAGATACCAGGTAGGGCAGTGGATGTTGGAGCAATATTTGGAAACTTCCTGTAGGCTACTGTTGTTACCTTCGCCAAGGGGGTTATGTTTTACCCCGCATTGGTTTGTTTGTCTGTCTGTTTGTCTGTTAGACAGATTACTCAAAAAGTTATAAACGGATTTTGATGAAGTTTTGTGGACGGGTGGGCCATGGCCCGAGGAAGAAATTATTAAATTTTGGGCCAGATCAGGAGTGCCCTGCAGAATATCTCAGAAAGTTTCCAATGAAATTCTGTCAAAAGGTACACCATGGACAAAGAAAGAATTGAAGAAATTTTGAGGTAGATCCGGATCCGGGATTACTCAAAAAGTGATGAACGGATTTTTTTTGAAATTTTGTGGAACGGTGGGCCATGGCCCAGGGAATAAACACTTAAATTTTGGGCCGGATCCGGATCCTGATTCGGAGTATCCAGCGCAATATCTTCAAAAGTCAATGAATTTCAATGAAATTTTGTGAAATGGTGGGCCATGGACCAAGAGAGAATTTAATCTGTGGCGGATCTGGATCCGGATTCTATATCCACGGATCCGGATCCAGAATCTTTTTAATGGCAATGGCATTGGAGGAGGTACACTCGGCAAGAGTTCCGACTGGACCACCTGGTTGCGGGATTTAGCTAACGTGGTACAGCGCGCGCCCGTGTGTGTGTGTGTGTGTGTGTGTGTGTGTGTGTGTGTGTGTGTGTATACAAGCCGGACAATTTTCCTAATTGCTACGCTTCATCCTCCGAATTATATTGTTTGGCCATTTATTATACTATGATATAGGCTAATAAGAATTATTTGATTGTTTGGGATAATGGGCTGTGCACTATACAGTTTATAAAGTTTGAGTTATAAAAAAAAAAAAAATTCTCTTGCCTTGTAGCGTGAACCACGATACAGGTTGAGTTGTGATTCAGAAATAGAGGGCAAGTTCACCAACAAATGACGCAATGTAGGGGGAAGGGGGGAGTATGGGAGTGATCTGCCAACAGTTATACATTCTTAGTCATTACAATACAGTATAGTTATTAGGGTGTCAATGATATCCTGTATCCTAAATAGGAAAAAAAACTATTTATTTTTATTATCTTTACATAGACTTGATTACACTAAACTACACCAAAGATAAGATACCCCCTCCCTCATTAATGGAAAACATTCAGCCTGCTCCACCACCTCAACTCTGTCTCTCTCAAACTCCACAGATGGCTGTCAGTACACACACACACACACACACACACACACATACATTTTCAGTTTGTGCTAATGAGTAATGACGTTGCATTTAACATGTTCACCTAAAATTTAATATTGTGTCAAAATACAAGTGCAATACATAACCGTCTCACACTGCGGATTACGTTAACCAATAATCAGTACTTATTTGCAGTCTTTCAGTAATAGTCACGGGGTAGCCATACTCACAGTGATATTTTCGTTAATGGTGAAGGTAATCATGTGTTCAGTGGCGGATACAAGTTAGAGGGGAGGTGGCCGCTGACTCCCCCAATCCTCATAGTTACGCTGGTGAGCTGGTCACTGTAGAGGTTCTTGTTCCTCCAGTTATGTAAATAATTAAAGTTAACATACTGATGAACAGCGATTTCTTACGAAAAATAGAAACAGCCTATCTGGAACTCTCAAAATACATTATGGAGCATATTGTGGGAGCTTTGCAGCTCTCACGCATCAGTCACAGTTGGTCCTTGTTTCAGTATTGCCTGCCTGACAGTGTGTAATGTTAATGAACATGCTATTTATGTTAGTTCTGTATGCTTATTTACACTTGGAACAACAGAATTTAAAGCAGGATTTCAGTCAGTACACAGAATGCCAAATACAGTATGTGTGTATGCGTGTGGGTGTGGGTGTGGGACAATACGTATTGTGTAGGTGGGCGACTATAGTGAGTATGAAATGTGTATCATAATGGTAATATGGGCGTGTGCATACGTGGCTACGGACGTCCAAGACTGATACGCAATTTTTTGCTTCACACACCTCAGTATTTATTATGTTCTCTTCATAAGTTTGTAGCATGTTACATTATTATATTTTATATGATTATGTTTGGGGGGTGAAACATGAAACACCATATAAAGACAAACACTGAAATATTAGAAAAATGCATTATGTGTGGCAGAATACATGAACAGCAATATTTCAGGAAAAAAATATTGCTGTATTATAACATCCATTTAAATACGTTGTAGGTGCAGCGTTTCTTAAGTTTAGATTATCGGATTTCCTTTGATCAGTGTGTTACGTTATACTGTAGCTTTGAGTTAAGTAATATGTTATATAGTGTACTGTAAGTGATGTCATGGTGGACGTTCACTTAAAACTACGTCGAACAGACAGCAAGTGCAGTTGTTAGTAGTTTACAGGTATTTGTTATTGATCACACACTTACCAACTTATTCCTGGGTAATTTTAAAAAATCTATATCACGATTGAAAAACAGCACCTCAGGCCTGTCAGAAGTGGCAAGATGTGTAGATAGTTGGCAAAATGTCTAGAGAGTTGTCATTATGCCAATCAAGTAAGCATCATATTTTATGGAAAGAACCTGCTATTGTAACAGGAGAGTTGCGTTAAGAAATGCACATAAACGTCACTAATTCCTGTATAAGTGACCCGTAATAAAAATCATGTCAGTGAGCAAAATACATAAGATAGTTTCGTATCAGTTACTGTATATTGTCAGATAAGTTATAGTAAGTTATCAAAGTTACTGTTAGATAGTTATACTGCATGGAATAATATCCATTATAATCAGACGATAATAAAAGATATATAATTTGTATGGAACTCATTCATTAGTAGGAAGTCAACCCACTTCCCTTCTCGATCATCTCCCGCAGTCTGGCATCGAGGTGACATGGTTCCTTATGAGTTGTTGCTGGTTTCTGAGCAGTTCCCATTAGGCATGGATGTGGACCAGTAGTTCATCCGGTGCCCGATCCCTCTCAGGCTCCCAACAGTTAACCATATTCCCCCATACATTTTGATGGAGCTCATGTCTGCTCCCTTACTGAGCCAGTCGAGCAGCTGCAAGCCCTCTCGACCTCCAAACCATTCTGAGACTCTTCTCGCCGTGTGGATCAGGCAGAGGTCCTGAACAAAAAATTATAGGGCCGGGAGGAAACGGATAGTTCCGCTCCTGGACTGAGGGGATGAAAAAATCTTGCAAAATTTCAATGTACAGTATTTTTCAGCAGTGAACCTGCCCTCTATCCTGGTGACGTCACCCATGCCGTGGATGCACACACACACCCAGACATTGACGGTGACGTGTCCACTTCTTGCCTCCTCGTAGATGTTCCTATGGTCGTATCTGCACGTGAATAAAATATTAACACATCGCTCATATAGTTTCATTACTGATATCTCTGACTTCGAGAAAAGCCACCGGTCTTCATGGTCCATTGTCCACTATTTGTATGGTATATTTTATGGGGATTGAAAGGCTTAATAAACAGTGTTGCAAGTGTTGGTAATATGCGTTCATCTAGACGTATTATTACTATATCAATTAATCTATAAGTGTTCTTAATAATAGTAAAGTTGTTTAGTGATACAGAATAAAAATATGTTTGTTATACATATCGTCAGTAAAGTTATACATATGAATTATCGTCTCCAAAAATCTTTTCTCTATCATTAAATTTTACGAATACAAAATACCTGGTAAGTCGTATAAAGAAGTGTCAGGCATACGATTAACACATGTCTATCCTCTGGCCTTTATCCACCTACTGCTCTTCCACACTCTCAAATCAGTTTTTCAACCTGTCTGTTTAGCATAATTCTTACAATTTCCCACCATATTTATATATATTCTCTCTCTCTCTCTCTCTCTCTCTCTCTCTCTGTTCCCCATCATATTTATACATTCTTTCTCTCTCTCTCTCTCTCTCTCTCTCTCTCTCTCTGTTCCCCATCATATTTATACATTCTCTCTCTCTCTCTCTCTCTCTGTTCCCCATCATATTTATACATTCTCTTTCTCTCTCTCTCTCTCTCTCTGCGCGCGCACGCGTGCGTGTGTGTGTGTGTGTGTGTGTGTGTGTGTGTGTGTGTGTGTGCGTGTAGGTTCTCACTTTTACCTGATTAACCATGCACCCACACATCATGTTAATCAAGAAACTTTATACTGGCTAGGTTATATTCAACAAATCCACGTGGGCTATCGTGTCATTTACGCATATCCATTCCATGTCACCCAGCATTAAAATAAATAAATAAAAAGAATCTGGGTGTGGTCATTCGGGAGGGTTATGTAGTAATCATATATTATTATCAGTGATCATTTTCAAACTACTGTTCTCTGCTACACACGGTATTGGTTTTACACTTGGCCAATCTCATTTTGTAAGGAATTACTTTGGCCACCTAAGGACAGCTGGACTTATAACCACACCAAAAAATACGTGAACTTCGCAAACTACTAAAAACTGAACATGGTGCCTGTTCGAAGTAGTTTATGTGAACGTCCACTATGTGAGCCTTCATGACATAGTTAATACAATATATAATGGATATATTGCATAAATCTGTACTACAGTATTACTTAATAAACTGATTGCAGGGAATCCGGTAAGCTAACATTAAAAACAGATGCTCCTACAGTGTAATTTTGTAATGAACATTAAAATAACATTTTTTTCTCCCAGAAGAAAGAGTTATATATGTTATATGGATTCTATATTACAGTATCAAAATATTTCAGTGTTATTTATATCGTATTTCATGTTCCACCCACAAAACATAATCATAATAATATAATTATGTAACATGCTACAAGCTTATAAACAGAACCTAAATAAATACTGAGGTGTGCGTCATCAAGTGTTAAAGGCGGAGATTACACATTAGTCTTGGACGTCCTTAGCCATGCATGCACACACCTATATTACCATCATGATACACATTTCATACTCACCATACTCCACCCCCCCCACCACCACAAGTATTGTCCCACACCCACACCCACGCACACGTACTGTATTTGGTATTCTGTGTACTGAATGAAATCCTGCTTTGAATTCTGTTGTTCCAATTGTAAGCATACAGAACTAACATTAACAGCATGTTCATTAACATTGTACACCGTCAGGCTTGCAATACTGAAACAAAGGACCAAGACTGTGACTGGTGCGTGAAAGCTGCAAAGCTCCAACAATGTGCTCCATAATGTATTTTGAGAGTTCCATATAGGATGTTTCTATTTTTCATAAGAAATCGCTATTTAGCAGTATGTTAACTTTAATTACTGTCATAACTGGAGGAACAAGAACCTCTGCTGGGACCAGCTCACCAGCGTACCTATGAGGATCGGGGGTGTCAGCGGCCTCCTCTCCTCTAACTGGCATCTGCCACTGAACACATGATTATCTTCTACATTAACGAAAATATCACTGTGAGTATGGCTACCCCATGACTATTACTGAAACATAGACTATGCAAATAAGTATTGATTATTGGTTAACGTAATCCGTAATGTGAGATGGTTATGTATTGCACTTGTATTTTGACACAATATTAAATTTTAGGTAAACAAATGCAACGTCATTACTCATTAGAACAAACCAATAATGTGTGTGTGTATGTGTGTGTGTGTACTGACAGCCACCTAAGGAGTTTGAGAGAGAGAGAGAGAGAGAGAGAGAGAGAGAGAGAGAGAGAGAGAGAGAGACTGACTCGGTAAGACACAAACAAAACACGCATAAATACACACACACACACACACACACACACACACACACACACACACACACACACTGGCGCATACAGAGAGAGAGAGAGAGAGAGAGAGAGAGAGAGAGAGAAATTGACTCAGTAAGACACAAACAAAACACGCATAAACACACACACACACACACACACACACACACACACACACACACACACAC
The DNA here is from genome assembly GCF_032717465.1 of Coenobita brevimanus. NCBI lineage: Eukaryota > Metazoa > Arthropoda > Malacostraca > Decapoda > Coenobitidae > Coenobita > Coenobita brevimanus. The sequence goes on along the minus strand of NC_136961.1, from coordinate 26,687,338 downwards.
ACACACACACACACACACACACACAGATACATGCAAACACAAACATTGTTCCCCTATTCAAGAAAGGAAATAAACAGAATCCACTCAACTATAGACCAGTAGCTGTGACAAGTGTTGTATGCAAGGTACTAGAAAAACTAATGAGATAAGTTTAGGTAAACCAACTGCAATAATACAATATGATAAGAGAAAGACAGTTCGGTGTTAGAAAAGGAAAATCATGTGTTACAGATCTATTAAGCTACTATGATACAGTTGCAGAAACACTACGGAAGTGAGAAGGATGGGTGGACGGTATCTATTTTGGTATTAAGGAAGCATTTGACGGCATACCGCACCAAAGACTTCTATGGAAGCTGTACCATCAAGGAGGAATCCAAGGTAATCTGTTCTGTTAGATGCAGGATTTTCTCAGAAAAGGGAAATGAGAACACTACTAAGGAGTAATTACTCATCATGGAGGGAAGTGACTAGCAGAGTTCCACGTGGCTCAGTGATGGCACCAATTATGTTTTTAGTATATATTAATGATATAAACAGGAACATCTGAATGGGATGCTATCTAAATATGTTTGCTGATGATGCAAAAATACAAAGAATAAGACTCTTGCAGAGAGCTACAAGAAGAATTAAACAAGCTTTATAAATGGAGCAATAGATGTCAAATGGAAGTCAGTGTGGACAAATGCCACGTAATTAAGTTTGGAAAAAGTGGAAAAGGACCAGATCGGGATTATAAGATAGGAAGTTCAACCCTACACATATCAGAAAAGAAGAAGGACCTAGGAGTGATTATCAATAGCAGACTTTTTCTCCGGCAGACCACATAAATGAGAAGGAACGAAACATACACACACTGCTTGCTAATACGAGAATAGCATTCACATTTATAAATGAAGGCATGACGAGAAAGATAATTACCTCATTCATCAGACCAACCCTCGAATTTGCATCATTGGTCTGGAATCATTCTCTCAAAAAACACATAGATAAGATTGAAAAAGTACAATGGGCTGGTACAAGATGGGTTCCAAGCGTAAAGGATCTAAGCTATGAAGAAAGACTAGAAAAACTGAACCTACCAATAC
>NC_136961.1:26538750-26681250 GCF_032717465.1 Coenobita brevimanus | reverse complement strand
TAAGCATTTCCAATAATAATAATTATATAATTACGGGCCGTATTTATTGCACTGAGCGACAGAATATCGCATCTTAAAACCCTCGCTATGTATGTTTCCACTTGCAGCATACTTTTTACACTTACATACAATTTTTGCACTTATGTTCTACCCGTATGCAATTTATACTAATATTTGGAGATCAGTATGACTGATAATTTCACTGAGCGTCTGTCTGTCGCATTTACCTCATAGTTTCAGCGTCCTGTCGCATTCACACCATATCAGAATTGCATCAACGTGTGATATTCGCTGAAATATGGGTGAATACAGAGACCCACGTCACACTTCACGCACTCATAGCGGGTGTCCTTCCTCTGTGTCGTGAGTCTCACCCGGGAATTGCTGCACACGTGACACCTGCGTTGGGGCCTTGGTCTGTTTGGCTGGTGAGGGATAGGAGTGGGGAAATGGCGGCCGGATATTCTCAGGAGAGTTTGTGCAATAGGGGCAGTGCGGGTGCGATGTTGGGGCCTTTCTACAGCATACCGTGCAAACATTTCTCTTGTGAGCTCCCTCACAAACCCTTCAAAGGTTTCCTGAACTCCTGTTGTCGTGGCGTGAAGGTGGTGGCAATTCAGAGCAGTGATGTCTAGCAAGTGAAGAACAGTTTCTTATACCACTTCATCGTGGTCCTGGCACACTCTACCGTCGATATCATGGAGTCTGACTGGTCCACGAGGCACATGTTTATATTATAGTCCATGACACACTCAGGTTTCCAAATACGACGCCTGTTCTCGCTACGGTAATCAACTGAATCAGTACGGTGCATCAAGGGGCGGTGAACCGTTGACAATAGGCTTACCTGTCTATTGTGATTCCACACAGTTGCAAGGATGTTGTTGGCTTTGAAGAAGACAACCTCATTCCTTGCAAGTTTCTGCCCTACCTTGGCCATGTGACGACGGTTCACCTTCACGGTTCCACAGACTCCAGTTTCATGAGTGTGAAGATAATGAGCGAGAAGAGGGTTAGTGTACCAATTGTCCAGGTAGAGGACGTGACCACGATGAAGGTAGTCTTCTATCATCGTCTTTACCACTGCTCCCGACAGTCCAATACTTCGATCTTCTATTATGTCTGTCTGTGCACCGGTGTACAAGACTATGTCTTGCACGTATCCAGTCCTACAGTCGCACATAACAAAGATCTTGAACTTTAAACGGTGCCTTTTGCTGGGTATATACTGCCTAAATGAAATATTGCCTCTCCACAACACGAGACTCTCGTCTATGACGAGGTCTCTATAGGGATAGAATGAGGAACGAAAGGTTTGCCTCAGGTGATCCCAGATCAACCTAATTCGCTTCATTTTATCAGTGTTGTTCGAATTTGCAGGATCATGAGCATCATAGACATGGAGGCGACTTAGAATTTGTTGAAACCGATTACGGCTCATCACTTGACCAAATATTGGGGTAAACATAACAGGGTCCCTAGTCCAGTAAGCAGGAATTCTGTTCTTTCGTATAATACCCATCAAAAGGACCAGGGCAAAAAATAAGAACATTTTTTTGAAAGGGAGACAGGGTAATCATAGATGATAGAATGCCTACTCCTTGTTCCCAATCTTTCACTCTCAAGGCGCTGGGTGCTTGCAAACAGGTTAGTATGGTATACAATCTGCTCCACAAATGCCTCACTAAAAAACAGGTGGAAAAAATCAAACCTGGTGGAATTACGGTGAATTCCTGGAGCAATGCAGCCAGAGCGCCCCTGCTCAGTGAAGGGGTGAATGAGGGGAGAAAAATCACTCCTATCCTCCCAATTCCACGCCACAAATCCCTCGTCCCCATCATCCCCATCACCGCCTTCGTCTGGGTGGGGAGGAGATCCTGGTTGGGGAGGTGGGGGAGAAGGAGTGCGGAGGGCTTCCCCACTGTCACTCCTCTTCCCTCTCCCTTTACCCTTTCCCTTTCCCTTACGGCCTTGAGGAACATTAGGGGGCTGTGGGGATGAAGTAGGGGAATATTAGGGAGCAGAAGACGTGCTGGGGAGTGGTTCCTCCCTACCTTCCCCCTCCATGACAACACCACGTGCTTTCTCACGCACCCTAGCTCGACCATGTGTTAGGGGATACTGGGGAGCATAAGACGTGCTTGGGAGTGGTTCCTCCCCACCTTCCCCCCCCCTCACAACCCCACGTGATAATGAACACACCCGCACTCGCCCATGTGATACACTACGCTGCCTCACACTATGTAGGGAGAGCAATGACTCACTCACGTCACTCTCACTTTCCCTAATCCTCCCTGTACTTTCCCTTTCACTCTCCACTCCCTCCACGGCACTTCCTAACTCCCCAAACAAAATGCTAGGCCCATACCTGTTTGTCAGACGTGGTGTGCGCTCTGGGCCACGATGAGTGATGACCTCACGTCCATACCACGTGGGAGCACGTCCCACGGCTCCGTCATCGTCATCGTCCTCATCCTCATCCTCGAATTCTGGTTCCAAATCATGTTGGGGATAGGCATAGGATGTTGCACGTGCCTTCTTTGCCTGCTGCCCCTCTCTAGCAGCAAGGTAAGTCATGTACTGGCGCTTCCTGGGAGATGGAACTTCCTCGTCACTGCTGGTGGTTTCTTCCTCCTCTGGCTGCACATAATCTTTATCAACAACCTCGTCGTCCAGTGGGGAATCACTGTCGCCTGTAAAGGCGTCCAGGGCGGCTTGAATTTCACCATCTGAGAGACCTCTCTTAGCCATGTCTGAGCAGGACCGTTGCTACCAGGTGAGTGGACGAGTGGCTGGTTAGCGCGGGTCGCGCGGGGTTGCCGAGTGTCCCCGCCTGGTGGCAGGTAGGGGAAGGTCATGCGAGGATACGTACCGCAAATCAAGCGCGAAATTTAAAAATTGTCGAAATTATGCACATTGCAATTGCACGACATACCGGTACGTCGCCAGGACTGGCAAATGCAAATCGTTGCAACGTACCCATACGTTGACGGGACGGGGCGGGTTAAGAAGACAAGTGACCCTATGATTACCACACACTTCATTTTCCCCTTTCTCTTTGTACATGGGAATAATTATACCTGACTTCCAATCCTCCGGGACTCTACCTACCTCCCAGGCCAATCTTCACATTCTATATCCATTCTGCTACTACCTCTCCCCCAGGCTTCACATTTCACCACACACTCCATCAATTCCTGGGACTTTGTGCATTTTGACTTCTCTCATTGCATCCACTCCTTCATTCATACTGATCTCTTCCTCCCTTTTCACTTCTCTCCTTCTCCCAGTCATTTCTCACCCACTAATACTCACATTACGTTCATTCTTTATGTTTAACAGTTCCTTAAAGTGTTTTCACAACCACCTCACTTATTCGCCATTGTCCACTATCAGTCTTCCATTTTTATCTTTCACTCCCCTACTAACTTCTTTATCACCCTATCTAACACTCTTTAACTCCTCCCAGATCATTTTCTCACATTCACACCTTTCAAATTCCATATCCTTTCTCTTTTTACTCTATCTTACTAATCTTTTCACTTTCTCTTCCTCTCTACTTATAACTGTCTCTTCAGTCTCTCAACTTCCTCCATGCCTCTGCTTCCCAACCACTCATTATATGCTTTCTTCTTTTTTGCCACAGCTTTTCTCACTCTTCATTTCATCATGCTGTTCCTTACACCCCCTTTCGTGTTCCCTTCTCCCCACACATCACCTCACATGCTGCACAAATTTCTTCTGTGAATATCTTGCATTCACCTTCCACTTCCTCCATCTGCACCAAATCATATTTACCCATTCGATCTCCACTTCCCTCTTATACTCTGCTTTTTTTCCCATCCCCTTGTAACCTTTCTATCCTCATTGCATGGTGTACTTCCTGCTGTCCTTCCCTCTTTCTGTTCATCCTTTGCATTTGTGCCTTGACTTTCACCACCACCAAGTGGTGATCAGGAAGTCCACTCCCCCAACCTCTGTATGCTCTTCCATCCATTATATACATTTTCATTCTCTCATCCACACACACACACACACACACACACACACACACACACACACACACACACACACACACACACACACACACACACTGTACCATCAAGGAGGAATTCGAGGCAAACTGTTTTGTTGGATGCAAAACTTTCTCATAAAAAGAGAAATGAGGACAGTACTAAGAGGAAACTACTCATCATGGAAAGAAGTGACTAGTGGAGTGCCACAGGGTTCAGTGCTGGCATCAATCATGTTTTTAGTGCATATAAATGATATAAATAGTAACACTGGAAATGAGAGCTATCTGAATATGTTTGCAGATGATGCAAAAATACAAAGGAGAATTACTAACACAGACTCTTGTAAAGAGCTACAAGAAGAATTTAATAAACTTCATGAATGGAGTAGTACATGGCAAATGGAATTCAATGTGGACAAGTGTCATGTAATCAAGTTTGGTAAAAGTGGAAAAAGACCTGATTGGGATTATAAGTTAGGAAATAAAACCCTATACACATCAGAAAGAGAGAAAGACCTAGGTGTGATCATCAATAACAGACTATCTCCGGCTGACCACATCAGTGAGAAGGTACGGAACATATATACACTGCTTGCAAATATGAGAATAGCATTCACATACATAAATGAAGACATGCTAAGAAGGATAATAACATCATTCATTAGACCAACCCTGGAATATGCATCAGTAGTCTGGAGTCCTTATCTCAAAAAGCACATAGACAAGATTGAAAAAGTTCAAAGGGCCGCTACAAGATGGATACCAAGCTTATGGGACCTAAACTATGAAGAAAGACTAAATAAACTGAATCTACCAACACTACAGGAGAGAAGGAAAAGAGGTGACATGATAATGCTACATAAATGCATATCAGGAAAGGAGAAAATAGACATAAATGATTACTTAACATATGGAGAAGCATCAGCAAAAGGACACTGCAAAAAATTGCATAAGAAGAGAGGTGATAAAGACGTAAGGAAATTCAGTTTCCCAAACAGAGCAATTGATCAATGGAATGCACTACCGAATGAAATAGTGTATGCAAAAACAATTCACAAATTTAAGGGTATGTACGATAAATATGGTTTTAGACACGGGACAGTACGAGCTTGACTCATTCCTGTAAAGATACAATTAGGTAACAATTAGGTAAGAACACACACACACACACACACACACACACACACACACACACACACACACACACACACACACACACACACATGTCTATATTCCTACTTTCAACCCAACCTTCACAATCTTTGAACAAATTGAACCATATTTTCTTTTATTCATCTTCCATCTCTTGCACACAGCAATAAATACACAATATTTTGCCCTCCCATTATCATCAACTCATGCACATATACCCCATCCATAATCTCTCTCTTTCTCACACTCTTACCTCCCCATTTAGCCTGAGTCAGTCTGCATATGTCCACTTTTCGACCCTCAACCACCTGGACAATCTCTCTTTCCCCTCATCATTCACACCTCTTACATTCCATGTTGCAATCTGTACCATGTCCTTTGTCCGGTCCTTGGTCGTAACCTGTTGGTCTGTCCTGGTCTAAGGTATTTTGTTTGAAATTTTAATTAGTTGTTTTCCGGGGAGGGGCACTAACCCTCCACCAACCCACCTGTTGGCATGTAGGGAACACTTGTTGGTTGTTTATTAGGTTACGACCGAACGTTTTAAATGATTTCCTGGTTTACAGGAAATCTTTTGGTTCTCAGTGTAAAGTTACCCTGAAATAGAATATCACTGCACTGAGTGATTGGTGATGGGCGCCCCCACTGATCACGTACTCTTAAAATGAAATACAACATGAAACTGTATTCAGGTACTATGCATGGCTTCTTTTTGTATACACATGCATTGTGCCTTCATACGTCAGAATTTTTTTTCACACCGACACCCATCGACATAACAGTATGTTCCGCAATTGCAAGGTCCGTCATTGCACATTTTTCATGTTTTGTGTGTAATTTTTGGTAGGCATATGTGTGAGACTTTCCTCTTCCCACTGCCCGGAAGCGACACTGCCTGACCCTCCGTGACACCCCCTCCCCTGCACACAATTGTCTCGGCAACTCACCTGTTAGCAATGATCTGGCCAGTAAAGACATGTTGTGCCACAGTCTCTCTGATGACGAAATTCAAGGCAAGAATGATTCCCCAATCTATGATGATGTGGAGGACAATGATTACGTGGCGCCAGAGGAGGAAATGAGCAGAAGTGATGAGGAGGTAACATCACCAAGGAAGGTGCAGTACGTTGATATGTTCAGTGAGTGAAACAACACTTATATCCCCTACATTATTGTGTGAAAATCAGTATATTCTTGTACTACATATAAATTCGTACCAAATGAACAAATGTGTATCTATTCTGAGTGGTTTGCAATAGTTACCATTACCATGAAAAACGTGACAGCAGTAGTGCGTCTCCAGAGAAGACGGTACCAGGTGTTCAAAGGGACACCTGTATAACTCGCCTGTAAGCTCAGGTGAGCACTTTTTTGGTATTTTCCAATGTTTCTCATAAAAAGCGGAGATTTGAGCAAAAAATTTTTTAAAAATACTTCGAAAATCTGCCAGGATTGGTGGGGGTCATTAGTGAAAAATAGGCTGGGAGGCGGCAGGATAAGGACGGCCTATATATATTGTTTCCTCAACATTTCCTAGTCAGTACCATTATTTTCAGTTCATATATTCTGATGATTTCAGATATTTCAACTCGGAACATCAAAAGGTATACTGTTGAAAGTAGGATGTCATCAGACCCCATTACCGTGGGACTTTTTTTTTTTTTTTTTTAAGCCATTGCACAATCTCCCAGAAAACGTACCGGCCCCCTGGAGCCAAAGTTTCTGAAATGCACACAATGCAACACACATGGCAGGTTTAATAGGGTTGATATTTTTGACAGTAGTCTAGAACTTTCTGTTTTCGTAGACCTCCTAATAACCATTGATGCAGCATACTACTTACTCTCATATCTGATAGCAAAGTAATTTTTTATTCCATATGTAAAGCCACTACCGTTACTTGTAGGCCATGCGATTTAGACACTTTTGATAATCTTCACAGGGATGCCAAGTAGCAGTATAATGTCCCCATGGTTCCATGAACCAAGCTAACTGTCGAACTGCTGGGAACACAGATTATAATTAATAATATCTAATGTCACATTCATTTGCAAGTGCTCAAGGGTGAATTAAAACGCCGTGACACACAACAGTGCTCCACAGATGTTTAAAAATTGTCTTCATCGGAGGTATTATTTTCTGCTTCTTGTGGATTTTAAAGACCTGAATTCAAGCATGACAGTGACAACAGCTGATTGGCTACTATTTCTAAGATATTCAGTCTTTTATATTTCACAATTATGGCCATAATGCCGACAGTACAGTGTTAAACATAAATTTCAAACCAGTGCATTTCCAACTGTTAGTGATATGTTTACATGAATATTTTTGATGTGCCATGTATATAAAACAGTTATTATGTATCAGTAAATAGTTCAGTAACTATTCAGCTTCTGCAGTGCACTTATGGGTTCGTCTCTTGTATTCATGAAAATGGAGCATCCCTGATCACTAGTCATTGCCCAACAATAGTCCACAACAATTGGTGGCCTCCATTTGCCTTGATGCATATCTCCATTGCAACAATGTCCCAGCGAAATCGCTCGCCATGCTTGTTGCTCAGTGCTCCACAGTTTTACGAAAAGAAATCAAGATGAGAGTGCAAAAAATGTATATTCACTGACAAGTTGGAGACAAGCGTACTGTACTGTATATCATAAGGAGGTTTTGCAACAACTCCCTGTAGTTGTCTCCCTTATTGTTTTGCAAGGCATTTTGTTATTAGCATGAAGGATTGTCAAATATCCTTTTCTCTGTCACACAGTGCATTGTCAAATGCATCATCTCGGGGAAGTTCACGAGTCTGAGGACCGTTCACGAGTCTGAGGACCAACAAAAACACGTTCATTTATTTTTGTATGACTTAACCAAGGGAATTTCATACAGAGATACCTGAAGGCCTCTTGGGTTTAGTCCACTGCTTTTACAAAGTTCTTCATGTGCAATGGTGGTAATAAAATCCTACTTGATTCCACAAGTGGTGAACAGAGAATATTTTTCCTACCTGGCTCCAATGAATTTTGAAGCAGCCAATCTCTCTTGATGTTGCGAGACCCTTTTCTACAACTATCCCATTCACACACACACACACACACACACACACACAAACTAATACTCTATATATCCACTCTGCAAATCAGGCAAAAGGACGATAATTTTTAAGTCACTGCAAAGATGCCACTGATGTCGATCGTAGATAATGCACCTCATAAGTTGTTAAATGTTGTCATAAGTTTACAACTGCATGACCTACTGGAATGGATGGCAAAACTTTGTCAATGTGTATCAAAATAGCTTTAAGACTCCTAATCGATAAGACAGTAAAAAGCCCCCACTCAGCTGGATTATGAATGATGCTGAGTGTCGCCATCAGACCATCGATGTTGTTGCAGACTACAAGATCAACTTCCATGAAGAACTAGACAAAATTCCTTTGGTGGTCACAGGACAAGAAAACCCTAACATCATCTGCCAGGAGACTCCATTGTGTAGTCTCAGGCCCAACAACTCTGCCTTGGTCTTGGACAGTTTTAGATTTCTCACAAGATCATTCAGGTCACCTTATGTTATGAAGTGTGTTCAGTGGAAGAGGATGGGGCAATAACTGGGTCAGGTGACCTTGATAGTTCAGAACTAGATGTTTCGTAGTTCCCCTTTTCCTGGTCTGATTCAATTGAGAAGGATTCTGGAGCTTCGGGAACAGGCAAACAATCCTCCTGGGGTACTGGGCGAATAACTGATGAAATGTTTGCAAATTGTACAGTCTGCTTTCTTTTCTTTCGCAAAGCTTTCCCGACTGGGGCACCATACAGAAGTATTTTGCTGTAATTATCTGTTGGTATTCTCCAAATCACTGGTACAGCAAATGACAAGGATTTCCTTTTCTTAATTCACCGCTGGCGGAGATTTGTTGTACAAATGTTGTAGCATATATATTGTTACATCCCCACCCCACACTGCCACAGGTTCCAACAGCAGTAGTTCTGTACAGGAAGGACGTTGCCCAGTGAGTTGTTCTTATTTTCAGCCTTTAGGTGTATAGTACACAAGATCAGCTGAGGTGTTGGAAATATACACTGGCTCCTTAAGTTCACTGTCTTTCTTTTCCAGAAAATCACACTTAATGCTTTCCAACTTCACTGTTTTCACAAGCACCGAAGATACACAAACTTTACCATCTGCAGTTACACTTAATGCTTGACAGCAACACTTAACTGTTTTCACAAGTACCGAAAATATACTCAAACTGAACTGAAACCTGACTAAAACTTGTTCTAGTCTCTTATCCATCATTATATACGTTTAAATTCTTCGAGAATGATCTACTCCACATTTCTGGTGTGTTCTAGAGAAAGAGCACAGTTACCAACTTGGAGACACCCAAAACATTGCAAGAGTTTTCTTACATTACACTGTACATTATTTACCATACGAACTTTAATTACATAATTTAACAAGAAATCATATAAATACATTATAAAGAAAAAGAGCAGAAAAATTTATGCATAATTTACGAAATAACTACGCTCACAAACAGCAGGCAAACTGGCAACTCTGACTTGTACCTGAGCTGGCTACCTTATAATAAACATCGGGAACATCCTGAAACATTTCGGCTACCTAACTGGCAAATCTCGCCTCTTAATAATGTGGAGTCCAGCACTTGTCTGGATCTCCTATTTTGCAGGCAAAATATAGGTGGTAGGCCTCTTTAATCACAGTGGTAATACTGTGCTTTTGTGATGCAAATGTCACTTCATCACAAATATAGCAGAAATTATCTGCTCTGTTCATACAAGGCATGACTGTATGCTTTGGCTAGGAACAAATATGTAAGTCAGCAAAATCAAACAGTAATATACAAATGAGATTGACACCATATGATTTGCAGGGTTTATGCAGTATATGGCTATATGTTCAGTTATGTACACCCGCGAACCAAAGTTTCGGTACCCCCGTCGATGGAAGGAAGTGGAAGTCAGGGTTAGAGAGAGGGCAGGTGAACGGACAACCGTGATTGGTACTTTGGAACTGAGCTACGAGGCGAATAGTGAGAAACCTAATGACACTGGATTCGAAACATTTCCATGTTATTCACCTGCAAACCATTATGCGTTCGTAACATACATACTGTAACATATAACATAGACTACTGTGTTATCATGGTGTCCTGTGATACTGACCCATCTGTTTCGGATCCTCATCACACAAACAAAGCACCGAGCCAGTTGTATATAAGTTGCAACTTGTCATTATAACTGCAGTCATAATTTCTGTGAATGTTATCCCTGGATTGTCTAAGGCTATAATATAGAATGATTGTGAATTTAATGTTCATTCTCACAGTAGTTGTGCGGATGGTTATATATGTGGCAATTATTTTATGTGGACGACTAAACCACATTGTGATGGACAGCGGAGAGCATTCGCCAATAATTTACTATAACTAGATGAAATTAGATGCAAACAACACAAAATATTATGAGACAACGAAGACACAGCTGTGGTATCCTGCTCCGCCTTGTTATCAAGGCCTTAACTGGGGCTTCACCTCATACGTGCATTATTTTCCTTCCGTCTCTGCCTCTTTTATTACCCTCACTTCCCGGTATCCTCATAGTGCGAGTCGTCATAATCCTTGGAGGGTTTCTTGTCGTCCGGTCCTATAACCCGTACTGTATTACATTATTCCTCGCATCATCACTCCCAAACAAACAACGTTAGCCCAAGACTGCTGAATCTGTTAATACCATTATTGCCACTGCCACTACTATTCCCCCTTTCCCCATTGTGTCTATTGCAATTCCCCTCACAGTACTACTACTGCTGCTCCTATTACTACTCCACCATAAATCTGTATAATAATACATATGATTGTCCTTATGTCTGTGTATCTGTTAATCATATTGTCCCTGTCCCACCGTCGACAACTCGTCACTTACCCCGCACCGCTACCCTAGTTGCACCCCACCCCCCTCTCTCCCACCCGCCATGAGCTCTATTCCTCCCCCACTCCGAACCATTTTACCCCTCACCTCCTTCTTGGGCCACCAGGCCTGTTGTTCACCTTTTACCGGTGAATATACGTGGCATGCATTAATAAGAATAATTATAAAATTGACAACAACAACATACATCTGCAGTATTCCGAACATTACATAATTATAAAAGTCGCAGACCCAAACGTGCCTATATTACGGAGCTCTGATATATTAACCACAGAACCGACCACAGACCGTTCCTATCATTGCCACTGGACCTTACCTGTAGCACTTCACCATAGTAATACAACCCACTGAAGTCCTTTGTGGGATCACTACACATGTTTGGGAAAAATAACAGCGCACAACATGCCTACAACCCATTAAAATACACCTGTGACGTTTCACCGACATCCATTAAATTGCCAAGAAGTTAGCGGACAAACACACGGCTGGACATAGACTGAGGCCGAATGTCTCTCATCGGTATATGACAACCTGACAAAACTATTACGATCCTGCTTTGTAGGTGTTATCATAGTTATAATAATAATAATAATAATAATAATAATACTCGTAGTATTAGTAGTAGCAGTAGTAGTAGTAGTAGTAGTAATCACATGTTAATATCCATGATACAGAGGAGGACAAACACCATAATCTCCCTGATAAAACAAGTGAAAACAGCTGTGACATATAAAACCAAACAGTGCCATAATATGCTGTAATGGTAGGGTATAGTAATACTAAATTAATGTTTGACCGCAACCCAACCTTCTGTCATGGCAAACAGATTCTGCATTGCGTCGACACATGCTATTCCAGTGTGTGTCCTTCTCAGTATCGTGCCTAATAACATGTGATTAATTATTATTATTATTATTATTATTACTGTGATGACACCTGCAATGCAGATCACAAGAGTTTTGTCAGGTCGTTACATACCGATGGGAGATATTCCGTTTCTGTCTGTCTGTGTCCAGTCGTTTGTTTGTTTGTCCACTAACTTCTCCTAGGCTATTTGATGGATGTCAGTGAAACATCATATGCTTATTTTAGTGGTTTGTAGGCATGTTGTGCACTGTTATTTTTCCCAAACACGTGTAGCGATCTCACAGAGGACTACAGTGGGTTGTATTACCATGGTGAAGTGCTAGAGGGAAGATGCAGTGGTAATGATAAGAACGGTCTGTGGTCGGTTTTGTGGTTAATATATCAGTGCTCCGTAAAATAAGCACGTTTGGGTCTGCAGTTATTAAATGTAATGTTAGGAACACTACAGATGTTGTTATTATTATATTATTATCGCCTACCCTTAGAAGGCAGAGCGATCATGTTTTTAACTGCATCTGTGTGCGTGTGTGTGTGTGTGTGTGTGTGTGTGTGTGTGTGTGTGTGTGTGTGTGTGTGTGTGTGTGTGTTCCTATTATATCTCATGAACGGCTTGAGCTATCAACATGAAGCCTTCAGCGAATCAAGATATGGCCAAAATCTTGGAGGAGTTCGAAAATGGCAACTCGGGGTCAAAGTCAAGGTCACCAAACTAACTGGTAAAGGTCAACTAGTTTTTATTGCCTGCCTTTAGCACCATTAAATCTCATGAATGGCTTGAGCTATCAACATAAAACCTTCATGGTATCAAAATATGGCCTAAATGTTGGACTTGGCAAACAGAATATTTTAGAGGGCGATTACTGTTTAGCTCTCAAATGCCTTCTTTTTTATTATTAATGCATGCCACGTATATTCACCGGTAAAGGGTGAACAACAGGCCTTCTGGCCCAAGGATGAGGTGAAGGGTAATGTGGTGTCGGAGTGGGGAAGGAGTAGAATCCATGGTGGGTGGGAACTGGAGTAGCGGTGCCGGGTCAGTGACGATTTGTCGACGGTGGGACAGGGACAATAATTATGATTAACAGATAGACATAAGGACAATCATATTTATTATTATACAGATTTATAGTGGAGTAGTAATAGGAGCAGCAGTAGTAGTACTGTGAGGGTAATTAGACACAATAGGAAAAGGGGGATTACAGTAGTAGTGGCAGTGGCAATAATGGTATTAACAGATTCAGCAGTCTTGGGCTAACGTTGTTTGTCTGGGAGTGATGATGCGAGGAATAATGTAATACAGTACGGGTTATAGGACCGGACGACAAGAAACCCTCCAAGGATTATGACGACTCGCACTATGAGGATACCGGGAAGTAAGAGTAATAAAAGAGGCAGAGACGGAAGGAAAATAATGCACGTATGAGGTGAAGCCCCAGTTAAGGCCTTGATAACAAGGCGGAGCAGGATACCACAGCTGTGTCTTCGTTGTCTCATAATATTTTGTGTTGTTTGCATCTAATTTCATCTAGTTATAGTAAATTATTGGCGAATGCTCTCCGCTGTCCATCACAATGTGGTTTAGTCGTCCACATAAAATAATTGCCACATATATAACCATCCGCACAACTACTGTGAGAATCAACATTAAATTCACAATCATTCTATATTATAGCCTTAGACAATCCAGGGATAACATTCACAGAAATTATGACTGCAGTTATAATGACAAGTTGCAACTTATATACAACTGGCTCGGTGCTTTGTTTGTGTGATGAGGATCCGAAACAGATGGGTCAGTATCACAGGACACCATGATAACACAGTAGTCTATGTTATATGTTACAGTATGTATGTTACGAACGCATAATGGTTTGCAGGTGAATAGCATGGAAATGTTTCGAATCCAGTGTCATTAGGTTTCTCACTATTCGCCTCGTAGCTCAGTTCCAAAGTATCAATCACGGTTGTCCGTTCACCTGCCCTCTCTCTAACCCTGACTTCCACTTCCTTCCATCGACGGGGGTACCGAAACTTTGGTTCGCGGGTGTACCCCGACTAATGATTCCATTACCAGTGATGTCTGAGAATGATATAGTGCAGTGCATGACATTCCAACAATTTCAGATTGCATCATGCATTATTTTTGCAAAACAACTAAAACTGTCCAAACTCAGTAAAATATTTATTTATACATTCAGTTAAATATCTGTCCGTGTTTTGATCATTTCTAATTAGAGAAAAGAATCAAGTTCAGTTAATACTAAATTAACCAATGGCCGTAGATACTGAGCAAACTGAGCAAATTGAACATCTTAAATACGAGCCAATCAGACATTTTAAGTGTAATTTAAAGTGAGTAATGACTGACAATTTTTGTCTCGGAAGCATTTTGCCTGTAGACCATACTGACATAACACTGATATACACTGTATTACAGTGTTATTTAAATATTAAGTTACATAGTCTACTAAAGGTTTATCTGGGACATGAATCGGAAGTGTAAATATCACCCATGGGTTATAGTCCCCATAAAGACATCACAAAAAACATGAGGCATTGTTATAGCCTTTCACGAAATGGACTTACACCTACTGATATGTTTTGCTATCTTACTGTATTGCTAAAGATGGACACTATGACCCACAGTAGTTAAAGCATGTATCTATTTAATAACTGGGACTCTCCCATACTTGGACTGGCAGGCCTACCAATATAATCTTTGGGCATACAATTACTGTTCTGAAGGCTGTAAAATTGTGTCACATTGTCTCGATGAGAAAAGTGGCCAATATTATTATGTGAGGTTTTACACCTATCCCATTTTGGTTTATTTTTATTCTTTTTGTTTTCTTCTTTCCTCAGTGACCAACTTTGAATTATGTTAGAATTTTTCACCTTCAGATACATGGACTGCGATGCATGCATGCGAGTACACTAATGTCCTTTGTCAGAGGTGTCGGCTGGGCATGTAGCATTAGTGTGTATGAAGTGGGAAGAATGGTTGTAGGTATAACTGGGTTATTTTATATATATATATATATATATATATATATATATATATATATATATATATATATATATATATATATATATATTTTTTTTTTTGTGTCAGACTCTGGGCATAGGCTTCTCAGCCTGCTATCAAGGCCCAGCAGTCCTCCTACATACCATACACCTCTACATGTCACCACTTCGGCACTAACACCCACCATCCATATTGAATACATGCTAGGGCTGTCTCATACAGGACTGGTGTATTGGTATTAGCGGGGGTATTTTTACGACATGTCGGCGGGTCTTCTGGTAGATCAGGAAAGCCTGATTTAATGAAATTCAAATCCTTAAACTGTTCCCTGCCCCAGCCGGGATTCGAACCTGGGTCCGTTAGGACTGCAGGCCACCTCTCTACCGATTGAGCCACCGCCTCCCCAGCGTGTGTGCTACCCCCAGGGTTGTTCAGTCTGTTTTTGGGTTTATCCCAAAGACTCCGGAAGGTTTCTCAGTGGCGAAAAAGATCCCTTGAAGTTAGCCAGGATAAAAAAAGGGATAATTTCTTAGCCCTCATATCTCGGGTTTTGCATCTGCGAGTAAAATCGTCGGCATGAACCAGAATAAAATACTAGTAATTTCCTGAGGTTTAAGGCTTAAGGCTGAGCAATGCTGACAAATGATAAAGGAGGTAAAAAACTGGAGATGAGCGAGATATGGAAGTAAGTTATCCACGATGCCAAGAGAAGATACTGCAGAGTTCATCCGAAAGATCGTGACTGTAGAGAAGGTTGAGTAAATGTAGCGGAAATGAATAAAATTTACTTGGAAGGCAGAACGGAAGGAAGGCTTGAAAGAAGCCATGAGCTGTGAAAAGGAGATATATAATGTCGGAAGCAGTGAGAGAGAGAGAGAGAGAGAGAGAGAGAGAGAGATTGCAGAGTATTAATACTCTTTTTTTTTTTTTTTCAGGGAATGTTCGTGGTGTTTGGCTTGGGATGTGTGATTGGCGTCTTCGTATTTGTGATGGAGAACACTGTGACTTACGTTTTTTCCAAATGATGTACCGGTAACAATGAATTAATGAATCTGGCACTTGATGGAATGATGCAAACCTATATTTCTCATATCGGTAGCTCTTATACAGAGTTTGTAATAAAGAAAAAAATAGCTCAAGGTAGTTTCCATATCCTTATCACCTATATTAATGGTTGTGTCACACGGTCACCTGGCATTAGTCTGGGTACAGTTGCTGAGGGAAACTGCTACTTTTGTGAAAGGAATAACTAAAGGGACGAAGTTCATTTTCCATGTGTGGGTGAGCTTTATACACAGGTTTTCTTATCCCTTCAGAACCAAGGCTTGCTGCGTTTGAGACTTAGCAGGGAAGGTATTTTCAGTAAATACCGCCCTTACATTAACGAATGAAAACTGTGAAGCTATTCCATCCTTGGTGCACAGTGCCACCACGTATAGGCTTCTCGTCAGCGCGTGGTAATGGCAAATGCAAAATTAATGTTCCACATGACGAGAAATGCTCCTTGCATGGATCATTTATATTATGGTTACTGCCCCCCACACCCAAGTACTGCTCACTGCCCCTTGGTTCCCCTCCCACACTTCCCTGTTCCTTGCCTATCTACTTGTTTTAGCTGGTGGATAAGAGACCCATTTCAATATGCCAACAGGAAAATGGATAATATTCAATTCTCTTAACACACATCACTAACAAAAGAACCATATTCAAGATTGGCTCATTTCGAGATAATCTTGACACAGGAGTTTAAAAGACAGGCAGACGAAAATATTCCTCACTAAGGAAGACAGTTCCAGGATTGATTCATATCGTACACATGAATAACTGAGTAACGGTTAACTCTTGCTTTAGAGAACTGGATTAAAAAGGAGCGAGTGCGGGGTTAGATGGGTGCTCCGAACTCGCCATAAGGGAGGAGGGATACAAGCAGACAGTTTTAGGAGGGCGATGTACAGGGAACAACCCTCCAGCAGAACCTTATTAGAGCAGCATGCCTGAAGTTCCCTCTAAAACTCAGGAAGATGAGTGACTTTCGAAATGAAGAGAATCGGAAATGGACTAATGTTCTAACTTACTCTACAATCAAGAGCTACCTGAGAGCCATACTTCATAGTCACATCCTACCTCAGAGCACTTATGGCAGTGGCGTAGGCAGGAGGGAGGGTGGCACAACGCCACCCCTCCCCTCCCTTTGACTCTGAGGTCGGAATTTCAAAAAAACGCCTAGCATCTTGGGCAACCATCACTGTTGCCACACATTCGTGGAAATAACATGGAAATATCAGTGATATTATTTCATACACTTCCTTGTGTCAACAGTGAATGATATGCGCATAGTAGAACGAAAGATGAATATAGAATAATTTTTAGCATGCGGTGACTAGTGAGATGGGCAGGTCCCCCCCCTTTTGGACAAATCCTGGCTGTGCCACTGACTTATGGAGTGAATTCACCCTCTTCTTCAGACCTTTAAGCCATGGTTCATACAAAAATCAGGCATTGCCAGGCAAGACTCGTACCCCACTTACACCTCCACTCATGTTGAGGCCGTCCCAACTCTCCTGCGACCCTTCGTTGCTAGAAGTCAGAACTAGGTGCATCTCACATCCTATGGCACAGCACAGGGATTTTGAGGGTACTGTGAGGGAAGTATTACTTATGTGTTTAAATTTAAATGTTGGAGAGAGAGAGAGAGAGAGAGAGAGAGATTCATCTTTCCATCAATCATCAAATTGTGGCACCCAATCAGTGTATCCTTTTTAACCCGCGGCATCCCGTCGACGTGAATTAACGTCCACACGTTTTGTCACTGCCAATCCCGTCGACGTACATAAACACGAATCAATTGCAAGGTCCCTAATTTGCACAATTTTCAATTTTCGCGAGTGATTTTTGGTACGTATACACGGGACACCTTCCTCTACAAGATGCCAGGCAGGGACAATGCCTTACCAAGCATGACCTCCTCCCCCCCCCTGCATGCCACTGTCTCAGCAATTCACCTGTTATCAGTGACCTGGCCAGTAAAGCCATGTCATGCCACGGTACGAAATTCAGGGCCAGAGTGATTCCTCAATCGATGACAATGTGGGACAAACTTTGCATAGCATTAGAGGAAGAAACAGTCAGAAATGATGATCAGGTAATGTGGCGAAAAAAGGTCAGGTATGGTGATGAGTTAGTGAGTGAAACAATGCTTATAATGCCTATATTACTGTTTGAAAACCAATATACTCTCATACTACATATAAATTTGTACCAAGTAAAGAAATAAATACCGTTAATGAATGGTGTGAAATAGTTACCCTCCCATAGAACTCGTTTTCTTTGGAGCCAGCCTGTTAGAAAACCTAGTAAGGTAAGGAGGTACTGCTACCTGGATCGAATATTTTAAACCTCAGGTGAGCAATTTCTCTATGAATTTTCGATGTTTCTCACCAAAAGCGGAGGTTTGAGCCCAAAATTTTTTTTTCCAAAAATGGTAGGGATTGGGGGGAGTCAGTGGTGGAAAAGTGGTCGGGAAGGGGCGGGTTAACTGTGGTAAAACTAGAATCCTGTGGCCATTGTGGTATGGTAATGAGCGACTAATCAATCCTATTTACTGGCATAATTCATGATATTCAGGACGGACCCAGAGTCATTCACCCCACACGGTAGTCAGCTCGGATATGTGGTGTTCAGTGTATCGTATATGTTAGTTAGGGTGATTGGGTGATAAAGTGAAGTGAATGGAAGATTATGTAAGAGTATTTGGTGAGTGAATAACGTGTATTGATTGAATATAAGAGGTATCTGATGAGCAAATGAGGGCATTCAAGTTTTTCCCTTATTCCCTGTCATTTTAATTTTGGGGAGGAGTCTGACCACCATGAACCACTGGGAGGGTTGTGCTCCCCGAATATCACATTAAAAATGAGAGTTAAATGTACAACATCTGCTAAGATATCAAAGCTATATCTACCATCCTTCTTTCACTTTATAGGTATTTTTGATTAGGTGTGAGGGCTGACCCCCAGAAAAGTCATGGTTGGAAAACTGCACATAATGGAAGGTAACCATACCAACTGACCTGGGAAGTTCTATCCAATTCTTTCATCTAATTCTGATTATTATTATTTATTCTTTTTTTTTGGGGGGGTGTGGTGCTGACCCCCTAAGAATTACTGGGGATTGAGATTCCTGGGTCATACTCCTCAAATATTGCATTATGGATGAGTTTTGGAGGCTGGCTCTCCCCCCCTCCTAAAATTGTGAAAAAAACATGGAACCAGATGAGCTAAGCTGAGAAATTTCGTTGAAATCCCTGTGTTCACTTTTCTCTATTGTTAAATGTTTTTATTTTGGAAAGAGGTACTGACCCCCCCCATGAATCATTGAGGGGTCATGTTCCCCAAATATCACATTACGGATAAGAGTCCAATGAACAACATTTACTATAATATAAAAGTTATGTCTGCCCTCCTTTCAGTATTTCTGATTTTTTTTTTTAAATTTCATGAAGTTAGCTGATCCCCACCTCTAAAAGCCGTGGTTGAAAAATTTTATATAGTGGCAGACCTTCCCAGTAACCAAACAGACTCACCTGGGAAGTTTCATTCAAATCCATCAAATAGCCTAGAAGGAATTCACACACACACACACACACACACACACACACACACACACACGCACACACACACACACACACACACACGAGAGAGAGAGAGAGAGAGAGAGAGAGAGAGAGAGAGAGAGAGAGAGCAGACGAATCGGACGTATATCACCGAGTTCTGTCCTGGGAATACCTATGTTGTATCTATATATGGGTCAAGCTTGTTTAGGCCAATTTAAGTGATGATCCAGCATTGTAAAATAACTAGCTAATAGCAAAAAAGTGTAGCCTAAAGTAAGTAAACATCTATAAATCAATGTCCAGGAATGTGCTCTGATTCCTTATGTCACCTAGACAACGCCAATGCGAGCAGACGACAGAATGATGCAACAACTGTAAGTAGTGATTATCTTTTCTTTAATATGGATTCATATTTTGGAAAGGTGCCTTTAGAAGGTGATAAGAGTAGAGACAAAGGTAAAAAACGGGATGAAGACTTCTACCCAGACCTGGTTGAAAAGGAAATTTACAAGTTGGTTGAAAAAGCAAATAGTCTAGAGAGAACTTTTCACATGGAAGTCGATGAAATTAAGAAGAAGCTAAGTAAACATAAGGAAAAAATGATGAAGTAAGGGTGAAGTGGTTGAAAGAGTACAACAAGAAGGAAAGGTTGCTGGTTCTTTAAAAGCAGTGATAAGAAACAAGGAAGTGAGCATGAAAGTAAAAGATGTGAAACTTGAACCTTGTTGGAAGTAGACAAGTCAAGAGTGAGGGCGGTGGAAATGAGTTATTTGAGAGGAGCACGTGGAGTTACACAGAGAGACAAACTGACAAAATATAAAGTTAACCCACCGCGTCTCGGCAGATTTTTCACCATTGATTCCCCCCAGTCCCGGCAGATTTTCGAAAAGTTTTTTTTGTTGCTAAAACCTCCACTTTTTATGAGAAACATTGCAAATTCAGAGAGAAAGTGCCCACCTGAGCTTAGAAATATCCGTTACAGGTGACCTTCCCCTCACCTGGTACTGTCTTCTATTGGGCCCAGCTCCAGAGCAAACGTTTTCTATGGGAGAGGTAACTATTCCAAACTACTCAGAATAGGTAGATATTTATTTGTTTGGCACGAATTTATTTGTAATACAGGAGTATATTAGTTTTCACACAGTAATATAGGCAATATAAACATTGTTTCACTCACCAAACACATCAACATACCGCACCTTCCTTGGCGACGTTACCTCATCATCATTTGTGATCGTTTCTTCCTCTGGCACCACATAAACTTTGTCCTCCACATTGTCATCGATTGGGGAATCACTCTTGCTTTGAACTTCGTACTGTGGTGCAACATGTCTTTACTGGCCAGGTCACTGGTAACAGGTGAGTTGCCAAGACAGTGGTGTGGGGGGGGGTTATGCAGGGTAAGGCATTGTTCCCATCTGGCCTCAGGTAGAGGAAGGTGTCCTGTGTATACGTACCAAAAATCACACATGAAATTTGAAAAATGTGCAAATGACGGACCTTGCAATTGCAGGGCGTTTATAAACGTCAATGGGAGTCACAGTAACAAAACATTTGGGCGCATGTGTACTATGTCAAAGGGACGGGACAGGTTAAGAAGCTTTTGTGCTGTGAATGTGATTATGATAGAAAGTGTTTGAGAAATAGACTGAGGTGGTTTGGCCATGTGGTGAGGATGAAGAGCAAGGGACTAATGAGGAGAGTATATGTGAGTGAGGTGGAGGTTGGGAGAGGGAGGGGGAGGCCAAGGAAAAGTTGGAGAGATGGACTTGAGGTATATATGAGAGAAGGAGGTGTGAGCTGGCAGGAGGCCAGTGAAATAGTGGGGGACAGGGCGACATGGAGGCGATTTGTTTTTGGCCACTCCTTATAGGATTAAGGCGTCTGGAAATAGACAGATGGTCAATATATAGAACAAATTCCCCTGCACTGTAGTAAACCGTTATACAGTACTAACCTTTAAAGGTTGGTTAGATAAGTATCTTTCTTCTAATTCTTACCTTTGTGTGTTAACTCTTAAATGAAATATTTCTGTATATATAAACCTTTTTTTCCCCTTTTTCAAAGACTGGATAATACAACCCACAGAACAACAACGGTAAATACTGTTGACTTAATGTTATTTTCGTTTTCAGGTAGATAGTACAGAACAAGATTACCTTTCCCATTTCCAATGAAATTTTCATGACAACTTTTCTATGCTGCATGGTGATACTTCTCAATATTTCCAGCTGGAGGGTTTGGTGGGTGGAGAGGGGGTGTATCCCCGCTTTTCTGTCCATGGCTTTAACATTTTAACTGACATAATAGTGTATGTTAGGTATAACCTTCTCTATACCAAACAGCCACGGAAGGAACAACAGGTCTCTTGCTATTTGCTTTTCTTTGTACCCCTTTTTAATGGTTGGAAAAACTCAAGTATTCCATTCCATCTCATACAAGACGATTTTAATCAGATGCGTGAATATAGGAGCCTGCGAGTGATAATACTGGAATACCCTATTTACTCTGACTTGGATGGTGGTACAGGAGGGGCGCCCATTATCCACTCACTTGATGCAGTGCTGCCTATACCTTTCTTCATGTCTATCATTCCATTTCTTTGTCTGCCTTCTTTTCTTTCTACTTCTCTGTTTCTTTCCTTTTTATTGCATTTCTTTCCACTGCAGGTGACTATACACTGACTGATAAGCCTAATGGCTTCCTGTAACCCAAGAAACCATTGATATAGTTGATTAGTAACCACATGACCAAAAAAAGAAAAAAGTGGAGCTTACTATGCTTCCCTATTAACTGGCCGGTGAAACGCAAATGTGGCTTCATCCAGGAAGCAAACTTCCACATTTTTTTTCCCCTCCATGGGTCAGACTTGCAGGGGCGGCTACTTGCCTGCCATTGATGGATCTGCTCAGCTAAATAGAGGGGGCTTGATCAACAACAACAATAACAACAACTCTAGCTTAGACTAAAAGTGCCGTATCTACAGTTTCAAGGGCATATGAGTAAAACTAGTCACGAAGAAGTGTTATGGATAGGAGGTAGAGCTTTAGGATCGTCTATTTCTGTATCGGAGCAATGTGAAGTATCGTAAGAAAGGACGAAAATCTAGTTCAAGATTAATGTGAAACTGCTGTAATTGACAATATTTTTATGGTCGGGTCAGTTCTTGATTTCTGTTTTAGCTAACGCTGTACGATTTTATTCAACTGAGAGTGAGTCAAAGAAGCATGAATGTTTATAAATGCTGTGTAATGTAAGGTACATATCTGGTCCCAATACAGTTTGCGAATCCCTTCAGTCACATAACTTGGTTTATTGTTATTCTTGCTACATTCAGATGATTAATATGTAATAGACATCTATACTGAAAGTGTGGAACGTGTTCGAGCGAGCGAGAGAGCAAGTCAGGCGATGTTGAATATTATCTCATGTGGCTCACCATCTTCCTCTGATTTCCTGACCTAAAAATACTAAAAAGAACTTATTAGATTACACCAAAAATTTTCCCTCACACTTCCTAGAACCAATACTCCTCTTGTAATACTTTTAGGTATAGGGCTTGGGACCTAGCAGGTTAATAATGACTTTGCATTTTGTTCATTCACAAAATTTACTCTCACCAAATCTCTCTGTGCACTCTGATTCGAATCAGAAATCAGAAATTCAAAGTTTCTTTCTTTGATCAGGATATTGTATTAGCCTGACTCGGATTCAGTCAAAAAGATAAAAAAAAACAAAAAAAACAAAACAAAGGCGAAAAGGAAGGTATTATTTGTTTTGAAAAAGAAAAACCTGGATGCTCTCAGCAATCGTCAAAATATACTGCACAACATTAGACAGTTACTTCTTGCACAGCCTGCTGTTACACTAATCTGCCTTATAAAAAATCGTTTCCTCGATTTACAGAAAAACTACTGGGAACCATGGAATCTGTATGAAATTAAAATAATTGAGGATTTTTGTGCGATTTCGAAAGTGTTATATGTCTTTCTTGTAGCTTCAAAAATGGCATATATATATATATATATATATATATATATATATATATATACACACACACACACACACACACACACACACACACACACACACACTCGTTGATAGATCTAGGAGAACAACGATGGCCGTCTACAACAGCGGCTATAGAACGACCAGAGAGGAAGCTAGAGATGAAGGCACAGATAGAAGGATAGAAACCGTAATAGGTCAGTTTGGAAATTAAAGATTTGTGCCAGATTCGATCGAAAGCCCTTGAGATATCAAGTGCAATGGCAAAGCTTTCGCCAAAGCCCCGAAAGGGGGATGACCGTTTGAAAGGTAGGTGAAAAGATCGCCAATCGAGCTTCCCTGACGGAACCCATACTAACGATCAGAAAGAAGGTTGTGATAGGGAAGATGTTATAAAATTTTTCTATTAGGAATTGACTCAAAAACTTTTGAGATACAGGATTTTAAAGCAATTGGACGTTAGTTAGAGGGTTGGGAATGGTCACCCTTCTTTGGGACTGGCTGAATGAGAGCAAACTTCCAGCAAGAAGGAAAGGTACCATGGTCCTTTCACCGCAAGAAGTCCGTTCAGGGCGGGGCCCACCTGGTGAATCACCTCTAGCGATGCTGCCAAATCAACCGTAGTACATGCCTCTCTCTCTCTTATTTCCCATCTATGTGGTATTTGAAATTGTTTTTTTATATTCTGTATATAGAAAAGGAAGCTATATAGTACATCGAGTATCACTTTTTAGAATTATAACAACGATTTGAATTAATTCTATGACACGTGGCAGTGCTTTTTTCCCATGTTGCCACGCCGTAGAGTTGCCAATTTGACCACCAATTATCGGATTATCACTGGGCCCCTACCTACCCCCATCCCACCTGTTTCTCTCTCTCTCTCTCTCTCTCTCTCTCTCTCTCTCGTCAATATAACAGAAAGTTCTGATCACGAAGAAGATTATGATTAAAGATCAGAGAGAGGATTTGGCCTACAGGGGAAACCTCTTAAAAATAAAACGCGCCTAGACTTTTACCTCATAAGTGGCGTGGAAAAAAAATTAAAGTAAATAATAAATATATACAATATATATATATATATATATATATATATATATATATATATATATATATATAGAGAGAGAGAGAGAGAGAGAGAGAGCGAGAAACAGGTGTCATGGGGGTAGGTAGGGAGACAGAGTGATAATCCGATAATTGGTGGTCAAATTGGCAACGTCGCACTCGGGGAAATCCCAACTTCTGCCACACCCTGAACGGACTTCTTGCTGCGAAAGGACCATAGTTGATAGATAGAGGCGAAAGAGTTTGCCTAGGAAGGGTGTAAGCACAGAAGCACAGTTCTTGAGAACAACAGGAGGGACTCCATCAGGCCCATATGCCTTGTTAGTATTAAGGCCTGTGATGGCAGAAAATACATCAGCTGAAGAAATTTTAATGTCAGCCATGAGGAAGTCAGAGGGGGGAAGTGAAGGAGGAACAGCACAGGAATCGTCTAAGGTGGAATTGGAGGAGAAAGTCTGAGTGAAGAGATCTGCTTTATCAGCAGAAGAGATGGCTACAAAACCATCAGAGTAGAAAAGAAGAGGGAAGGATGATGAAGTAAAGTTGTTAGAAAGGTTTTTGGCAGGGTGCCAGAAGGAGTGGGAGGAATCTGAGTTGGAGAGTTAAGAGCATTTAGTACGTATGAAATTATTTTTAGCAGAGCGGAGAACAGACTTAGCACGATTCCGGGCAGAAACGTAAGTAAGAAGTGATTCAGGGGTGCGTTGGCTCTAGTACCTTTTATATGCCGTCTCCTTGTTGGGGACAGCATTAGAACAAGCGTGATTAAACCGAGGCTTTCTTGCATTAGTCAAAGGATATGAGAAAGGAATGTATGCTTCCATGCCCGAGAGAATAACCTCCGTAATGCGCAATCCACACTCAGATGGCTCCCAGCCATGGAAGCAATAATCATTCCAGGGAAAATCAAAGACGTACTGCCTGAGGGCCTCCCAATCCGCAGCTTCAAAGTGCCACAGACAACGTTTCTTTGAAGGATCCACAGGCCGTACCGGAACGATAGGACAGGTTATGATGATAAGGTTGTGATCTGAGGAGCCCAACGTAGAGAAAAGAATAACAGCGTAAGCAGAAGCATTAGTTGTAAGGAATTGGTCAATTATGTTGGAGCTCTTTCCAAGGTGATCAGGGATACGGCTGGTGTGCTGTACAAGCTGCTCTAGGTCATTAAGGATAGAAAAGACGTAGGCTTGTTCACCAGGTGGATTAGTGAAAGGAGAGGAGAGCCAAAGGTGGTGGTGAACTCTGAAATCTCCTAGAATGGAGATTTCAGAGAAAGGAGAAATGGATAGAATGTATTCCATCGTAGAAGAAAGATTGTCGAAGATTTTTTCGATAATCAGTAGAATTAGGGGATAGGTTAACAGGGCAGATATATTTAGTCAGAGAATGAGAGGATAGCTGAAGCCAGAGTGTAGAGAATTCAGAAGAATTAAGTTCAGGAACACGAAAGTATGATAAGTCATTAGGTATATATACAAAACAGCCACCTTTGACTTTGAAATGAGTATAGAGAATGTAGGAGGGTACAGAAAAGGGTTTGCTGTCAGTTCCCTCAGGCAGCTCAGTCTCAGTTAGAAAGAGAAGGTGAGGTTTAGAGGAGGAGAGGCGGTGCTCGATAGATCAATAGTTAGAAGAAAGGCCACGAATGTTGCAGAAATGAAGAAGTGAATCAGACAGTGGTTCCAGTCGTCACCGGGAGAGGGGCGGAAGGCGGGGGCATTTATGTTCCCCCCCCCCGGGGACTCTCAGGCTGGGTGTTCGGTCACCATAATTTATTTTTGAATTTTGGAAAAGGAAGTGTAGTGTGTATTGTGCATGTAATTTGGTGTAGATAGTTAGAGAAGCTTGTACTGAAGAGCATGATGGTCTACTCAGTGTGTTACTGAGACACTGATAAAGTTCAGCAAAGGGGAATGCTCAGGAACTAGTCCTGAGGTCTGATGAAAGGGGAGCTCCAGCTCTCCCTGTCTTCAGCTTTCCATCCACCTCAGGAGTACTGCCCTGCTCGACTGGTGCTACAGTCTCTCTCTCTCTCTCTCTCTCTCTCTCTCTCTCTCTATATATATATATATATATATATATATATATATATATATATATATATATATATATATATATATATATTTATTATCCTAGGAAGAAGGAACCAAAGGTCACAAGCCAGCAAAAGCTGTTCCTTTTAAGAGAAGAAGAAAATACAAGAGAGAGCTAAATTCAGGATACAATCATTTCGATATGCCTAGAAATACTGCGTTTGAAAGACTGGAGATCATAGGAAGCAGGAAATACAGACAGACGGAGACATTTCCAAAATGAAGGACTTGGAGTAACGGATAACTCTTGCATTAGAGAGTTGGACAGAAAAGGGATGAGAGTTTGCTGCTTGACGGGTGCTACGTGCCCGTCGTAGAGGTGGAGGAATGCATGCAGACAGTTCTGAGGAGCAGCGACCTTTGAAGTAGCAATAGAAAAGAGATAAAATTGTAACAGTGCCACGAAGAGACAGAGATTGAAGGGGGTCAGTAAGAGGAGGAGAGTTAATAAGACGAAAAGCCTTTGACTCCACCTTATTGAGAAGAGCTGTATGTGGAGAGCCTCCCCACACATGAGAGTTGTACTCCACACAGGGGTGGATAAAACCCATGTATTGAGTCATCAATTGCACAAGGGTAAAAAGGAACGGAGTCGGCATTGCACTCCTACTCTCTTAGACACAGATTTTACAAGAGATGTAATATGATCTATCCAAGATAAGTTCCGAGTGAATGAAACCCCAAGCATGTTCAAGGATGATCAAGGATTAAGCTGAGTATTATTAAACGTTAGTGGGTACACATGTGGAAGATTTTGACGAGTTGATAGGTTTTAGAACTTAGTCTTTGATGCATTAAAAACAACAAGATTATTTTTACCCCAGTCAGAGATACAAGCCAAGTCAGACATTAGGTGTGCCATAGCCTCATCCCTTGTTTGTTGAAGTAACTGCTGAGATGGACGCTGTGGGAACCGAATGGAAAGGTGAAGGGTGGAGTTATCAGCGTACGAGTGGATAGAGTTAGATGTACAGCTTAGAAGGTCATTGATGAAAAAAAGGAAGAGAGTTCCTGATAGAACAGAGCCCTGCGGAACACCACTGTTAATAGATCTAGGAGAAGAACGATGGCTGTCTACAACAGCGGCTATAGAACGACCAGAAAGGAAGCTAGAGATGAAAGCACAGATAGAAGAATAGAAACTGTAAGAGGGCAGTCTGAAAATTTAAGAATCGTGCCAGACTCGGTCGAAAGCCTTTGAGATGTCAAGTGCAATGGAAAAGCTGTCACCAAAGTCCCGAAAGGAGGATGACCAAGAGTCTGAAAGGTAGGTGAGAAGATCGCCTGTGGAGCGTCCCTCATGGAACCCATACTGATGATCAGAAAGAAGGTTGTGATAAGAAAGATGTTTTAAAATTTTTCTATTAAGAACAGACTCGAAAACTTTTGAGATACAGGATGTTAAAGCAATTGGACGATAGTTAGAGGGTTGGGAATGGTCACCCTTCTTTGGGACTGGCTGAATGAGAGCAAACTTCCAGCAAGAAGGAAAGGTACAAGTTGACAGCCAAAGACGAAAGAGTTTGCCTAGGCAGGGTGGAAGCACAGAACAACAGTTCTTGAGAACAATGGGAGGGGCTATATCAGGCCCATATGCCTTGTTAGTATTGAGGCCTGTGATGGCAGTAAATACATCAACTGAAGAAATATTAATCTCAGCCATGAGGAAGTCAGAGGGGGGAAATGAAGGAGGAACAGCACCGAAATCGTCTAAGGTGGAAATGGAGGAGAAAGTCTGAGCGAAGAGATCTGCTTTATCAGTAGAAGAGATAGCTACAGATCCATCAGCATAGAAAAGAGGAGGGAAGGATGATGAGGTAAAGTTGATAGAAAGATTTCTGGCAAAGTGCCAGAAGGAGCGGGAGGAATTCGAGTTGGAGATTTGAGAGCATTTGGTACGGATGAAATTATTTTTAGCGGAGCGAAGAACAGCCTTAGCATGATTCCAGGCAGAAACGTATAAAAGATGTGATTCAGGGGTGAGTTGGCTCCGGTACCTTTTATAGGCCCTCTCCTTGTAGCGGGTAGCATTAGAACAAGTGTGATTAAACCAAGGCTTTCTTGCATTAGTCAAATGATATGAGAAAGGAATCTATGCTTCCATGCCCGAAAGAATAACCTCCGTAGTGTGCGATGCACACTCAGATGGCTCCCGGCCATGGAAGCAGTAATCATCAGGGAAAATGAAACACGTACTGCCTGAGGGCCTCCCAATCTACAGCTTCAAAGTGCCACAGATGACATTTCTTTGGAGGGTCCGCAGGCTGTACCAGAGCGATAAGACAGGTTATGGTGATAAGGCTGTGATCGGAGGAGCCCAACGGAGAAAATAGATTAACTGTGTAAGAAGAAGGCTTAGTTGTTAGGAAGGAGTCAAGTATGTTGGAGCTCTCTCCAAGGTGGTCAGGGATATGGGTAGGGTGCTGTACAAGCTGCACTAAGTCATTAAGGATAGAAAAGATGTAGGCTTGTTCAGCAGGTGGATCAGTGAAAGGAGAGGAGAGCCAAAGGTGGTGGTGAACATTGGAATCTCCTAAAATGGAGATTTCAGAGAAAGGACAAATGAATAGAATGTGTTCCATTGTAGGAGTAAGATAGTCGAAGAATTTCTGATAGTCAGTAGAATTAGGTGATACGTTAACAGGACGGATATATTTAGTCAGAGAATGACAGGATAGCCGAAGCTAGAGTGTAGAGAATTCAGAAGAATCAAGTTCAGGAACACGAGAGCAAGATAAGTCATGGCGTATATATACACAACAGCCACCTTTGGCTTTGAAATGAGTATAGAGAAAGTAAGAGGGCACAGAAAAGGGTTTGCTGTCAGTTGCCTCAGACAGCTCAGTCTCAATTTGAAAGAGAAGGTGAGGTTTAGAGGAGGAGAGGTGGTGCTACAGTTTACTTCTCATATATATATATATATATATATATATATATATATATATATATATATATATATATATATATATATATATATATATATATATATATATATATATATATATATATATATATATATATATATATATATATATATATATATATATATATATATATATATATATATATATATATATATATATATATATATATATATACAGTCTCCACAAGACAGCCTTACGAACAGAATAACAACAATTTTGGAGGAAAACCAACCTCATGAACAGGTACGATTCCGAGCGGGTATTCGACCATTGATCACCTACATACAATGAATCAGTTAATTGAGAAAACTACATGATATAATAAACCACTGTGCTGGTTTTGTTGATTACGAAAAGACTTTTGATTCAGTGGAGCACATAGCAATTACAAATTAATTGCGAGAACAAGGAGTGAATGAGAACATTGTAAACCTGCTGAAAAACATATATAAAGATGGAACTTTTACAGTTAAATTTCATAAGGACTCGGAAAAAATTAAGATTGAGAAGGGCCTGTGTCACAGAGATACAATTTCACCAAAATTATTTACAGCATGCCCAGAATATATATTCAGAAAGCTAGACTGGGAAAACAAAGGAGTGAACATTGATGGAGAAAAGCTAAACCATTTAAGATTTGCAGATGACATTGTCCTAATCTCAGAAACAGTAGAGGCATTACAAGATATGTTAAATGACCTGAATAGAGAAAGTCTGAAAGTAGAACTGAAGATGAACCGGAGTAAAACTAATGTTTAATCAACAAACACCAAAGAGCGTCATCAGAATAAGTGATGAAATTCTTGAAGAAGTTGAGGAGTACAACTACTTGGGACAAATACTAAAATTAACGAAAGATCATGATAGCGAAATAAAAAGACGCATTACAATTGGATGGAAAGCCTTCGGTAAACATAGACATTATGAAAAGTAGCTTGCCAGTTTGTATAAAACGAAAAATATATAACGAATGTATAATTCCAGCTATGACGTATGGTTGTGAGACATGGAAACTGACAAAATCAATAGAAAATAAATTAATCCGTTCTCAGAGAGCAATCGAAAGATCAATTTTGGGAATATCTTTAAGAAACAGGAAAAGATCAACTTGGGTGAGAGAGCAGACTAAAATCAAAGATATTATAGAAGTTATAAAAGAACAGAAATGGAGGTGGGCAGGCCAGATAGCAAGAATAAGGGATAACCAATGGAGCAAGAGGCTGACTGACTGGACACCAAGAGAATGTAAGCGCAGTAGAAAAAGGCCAGACAGGAGATGGAGAGGTGAGATACAGAAATTTGCAGGGAAAATGTGGCAAAGACTGGTTCAGTCAAGGAATTTGTGGAAAAGGTTGTGGGACGCCTTTGTTCAGCAGTGGACTAGTTATGGCTGATAATGATGATGATGATGATGATATGTACGCAGATATATATATACACACACACACATTATATATACTGTAATCCCTGTAATATCCAGACGCCCAATTTCCGGACATCCCCAATAACCGGACATTTTCTTCCTGCAATCCAATATTCCCAAAATGGGCCAAAAACTGCAAAAAAAAAAAAAATCTGACTTTTTCCCGCCCATAATTTGAAATTGGCGCACGTGGCACAGGCCAGCTGTGTTTTGGTGCATTATTCCGCCAACGTCCGCTAGAGCGCCCCTGCATCCTCCCCACTTACCGCCTGTCTCTTGTTGTGTGTGCACACTCATCGTCATGGCCGCCCACGTGCTCACTTTTGTGGTGGTGCCTTACCTGCTGCAGGCTCTCCTGCTGCTCTCGTGCCTCTCCTTTGTATGTGTGATGATAGCCCCACCGCCTGAGAAGAGGAAGAGAGTTGTTCTGACTCTGGAGAAGAAGAGGGAGATATTGAACAAGGTGGATGCGGGATGGTCTTCCTCATGCATCCTTCGTGAATTCAACATGGCCCGGTCTACTTTGTTTGATATCAAGAGATCCCGCGACAAACTCATGCAGTACACGGCTGATATCTCGTCGAAAAGCAAATGCAATGTGGAGAGGAAGGTGATGTATACTCCCAAGTATGCAGAAGTCGACCGCTCCACGTTGATTTGGTATCGACAGCAATGTGCTGCTGGTGTGATGGTGTGTGGCACGGAGCTGAAGGCTGCTGCTGAGAAGTTCACAAGGCTTCACGAGCCCTAGACTTCAATGCATCTGAAGGTTGGCTCTTCGCGTTCAAATTACGACATGGCCTTACCAATCGTAAGTCTCATGGCGAAGCTTTGGACGCCAACGAGGATGGAGTAGACGAATTTTCGCACAAGGTGAAGCGCTTGATTGACAGGGAGGGCCTCACTCTCAGTCAAGTCTACAACACTGACAAAACTGGCTTATTCTATCACTCTTTGCCTACGAACACTCTGGCTGAGGAGACGGAGAAGCATGTACCTGGCCGCAAGCTCTGCAAGCAACGGATATCTGCTTTGTGTTGTGCTAATGCTCAAGCCCGTTATTGTTGGCCGTGCAATGCAGCCTCAGTGTCTTCGTGGGGTGATGGATGTCCTTCCTGTCATCTGGTACCATTCCTTGAAGGCATGGTTCACAGCCCAGATCTTCAAAGATTGGTTCCACCGCCATTTCGTCAAGGGGGTCATCCATTATCAGACGGAGAAACTTGGAATCCCATGCAACCAGGTAAAGGCCTTCCTTCTCCTCGACAATGCACCTGCCCACCTATGCAACAAGGACTTGGTGGCTGAGAATGGCCACATTAAGTGCATGTTTCTGCCACCTAATACCACTGCTCTCATCCAACCAATGGACCAAGGAATGATCGTGGCAATGAAGAGGCTGTACCAACAGAAGTTCCTGAACGAGGTGATGATTGTTCTCGAGGACGAGGATGAGTGCAGGGAGGGACGGGACACGCAAGGCCAGCGGACTTTGGAAAACCTTCGTCACTACAACATCAAGTCTGCCATCTACAACTAGGCCAGTGCATGGAAGGAAATCCCTGTCAATACTCTTGATAATGGTTGGTCTTGTCTGCTTCTCGGAACGGATGTGGAGCACGATTTCCTAGGTTTTGACGTGGATGACTTCCATGCATGTCTACGTGGGCATGGGGATGATATTGATGTGGACAAAGTGCGTGAGTGGTTGGATGACGACGAGGGCGATCCTGGGTATCAGACATTGTCTGATATCGAGATCACATCTTCAGTTGCAGGTGTCAGTACCCAGCTTGAAGATTCTGATGAGGACGGCGACAATGATGCGGACTCCTCTCAGCGTGACACTATTCCAGTCATCCCATGGCTGAGTGCACTCTGGGAACACCTAGACTTCATTCTGGACTACCTGGAGCACCCAGACTGCGATAAGGAGATGGGGCCCTTGGGACTTATGGGGGAAGTGCACGCTTTCAGGCAGCACATCATTAATCATCAAGATCATCATTCCTTGCGTCAATCAACCACTGATAGCTTTTTCAGGCCCGTGACCCCCACTGTGCCCAGCCCTGGTTCCACTCCATTGCCTCCCCAAGACAGGCCCTCATGCTCCAAGCCACAGCCCAGCACATCAGGCACGGTGGAGTCACCACTCAACGTGAGTTTGCGCCTCTCTTCAGAGTCATCTGCAGTGGGTACGCCATCACTACGACTCAGCGACGCACCCCTAGGTCACCTGCATGAGCTACTCTCAGACTCTGACAGTGATTAGATGCCTAGAACTTCTCCATTAGACCACACGGGAATTTACAGTGTTGTGCAGTGAAAAAAAAAAAAACAGTGCATAGTGTTAAGGAATTTGAGTTCTGAGTGAAAAGACAAAGATTTAATTGACTTTCAATGTAACGTAAATTAACTAGAGTGTGTTATGTTTCGAAAATGGTTTTATGAGTGGAAAGACTTTAAGTGCAGAGTGCAACACTTATTTCATTAAGGTACAATGGAGCGCAAGTAAGACAAGAGTGCGCAGTGTTAAGAGAATGGAATTCTTAGTGCAAATGACTAAGTTCAGTGCAAGACTTCATGAACAGTGTACTGCAAGTGCTTCAGGAACTACTTCTTACTGTCGGAGTCTGAGAGGAGGCGGGTTATTCACTGAGATGGCCAGGGACTTGCTGTAAGTACCCAGAATGTTTCATATTGTACTGTATTTTCCATACTTACCTCTAACACCTCATTTCACTCTTTTATGTCCCTTATTGGTGTGAATAGTGTCTTAGGTGCTATGCATGTGCAGTAGGGAGGTGTTTTTCTGAGTTAGGCTAGGTTAGGGTCCATAACTACCAGTCCAGGAGCCAGGGACTTGTTTTAAGTAAACAGAATGTTTAATATTGTATAAACTCACCTCTAAAACCTCATTTTATGGTTCTATTGCATTTATTTCAGTCTTTTATGTCACTTATTGGTGTGATGTGGGTCTTAAAAAGGTGCAATGCATGTCCAGAGGGAATTGTATAGGTGTTTTTCTGATTTAGGGTCCATAAGTACAAGTTCAGGAGGCTGGGACCCAATATCCGGACAGGACCACTATCCGGACATGCCTTTGGCTCTATTACACCGTATATATATATATTTATATATATATATATATATATATATATATATATATATATATATATGGGTACTAAACCTGGCCATGTACTGCATTGCAAAACACCAGGGGTGCTGTGGTTGAACCAGTGTCACATACTGTAAAGTATATTTGCACCCAGTTGGCTTGGGCAAGCCGATTACACTTGGTTCACAGACTACACACACATCCAAAACCACCACAACACTACAATCACACTTACAAGTACTTCTCGCCCTACATACATTTCCTGCTAGACAACCTAAACCACTTGGTAGAGATACATTGGCTGTATCATCCCTACTTCGGTCGGGATGGGCCGGTCCTGCAGTGGATACTCAAACGGCTCATGATGATGATGATGATATATATATATATATATATATATATATATATATATATATATATATATATATGTATTTATTTATATATATTTCCTGTGTGAGGAAGAAGGAACCAAAAGCAATGAGCCCGCAAAACTGTTCCTTCGAAGAGAAAAACAAAATACAAGAGAGAGCCAAATTCAAGATCCCATCATTTCCAGATGCCTGGACACACTGTGTTTGAAAGACTGGAGATCATAGGAAGTAGGAAATACAGACAGAGGGAGACAGTTCCACAGATGACTTGTTGCATAAATGAAGGACTGGGAGTAACAGTTAACTCTTGCATTAGAGTGTCGGACAGAAAAGGAATGAGAATTTGCTGCTAGACGGGTGCTATGGCTTGTCGTAGAGGTGGAGGAATGCATGCAGACAGTTCAGAGGAGCAGTAACCATTGAAGTAGTGATAGAAAAAAGATAAAGATGCAAGTGTGCGGCGAAGAGACAGAGGTTGAAGGGAGTCAGTAAGAGGAGGAGAGTTAATGAGGCAAAAAGCCTTTGACTCCACTCTATTGAGAGGAGCCGTAAATGCAGAGGCTCCCCACATATGAGAGTTGTACTCCACGCATGGGCAGATAAAACCCCTGCATAGAGTCAAGAATTGTGCAGGGGTAAAGAAGGAACAGAGTCGGCTCAGCACACCCAATCTCTTGGAAGCAGATTTAACAAGAGATGCAATATCTATCTATCTATCTATTGCCAGACTCCTGAATCCCGTTTGGGGTGGCCACAAACAAATCGCCTCCAAGTCGCCCTGTCCCCCGCCATTTCACTGCCCTGCTCCTAACTCAAACCCCCCTCTCTCATATGCCTCTCCACCCCATCCCTCCATCTCATCCTCGGCCTCCCCCTCCCTCTTCCCCCCTCCACCTCACTCACATACACTCTCTTCGTCAGTCTTTCACCCCCCATCCTCTCCACATGGCCAAACCACCTCAGTAAAATATGATCTTCCCAAGATAAGTTCTGAGTGAATGAAACCCCAAGCATGTTCAAGTATGATGCAGGATTAACCCGCGCCATCCCGGGGACGTACTTGCACGTCCTAACGTTTTGTCACAGCTAATCCCGGGGACGTACTTCAACGTCCTGCAATTGCAAGGTTCATAATTTCCACAATTTTCAATTTCGCGGGAGATTTTCGTTTCCCCCGGGTACCCAAGCCTCCCCTACCTGCCGCCAGGTGGGCAGCGTCCTAGACCCTGCGTGACCCGTGCTCGCCCTTGTCTCGGTCACTCACCTGCCAGCAGTGACCCAGGTCAGACATGGTGCGGAAAGGTCTCTCAGACGAGGAAATTGCATCCGTCCTGGAAGCCTTCACTGGAGACAGTGATTCTCCACTCGATGATGATGTGGTGGATCGCGATTACGTCCAGCCAGAGGAAGAAATAAGTAGCAGTGATGAGGAGGTCCCTTCGCCCCGAAAAACGCGGTATGTGACATACTGTAAGGCAAGGGAAGACCAGCCTGCTCCCCAACCACGTGCACAGCTATCTCTCCATCATGATTCTGATCAGGACGAGGATGAGGACGATGAGGATGACGGAGGCCTAGGATGTGATATCGCCTCGTGGTTGGGAAAGGAGAAAATATCACCACGTGGATCAGAAGGTGGGGCGAGACGACACCTAAGGTATGGTCAAAGTACTTTGTCTGGGGAAGTGGCAAGTGGTGTGGTGGGATTGCTGGGAGAAAGGGAAAGTGTTGTGGCGGCAGCGCGGGGTGAAAGTGAGAGTGGTGTGGGGGTAGTGCGGGGTGAAGGGGCCAGTGGTGTGAGGGAGGCAGCACGAGCACGTGGTGCTCGTAGGCCTAGGGGAGAGGAGGTTGAGTCACTCCCCAGCACTTCTTTCGCCCCTGAATATTCCCAAACTTCCTCCCCACAGCCCCAGGATGTGGGGAAAGGAAAGAAAGGGAAGGGAAAGGGTAAAGGAAAAGGAAGAGGAAAGAGAAGTGCGAGTGATGAGAGGCGCTGCTCTCCACCTCCCCAACCTCCCCCACCACCCTCACCTCCCCACCCTGATGAAGGGGACGATGGTGACGTGGCTGGAGACGGTGGTGTCATGTGGAACTGGGAGGATGGGAGTAATTTTACTCCCATCATTCACCCTTTCACTGAGGAGTGGCGGTCAGGTTGCACGGCTCCAGGTGTAAATGCTGGGTCGTCACGGTTAGATTTTTTCAACTTGTTCTTTGGTGAGGCGTTTGTTGGGCGCATAGTAGAACAAACAAATATTTTTTCACAATCCCAGTGCCTTGAAAGTGAACGCTTAGGAACCACAAGCAGGCATGCAGAACAGTATGACTATCCCGTGACTATTTCAGAGATGTTCCTATTTTTTGCCCTGGTAATCTTGATGGGTGTGGTGAGGAAAAATCAAATTCCTGCCTACTGGACAACGGACCCAATCATCCTCACACCTTTCTTTGGAAAAGTGATGGGTCGTAACAGATTTCAGTTTATTCTCGGCCGCCTCCACTTTTTTGATGCAGATGATCCAGCCAATGCAAATAACACCGATAAAATGAGGAGAATTAGGCTGGTATTTGATCATTTACGGGAAATGTTCCGCTCCTCATTTTATCCCTACAGAGACCTCGTCATAGACGAGAGTCTTGTGTTGTGGAGAGGCAATATTTCCTTTAGGCAGTACATACCCAGCAAGAGACACCGTTTTGGGTTCAAGACCTTTGTTATGTGTGACTGTAAGACTGGTTATGTGCAAGACATAGTCTTGTACACGGGCGCACAGACAGATATAATAGAAGATCGGAGTATAGGACTCTCTGGGGCCGTGGTGAAGACAGTGATAGAAGAGTACCTTCATTCGTGGTCATGTGTTGTACCTGGACAACTGGTACACTAGCCCTCTTCTCGCTAGGTTCCTCCACCAACACGACACCGGAGTCTGTGGTACAGTCAAGAGAAACCATCGCCATATGGTCAAGATAGGGAGGAAACTTGACAAGAATGAGGTGGTTTTCTTCCAGGCCAATAACATCCTTGCAACCCTGTGGAACCACAACAGGGAAGTTTGCCTCCTATCAACTGTTCACAGCCCCCTGATGCACCGCACAGACTCCGTGGATCACCGTAGCGAGAGGAGGCGCAATGTATGGAAACCAGAGTCTGTACTTGCCTATAATCTGAACATGAGGCAAGTTGATCAGTCAGACTCGATGATTTCAAGTGTTGACTGTGCCAGGACCACGATGAAGTGGTACAAGAAACTCTTTTTCCACTTGCTCGACATCACGGTCCTGAACGCCCACTACCTGCACGCAATGACCACCGGAGTATCCGAGACCTTTGAGGGGTTTGTGAGGGAGCTGGCACATGAAATAATCGCCCAGCATGCCCAGGACAGACCCCCACACCGCACCCGCGCCCCCCGTGCTGCTCAGACTCCCCTATGTCTTGCAGGCCGCCACTACCCCAGCGCAATCCCTTCCGAACCAAACCGTCGTAAACCCCAGCGTCGCTGCCATGTATGTAGGCACTCGACAGTCAGACCATCCACGCAGAGAAAAGACACAAGATACGAGTGTGTCGAGTGCAATGTTGCGTTGTGCCTTCAGCCTTGTTTCAAGGAATATCATAATTTCCTACACTACTGAAACTGTGTGGGAAGGCGAAATGACGCTCATGATAATGGTAAGGCAAGTCAGTAGGTGCTAAGTCAAATATAAAGTTGAAACGGGTGTTATTTTTTCAGAAAAGTAATGTATAAGATGAGAATTAGTGTAAGTGGAAAGAATTGTTATTAAAACTACACCCACTGTGTAAATCTGTTCAGTAAATATGTGATAGCAAGGAAATAAAGTGGAAACGGGTGTAATGTTAGCATGAATAAAACGTATAAGTTGAACATTACTGTAAGTTGTCATAATTGATGTCACGAGTACACCCACATTCTGGTCAGTAAGTATGTGATAGGAATTATATACAGTGGAAGATGTTGTAATGTTAGTAGTAAGGTATTCTATAAGTTGATTACTAGTGTAAGATGAAACAAATGATATCGCGATAACACTCCCTGTGTAAGTACGCGCAAATATGACGCTAAGTTCCATCGTACGTTCAGAAATGATGTGATATCAATTATATCAAATGTTTACATGTGCAATGTTAGTGTAGAATTATTGTATAAGTACAAAAATAGGTTGTAATTTGAATTAGTTGTCATAGCAACTTCACCGTGTGTGTTATTATGCGCTATTATTACGCTATATATTTAAGTAAGGCCTGAAATAATCTCAAAACAGTTCTATAAAGTTAAAAAGTGTTTAATAATATTAGAAAAGTATTATGTAAGTAGAAAAAGCACAATACGAGTTGAAACAACAGTCACAGCGAGTTCACTCACTACGTAAATAAGCGCTAATATTACGCTAAATGTTATCAAAAGGCCTGTGAATACGTAAAAACAGTTCAATAAAAAGTAAAATGGTATAATGTTATTGTAGAAGTATTATGTAAGTAAAAAAAATTATATGTATCATGATTTTAGAATGTTAGCGATTCATCATGACCAAGTTGGCCGCTTTTGCTCGTTTCGCACGATGGTACAATGCTTATTTCTGCTCTGTTTTTGTATAAAATCCAATATACTCTTGTATCACATGTTTTTATGTTTGTAATAAATTCATTTCTACTTACTTTCATTGGTTTCCCAAACGTAGAAACCATAGAAAACATTTGAGGCTCACACTGTCTAGGGAGAACACGGGGCCAGGTGGGACCAAGGCATACCTGGTTAAGCTAATTAGGGACCCCGGGGACCACTTTCTTTGCCACCGGCCATTGTTTCTGACCAAAAGCGAAAATTTAAGCAAAAAAAAAAATGGTCGAAAAATGGTCGGCATTGGGGGGTACCAGTGGTCGAAAAGTGACCGGGACGGGGCGGGTTAAGCTGAATATTATTAAAGATTAGTGGGTGTATCTGTTGAAGATTTTGTTGGGTTGATAGGTGCAAAAACTGAGTCTTTGATGCATTAAAAACAACAAGATTATTTTTAACCCAGTCAGGGATACGAGCCAAGTCAGACATTAGGTGTGCCACAGCCTCAGAACCCTGAGGAACACCACTGTAAATAGACCTAGGAGAAGAACGATGGCCGTCTACAACAGCGGCTATAGAACGACCAGAAAGGAAGCTAGAGATAAAGGTACAGATAGAAGGAGAGAAACCATAAGAGAGCAGTTTGGAAATTAATGATTTATGCCAGACTCAATTGAAAGCCTTTGAGATGTCAAGCGCAATGACAAAGCTTTGGCCAAAGCCCCGAAAGGAGGATGACCAGGAGTGTGAAAGGTAGTTGAGAAGATAGCCTGTGGAGCGTCCCTGACGGAACCCATACTGACGATCAGAGAGAAGGTTGTGATAGGAAAGATGCTTTAAAATTTTTTTCTTTAGAATAGACTCAAACACTTTTGAGATATAGGATGTTAAAGCAATTGGACGATAGTTAGAGGGCTGGGAATTATCACCCTTCTTTGGGACTGACTGGATGAGAGCAAACTTCCAGCAAGAAGGAAAGGTGCAAGTTGATAGACAAAGACAAAAGAGTTTACCTAGGCAGGGTGTAAGCACAGAAGCACAGTTCTTGAGAACAAAGGGAGGGACTCCAGGCCCATATGCCTTATTAGTGATGGCAGAAAATACATCAGCTGAAGAAATTTTAATGTCAGCCATTAGGAAGTCAGAGGGGGGAAGTGATGGAGGAACAGCACCGGAATCGTCTAAGGTGGAATTGGAGGAGAAAGTCTGAGCGAAGAGATCTGTTTTATCAGTAGAAGAAATAGCTACAGAGACATCGGAGTAGAGAAGAGGAGGGAAGGATGATGAGGTAATGTTGTTAGAAAGGTTTTCAGCAAGGTGCCAGAAGGAGCGGGAAGAATTCTAGTTAGAGAGTTGAGAGCAATTAGTACAGATGAAATTATTTTTAGCGGAGCGAAGAACAGCCTTAGCACGATTCCAGGCAGAAACCTATAAAAGATGTGATTCAGGGGTGAGTTGGCTCCAGTACCTTTTATAGGCCCTCTCCTTGTAGCGGGTAGCATTAGAACAAGTGTGATTAAACCAAGGCTTTCTTGCATTAGTGAAAGGATGTGAGAAAGGAATCTATGCTTCCATGCCCGAAAGAATAACCTCCGTAGTGCGCGATGCACACTCAGATGGCTCCCAGCCATGGAAGCAATAATTATCAGGGAAAATGAAACACGTACTGCCTGAGGGCCTCCCAATCTGCAGCTCAAAAGTGCCACAGATGAAGTTTCTTTGGAGGGTCCGCAGGCCGTACCGGAGTGATAGGACAGGTTAAGGTGATAAGGTTGTGATCGGAGGAGCCCAACAGAGAGAAAAGATTACCAGTGCATGCAGAAGGATTAGTTGTAAGGAAGAGGTTAAGTATGTTGGAGCTCTCTCCAAGGCGGTCAGGGATACTGGTAGGGTGCTGTACAAGCTGCTCTAGGTCATTAAAGATAGAAAATGTGTAGGCTTGTTCAGCAGGTGGATCAGTGAAAGGAGAGGAGAGCCAAAGGTAGTGTTTGAACATTGAAATCTCCTAAAATGGAGATTTCAGAGAAAGGAGAAATAGGTAGAATGTGTTCCATCGTAGAAGAAAGATAGTCAAAGAATTTTTGATAGTCAGCAGAGTTAGGAGATAAGTAAACAGCACAGATATATTTAGTCAGAGAATGACAGGAAAGCTGAAGGCAGAGTGTAGAGAATTCAGAAGAATCGAGTTCAGGGACACAAGAGCAAGATAAGTTGTTGCATATATATACACAACAGCCACCTTTGGCTTTAAAATGAGTATAGATAAAGTAGGAGGATACAGAAAAGGGTCCTCTGTTAGTTGTCTCAGACAGCTGAGTCTCAGTTAGAAAAGAAGGTGAGGTTTAAAGGAGAGGTGGTGTTTGACAGAGAGAAAGTTAGAGGAAAGGCCACGAATTTTACAGAAATGAAGAGAGTCAGACAGTGGTTCCAGGCATCTTGAGTCATCACTGGGAGAGGGTCAGAAGGTGGGGGGCATTTATGGTTCCCGCCCCCCCAGGGACTCCGAGGCTATGTTATTCGACGCCATTTTTTTTTTTTCCAAATTTTGAAAAGGAAGTGTGGTGTGTACTGTGCATGTAGTTCGATGTAGATAGAGAAACGTATTGGAGAGCATGCTGGCCTACTCTCTGTGTTACTGAGACACTGAAAAAGCTCAGGAAAGGGGGATGGTCAGGACCTAGTCCCGAGGGCTGATGAAATGGGAACTTCAGCTGTCCCTGTCATCAGCTTTCCATTCACCTTGGGAGTACTGCCCTGCTCGACTGGTGCTACAGTCTCTCTCTCTCTCTCTCTCTCTCTCTCTCTCTCTCTCTCTCTCTCTTTCTCTGTATATATATATATATATATATATATATATATATATATATTACAGTATAGATACATATGTGTATATATATATATATATATATATATATATATATATATATATATATATATTACAGTATAGATACATATGTATATATATATATATATATATATATATATATATATATATATATATATATGGAGCCTCTGTGGTACAGTGGCAGAGTGTGCGTTTCGTACACGGGTTAACCAGGGTTTGCGCCCTACCAGGGTAATAAACTTTGGGTGTGTTCACCCGGTCAGATACTGCATTGGCGGACACAAGGGGTGCTGTGGTTGAACCAGTGTCGCTTACTGTAAAGTATGCTTGCACCCAGTCGGCTTGCGTGGGCCAATTACGCTTGGTTCACAGACTACACACACATCCAAAGCCACTCCAACACTACAGTTACACTTACAAGGACTTCCCACCCTACATATTATCTCTGTCAGACAGCCTAAGCCACTTGGTAGAGATACATTGGCTGTATTGTCACGACTTCGGTCGGGATAGGTCAGTCCTGCAGTGGATACTCAAAAGGCTGATGATGATGGTGATAAATATATATATATATATATATATATATATATATATATATATATATATATATATATTTTATATATATATATATATATATATATATTATATATATATATATATATATATATATATATATATAATATATATATATATATATATATATATATATATATATATATAATATATATATATATATATATATATATATATATATATATATATATATATATATATATATATATATATACATATATATATATATATATATATATATATATATATATATATATATATATGTACTGTATATCGCCCCGTCCCAAACGATTTTCACCACTGACCCCCCAATCCTAACCAATTTTGGAAAGAAAAAATTTTGGGTCAAACCTCCGCTTTTGGTGTAAAACATCGAAAATTCATAGAGAAATCGCTTACCTGCGGTTTAAAATACTCGATACAGGTAGCAGTGCCCTTTACCTCTCTGTGTTTTCTATCA
Organism: Coenobita brevimanus; assembly: GCF_032717465.1. Lineage (NCBI taxonomy): Eukaryota > Metazoa > Arthropoda > Malacostraca > Decapoda > Coenobitidae > Coenobita > Coenobita brevimanus. The sequence continues at coordinate 26,638,165 of NC_136961.1, read as the reverse complement.
AGCTTGATGCAAAGAAAACGAGTTATATTGGAGGGTAACTATTCCACATCACTCAAAAACGGTATTTATTTATTTATTTGGTGAGAATTTATATGTAGTACGAGAGTATATTGGTTTTCACACAGTAATATAGGCAATACAAGCATTGTTTCACTCACGAAATGTATATATAGATAGATAGATACATAAATAGATAGATATATGCTTCGGCGTTATATTCTAAGACCGCATACGGGCCGCGGTAAGGGCGGGTGAGGGGTGATTTGTGGGCACCGTTTCTTACAAAGACATACTTGCAGGAGTGGAGCAACTTGGGAAGGTGTCGAGTAGGGAAATCCTTGTATAGTCAGCCAAAAAAGTCGTGTCTTCGTTCCGAACCCCGTAAATATTCGAACAGATAAGTCGGAGCAGCAGTGATAGCTTCATAAGTCTGGCAACTGTGTCAGAGTGCTTGGGGTGCCCTGTATTACTGTCGGGTGGAAATTGTTGGGCGTAACATACTGGGTAATAGGGTTTCGTCAGCTTATATCACTATTTTGTCAATAAATGTCTACATACGTATGCATCATCATGAGTTTACATGCAATCAAAATATACTGCAGTTTCATATACATGGGTTGTCATGTCTAATTCATCTTTGATATTTGGAATACTTCAGAGGATGGAATAACGGTGGAATACGTTTCATAACAAATCTTTAGAATATAATGAAACGCCACGATTCTGATATAAAACAGCGTTTGTTAGTGATAACTAGAATCTCCCCTCTATTTCCCGTCGCCCAGTATAGATAACTGAATGACTGTGAAGATATGACTACATGTTGGTGGGTGTGTATCTTGGTTTCATCACCTTGCGTAACACCTGTGGCTGGGTTTCCCTATAGACATAAATAAGACTAGATGCCGCATCTCCCATTCTTCAGTGCAGCAGCGGTGCGTCTGTGCGGCCGCCATCTTCGAACGGTCAAGCATGTAATAGTGGGGCTTGTTTTAGAGTGAATTCAGACTATGAGAATGAATGTTGTTGTGGTGAAGTTGGTGATGGTGGTTATTGTTGTGGTGGTTGTGACGGTGGTTATTGTTGTTGTTGTGGTGGTGGTGATATTGGTGATTGTTGTGGTGGTGGTGATGGTGATTGGTTGTTGTTGTGGTGGTGGTGTTTGTGGTGGTGGTTGTTGTTGTGGTGTTTGTTGTGGTGGTGGTTGTTGTTGTGGTGGATGTTGTTGTGGTGGTTGTTGTGGTGGTGGTGGTTGTTGTGGTGGTTGTTGTGGTGGTGGTTGTTGTGGTGGTGGTTGTTGTGGTGGTGGTTGTTGTGGTGGTGGTTGTTGTGGTGGTGGTTGTTGTGGTGATGGTTGTTGTGGTGGTGGTTATAACGGTGGTTGTTATTGTGGTTGTTGTTGTGGTTGTTGTTGTTGTGGTGGTGGTGGTTGTGGTGGTGGTTGTTGTGGTGATGGTTGTTGTGATGGAGGTGGTTGCTTTTGTGGTGGTTGTTTGGTGGTTATTGTGATAGTATTGGTTGATGTGGTGGTGGTTGTGGTGATGGTGGTGGTTGTTGTTGTGGTGGTGGTGGTTGTTGTTGTCGTGGTGTCTGTTGTTGTGATGGTTGTGGTTGTTGTTGCTGTTGTGGTGGTGGATGTGGTGGTGGTGGATGTGGTGGTGGTGGTTGTGGTGGTGGTGGTTGTGGATGTTGTTGTGGTGGTAGTTGTTGTTGTTGTTATTGTTGTTGTGGTGGTGGTGGTGTTGTTGTGGTGGTACTGGTTGTTATTTTGGTGGTGGTGGTGGTAGTTGTCGTTGTAGTGGTGACTGTTGTGGTGGAGGTTGTTCTGGTGGTGGTGGCGGTTGTTGCTGTTGTTGTGGTGGAGTTTGTTCTGGTGGTGGTGGTGGTTGTTGTTGTTGTTGTGATGGAGGTTATGATGGTGGTGGTGGTTACTGTTGTGATTGTGGTTGTTGTTGTTATTACGGTTGTTGTTGTTGTTGTTATGGTTGTTGTTGTTGTTATGGTTGTTGTTGTTGCTGTTGTTGTTGTTATGGTGGTGGTGATGGTGATGGTGGTGGTGGTGGTTGTTATGGTGGTGTTGGTGGTTGTTATGGTGGTGGTGGTGGTTGTTGTGGTGGTGGTTGTTATGGTGGTGGTGGTTGTTGTTGTTGTGGTGGTTGTTATGGTGGTGGTGGTGGTTGTTGTGGTGGTGGTTGTGATGGTGGTGGTGGTGGTGGTGGTTGTTGTTGTGGTGGTGGTGTGGTGGTTGTGGTGGTGTAGGTTGTTGTTGTTGTGGTGGTGGAGGTTGTTGTTGTGGTGGTGGAGGTGGTGGTGGTGGTGGTGGGGTTTGTTGTTGTGGTGGTGGTTGTTGTTGTTGTTGTGGTTGTTGTGGTGGTGGTGGTTGTTGTTGTGGTGGTAATGGTTGTGGTTCCTGGTTCATCTGAAACGTGAACTCGGTGGACTGCAGGTTTAAATTTCCCTTCTGCAACCCACCATCCTCCTTTCGGGGGATAGAGAGGCAGCTGAGGGACGTTTGCATAACCAGACAGTTGAGCCGCTCATGCTATCGGTGTCACTCTTGATATATTCCGATGCTTTCTACACTCAAAAGCAGCACAGTGTTCAGGATTTCTAGGTAAATGATGGTCAACTTTACCCATTGTCAGGAACACGACATCGTCTGCCTCGACCGTTCCAAGATGGCAGCCGGGCAAACGCATCTCAAGTAGTGTCATGCGGCAATTAGACTTATTTATATCTATGGGTTTCCTTCACCCCTTTACCAAAACACTAACCACTTGTGAAATATTTTTCTTGTTATTACTGTGAAGGCACCGCATACATCTGCCACACCACACATGGTATATATACAGTATATCCTGTCATGTTCAGAAGGTAAACATACTGTAAAAACACAGCTTTCTGTCCTTTATTCCGATGTCATGTGGCTTGATACCTTTCGGAGGGGGTGTGGCAAGAAAGTGGAGAGGGGATGGGGTTGCACCTCGTCGTTTCATTTAACGTTTGGTTGGCAACACGATCTAGGCATTATTTCTGGTTGATGATACATTTCATTATTAACAGGAATTAAATCAAGTGTAATATCACATTTAGCACCTTTACTGTGAGGTGTAATGCTAGACTACACTGCCAACAACAACTACAGCACACACATCCTTAATTACCCTACCTCCACCCCCAAACCACTCACCCCCACCACCGTCTGGTCTGACACAGTTGCCAGACTTGTGAAGCTATCCCTTCTGCTTCGACTTACCTGTTCGAGTATTTGCGGGGTTCGGAAAGAAGACACGACTTTTTTGGCTGACTATACACCTGTGTGTAAGGAGTGTATTTGCCAATGGTGCGATGTAGTCTGGCGAGGCAGGCATCATATGAGGGATTGTGGGTGGAAAAAATTCGCCAGGGACAGTGGGTCTCTCCAAACACCATTTCAGCAGGGGAAACATTAAGTTCCTCTTTGGGTGATGTTCGCATGCCAAGTAGGACTCAGGGGAGCCGAGCCCTCCACTCAGGTCCGACACATTGTGCCTTCAGTGCAGCCTTCAGGATATGATGGGTTCGTTCAACCATACCATTGGCACCCGGGTTGTAAGCAGTGGTGTGATGGATGTTTGTTCCCATTAGCTCTCCTAAAGATGTCCATAGCTGGGATATGAACATGGGGCTCCAGTCAGAGGTGATATCGTCTGGAACACCAAAGTGGCTGATCCAGCCATGCAGAAGAGCCTCTGCACAATCTTGGGCTGTGACTTGCCTAATAGGAATGGCTTCAGGCCTGCATGTGGAGCGCTCAGTAGTGGTGAAGAGGTACTAGGAGCTGTGTGATGGTGGCAGGGGACCAACAACGTCGAAATGGAGGTGTCCAAAATGGCACTTAGGTTGGGGAAACTCTCCTGTCCCTGACTCCGTGTGCCATCCTCTCATGCTGGTTGGCAGGTAATGCAGCATTGGGCTCACAGGCTGACGTCCTTATTCATGCCATGCCAGACAATTCTTTGCTTCATTAGCTTTGCAGTCAAGCATCCTGACAGGTCCGACAAGCCGTGGATGAGGTTAAAAAGTTTTTGGCGAAAAGACTTCGGGATGAAAATGATGAGGGAAGCCCCATGCTGGCATCACAGAGGATGTTAAGGCCACTGTCTCCAAAAGGGACGTCCTTGTATTGTAGACTGGTTATGGTGTTACGGCAGACAGTAGTTTCAGGGTCACCAATTGTAAGAAACGATGTAAAGTCCTCATTGAACAGGGCTCTCACAACAGTTGATATGAAAATCGCTAGGTTTGGTGCAAAAAATCCCCAGATTGGACAAAAAATCCCCAAATATAAAATACCAATATAAATGTACTTACACATAGAAAAATACTATTTTATGAAATAATAAAACAATTTTTTTAATACACATGAGGTATATTTTTTTCAGTATCAAGCATCAGTTACGTAAATTTAATCAATGAACCAATGAAGAGTATAAATTATAGCTCTGCTTTGGTTACAGGAGACAGTCTGCAAATTGATAAAAATAAATTCAAAAAGCCCTCACTCAGTATTGTTTTACCAACGTGAAACCTCTGGGTCTAGGAACTTGCAGAATAGGCCTACTAAAATGAAATTAAATCCTATTTCTGACTAGACGGCTGAAAGATAAAAGTGAAGAAAAGCATGAGAGTTAAAATAAAGGCAGCAGAAGTAAAGAATGAATGGAGAGGTGAAGAAGAAAGATGGATAAAAAAAAGTAGGAAGATAGGAGTAAGAGAAGAAAAAGAGTAAGGGAACAGAGTAAAAAGAAAGACATAGATATAAATAGCTGAAGGAGATATGAAGGAAGAAAACACTAATAAATAGGCTGCATAGATATAAATTAATGAAGAGAAAAACGGGGGGAATGAAGGCGAGAAGTAAGTATACAGACTATTATCATCATAGTGTAAGAACAGAAGAAATATGTACGCTTTCAATAACTCAGTGTACTCAATGTATCTCTAGTGATTTCTGAATATGGCCCAAAATCATCAAAATAGGCTACGTGAAAGCGATGAGGGCTCTTAGCATTCGCCAACAAAAAGTTACATTACTCACCGTATTACACGTTTTCCACGTTATGTCATGACATTCTGTTGTCATAAACTTCATATACAACCCTTATCTATATTTATGGGGGTCTGCTAAGAAGTAACATTTAATGTTAGGGCTAAAAACTCAAATAATTTTTCAGTACTTACTCAGCGTGTATGAAAAAGCTTGCAACATGGCGGCCTATAAACAAACTTGAAATGCTAGCTCGTAATTGGTTGAAACTGTAATACGTCTGACCAATTAAAACTTCCAAAATAGAGTAATGTTCACAAACAGCTGACCACAAAGAAAATACTATTTTGGCAATATTTACAAGCTATTTACCCTTTTCACCCATTACTGAGGGCATTCTATGTCAATTATAACACATACTGTAATAAGCAAAAATCCCCAAATAATCACTAAATATGACCAAAAATCACCAAAAAATCCCTAAAAATACAAAATCCCTAAATTTGTCACTAAATGTACTGAAAAGTTCCAATGTAGGGACAAATTCCCTAAATGTGATAGCGCTGTCATTTAATTGTCTAACATTTATGGGACATGTAAACATATATTCAGAATCACTGCAGTAAAACAGAAGACTTGGAAGGATTATGCAAATAAAGAATGTTATTAAACTGAAATCAAATTCTACTAGCATCATACATGACACTTTTTTACATCCTAATTATGTCGAAAGTAATAATAAATAAAATGGTAACATAAAGGAACAGACATTGTTACACTGCTACTACTACTGCTGATGCTGCTGGTGGTACAACTACTACTTCTGGAATCGAGATCTACAGCCCTAAGTTACGGTAGACATAATCCTTCACACTGTAGAGTCCTAAGTCTACTAATCCCAAGTTGGATCACTTCCTTCCAAAACAGCTCCAAGCTAGGGCAGGGGTCGGAGCATCGGAGTGACGTCAACTGGCTCTGGCATGAAACCCCAGTGCTCAGTTGACTCCTGACCATGATAGTGAGTGTACAGTATGTTTGCTCCACTCATCAGACCATGACACATTTTCAGTCTGAAGTGAGGGAAGGGACTGAAATGTGTGAGGGAAGGTGTAGGGGTGTGAAGGAACCTACTGCTATATTATAGGGTTAAACGAGTCTGCACTTCTTCCCCTTCTTCATTTTCCCTTATCATTAATGTTTAATTTGAGTCTGCCCTTTTATACATTTTCTGGTACTTAATCCAGCTGACGTCACACAAGCCACGCCTCCCTGCGCACTGACGGAAAGTGAACCGATTTGGTATTAATAGACTTATGTAGGGTCGTTGGAAATGCATTTTTTCTCTTTTGTATTACATTAACCATAAACCATCAGCTACCTCTTAAGACTGAACCTAGGCTAGGATGGGACCATCTAATCAAGAAACCACAAAACACCCTGGCTGATTTTACTATCTTTCATTTCAGGACAGCTTGGTTGGTGGTGAATGAGCTTTTTGACAAATGATTGAGATTTGCAAAGCCTCTGCCGAAGTCCTGCGTTAATTTGGCAAAAACCATCTCTGTCCACGAGGTCCTTTCGCTGTCAAATTTATGGGTAACCATTGTGTCCAAAGTAGTGAGACTTTCCTTTGCATCTGTATAAGAGAAGGTTAACTGTTTCATTCACATACTAACATAATGATCTCGATTCTCTCACATCCTTGGCCTAACCGACACCTTGGCTCCTTATAACGACTGAAAAATTACTTAATTTTCTAATTACCTTGCCTTATTACAGTCTATTTTACTTGTCACAAGGGAACACCTGTCGTCCTAGGTTTAAAGGCCAAATTAATGTAACAGGCCGCAAGGGGAAAGGCATATCCCCTGTATCTGACACTACTGGAAAGTGTGTAGCATATTGGAAAGAATAATATGCTTGACGTCACTGCTTCTTTTCTACAGAAGTACCAAAATACCACATACGGGACCTTGGGTATATTCCACGAGAGTTGAGCGCCTTCTTTTCGAAAATCGTTAGCAAGTGACTACCGAACAGTCAGTGGATCCCAGGGATGCTCCCGTACGCAAAAATGCAGTGTACCTATTTCCTGTCTTCAAAGTAGCTTTGAAACGGAGCACCATAACTAGGGACATGCCAACACCTTCATATAGTCAGTATCAGTAATGCGACTGTAAGGGTGTTATCAGTCTACTGAAGGAACCGGCATGGTCAGGTCAATACTCTGGACGTAAAAATGTCGATCTTTTTAGTACACAAATGTCAATGAAAAAGTAAACTTGGTTGAGCAGTATGAAAATGCTGAATCGAATCACTATGAGTCAGTGGGTAAATGATTTAAGAGTCATAGGTATTCAGTGAAGGCTTTAAGTCGTATGTAAACAATGTTTCCGCTGTTGTAAGACTAGTTTTAACGTTATTTGTCATTAAAACCTCTAAATCATCCAGATCAAAACTATGATCTGAAAGTAATGAATGTTCCCTCATTTTCGAGAAGGGAGGGTTTGATGGTGGCAAAATGGTTCTATATGTCACGCCTTTGTGTTTGAACATCCTAATATTCAGGGCTCGAAAAGAACTCCCAGTATATTCCGCATTACAGTAGGACCGATTAAACTTTTACCCAATGTTAAAGCATAAAGCTTCTGTGATTCAATCCTTATACCTAAAAAAGGATCCAATAGTATATGAATTTGTAAAGGTGAATCTTAATGAAACCTGTGGGTAAACTGCATTAAGCAGTTTATTTACTTCCTATCTTAATGAGAAAACTGTTGTGCCTGTAGTAGGGAGACTAATGTAAAACAAAAAAATTGTTTGGGATCTAAAGAAACATGATTTGTACAAATGAATGATTTATCCCGAACATACTGTATGCAAGGTATACTCAGGATCCAAAGAAAGTATCCATGCCTTGCTGATGCCATGACCAGGAAACCAAAAATGTTTTGGTGTTCGGACACAACATAAAATCCCCTCCCCTCCTCCCTCCATCTATTCTCAGCTACAACTACCCAAGGCCCAGGCCCCAGAGAAGAAAAGTTAGAGAACCAGCCCGTGTAAGCAGGTAGATGGGGCTTGGGGAAGGCTTGGGGTGACGTATCAGGTAGGATTCGGGTGGTCCAGATTTCTCTCTCTCTCATGGCCTTAAACGTGTCCAGATGCCACCGCATCTATCTCTCTCTCTCTCTCTCGTGGCCTTAACTTGCCCCATCCCGACCACTTTTCCACCACTGACCCCCCAATCCCGACCATCTTAGGAAAAAATTTGTTTTGGCTAAAACCTTCGCTTTTGGTGAGAAACATCGAAAATTCATAGAAAAATCGCTCACCTGAGGGTTAAAATACTCATTACAGGTAGGAGTACCTCCTTACCTTATTGGGTTTTCTGTCAGGCTGGCACCAAAGAAAACGAGTTCTATGGGAGGATAACTATTTCACACCACTCATAAACGGTATTTATTTATTTACTTGGTACGAATTTATATGTAGTACAAGAGTATATTGGTTTTCAAGCAGTAATATAGGCATTATAAGCATTGTTTCACTCACTAATACCTGATCTTTTTTTGCCACATTACCTGATCATCATTTCTGTTTCTTCCTCTAATGCTATGTAAAGTTTGTCCTCCACATTGTCATTGATTGGGGAATCACTCTGGCCCTGAATTTCGTACCGTGGCATGACATGGCTATACTAGCCAGGTCACTGATAACAGGTGAATTGCTGAGACAATGGCATGCAGGGGGGGGAGGAGGTTATGCTGGGTAAGGCATTGTCCCTGCCTGGCATCTTGTTGAGGAAGGTGTCACGTGTATACGTACCAAAAATGACTCGCGAAAATTGAAAATTGTGCAAATTAGGGACCTTGCAATTTTTTCGCGTTTATGTACGTCGACAGGATTGGCAGTGACAAAACGTGTGGACGTTAAAGAACGTCAACGGGATGCCGCGGGTTAAGTGTGTCCAGATGTCACTGCATCTCTCTCTCTCTCTGTATTTACTGGATTATGTGGAGAAGAGAAGGATCAGAACAAAAAGAGAGAGGGTGTGGGGAAGGAAAAGAAACAATGAATCACTGACAACAGGTGCCAGTTAAGTATATTATTTAGTGAATGTGTATGTATGTAATCTGCCTTTAAAGTTCTTCAAATTCTCTGTGTTAAGAACATAAGAAAAGAGCATAACTTAAAATGCATATCCGCCAGTTCATTTTAACTGGACCAAAACTAACACATTATTTGAGTAGGAACATTATGTTGGCAACAGCGTAAGGATTAGTGCTGAGGTCAAGGCCAAAATTTACTTATCCTTCCTCTCTCTCTCTCTCTCTCTCTCTCTCAAATTGAAATGCATATCACGAATGCATCTAATCCACCCGCCCCTGTGGCAGGGAGGACACAATCTGGCCGCACTATGGGGTGGTACTACTACTCTGCGGCCAGGTTGTGTTAGGAAAAATACTGCCACCGTATTCCTTGTGTGTCGTAAAAGGCAACTAAAAGGGGCGGGGTGAGGGGACTAAGGATCCCCTCCTCTGGTTTTTAGTTCCTAAAAAGAGACAGGCCAGAGAAAGGGAGGGGGACTGAGTTATCCCCGTATCCTGATGATTGGATCTATGAATGTGCGTCGATGTCGTACGATTGAGGCTAAAAGGGAGGAGATTGGGAGAATGTTTGTGAGAAGAAAGTTGGATGTGTTAGCTCTGAGTGAACGAAGATGAAAGGTAAGGATGAGTCTATGTTTGGAAGTGTGAATGGAAGATTGTCAGGCGTTGATAGAGGGAAGGCAAGAGAATGTGTGGCCTTGTTAGTGAGTCCGGAAGTACAGCAGTGTGTGATTGAATGGAAGGAGGGTGAAAGCGAAATTTGAATGTGAGTGTGGGTCTTTGTGAGTGCATATGGGCCTGGTAGTGAAAGGGATGAAGAAGAGAGGGAGTCTTTCTGGAATGATGTTGATGAGTGCCTGCAGAGTTTTGGAGCGAATGTGAATGTGGTAATGATAGGAGATCTGAATGCTAGAGTGGGAAATGTAGCAGTTGAAGGTGTAGCTGGTATGCATGGTGCACCTGGAAGAAATGAAAATGGGAAACAAATGATAGGGATGTGCTTTGAGCGTGAGATTGTGATTGGAAAGACCCTGTTTGAGAAGAAAGATATTTATAAGTATACTGTACATGGGTGAGACAGGAGGGTGGAAGGGTTGTTGATAGAGCATTGATGGACTATGTGGTTGTGTCCAGGAATGTAATAGGAAGATTGTTGGATGTTAGAGTTCTGAAAGGGGAGGGTGGAGGTATGTCTGACTGCTACCTGGTGGAGGGAAAGTTAAGAGTAGGTAAGAGATGGGTGAGAGCTAAGAGAGTCAGGTATGGCAGGGGGGCTTTGAAAGTGAGTGAGTTGGATAAAAGAGAGAAAATGATAAGAGTATCAGGAGAAATTGAAAGATAAGTGGAACGCATTGAAAGATCAGGAAAATGGCAGCGTGGAGGAGGAATGGCAGTTGTTTAAGAGTGCTGTGGTGGGGCATGCAGAAGAGGTGTGTGGTGTGAGACATGTGGGTGGTGGTGTAAGAAAAGGAAGTGAATGGTGGTGCGAGGAAGTAGGTATGGCCGTGGCTGAGAAGAGACGTGCATATGAAGTGTGGCTGCAGAGGAAGGATGAGGTGTCATATGAGAGATATAAGGAAAAGAGGAATAGGGCGAGAAGGGCTGTGCATGATGCTAAAGTGGCAGTAGACTAGAGGTGGGGTAGGCAGTTGACTGAGAATTTTCAACAGAATAAGAAAATGTTTTGGAAGGAGGTGAAAAGGGTGCGAAAGGGAGAGTCTGGGAAGGAAGAGCGAGTGAAAGCAGAGGATGGAAGGATGTTAATTGATGTGGATGCAGTAAGGAAGAGATGGGCAGAGTATTTTGAAAGATTGTTAAATGTATGAGGAGGAAAGGGTGGCTGAGATTGTCGCAGATGGAAGGGTGCAAGGAATAAATGTGTTGGGAGAGTTGAATGATTCTTTGATCACGAAGGGGGAAGTACAGGAGGCAGTAAAGAAGATCAAAACAGGGAAAGCTGCAAGTATGGATGGGTGTGCTGTGGAATGCCTGAAGGATGGTGGAGTGACTATTGTTGACTGGTTAGTAAGATTGTTGAATGTGTGCTTTGTGAAAGGTATGGTGCCAATTGACTGGGCAAGTGCTTGTGTGGTCCCATTATATAAAGGCAAGGGTGATAAGTATGAATGTACTAGCTTTAGAGGTATAAGTCTTTTGAGTGTTGTAGGTAAGGTGTATGGTAGAGTGTTAATTAAGAGAGTTAGAGAGGGTACAGAGGGAGTGATTGGTGATGAGCAGTGTGGCTTTAGGAGAGGGAGGGGATGCGTGGATCAGGTGTATGCTATGAGACAAGAGTTTGAAAAGCATTTAGCGAAAGGCAAGGATGTGTTTTGGGCATTCATGGATTTAGAGAAAGCGTATGATAGAATAGATAGGGAGGCTTTGTGGACTGTTTTAAGATTGTATGGACTAGATGGTATGTTACTAAAATGGGTGAAAAGTTTGTATGTAAATAGTAGGGCGTGTGTAAGAGTGGGAAATACTGTGAGTGATTGGTTTCCCGTGAGAGTGGGGCTGCGGCAGGGATGTGTGATGCCGCCTTGGTTGTTTAATATTTATATGGATGGTGTTGTAAAGTAGGTGAATGCAAGAGTTTTAGGTGAAGGTCTGAGTCTGGCAAATGCTGATGGTAGAGAGTGGAATCTGAAGCAGCTGCTGTTTGCAGATGATACTGCACTGGTGGCTGATTCAGAGGAGAGATTGAGACAGTTGGTAGAGGAATTTGGAAGGGTGTGTGAAAGGAGGAAATTGAAAGAATTTGAGAATAAGAGTAAAATGATGAAGTGTATGAGGTCTGTAAATGGCAGGAGGATGAATATAGTTTTGAATGGTGAGTTGCTTGAGGAGGTAGAGTGTTTTAAGTATTCAGAGACATATGTTGCTGTAGGTGGAAGAATAGATGCAGAAGTGAAGTTTAGAATGAATGAAGTAGGAAAGGTGCTGGGAGGAATGAAAAAAGTGTTTAGATGTTGTTCGCTTAGACGGGATGTAAAGAGAAGGCTGTATGAGGGTGTTGTGGTACCATCTGCATTATATGGGGCTGATACATGGAATATGGGTGTAGCAGAGAGGAAAGGTTTGAATGTAATGGAGGTGAGGTGTCTGAGGAGTATGTGTGGAGCGACATGTATGGATTGAGTGAGAAATGGTGAAGTGCAAAGGAGAACTGGAGTTGATCGGGAGATGGCTGATCGAGTTGAGCAGAGGGTTTTGCAATGGTCTGAGTATATGGAGAGAATGGATAATGAGCAATTGGTGAAAAAGATAACTAGATCTGATGTGAGAGGTGTAAGGCTGAGAAGGAGACCACAAATAGGATGGATGGACAGTGTGAAGAGAGTGTTGGATGCGAAAGGGATGTCAGTTGAGCAAGGAAGAGTCGCTCTGCATGACAGAAATAAATGGAGAGAAATTGTGAATGAATAAATGTTGACGCAGCCCTGGGGGGATATTCTCCCGCATTTGGTCTGATCAGCTAATCAGTCTAATTTCTGGAGTAGACTGTAGCACCAGTCGAGCAGGGCAGTACTCCCGAGGTGAATGGAAAGCTGATGACAGGGAGTGCTGGAGCTCCCGTTTCATCAGCCCTCAGGACTAGTTCCTGACCATCTCCCTTTGCTGAACTTTTTCAGTGTCTCAGTTACACAGAGAGTAGGCCAGCATGCTCTCCTGTACAAATTTCTCTAACTATCTTCCCCAAACGACATGCACAGTACACACTACACTTCTTATTCAAAATTACCAAAAATGGCGTCGATTAATCAAGCCTCGGAGTCCCCAGGGGGGGGGACCATAAATGCCCCCGCCATCTGCCCCTCTCCCGGTGATGACTTGAGGTGCCTGGAACCACTGTCTGACTCTCTTCTTCTTCATTTCTGCAACATTCGCGGCCTTTCATCTAACTTTTGCTCTGTTGAGCACCACCTCTCCTCCTCTAAACCTCACCTTCTTTTTCTAAAGGAGACTCAGCTGTCTGAGGCAACCGACAGCAAACCCTTTTCTGTATCCTCCTACTTTCTCTATACTCATTTCAAAGCCAAAGGTGGCTATTGTGTATATATATGCAACAACTTATCTTGCTCTCGTGTTCCTGAACTTGATTCTTCTGAATTCTCCACACTCTGGCTTCGGCTTTCCTGTCATTCTCTGACTAAATATATCTGTGCTGATTACTTATCCCCTAATTCTACTGACTATCAAAAATTCTTTGACTATCTTACTTCTACGATGGAACACATTCTGTCCATTTCTCCTTTCTCTGAAATCTCCATTCTTGGAGATTTCAATGTTCACCACCACCTTTGGCTCTCCTCTCCTTTCACGGATCCACCTTGTGAACAAGCCTACATCTTTTCTATCCTTAACCCGCGGCGTCCCGTCGACGTACTTCCACGTCCTCACGTTATGTCACTGCCAATCCCGTTGACGTACATCAACGTCCTGCAATTGCAAGGTTCATAATATCCACAATTTTCAAAATTCACGCGAGATTTTCGATTCGCCCACGTACCCAAGCCTCCCCTACCTGCCCCCAGGCGGGCAGCGTCCCAGACCCCGCGTGACCTGCTCTCGCCCTTGTCTCGGTCACTCACCTATTAGCAGTGACCCAGGTCAGACATAGCGCATAAAGGTCTCTCAGACGACGAAATACAATCCGCCCTGGATGCCTTCACTAGAGATAGTGATTCTCCACTTGATGATGATGTGGTGGATCGAGATTATGTGCAGCCTGAGGAGGAAATAACAAGCAGTGATGAGGAGGTCCCTTCGCCCCGGAAAAAGTGGTATGTCACGTATCGTAAGGCAAGGGAAGGCCAGCCTGCACCCAAAACACCTGCATGGACCTCTCTCCATCCCCTAGAGAGAGATTCTGATGAGGACAAGGATGAGGACGATGATGATGACGTCGGCTTAGGACGTGATGTTGCCTCGTGGTTGGGGAAGGAAAAAATCTCAGCCCGAGGATCAGAAGGTGGGGCGAGAAGGCAAATAAAGTATGGCCTAGTGTTTTGTCTGGGGAAGGCGAAAGTGGTGTGGTGGGAGTGCGGGGTGAAAGGGAAGTGGTGTGAGGGAGGCAGCACGAGCACGTGGTGCACGTAGGCCTAGGGGAGAGGAGGTGGAGCCACTCCCCAGCATGTCTTTTGCCATACAATATTCCCAAATTTCCTCCACACAGCCCCAGGATGTGGGGAAAGGGAGGAAAGGGAAGGGAAAGGGTAAAGGAAAAGGGAGAGGGAAGAGAAGTGCGAGTGATGAAAGGCGCCGCTCTCCACCTCCCCCACCACCACCAATGTTGCGTTGTGCCTTCAGCCATGTTTCAGAGAGTACCATAACTTCCTACACTACTGAAACTGTGTGGGATAGCGATATGATGCTCAGTATAATGGTAAGGCCAGTCAGTATGTGCCAAGTCTTATATAAACTTGAAACGGGTGTAATATTTGCAGGAAAGTAATAAGTTGAGAAACAGTGTAAGTTGAACGAAGTGATATGAAAACTACACCCACTGTATAAATCTGCGAAAATATGACACTCAGTATAACACTCTGGTCAGTAAATATGTGATAGCAAGAGTATAAAGTGGAAACGGGTGTAATGTTAGCATGAATAAAACGTATAAGTTGAAAAATAGTGTAAGTTGTAATAATTGATGTCACGAGTACACCCACTGTGTAAATCTGCGAAAATATTACGCTCAGTAGAACATTCTGGTCAGTAAGTATGTGATAGGAATTATATAAAGTGGAATTTGTTGTAATGTTAGTAGTAAGGTAATTTATAAGTTGAATACTAGTGTAAGATGAAACAAATGATATCGCGATAACACTCACTGTGTAAGTACGCGCTAATATGACACTCAGTTGAATCGTAAGGTCTGAAATTATGTGATATCAATTATATCAAGTGTAAACATGTGCAATGTTAGTGGAGAATTATTATATAAGTACAAAAACAGGTTGTAAGTTGAAATAGTAGTCATAGCGACTTCACTGTGTGTGTTATTATGCGCTATTATTACGCTAAATATTTACGTAAGGCCTGAAATTATCTCAAAACAGTTCTATAAAGTTGAAAAGTGTATAATGTTATTAGGAAAGTATTATGTAAGTAGAAAAAACACAATACGAGTTGAAACAACAGTCACAGCGAGTTCACTCACTACGTAAATAAGCGCTAACATTACGCTAAATGTTATCAAAAGGCCTGTGAATACGTAAAAACAGTTCAATAAAATGAAAATGGTATAATGTTATTGTAGAAGTATTATGTAAGTAAAAAAAATGATATGTATCATGATTTTCGAATGTTAGCGATTCATCGTGACCAGTCTGCCCGATTTTGCTCGTTTCGCACGATGGTACAATGCTTATTTCAGCTCTATTTTTGTATAAAATCCAATTTACTCTTTTATCACATGTTTTTATGTTTGTAATAAATACATATCTACTTACTTTCATTGGTTTCCCAGACTTATAATACCATAGAAAACGTTAGAGGCTCAGACCGCCTATGGAGAACACGGGGCCAGGTGGGACCAAGGCATACCTGGTTAGGGTAATTATGGACCCCGGGGACCAATTTCTTTGCCACTGACCATTGTTTCTGACCAAAAGCGAAAGTTCTAGCAAAAAAAAAAAAAATGGTCGAAAAATGGTCGGGATTGGGGGGTACCAGTGGTCAAAAAGTGGTCGGGACGGGGCGGGTTAATGCCCTAGAGCAGCTTGTACAGCACCCTACCTGTATCCCTGACCGCCTTGGAGAGAGCTCCAACATACTTGACCTCTTCCTCACAACTAATCCTTCTGCTTACTCTGTTAATCTTTTCTTTCCGTTGGGCTCCTCTGATCACAACCTTATTACCTTAACCTGCCCTATCACTCCGGTACGGCCTGTGGACCCTCCAGGGAAACGTCGTCTGTGGCATTTTGGAGCCGAGGACTGGGAGGCCCTCAGGCTGTACTTCTTTGATTTTCCCTGGAATGATTATTGCTTACATGGCCGTGAGCCATCTGAGTGTGCCTTGCGTATTACGGAGGTTATTCTCTCGGGCATGGAAGCATACATTCCTTTCTCATATCCTTTGACTAACGAAAGAAAGCCTTGGTTTAATCAGGCTTGTTCTAATCCTGTCCACAACAAGGAGAAGGCCTACAAAAGGTACCGGAGCCAACCCACCCCTGAATCACATCATCTTTACGTTTCTGCCCAGAATCGTGCTAAGTCTGTTCTTCGCTCTACTAAAAATAATTTCATCCATACTAAATGCTCTCAACTCTCCAACTCGAATTCTTCCCGCTCCTTCTGGCACCTTGCCAAAAATCTTTCTAACAACTTTACCTCATCATCCTTCCCTCCTCTTTTCTACTCTGATGGTTCTGTAGCTATTTCTTCTACTGATAAAGCAGATCTCTTTGCACAGACTTTCTCCTCCAGTTCCACCTTAGACGATTCTGGTGCTGTTCCTCCATCACTTTCCCCCTCTGACTTCCTCATGGCTGACATTAAAATTTCTTCAGCTGATGTATTTTCTGCCATCACTGGCCTCAGTACTAACAAGGCATATGGGCCTGATGGGGTCCCTCCTGTTGTTCTCAAGAACTGTGCTTCTGTGCTTACACCCTGCCTAGGCAAACTCTTTCGCCTTTGTCTGTCAACTTGTACCTTTCCTTCTTGCTGGAAGTTTGCTCTCATTCAGCCAGTCCCAAAGAAGGGTGACCACTCCCAACCTTCCAACTATCGTCCAATTGCTTTAACGTCCTGTATTTCAAAAATTTTCGAGTCAATTCTTAATAGAAAAATTTTAAGGCATCTTTCCTATCACAACCTTCTTTCTGATCATCAGTATGGCTTCCGTCAGGGACGCTCCACTGGCGATCTTCTCACCTACCTTTCAGACTCCTGGTCATCCTCCTTTCGGGACTTTGGCGAAAGCTTTGCCATTGCACTTGACATCTCAAAGGCTTTCGATTGAGTCTGGCATAAATCTTTAATTTCCAAACTGCCCTCCTACGGTTTCTATCCTTCTATCTGTGCCTTCATCGCTAGCTTCCTTTCTGGTCGTTCTATAGCCGCTGTTGTAGACGGCCATCGTTCTTCTCCTAGATCTATCAACAGTGGTGTTCCTCAGGGCTCTGTCCTATCACCAACTCTCTTCCTTTTATTCATCAATGATCTTCTAAGCTGTACATCTAACCCTTTCCACTTAAACGCTGATGACTCCACCCTTCACTTTTCCATTCGGTTCCCGCAACGCCCATCTCAATAGTTACTTCAAGAAACAAGGGATGAGGCTATGGCGCACCTAATGTCTGACTTAGCTCGTATCTCTGACTGGGGTAAAAATAATATGGTTGTCTTTAATGCATCTAAGACTCAGTTCTTACACCTATTAACCCGACAAAATCTTCCACAGGTATACCCATTAATGTTTAATAATATTCAGCTTAATCCTGCATCATCCTTGAACATGCTTGGGGTTTCATTTACTCGGGACTTATCTTGGAAAGATCATATTACATCTCTTGTAAAATCTGCTTCCAAGAGATTGGGTGTGCTAAGCCGACTCCGCTCTTTCTTTACCCCTGCACAATTGTTGACTCTATACAAAGGTTTTATCCGCCCCTGTGTGGAGTACAACTCTCATGTGTGGGGAGGCTCCCCACATACGGCTCTTCTCAATAGGGTGGAGTCAAAGGCTTTTCGTCTCATTAACTCTCCTCCTCTTACTGACTCCCTTCAACCTCTGTCTCTTCGCCGCACTGTTGCATCTTTATCTCTTTTGTATCGCTACTTTAATGGTCACTGCTCCTCTGAACTGTCTGCTTGCATTCCTCCACCTCTACGACGGGCACGTAGCACCCGTCTTGCAGCAAACTCTCATCCCTTTTCTGTCCAACTCTCTAATGCAAGAGTTAACCGTTACTCCCAGTCTTTCATTTATGCAACAGGTCAGCTCTGGAACTGTCTCCCTCTATCTGTATTTCCTGCTGCCTATGATCTCCAGTCTTTCAAACGCAGTGTGTCCAGGCATCTCAAAATGATCGGATCTTGAATTTGGCTCTCTATTGTATTTTGTTTTTCTCTTGGAGGGAACTGTTACTGTGGGCTCATGGCCTTTGGTTCCTTCTTCCTCGCATAAAAAAAAAAATAAAAGTCAGGTGCGGGTAAGGGGATGGGTCTATTATGATGTGGCAGGGGTAAACCAGCTCTGCTGTCGGGCCCTGCTGCAGATGTCACTTATTGCACTGCGCAGCTGATCTTCGTGCGGTGTGGTACAGTGAGGATCTGTCCCTTCTCCCCTCTGGGGCTAAGATGCAACTGAATGTGTTTGAATGGATGAGTAAATTGGGATTGTGTCGTCCTGTCTTAGCTACCTCCCTTTCCTTGGGGAAGCAGCCTTGGTAAATAGATATAATAATAATAATAATAATAATAATAATAACCCAATGAATAATAACTACAATAATAGCTATAGTAAGAGTAGTAGTAGTAGTAATAACAATAATAATAATAATAATAATAATAATAATAATAATAAATTATAACTACAATACTGTACTGGCTATAGTAGTAATTTCCTCTTTTTACATAAACAGAGTGGCAGAAAAAGACTGCACAAGTATTGGGCATTTTGCATTAAAAGATGTCACACAGTTTGTTAGTTGGTCCAAAGAAAAAGGAGCTTTCACTAATGTATACTCTGCACCTGAAGTGCCTGGACTGACCCCTACTTTTTTTTTTTTTTTTTTTTTTGTGTGAGGAAGAAGGAACCATAGGCCGTGGGCCCGCTATTATTGTTCGTTCCAAGGGAAAAACAAAATACAAGAGAGAGATAAATTCAAGATCCGATCATTTCGAGATGCCTGGACACACTGCATTTGAAAGACTGGAGATCATAGGAAGCAGAAAATACAGACAGAGAGAGACAGTTCCAGAGCTGACCTGTTGCATAAACGAGGGACTAAGAGTAACGGTTAACTCTTGCATTAGAGAGTTGAACAGACAAGGGATGAGAGTTTGCTGCTAGAAGGGTGTTATGCGCCCATCATAGAGGTGGAGGAATGCACGCAGACAGTTCAGAGGAGCTGCGAACATTGAAGTAGCAATACATAAGAGACAAAGATGCAACAGTGCGGCGAAGAGACAGAGGTTGTAGAGTCAGTAAGAGGAGGAGAGTTAATGAGACGAAAAGCCTTTGAATCCACCCTATTGAGAAGAGCTGTATGTGGGGAGCCTCCCTACACATGAGAGATGCACTCCACACAAGGGCGGATAAAACTCCTGTATAAAGCCAACAATTGTGCAGGGGTAAAGAAGGAATGGAGTCAGCTTAGCACACCTAATCTCTTGGAAGCAGATTTTACAAGAGATTTAATATGATCTTTCCAAGATAAGTCCCGAGTAAATGAAACCCCAAGCATGTTCAAGGATGATGCAGGATTAAGCTGAATATTATTAAACGTTAGTGGGTATATCTGTGGAAGTTTTTGTCGGGTTGATAGGTGTAAACACTGAGTCTTTGATGCATTAAAAACAACCAGATTATTTTTACCCCAGTCAGGGATACGAGCAAAGTCAGATATTAGGTGTGCCATAGCCTAATCCCTCGTTTGCTGAAGTAATTGCTGAGATGGACGTTGCGGGATTCGGGAACCGAATGAAAAGGTGAAGGGTGGAGTCATCAGTGTATGAGTGGATAGGGTTAGATGTACAGCTTAGAAGGTCATTGATGAATAAAAGGAAGAGAATTGGTGGTAGAACAGAGCCCTGAGGAACACCACTGTTGATAGATTGAGGAGAAGAACGATGGACGTCTACAAAAGCGGTTATAGAACGATCAGAAAGGAAGCTAGAGATTAAGGCACAAATAGATGGATAGAAACCGTAAGAGGGCAGTTTGGAAATTAAAGATTTATGCCAGACTCGATCGAAAGCCTTAGAGATGTCAAGTCCAGTGGCAAAGCTTTTGCCTAAGTCCCGGAAGGTGGATGACCAGGATTCTGAAAGGTAGGTGAGAAGATCACCAGTCGAGCGTCCCTGACGGAGCCCATACTGATGATCAGAAAGAAGTTTGTGATAGTACAAATGCTTTAAAATTTTTCTAAAAAGAATTAACTCAAAAACTTTTGAGATACAGGATGTTAAAGCAATTGAAAGATAGTTAGAGGGTTAGGAATGGTCACCTTTCTTTGGGACTGGCTGAATGAGAGCAAACTTCCAGCAAGAAGGAAAGGTACAAGTTGATAGACAAAAACGAAAGAGTTTGCCTAGGCAAAGTGTAAGCACAGAAGCACAGTTCTTGAGAATAACAGGGAGGACTCCATCAGGCCCATATGCCTTATTAGTACAGAGGCCTGTGATGGGAGAACATACATCAGCTGAAGAAATTTTAATGTCAGCCATGAGGGGGGGAAGTGATGGAGGAGCAGCACCGAAATCGTCTAAGGTGGAATTGGAGGAGAAAGTCTGAACGAAGAGGTCTGCTTTATCTTTCTATCTATCTATTGCCAGACGCCTCAATCCTGTTTGGGGTGGCCACAAACAAATCGCCTCCAAGTCGCCGTGTCCCCCGCCATTTCACTGCCCTGCTCCCAACTCACACCCCCCTCTCTCATATACCTCTCCACCCCCATCCCTCCATCTCATCCTCGGCCTCCCCCTCCCTCTTCCCCCCTCCACCTCACTCACATACACTCTCTTCGTCAGTCTTTCACCCTTAATCCTCTCCACATGGACAAACCACCTCAGTGTGTTCCCCATAACGCTTTCTATCACATCCACATCCACACCACAACGCTCCTTTATATCCTCATTCGTCAGCCTGTCTCTCCATGTGACTCCACAGGCTCCTCTTAAATAACTCATTTCCACTGCTCTCACTCTTGACTTGTGTCCTTCCAACAACGTCCAAGCTTCACTTCCATACATTAGAGTTGGTGTCACAATACTGTCATGCAGTAACTTTTTCACTTCCATGCTCACTTCCCTGTTTCTTATCACTCCTTTCAAAGAACCAGCAACCTTTCTTCCCTGCTGTACCCTTTCAAGCACTTCACCCTCCAAACCTCCATCCTTACTCATCACACTACCCAAGTACTTAAACGTACTCACATTTTCCAATTCCTTACCATCCAACCTCGCTGTACATTCACTGACTTCACCTCTCTAAAAGGCCATCACTTTATTCTTCCCTACATTCACCTTTAGATTCCGTTTCTTACACACTCTCCCAAACTCATCAACCAAGCCTTGCAGCTCCCCTTCGTCTTCGCTCAACAACAGAGTATCATCTGCAAACAACAGTACATGGAGTTTCCAAACATTACCCTCTCTCACCAGGGCCACTCCAACATCCACTACCCTACCTTGTACCTCTTTTATTACCCCATCCATGTACAGATTGAACAACCATGGAGACATGACACATCTCTGTTTCAACCCAACTTTCAAAGAGAAAAATTCACTTAGTTCACCATCCACACGCACTGCAGCCTTAGCACCATCGTACATACTCTTCACAGCATTCAACAACTTCCCATCTACTCCATATATTCTTAACACTTTCCACAATCCTTGCCTATCCACCCTGTCATATGCTTTCTCCAAATCCATGAAAGGCGAATACAACTTCTTTCCCTTCTCTAGAAACTTTTCCACTAAAGATCTAAGAATGAATATCTGATCTACAGAACCTCTTCCCTTCCTAAAGCCTCCCTGTTCTTTTCCAACTAATTTCTCTGTTCTTTCTCTAACTCTGTGAATAAGTATCCTACCATACACTTTTTCTATTATACTAAGAAGACAAATGCCTCTATGATTACCACACACTTCTTTTTCCCCTTTTCCTTTGCACAAGGGAATAATTATACCTGACTTCCAATCCTCCGCGACTCTACCTTCCTCCCAGGCCAATCTGCACATCTTCCACATCCATTCTACTACTATCTCTCCCCCGTGCTTCAGCATTTCACCACACACTCCATCAATTCCTGGGGCTTTCCCCGATTAAACTTTCTTCATTGCTTCCACAACTTCTGTCCTACTGATTTCTTCCTGTCTTCTCACCTCCCTCCTTCTCTCAGACATTCCCCAGCCACTTATACTCGCATTACTTCCATCCTCTATGTTCAACAATTCCTTAAAGTGTTCTCTCCATTTGCTCACTTTTTCTCCCTTCTCCACTAGTAATCTACCATTTTTATCTTTCACTCCCCTGCTAACTTCACTTCCACCCTGTCTTACTCTTTTCACCTCTTTCCAGAACATTTTCTTACAGTCCCTCCACTTTACACTGAAATTCCTTCCAAGTTCCTCATCCACTCTCTTCTTACTCTCTCTTACTAATCTTTTCACCTCTCTCTTTCTTTCTACATATAACTCTCTCTTCCGCCTCTCATCTTCTTCCACGCCCCTATATCTCATCCATTCATTGTATGCTTTCTTTTTTTGTGCCACAGCCTGTCTCACCTCTTCAGTCCACCACGCTGTTCCTTCCACACACCACATCACATGCTGCACATATTTCTTCTGTAAATAGCCTACAAACACCTTCCACGTCTCCCATCTGCTCCAGTTCATATTTGGCCAATCGTTTCTCCACTTCTCTCTTATACTCTGCCTTTTTCTCATCCTCTTGTAACCTTTCCACTCTCCTTGCAACTACTCCTTCCTCTCGTCTTTCCCTTCTTCTATTCCTCCATCTTACTTGAATCCTAATTCTGGCCACCACCAAGTAGTGGTCAGAAAGTCCAATCCCCCAACCTCTATAAGCTCTTGCATCCATTACACATCTTCGCATCCTTTCATTCACACACACATAATCAATCATTGCCTTCCTTTCATTCAGTCCACCACCCACCACCTTTATGCCTGAAGAGGGTATTGGCTATCACCAACCCCCTCCCAGCACAAATGTCCACTAACACACTCCCATTCTCATCTATCTCAGCAGGCACACCCCACTCACCAACTATTCCATCCACCTTCTCATTCCCAACTTTACCATTCATATCACTGATCAAAAACACTCTCTCATTCCTTCCAAACTTTTCCACGCACACTTCTACATTTGTCCAGAACCCTTCCCTCACTCTTCTAGCACGATCTTGCATTGGCGCATACACACACATAATCGCCCACATTTGTATTCCAACTTACAACTTTACCCACACAATCCTTGACCCAACTGATCCATACTGTCTTATGCTCTTCTCCCATCTTTTACTCACAACTATACATACTCCTTCCTTTGCCTCTCATTCTCACCTACTCCTGCACATATACCCCATCCATACTCCCATTCTCTCACACTTTCTCCTCTCCATTTTGTTTCAGTTATTCCACATACATCCACTTTCGCACCCTCAAGCACCTGGACAATCTCTCTTTCACCTCATCATTCGCTCCCCTTACATTCCACGTTCCGATAACCATGTCCTTTGTCCGGTCCTTGGTCATCATCGTTTGATCAGTCCTTGTCCGAGGCTTATTGTTTGTATTTTTAGTTAGTTGTTTTCCGGGAAGGAGCACTAACCTTTTGCCAACCCTTTTAGTCGCCTTTTACGACAAGCAGGGATACTGGAGGAGTATTCTTGAAAAAAAACCCTGCAGAAGAAATAGCTACAGAGTCTTCAGAGTAGAAAACAGAAGGGAAGGATGATGAGTTAAAGTTGTTAGAAAGGTTTATGGCAAGGTGCCAGAAGGAGCAGGAAGAATTCAAGTTGGAGAGTTGAGAGCATTTAGTACAAATGAAATTATATTTAGCAGAATGAAAAACAGACTCAGCACGATTCCGGGCAGAAACGTATAAAAGATGTGATTCAGGGGTGGGTTGGCTCTTGTACCGTTTAAAGGCCCTCTCCTTGTAGTAGACGGCATTAGAGCAAGTGTGATTAAACCATGGCTTTCTTGCATTAGTCAAAGGAAATGAGAAAGGAATGTATGCTTCCATGCCTGAGAGAATACCCTCTGTAATGCGCAAGGCACACCCAGATGGCTCCCGGTCATGAAAGCAATAATCATTCCATGGAAAATCAAAGAAGTACTGCCTGGGGTCCTCCCAATCAGCAGCTCAAAAGTACCACAGACGACATTTCTTTGGAGGGTCCACAGTCCGTACTGGAGAGATAGGACAGATTAAGGTGATAAGGTTGTGACCAGAGGAGCCCAAAGGAGAGAAAAGATTAACAGTGTAAGCAGAAGGATTAGTTGTAAAGAAGAGGTCAAGTATGTTGAAGCTCTCTCCAAGGCAGTCAGGGATACAGGTCAGGTGCTGTACAAGCTGCTCTAGGTCATTAACGATAGGAAAGGTGTAGGCTTGTTCACCAGGTGGATCAGTGAAAGGAGAGGAGTGCCAAAGGTGGTGATGAACATTGAAATCTCCTAGAATAAAGGAGAAATGGATAGAATGTGTTCCATCGTAGAAGTAAGATAGTCAAAGAATTTCTGATAGTCAGTAGAATTAGGAGATAAGTATACAGCACAGATATATTTAGTTAGAGAATGACAGGAAAGCCAAAGCCAGTGTGTTGAAAATTCAGTAGATTCGAGTTCAGGAACACAAGAGCAAGATTAGTCGTTGCTTATATATACAGAACAGTCATCATTGGCTTCGAAATGGGTATAGAGAAAGTAGGAGGATACAGAAAAGGGTCTGCTGTCAGTTGCCTCAGATAGCTGAGTCTCAGTTAGAAAAAGAAGGTGAGGTTTAGAGAAGAAGAGGTGGTGCTCAACAGATCGAAAGTTAGAAGAAAGGCCGCGAATGTTGCAGAAATGATGAAGAAGAGAATCAGACAGTCGTTCCAGGCAGCTCGAGTCGTCACCGGGAGAGGGGCGGAAGGTGGGGGCATTTATGCCCCTCCCCCCGGGGACTCCGAGGCCACGTGTTGTGCTGGCATGTTTTTTTTTCTTTTATTTGGGAAAAGAATGTGTAGTGTGTAGGCTACTGTGCATGTAGTTTGGTTTTGATAGTTAGAGAAACTTGTATTGGAGAGCATGGTGGCCTACTCTCCGTGTTACTGAGACACTGAAAAAGTTCAGGAAAGGGTAGTAGTACTACCCTCAATGCTTCCTTGCTGTGATGTCACGCCACATGAGACCAGGTACCATGTACTCTGGGGCTGCACTGCGGGTATTGCGTTTTCTATGGTAGTGGTAACTATTGCAAACCACTCAAAATAGGTAGATATTTGTTCTTTTTCTAAGAATTTATATGTAGTACAAGAATATATTGGTATTCACACAATAATATTGGCAATATAAGTGTTGTTTCACTCACTGAACACATCAACATACCGCACCTTCCTTGGCGATGTTACCTCCTCATTACTTCTGCTTGTTTCTTCCTCTCGCGCCACATAATCTTTGTCCTCCATATCATCATCGATTGGGGAATCACTCTCGCCTTGAATTTCATACCTTGGAGTGACATGTCTTTACTGGCCAGGTTACTACTAACAGGTGAGTTGCAGAGACAATGCCATGTGGCGGGGGGTTACGCAGGGTAAGGCAGTGTCCCCGCCTGGCGGCAGGTAGAGGAAGGTGTCCCGCGCATACGTACTGAAAATGAAGCACGAAATTTGAAAAAAATATACAAATGACGGACCTCGCAGTTGCTAAATGTATGGGTACGTGGTTAGGACTAAGCGTGACAAAACGTTGCAAGGTACCCATATTGGAACAAAGCAGGTTAATGCTCCCTTCTCTCTTCGTGAATTATCGTCTTCACTTAACTCCTGTAAAAATACAAATGAAGGACTCAATGGTGTTCATTACGCTATGTTAAAACACCTCTCCCCACCAGCCACATCCTTTCCCTTGGCTCTTTATAATAAATTCTGGGCTGGTTTCTTTCCGTCTGACTGGCGTATAACGATCATCCTTTCTTAAGGCTGGTAAACCTGGACACCATCTTCAAGATTACCATCCTATAGCCCTGACTAGCTGTTTATGTAAACTGCTTGAACTGATGGTTATTACTAAACACATGTGGCACCTTGATTCCCATAATCTTCTTTCCCCCTTACAGTTTGGGTATCGCAAAGCATGCAGCACCTTAGATTCTCTTCTTAATCTCGATATTACATCTGCTCTGCTTTTTTAATTCCGCTAGTTGGTCATTGCCATCTTTTTTAAAAATTTAGAAAACGTCTATGATATGGCATGGAGGTATTGTATTCTTCGTTGCCTTCGCTCCCTTGGTCTGCATGGTAACATGGGTGTTTTTCTTCAATATTTTCTTTCCCTCTGAACCTTCCATGTCAGAGTCAGAGACCACCTCTCCCGTACCTTAACCCAGGATGAATGTATCCCCCAAGGCTGCGTCCATAGTACTACCCTTTTCTTGTAGCCATTGTATAAATGGCATTGTCTCTGCTCTATCCCCTTCTGTTTCGGCCTCTCTGTATGTTGATGATTTAGCTATTTACGTTGCAGATTTAGATCTGCCTTGGCTCCAATCCCTTCTTCAGTTTGCCTTCGATGCTGCCTCCACATGGACTACTACTCATGGTTTTCGTTTTACTACCTCGAAGTCCTGTGTGGTAACGTTTACTCATTAGTGAACAATACCACAGCCTTCTTTGTACTTATATAACATCCCTCTTTCCTACCGATCCTCTGCCACTTCTTGGTCTCACATTTGACTCTTCCCTCAAGCCTTCTTTCTTCATCGTCTTTGTTTGCTGCAAACGTTGTCATATCTTTCATGGGGTGCTGATCGTCACATCTATTCATCTTCACTCTGTGTTTATTCTTTCCAAAGTCCATTATGGTTGCCATGTCTATTTTCCTGCCTCCACTCAGACTCTTCCATAGCTTGATTCTGTTCATAATTTTAAACTTCATTTAGCTGTTGGTGCTTCTCGTTTGACTCCTGCTACAATTTTTTGTGTTGAATCTGGCATTTCCTCCCTTTCATATGGTCATTCTCTTTTCACTCTCATGTCCTATATACGTCTCCATCAGTTCCTTACAAGTAAGTTACTCCGCCCTCCTAGCCTTTTCCAAAGCTCTTTTCACTCGGTCTCCCATCTCCTCCTTCATTTTTCCCTTCATGTCCCCACCCTTCTTCAGTCTATTAATTTAGCTTTCCTCCTATCCTTCCACTACATCCAGTTTCCTTCCCACCCTGGCTCCTGTTTGCTGCGGTGGTCGGTCCTTCTTTTTCCCTTATTCTAAGTCTTTTCTTCCCACAGATACCTTTCGCTTCCTTTTTCTCAAACATATGTCCTGTCACTCTTCTGCCATGCATCTCTTTACTGATGGCTCTAAATTTTCTCATGGTTTTGAGTTTGCTGTCGTATTCCCGTCCCCCTCCTTCTCCAGTACACTTCTCTCCATTGCAAGTATCCTTACTGCAGAACAGTATGCTATTCTTTTTGCAATGAAGTTTCTTCCAAGGTTCTCTTCTTCCACCTCTGTTTCCTTCTCCGACTCTCATTGCTCTCACATCCATACACACCACACCTCCTTCTCATACTCTAATCACCCAAATTCAGGAGTGGCTGTTCCATCTTTCTGTGAGAAACAAATTGGTTCGCCTCTGCTGGGTTCCCAGCCATATTGGGATTACAGGTAATGAACAGGCTGACTCATTGGCACGGTCTGCTGCTCTCTTCTCTAGGTCTTCCCTCTACCCCATTCCGGCCTTTGATTGTTTTCCTCATCTAACCTGCCTCTGCCTTGATCGTTGGCAATCCTCTGGGACCAACAGATTCACAGCAAACTTCATAATGTTAAACCCTCTGTTCTTCCATGGCAAACATCAATCCACACCAATCGTCGATGGGAGACAATCATTGCTCGTCTTCAATTTGGTCATACTCGCCTGACTCATGGTCATTTGATGAGTCATGATCCTCAACCCAGCTACTCACACTGAAACTGCCCTATGACTATCCATTATCTTTTTCTTGATTGCCCGTCTACAATCCAACAACGTCTTGCAGAGTTCCCCTTCCTTCTCTCACTACATCAGACCACACAACTTACTGATTTCATAGGTGACATTAACTGTTTCTGTTACCAGTATTTTCACTTTTCTTACTGCACTTCTTATCATCTAATACACTATAGCAGTAGGCGTGTGTGTGTGTGTGTGTGTGTGTGTGTGTGTGTAATTCACCGGGTCGGTCAGGATCACTTGATGGTCGTGATTGTCAGCTTTTTACCCTCCCGGAAGGGAGCTGAGAGCTCATATAGTCCGATCTAAGGGCAAGGCTGTGACCTTCACACACGCACACACCCGTCCCCTTGCTCAAGGGGGACAGTAACCACCCACTTTGTCAGTGAAACTTTTCGCAACCTGAGCGAGGCGCGAACTCCCGTCCACCCGTTGGCAAGCGGGAACGTTACCACTGCACCAGCGAGCGGTGTGTGTGTGTGTGTGTGTGTGTGTGTGTGTCTGTGTGTTTTGGCCAGCTGAAACTACACATTCAAGTCACACCAAAATTGGCACAAATATCGCAAAAACTTCGCTGATGTGAAAAAAATTGGTCCTCTCATGATTAAAAAACTTTAACTATATTTAATGAGTGATCACTTTTTGACCAAAAAATGCTGCTCCAGGTGCCCAGCATAGGATCTCCATAGATTTTTTTGCCCACAGGTATAACTAAAATGTATTATAACAGCGTGAGACCCCTCTGCAGGAGCAAGTGCGAGGGGCCCAAAGGGCCCCTCGCACTTGTAGGCCTACTATAGCACTAGCCGCGTGTGTGTGTGTGTGTGTGTGTGTACTTTGGGCAGCCGAAACTACATTTTCAAATCGCTCCAAAATTGGCACAAAATACGCAAAAAATTCACTGATGTGAAAAACTTGGTACCATCACGATTGAAAAATTTTTACTGTATTTATAAAGCGATCACATTTTGACCAAAAAACGCAACTCCCGAAGCCCGGCACAGGATTTCCGTAGAATATTTTGCCCAGAGGTAGAACTAAAATAAACTTTTGCAGTAGCTGTGTGTCTTTGTGTGTACTTCGGACTTGCGTTTGGACAACTTGGGTTCCATTCCCGAAGCTCCAAATAACACGATCAATTGATTAGCTGCAAAAAAATCCAAGTGACAACGTTACACAAGAACAGGACATAAACGTGCGAGCCCTCCGCAGGAGCAAGTGTGAGAGGAGCGAAGGGCCCACGAGCACTTGAACATTTACAGTAACTATCTAGCAGCTTCCCTCTACCTTAGTGCCATTTAGTCATATTCTGGCTTGGTGCTAGTTCTACATTATTTCGTTCTTACAAAAAGGTCTTAGTTACTATCGACCCATTAGCTTATTTCCACTTATTTACAATCTCTTAACTAAAGTCCTTATGAAGAGAATAACAACAAATTATGAAGAAAACCAACCTAGTGGGCAGGCAGGATTCTGAGACGGGCACCGACTACTTATCATCTACACACAGTAAAGCAGGTAACTGAGAATACCACAGGGTATAATGAACTGTTGTGCTTCCTTTCTTTGTTTCTTATAAATTACGAAAAGGCTTTCCTAAATAAGAACATTGTAAAACTGCTTAAAACCATATAAAAAGAAGGAACTGCCTCAGTTAAAGTATATAAAGATTTAAGACTGGGAAGACTGGCCATTGAGGAGATACAATTTTTGCAGAATTATTTTCATCATGCGTGGAAAGTATTTTCAGGAAGCTAGAATGGGAAAACAATGGAATAAACATATATGGAGAAACTTAAATATTTAAGATTTGCAGATGACATTGTCCTAATCTCAGAATCAGCAGAGACTTTGCCTGAAATGTTAAATGGCCTAAACAGAGAAAGCCTCAAAGCAGGGCCAAAGATGAACCAGAGTAAAACTACTGTTTAACCCAAATACACCAAAAGTGCCATCAGAAAAAGCAAAGAAATTCTTGATAAAGTCAAGGAATACAATTGCTTGGCGAAAATACTAAAACCAATGAAAGACCATGACAGCGAAAGAAAAAGACACATTACAGTACAGTTGAATGGAAAGCTATTGGCAAACATAGAGACATCATGAAAAGTAGCTTGCCAATATATATTGTTAAGAAACGAGATTTGCCTGTTAGGTAGCCGGGATGTTTTTCGACGTTTCCCGATTTTTACCGTAGGTTCGGGTACGAGTCAGAGTTGCCAGTTGCCTGCTGTTTGTGAGCGTAGGCTAGTTGTTTCACAAGTTATGCATTAATTTTTGTGTTCTTTTGCTTTATAATGTTTTATTAATGTGATTGCTTGTTAATTATGTAATTCAAGTCAATGTGCTAAATAATTTACACTGTTATGTAATATAAGAATTCTGGCATATTTTGGATGTCTCCAAGTTGATAAATTTTGCCAGTCGAGTGTGTACTCGAAGTTTCGAGAGTACTGCAAGCTTATATAAGGATGGGGAATTCAGTTGGTTTTCGGTTCAGTTTGAGTGTAGTTCAGTGTCACTGCAGTGCTTGTGGAAATAGTGAAGTGTTATTGGCAAGCATTAAGCGTCAGTGTAGTGCAGTTTGTATATTTTGGGTACTTGTTGGCAAACAGGGACGTACCATTGTCAAGCATTAAATGTAACTGCAATTAGTAAAGTATGTATAACTCCAGTGCTTGTGAAAACAGTGAAGTTGGAAAGCATTAAGTGTAGTTATTTAGAAAATAAAGACAGTGAACTTAAGAAGCCAGTGTTTATCTTCACCTCAGCTGATCTTGTGTGCAGTACACCAAGAGGCTGACCATAGGAAGAGCAACTCACTGGGCAACGTCCTTACTATACTGAACTACTGTTGTTGGAGCCTGTGGAAGTGTGGGAAGAGGATGCAACAGTATGAAACGAAAAGTATATGACGAATATAATATAATCCCAGCGATGATTATGGTTGTGAGAGAGAAACTAATAAAATCAGTGTAGTGTAGTAGGGGTAGGCAGCCCCGCCCAGGGAAGTACTACCGCCAAGGTTACGGGAGACTCAAGGAATAGCCTGGATTCCATTTTCTCTCCTAGGACTTGGTAGTTGGTTACACATCTTTTTGCCTCAAACACCAGAGGGCATCAGTATGCCCTCTTTACACAACATACACATCCACATTATATTACATTACCTAAAACCAGCTATCCTCTCTCCAAAAAACACCGATCTTGTCATTACATATCATACCCATTCAACAATACATCCCTGTTCTCCCCTCCATATAAAGAACCATGGCTGCTGCTATACAGGGAATCAGTGTGGTGGTTTCTCGGATGACCACTACCGGCAGGGCTGGGTTGTCTGCACAGGGCCCTCCCGGTCGTCATCAAGCGACTGTGCCACCTCCAGTGTTGCGGCACCCTAAATCTGCTCATCAGTGTAGTAAAATTTTCTTTTGCGGTACAAGGGGACTTCACTCCAACATCAACTCTGTTAAAATTTCCTCCAGTTTGAATCCCCTGATTTGCTATTTCTGACAGACACAAATAAGCTCCACTGATTTAGCAAGATTTTATTTTCCTGGTTATATCTTGATTCAAAATTTCAGGCCCAAAGGAGGCGTATGTTGCCTTGCTAAATCGGAAATTGCCCTGGAGGAGATCACTAAATTTAATTGTCCATATTTCGACTATTCCATATACAAATTAAATTCGTTTGGTAAAATTAGGTATTTCTGTTGTGTTTATCGTTCCCCTAATGCCCCTTCAGAGCCGAGTTTATTTGACTCTCTGTCTTCACAACTAAGTGTCCTTAACATTAATACTGCATCAGAAATTACTATTCTGGGTGATTTTAATGTCCATAATGTCGAATGGCTCACTTATTCACCCAGAACTGATGACTTTGGTCTTGAATGTAAGCTATTTGCAGACTCATTTAATCTCACCCAGTTAATCAGTCAACCCACCCGTGTACCAGACAACCCCAATCAAAATCCCCACCTATT
The DNA here is from genome assembly GCF_032717465.1 of Coenobita brevimanus. Taxonomy (NCBI): domain Eukaryota; kingdom Metazoa; phylum Arthropoda; class Malacostraca; order Decapoda; family Coenobitidae; genus Coenobita; species Coenobita brevimanus. The sequence goes on along the minus strand of NC_136961.1, from coordinate 26,606,137 downwards.
GGACTTGTTTCTAACAACCAATTCAGTTAATTGTAATGTCGAAGTGAAGTCCCCCCTCAGATCCTTGGATCATTGTCTGATTCAAGCCACCAGTTTCACACCTACCACACCCTCCCACTCTGAACCTGTCATGATGACTAAATGGCACTACGACAGGGCAGACTGGGAGGGATTTCAAAATTTTCTCATGGATGTTCCTTGGACCTCTTTTTTCTCCCATGATGCAAATTCCACATTGGGCCACATACAGGATTCCATTAAAGTCGGCATGGAAACATTTATTCCCCATCACATTTACAGAAAAAGATGTAATTCTCCTAAATGGTTTGACCACAATTGTGATAGAGTAACAGGACATAAAACAATAGCCTATTATACTTATACAAGGACAAAAACCAAAGAAGCCTTTAACTATTATAAATATACCAGAAACCATGCCAAAACTATTATCAATCTTTCTAAATTAAACTTTTTACATAGACAAGCTAACAAACTACTAAATAATCCAAATGATAACAAAATATTCTCGTCAACCCTTAATTCATTCAAAACTATCTTCACTACCACGTCTTCCATTCCACCATTACAGTCCCTCAATGGAAATCTAGTAAGTGACCCACGCAGAAAAGCCAACTTTCTTGTTGACATTTTTTCAACTAACTCAACCCTAAATTCAGAAAATCATAATATTCCTGTACTTGATTTTGATTCCCCTCAAATACCTCCTTTCATGATTCACACCAGATATGTACAAGCCGTATTACAGAATCTATCAGCAGACAAAGCCACTGGTCCAGATGAAATTCCTTCAATAGTACTTAAAAATTGCTCCTCAATGTTGGCTCCTGTATTGACCAAAATTTCCGCTTATGCATCCGTACCTCAATTTTTCCAGCCACTTGAAAGGAAGCAAATATCCATCCTGTTCCTATAAAGGGGACAACTTCTGATCCATCAAACTATAGACCAATTGCAATAACTTCTGTTCTCGGTAAAGTTTTTGAGACACTAATTAACAAACACATAGTCAAGCATCTAGAAATCAATAAATTGATCAATGATCGGCAGTATGGATTTAGACAGGAACGTTCTTTGCCTTCTTACCCATCAGATTAACAAAACAATAGACCAACATGGTGAAACACATACAGTAGCACTTGATATTTCTAAGGCATTTGACAATGTATGGCGCACCAGGCCTTATTGTCTAAGATGTCACACTATGGCATTGCATTGTAAGGACTCCATATTATAAATACAATTAATTATAGAAAACATGATAGAAAGATAGATAGATAGACAGAGCACCAGGCAAGCCTGGGAACGGGAGATGAGCTTGCAAGTGTAAGTGAGGAAATGTTGACAATACATCAGAAGCAGCAAGTCAGGGGATGAGATAGGTAGTGTGTCAGCGAGATAAGCATGCGAACAATGCCTAGTGACCATACACACACATACATACATACTCACACACAGGCTTCTAGAACATTTCAACAACAGTGTAACACACGTGACACTACCCCTGCTACACCAGAATTTAGGAAGCAGAGCTCAGAAGGAGGCTAGCTATAGAACCAACAGGTAGTGGAGAGAGTGAACAAGAAAAGGGGTCCAACTAGACTTACTTAGTATATTAAGTCTCTGTAATACATACACTGCTCAACTTAAGACTTTCTCTGAAGATAAATCAGGATCAACTCCCTGTATTCATCTTTAACTCCTACTGCTATTCAATTATCAAAATAATAAAAACTCAAGACTCACCTATTACAAGAAAAGAGTCACATTGGAGGCAGCGAACGTACGAACCTCATCTACGAATCTACAGTGAATTTCTACAAAAGCAGGCGAGACTCTACAAGATTAGCTTCAGTTCTGCAGTGAATTCCTACAGCCTACAAGCCTATGAGCCTACAAATCTACAAAAGCAACTCCCTAATCTTCACATAACTTCAAGCGGCAGCAAGAAGAATAAAAAACAAAGCAAGTAAAGAAAAAGAAAGACCAAAGCAACAAGCACACAAAACCCCAACACTCTCTCCCACCTACCTCCATCGCTGATGCAGAGGTCAAGACACACAGCAAAACTCCAGAGCCACATTTATAATGCATCTTACTCACTTTTCTTCACCCAGGTTACGCATCGCTACTCAGTTACTCACCACAGCTACCAGTGTGGGAAGCCGACGTCACCATGTGTATCTGCTGAGATGACATCACCACTCGAGTTTGCTGACACAAGGCCACGCCAATCAACGTGTGACTGACACCAGGCACTTCTCACCCACTACTTATTACTTATTATTCACATAGCTCCTACTCATACTAATTTATTTCCACAATATTGAGTTAGAAATTCGACGTTCTATGCTGAGGTTTGCATGTGACTACAGCTGTTAACCACCACATGCACCAGGCCATGGAATTTCCTGAGTAATATCGTCCATCAACACAGCCCTAGAATTATCAAGAGATCTTCACTCAACCCTGCATTTTTCTTCCGAGATCGACAGTTGCATCGACACACCTCTCCGATCTGTATCAAGTGGGTGAAATTATACTTACTCATTTCTTCTCAGTGCTAAAATTAGGTATATTCAACTCCTTTACTTATTTCTATATATACACTTATACACTCACTGTCTATCATTTATTACAACTCATTTACTCATCTATTTAGTTAGGACATAAACAAAAGGCGTATTTCATAACACCATACCTTAATGACAGGGATATTTTCGCCACCACCCACGTTAATACTAGATGATAAACAATTAGCTCCAACAGCGGATCCACAATTAGGAGAGCACCAAGGCAACACACCAATTGTACAAACCTCAACACAAACTAAAGATCAAGAAACAAATACGTCAGTTCTGGATGATGAATGGGAAACCCCCTCTGATGTAGCAAGTGAGGACTTTGTCGCTGACTTGCACACATATGACAATATACTTAACAGGGTTCACCGTTCAGGCCTTGTGTAAATTACCTGATAGGACTCTTAAGATTGCCAAGACGATCGCTTACACCCCAGGCATGTGCTTACTAGACTTAATGAACGAGGTAGAGATGCAGTGCAGTAAAGCAGGGATGATCGACACACACGCACATTCTAGTAGAATGAAAGTACCTGAGACAGTATCAGCTGTGAAAACATCTACACCGACCCCAAACAGAGAACAAAATCGATTGCGACCCGAAAGCAAGCAGAGCAAACAACTAAACGTTGAGGGTTCGATGACAAGCACCAGGCTACAGGGAGTTTCATAAGTTTATGGGCAGCCCGAGCAGATCTCGTGCCACATATGGGAAGTCACCTAATAGGTCACAGTCAAGAGATAGGTCCATTCTATGTCATTATTGTGCAAAACCAGGGCACACAAGAAATGAATGCTTTATCAAAACAAAAGAGGATAGACAAAAGACACAAGGATTTGGTCCTTACTGCAGGCATCATAGATACCAAGGGCACTGGACCAGTAGCTGCAAAACAGTAGAAAAAATTGTGTCTATGTTCAAATCGTGGGAAGACCAAGTCATGACAAAAAACGAACAAATGTAAAGAAAAGCAAGTCTAAAATTCACATAGGAGGCATGTTGGGAAATGAGTGTATCTTGATACCAGCTGTATGTGACGATCAAAACGTTTCCTTATTTTTAGACACAGGCTCTCCAGTAAACTTAATAAAACAAGAAGAAATAAATAGAATTTTTAAAAATAAGAAGTAACTTTTCTGGAAGAAGCTGATTTAGATATATATACGGTATATGGAAAAAAAATTACAGTAAAAGGTATGATAAGGTTAAATATCAGTTTCACAGAGACTACAAGACCATTCTCTGCATTTTTCTATATTGTTGAAAACTTAGCAGTTAAAGCTCTTATGTTAATGGGCTTAAGATGCATGAGAGCAGAGAACATAACTTTACTCCCACAAATGAATGGAATAGACTTTGACAATAAATTCATAGAGGAAATACCATCAGAGCCCTCACCGATTAGTAAAAGAGAACCAAAAAGAATTGGTAATATTAAAAGCTTAAACAAACATACACAAACAGATGAGTGTATAGATCCACTCACACCACCAGCCCCAGCCTCCAGAATTAGAGACCCAGATAACAGTACTGATTTATCAGTTCTTCCCACCCATCTCACCAATGATTTACTCATACCACCTAATTCCTACATGAAAGTTAAAATAAAGAGCAAATTACGGAATATTACTGTTCTTGTCTTAGAAAAATTATGTAAAGTAAAGGGATTGTCAGTAGAAAACGCATTATGTCAGATGAATGACAAAGGGCAAACTCAGATATTCATAATTAATCACATGAATGGGGAAGTTCAGTTGAAGAAGGGGACATGCATAGTTAATATTGAAAAATGTCCCCCCCTTGTGAAGGAAATAGTTATAGCTGGAGTGACAAGTGAGATAAAATCTACGGATAGAGAAAGCATAAAAGAGAATTTAATTCACTCAGGTGAATGTGATAAAGAAAATGATTTGTTAACCCTGCTGGAAACACACAGGGACACTGTAGCATTACCCGGAGAACAATTAGGGTGTACTAACCTGATTAATCACAAGAGTAATGTGCACCCAGAAACACCACCAATTTTCGTACCAGCCTACCGCATCCCACACTCCCAACGTACACTTGCAAATCAGTATGTCGATGAAATGTTAAAACTTGGAATTATTGAACCTTCAGTCTCCCCGTGGAATGCCCCATTATTCTTCGTGCCCAAACGAAATGGAGAAATGCGTGCGGTAGTAGATTACTGTAAACTAAACATTCACACAATCCCAGACCGATTTCTCATGCCATTGCTAACCGACGTTCTACAGAATATTGGACCGGAAAATAATATATTTTCCACAATCGATCTATTAAATGGCTATTACCAAATACCGGTTGAAGAGGAGTCACGTAAATACACTGCCTTTTCCACAAATAGAAGACACTACAAATATACAAGGATGCCGCTGGGACTGAGGACAGCCCCAGGGACATTCCAGCATCTTATGAATTACGTATTGTCCGGAATTTTAGGACAAGGAATATTTGTTTATCTTGACAATATTATAATCGCAACGAAAAATATTACACAACATCTCAAGAAATTAGACTTACTCTTACAAAAGCTTTGTGATGCTGGTTCAAAAATTAAGCTTTCTAAATGCAAATTTTACTTTATCTCCTTAACCGCGGGGCATTACTTTCGTGATGCTTGGGAGCAAGGGATCATACCGCGGGCCCTCACTTTTGTGATTCTGTGTTATTTTGAATTCACCCGGGCTTTCAAGTGGTGGCTTGTATCATGTATCAGTGCTGCCTATGTCCAACACTAGTCAGCACTCCTAATCTCATCTGTACTCCCATCCATTGTTGACAATTTAACCATTACTCCCCGTTCTTGACTCCCCTCCCTACCTCCCCTCTATTACCCTATCCTCTCGCCTGCCCGGCCGTGCTATGCTAAGTAAATCTTCCTTGGAATTTATCACTGATTTCATCCATTGAAATAAGCCCTATGCCCTATTCTTATACCAAATAATATATACAAGAAAGAAATAAGGTAAGTGAGAGTGCCATACACCTAGAATTGGCTAGTTATCACCTGACAACACCTCATGTGCACTCGTTCGCTAATATTCGCTGTTTATTTCCCCTTGAACTATGCTGTATAATCTATTTTCGTAATAAAAATATATATAAGAAAGGAAGGGAGAAGCCTAAGTGATATTTACATTCACCTGGAACTACCTAATTATTGCAGGCCAATACACTGTATTCTACACTAAGTAATTCTTCCCTGGAATTTTCCACTGATTTCATCCATTGAAATAAGCCCTATGTCCTATTCTTATACCAAATAATATATACAAAAAAGAAATAAGGTAAGTGATAGTGCCATACACCTGGAACTGGCTAATTATCACCTGGCAACACATCACGTGCACTCGTTCGCTAATTTTCGCTGTTTATTTCCCCTCGAAATATGCCGTATAATATATTTTCGAAATAAATTTACATATAAGGAGGGAAGGGAGAAGCCTAAGTGATATTTACATTCACCTGGAACTACCTAATTTACTATGTATTGTCTTGGTTTCCTGCCAATCATTTCATTGCTATATATTAGCAGGTCTCACAAGACTAAAGTTGGTAGTATTGCACTCACCCAAGCCAGGCAGCAGGAGGCCACCACTATCAGTTCACTGTCATCTTTGAAAGTGGAGGTATGTCTGATTTTCTTCTGCTAACTTCCGCCGTTTTTCAGCCCCATGCAAATGGCCCTGTGACCTTTACCCCCTACTAAACCTCATGTGGAAAGAGGTAAAGGACTGAAAATTGATAAAAGAGTGACTACGATTTTTTTATTGAGTAAAACAGTGCACGTGGAATTGTAAATAATGTGTAAATAAGGTGTAAACAGCAAGTGAGAGCAATGAATGTAACTATACGTGAACAGTGGAAAATAGTTTTATAAGTTACTTCAAGTGACAGTGCATAACACAGTGTAAATAAAATAGAAATGTAAATAACGTAATTAAAATAGAGAACGTAAGTAGAAATGTAAATGAGTAGTATTATAAGAATACGAGTATATACCCTAGGAGTAATGAAAGTGAAAGTTTCATTCTAGCATGTCTGAATACTATGAGTTATGAGAGTGAAGGTGAAAGTGACATTCACTCTCAGTACTAGTATACAGGACGAGAAAGTGAATGCTACGTATTTTACTGAAAGAAATTGAATGCCTACAGTGACAATAAACTACTATTACTGAAGGAAACTTATGGATAAAGATTGTAGATATATATAAGTGTTATATAGTAATAGAAATATAAACTGTGAGTGTTTTTATGAATAATAAATGACAGAATACCAACAGTGAACTAGCGCAAGTGGGAAGGTCATACACGCTCGTAATTTTCATTGCTTTCACAGTGTTTTTTTTTTGGAGTATGGATCCCAAACTACTTGATAATCATAGAATAGTGTTTCTAGTGATAATATCTGGCTGTGGTAACCATATTACGGGTTGTCGGGAAGTGTGAAGTGGAGACTTCGTTACCCAAATTCAGAGGTCTCCACAAGTCCTACGGTAATCGATGAAGGCTCAACAAACATCCCAGGAGAAAGCTGAAGGTATGTGCCATATGCACGTGGAATGTTAATATTCTAGGACTAATAACTGATTTTTGACAAATTTTTTTTGAGAGTGTCGGAGCCTGAATATGCCCGCAGGACACGCAAAACATAGCAAAACAAGCCCACGGTGTAAGGGTTAAGGAAATAAATTTCTTAGGCCACAAATTAAGTTCTAATGGTATTCACACCACTGATGACAAAATACAGGCAATGAGAGATTTTCATGAACCCACTACGACTGACGAAGTTAGACAATTTTTAGGTCTAGCTGGGTGCTATAGGTCATTCGTACCACAATTCTCCCATATAGCCTTTCCTCTATTCCAGCTACTCAAAAAAGATGCTATATTCCAGTGGGAAGAAGAACAAAAAAAAAGAATTTAACAATCTAAAAATTAAACTAACAAATGCACCTTGTTTGGCATATCCGGATTTCACAAAATCATTTCTTATATGTACAGACGTATCAGTTAAAGGATTAGAGGCTGTACTGATGCAGGAAGATAAAAGAGGAAAGAATCACCCAATTGCATTTGTCAGCAGACAAACAAAAGGTGCAGAGAAAAATTATTGCACTATAGACTTAGAGGCACTTGCACTGGTTTTTGCATTAAAAAAGTTTCGATATTTGGTATATGGTTACGAAATACACTGATTCACCGACCATACACCACTAGTGGGTATGTTTAAAGAAAAACTCCTCTCTGGGAGGAGAGCAAGATGGAAATGTACAGTTGAAAACTTACAATGTACAAATTCATTATATACAAGGTAAAATGAACATAGTAGCTGACACATTATCTAGGAACCCGAACACAATTCAAGTCGCGGCATTAGAAATATCTCAAACCACAATATCACAAAAGCACAAAGACTTGACCCAATATGGTCTAAAGTTATATACAAGTTAGAAAGTGGAGATAACATACAATTACCCAAACTGCATGTACCACTCGAACAATTCACAATAGTCAATAATACTTTATACAAGATCAACCCGAAACAACCAAAAGGCCAAAGAAATACTAACCAGTTGGTAGTACCTAATGACATGATACCCCAGGTATTACGAACGATACACGATAGCCCACATGCAGGACATCCTGGAAAGGATAAGACATTCAAACAAGCCCAGCTGTTATATTACTGGCCTTCATTAGGAAAAGATATAAACAATCAAATAGACAGATGGGAATCATGTGCAAAACACAAAGGATATCCAATCACACCTGCACCGATGGGTAATTACCCTGTACCACATCAACCATGGCACGTTGTCACTGTTGATTTACTCAAGATGCCATTATCATACAATAATAACCAATATCTATTCGTAGCAACGGATCATTTTTCCCGTTATGTCATTTTAGCTCCAATTAAAGATAAAACAGCAGAGACAGTAGCAAAGGCAATAACAGATAATGTAATATGTCTCTTTACTACCCCAAAGGTACTAATAAGTGATAATGGAGGGGAATTTAATTCTGATATCTTACAAGAAATATGTAAACAATACATCAAAAAGGTTAATGTTTTAACCTATCACCCAGCATCTAATGGGTTAGTAAAGAGACAAAACAAAAAAGTATTAGATGTGCTACGACACATTCTCAATGAAAATTATGCAAGCTGGGATGATTGGATTCCCAGAGTAGAAGCCTCAATTAATGGATCTATAAATAAATCCATAGGTGACACACCACATTTCATTATATATGGGACAGATAAAAAACTACCATATGAGCTCCTAGAAGGTGACAATCTGCCCATATAGAATTACGATGATTACTCTAAACTCCGTTTACGTGAATTCCAGGACATACACAAAAGAGTCAAAAAACAATTAACGATGTCCAAGGAAGAAATGACGGAGACATTTAACAAGAAGGCAAGAGATTCACCTATCAGCTTAGGAGACATTGTTTATGGTATCATTCATACGAGAGACAATAAATTATCCCCATAATTTGAGGGCCCATACAGAGTAATTAACATAAAAGCAAACAAAGTTTTAATTAAGTCACTGTCTAGTGGCGAAGAGAAACAAGTTCATATTGACCATTTAAAACGAGTTTCAAGGTAACTATCCAATAATTATTCAGCATCGCATACAACCGAACAAGCGAACATAACTCAAGAAACCAATCAAGAAAACAACAATAATTAAAAAAATAAATTAAGGTCATATACCAAACAATCAAACATAGGTGCAACTGTTCCAATAAAATCTACAGTACATCATTTACGAGAATTAAATATCGATTTAAGCTCCTTCTGTAAATGAAAAAACAATCAACCATAACGCACATCATCACTATCATCGACCACAGCATGGCCATATTAGGAAATTAATAGATTTTTTTGTCGGTAGGTAGCGATGAAGGGACTTATGCTATGGATTTTCCTCTACATAGCAAGAGGATATGCGCACTTAGACCCCCAACATATAGTAGGCAAGGATGTCTCATAGCTCCAACGGCCACGACTTCAATCGTAAAAGACGTCATGAGTACTGAAATAAGTCTGGATTACTTGTATGAATGACCTTCTTATGTAGAAAATATCGCAAGACCAATGTGAACCCTGGACTTCATGATAGGAGGCTATGTTTCACAAGCTCATAACACAAAGGAAGTGGATGAAATAGTGAAATAAGCGAAATGGAAAATAGAACAGGCTAAGTCAACTAAGCTCATCATGATCCAAGATCTCCCATCTTATGGGACGGAGGTATTGAGCAAAAAGAACAACATCACATGTACTCGCCAAAAGCGCGGTTTGTTCGACATGGGTGTCGCAGTTCCTGGGAACATCTTTGGATGGGCTACAGAGGAAGACCCTAAAGAAATAAACAACAAATTTAATAAAATAGCTCAGGTACTAACATACCAAGATAAATTCGTCACAGAACATAACTCAGCAATGAAGACAATTGTGAAAAATCTGAAAAAGGGAGAAAACATAGCTCTCGAAAGTGTAGATTAAATAAATGAAATGGAAGGTAACATAACACTTTTCCAACACTTCTTCATCATCACAGAACATATTGACACAATTCTACAACAATTAGACAACACTAGAGTTCGTTACAGGGCACTTATGCAAGGAATTTCGAATGCTGGTGATGGCAAGATCACAATTGACTTACTTCCAGTTCATGAGCTACATCAGATAATTAGTCAAGGTATACATAAACAAAAATTGAAGCCTTTGTTCTGAAGTAGGGAATTCATGCGATATTATCCATATTTAGAAGCAACACTAACACCAACATCAGTAGTAGTTCATGTACTATTCATAACTGAAGACCTGTTCACAGTATACCAAATACACCCCTTCCCTTCTAAAAATAATAACAATTTGGTCATCATCAACATCAACACAGACACCGAACTCATCATGGTCTCCAAGAGACGGAACACTGTCACTTTCGCAAGTGAATCAATGATTGAACGAAAGTGCCGCACATCCTTACATGCTGTTCATCTTTGTCCTGCGTACATTTTCACGTTTCAGCCTACTGATACGGTACCTTGTGAAATGGCTATCATCAGAAATAACAATATGCATCATCATTGTGACTTCACTTTTGCTCCAGATAAGCTTGTACACCATCAACGCATTGGACACTCACATTTTTTTTTATTTCACTCATAACTCATCAGTTTACATAGTCTGTCCAGATATACCACCATCTCATACTTCAGCCTCAGGATTATACATAGCACCAGACTACTGTGCGGTATTTACACCACCCATGTCCACTTTATCCACCATCAATCACTACGCTATCCTCAATCATACACACAAACATTTCCACCCACTGCCTGATATGGACTTAAACATGAGCACAAGTATTAAGTTGACTTCACCTAAGTTTCAAACTATGCAACTGATCAATGAAATAATGAAGGCCTGGGAAGATTTGAGTTTGAGTATGTTCAACCCATATTATGTGTATAGCCCAGCACCTACTGTCTTTATAATCTTCTGCATTGTATTTGCAGTAGTGCTGTTCGCAATGCACAGAATGCATGCAAGAATTGCAAATTTGGAGTCAGTAATTAGTGGGGATAGAGTTAACATCAAAGTTAACCCCCCTGAATGAAGTGTACATATTTTGTATATAGTATTAATCATATATATATATATATATATATATATATATATATATATATATATATATATATATATATATATATACAAAGAAGAATGACCCATGATATAGAAGTATGCTATAACAGTAGCATTATCTTTAAATGAAATATTAATAGTTCTTACCATAATCTTAATTTTAATTTTTTTTTTTTCATGCATGTATGCATTTCGCTACAATAACCAATGTACACACTGTATTACAGTTAAATAGTTTAACTTTAGTGCATTTATTCAAATATGTATCCAACTTGTTTAAAATGTAATATTACTAGATCACTGCAATTTACTATGAATAGTATATGTATGCTGTACAATATTATAATCGATATTATGTACTAATAATTAGCATATGTCAATGATAATTACTGTCGGAGGACCACCAGCGTGTGACCGAGCAATGTAAGGACTCCATATTATAAATACAATTAATTATAGAAAACATGATGGATAGATAGATAGATAGACAGACAGAGCACCAGGCAAGCCTGGGAATGGGAGATGAGCTTGCAAGTGTAAGTGAGGAAATATTGACAATACACCGGAAGCAGCAAGTTAGGGGATGAGATAGGTAGTGTGTCAGCGAGATAAGCATACGAATAATGCCTAATGACCATACACACACATACACACATACTCACACACAGGCTTCTAGAACATTTCAACAACAGTGTAACACACGTGATGCTAAGAACAGAGAGACACTAATTAACAAACACATAGTCAAGCATCCAGAAATCAATAAATTGATCAATGATCGGCAGTATGGATTTAGACAGGAACGTTCATTGCCTTCTTACCCATCAGACTAACAAAACAATAGACCAACATGGTGAAATACACACAGTAGCACTTGATATTTCTAAAGCATTTGACAAAGTATGGCACCAGGCCTTATTTTCTAAGATGTCACACTATGGCCTTGCATCACTGGTTCCTCTAATTTCTTCTTACCTTCACAGTAGAAAAACACGGATCATGGTAGATGGAATTTATTCTCAGTTTCATTCCATAAATGCTGGCGTACCTCAGGGATCAGTTTTGGTGTCAACCCTCTTTCTCATTCATATAAATGACTTCCTATCTGTCACACACAACCCAATACACTCTTATGCTGATGACTCGACCCTTCATAGTTCTTTCACATTTAGTACCTCCTTTACTCAATTTGATATTATTATTTCCCAAATAAACACAGCAATTTCTCTGAACCAGGACCTTTCTAAAATTAATCAATGGGGACAAAAAAATCTGGCCTCATTTAATGCTCAGAAAACTAAATACAATAATTTCTCCAATAGAAAGAATCCCTCAGACTCTCACATAATTTTACATGATGTCAGTATTCCCATATCCACTACAATTGATATCCTAGGTGTTACTCTAAACCCCAACCTAAGCTGGACAGCTTATGTTAAATCCCTTGCTAAAAATGCTTCTAAAAAACTAGGATTTATGTACAGAGTTTGTGAGTTCTTCACTGATGAGCAGATGGCCACAGTATAGAAAAAGTCATGTGCTTTCTCAGATCAAATACTGTTCACCACTGTGGAGTGGATGTGGAGCGGTTGCATTAAGGCAGTTAGACAAAATTCAGAATAAAGCCATTAGATTAATCAATAATCCTGCAATAATGCAGGACCTTCCTCCGTTATCAATACATGGAGATGTTGCTTCTTTAGCACTATTTTATCGATATTTTTACCGTAAGTGCTCTAACGAACTGGCTTCAATTGTGCCTCCCCTTCACATTTTCTCCCGAAATACTCGGGCAGCTAGGAGCGCCCATGAACTCATACTCTCTCCCCCACAATGCAGAACCTCTGCTTATCAAAATTTATTTATCCCTAGAACTACTACTCTCTGGAATTCACTTCCTGGGAGTTGCTTCCCACATACATTTAATCCTCTCGATTTTAAATCCAATTGTTATAAGTATTTTATGAATGGAGGATGCCTTTAGGCACATGGACTTATTTTTTTTCTTTGTTTTTCCTTCCTCCATTCATTATAAAAAAAAAAAAATCTGTACTCAAAGGGCAAGAAAAGGTCAATGTTGTGAATATTTTTAACCCCTTAAACGCGGCCGTGAACAGTCGCCCCCCCCCCCCGAGTGGCGGGGTTGTATCGCGGTCTGAGTACCTGTAGGAAAATATTAGCCAAAAATCAGAGATTAACCCTAGAACTTGGTATGGCAGGTAGTACTTACATTCAGCTTTCTCCAGAGACAGGTGTTGAACCTTTGTGGACTACCCAAGGACTTGTGGAGACTTGCAAAGTTGGGTAACCAAATCTTCACTTTCACACCTCCAGCAACCCAGTTTCCCCTCTACCACAGCCTCATTCTGTCACAGTAAACTTTATACTACAACTTAAAGGTAGTTTTGAATCCGTATTTGTACAAAAAGCACTGAAAATAAGGCTAAAATCAACGAAGCGTACTGCCGACATGCAGCACAGCGGTGGTGTTCCCATCACTCAACAAACATTTCCATTTTCACAGCTAAAAACATGTATACTACATTATTTTCAATCATATTACTTCCCAAAAGATCACCGCGGCGCGCTTTTTATTCTGCCTTACGCCCGTCACTTTATTCCCGTTCCTGTCGGCCGCTTGCACTGACTCGGAAGAGCTAGAACTCGCCATAATGTCACTTTCAAAGCCTGCGGTAAACTGACACTAAACAGGGGCAAACCGTGAGAAAAAAAGCTAGTGTTACAACTGGGGAAACAAGTGTTTCCTATTAGCATAAACTGCTTGTGAGAGGAGAGCGCAAATTTACAGTTCTGAGCACTCAGAGCGCTGCCATGTATCACAGCCAGGCTGGCCAGTTGTGGTGAGGGGGGGACGGGGGAAAAACGCGATACTTGGCAACAACAGAGGTCAGTAGTACAAAGGTAAAGTATGCTAATTGTAGCTAAAGGGTGGTGGTACTGATAAACAATACCAGCTGGAGCCTGCCTGCCCGTGGTTATTCAAAATTGACTAGAATCGCAATCGCGATGCTCCGCCGTTATGTCCTTTTTGCCGAGCGTCGCAAACGTGACGATCTGCGTTTAAAGGGTTAAGAGAGAGAGAAAGATCAACTTGAGTGGGAGAGGAGATTGTGTGAAAGACATTATAGAAGTTAAAAAAGAGGAGGAATGGACGTGGACAGGTAAAGTTGCAAGAATAAGGGATAACCGATGGAGCAAGAGGCTGATTGATTGGACTCCTAGAGATTTTTTTTTATGTGTTCAATTCTGGGCATAGGCTTCACAGCCTGCTCCCAAGGCCCAGTAGTCCTCCTTCTTATCATACACCTCTACATATCACCGCTTTGGCGCTAACACCCACCGTCTATATTGAATACATGCTAGTGCTGTGTCATATAGGACTGGTGTATTGGTATTAGTGGAGGTATTTTTACGATATGTCGGAGGGTCTTCTGGTAGATCGGTAAAGTCTGCTTTACATGAAATTCAGATCCTTAAACTGCTCCCTGCCCCAGCGGAGATTTGAACCTGGGTCCGGTAGGACCGCAGGCCACTTCTCTACCGATTGAGCCACTGCCTCCCCAATTGTAAGAATAGCAGAAACAGACCAGACAGGATGTGAAGAGATGACATAGAGAGGTTCGCAGGAAAAATGTGGCAGAAATTGGCTCAATAATCGAATTTGTGGAAAAGGCCTTGTTCAGCAGTGGACTTGAAAGGCTGATTTTATATATATATATATATATATATATATATATATATATATATATATATATATTGTTACATAGCCTATGATTTCATCATCCTTTGTATAATTCTAACGTACAGTATGCTGCATGTTTGATCACGATTCGCCTCGTGGCTTCCATAGTGACCAGGCTTGCGTGTTCTACCTCACTCCCCCCGTCTCCCCCTTATAGTAGAGTAAGTCATTCTTTCTGTTGTTCAGAGCAGGATTGTCAACTCTTTGTCCCCTATGGTTTCATTTGCGCGTCCTTCTTACAAGTTGTATCAAGCTCTGCCGGCCCCTATATAATGAGCTCAGTCTCTGCATTAATTGCCTCTTAGATCTACTCCTCATTTTGTTCACATCTCTGTTCTCCCCTGTATAGTGTATTTTTGTGAGTGCTCAGGAAGTCTCCAGCCATCTAGCTGCTGTATAATTTGAGTATAAGTGTTGTTGCCATTTTTCTTGTACTGTGTGGCCTGGGGCGTTGGTCCGTGGGCCTGGTAAGGTTTTTGTGATTCATGTAGAGTTTTTGATGTCAGCCAATATTAATAATATTTTGTATCTAACAATATATCTTGCTTTAACTGAGCATTATCCGGTTTTCTCATTTATCAGGGCTGACTTAGATAAATTTGCTCTTGCTAAATTCATATTAATAGAGGCTATTGCAGTTAACCGTATATGTAACCTGTTTTGCCATTACATTATCCTTATGAGTCCTGAATGTTTGGTTGTTAGTTTGAGCATTAAACTTTAACTTGTAATTTTACCTAACTCTTTTGTTTTGAACCTGGAACTTTGCGGGACAGTAGTGATTTTAGTATTCTCACTTGAAGTGTTCATTATCTCTCTCTGTTCTGTAACATAAATTTGGCGACCTCTTATCAGGATATTCAGGATATTATCATAAGGATATTGCTTGATATTTTGTGACTGTGATTTATTCATGATGTCTACTGTTACTACTCTTGATGAAGCCAAAGATTTTTTGTCAAATGTGCAAACAGTGTGTGATGTAGAAAATAGAACAAAGAATGAACTTAAGCTTGTTGCTCAGCAATTGGGAATTGCTGTTTGCTTTCATCATTCTAAAGATCAAATTGTTGACATGATAAATAAAAGCTTGTTTAATGTAACTCCTCCAGATGAGCAAACGCAGATTGAAATAGCTAAGTTACAGCTAGCCCTGCAGGAGGCTCGTGCTAAGGAGGCTGAGTTTCAGGCTCGTGCTAAGGAGGCTGAGTTTCAGGCTCGTGCTAAGGAGGCTGAGTTTCAGGCTCGTGCTAAGGAGGCTGAGTTTCAGGCTCGTGCTAAGGAGGCTGAGTTTCAGGCTCGTGCTAAGGAGGCTGAGTTTCAGGCTCGTGCTAAGGAGGCTGAGTTTCAGGCTCGTGCTAAGGAGGCTGAGTTTCAGGCTCGTGCTAAGGAGGCTGAGTTTCAGGCTCGTGCTAAGGAGGCTGAGTTTCAGGCTCGTGCTCAGGAGACACAGGCACAGGCTCAGGCACAAATTGAACTTGCTAAGATTCAGGCAGACCATGAGTATCGCATGAAACAAGGTGGAACTGGATCATCTAGCTCTGATGAATTTGATGTGGCTAAAAATGTTAAACTTGTCCCTCCTTTTACTGAATCTGATTTAACAAAGTATTTTCAGTTGTTTGAGAGGGTAGCTACAGGTTTTAATTGGCCCAAAAAGTATTGGCCCGTACTCCTTCAGAGTGTTCTCATCGGTAAATCTCAAGTAACTTATGCATCTTAGCCTCAGGATCAATCTGATAATTATGATGTAGTTAAGAGCTTGATTCTTAAGGCCTATGAGCTTGTTCCTGAAGCCTATAGAGTAAAATTTAGGACTTGTTCCTGAAGCCTATAGAGTAAAATTTAGGACAACTTATAAGCAAGATAAGCAATCCCATGTTGAGTATGCAAAAATCAAAGAAGATCTGTTAGAGCAGTGGTTAAATTCTAAGAATGTAAATTCTGATTTTGATAAATTTAAGCAGATGATTTTGCTGGAGGACTTCAAAAGGTGTATTAATAAAGATGTAAGCTTATATCTTGATGAGAAAAGAATAGATAATTTGTCTGATGCTGCAGTTTTAGCTGATCAATATTTTCTCACTCACAAGAGATATTATAAAGAAAAAAGGAAAGCTGAGAGTAAGTATGTTGCCTCTACTCAGAGTACAGGTAACAGGAAAGAGAATAAAGATGATGTTTCTCAGGAAGTAAATACCAGCTCCACCTCTAGATTTCAGAAAAGTAAATGTACTTATTGTAGTAAGCTTGGTCATACTACGGAGAGATGTTTC
Organism: Coenobita brevimanus; assembly: GCF_032717465.1. Classification (NCBI taxonomy): domain Eukaryota; kingdom Metazoa; phylum Arthropoda; class Malacostraca; order Decapoda; family Coenobitidae; genus Coenobita; species Coenobita brevimanus. Next base: position 26,588,797 of record NC_136961.1, on the reverse strand, counting down.
AGGAGACAGCATGATGTGAACAAAAAGGAGTCTTTAAATATTCAGTCAATTGGTCTAGTGTCCACCCTTGAGAGTTCCCAGAATTCTTTAACCGAGTTAACTGAAACTGCTTTGAGGGGTAAATTAAATTCTCATGATGAAGCTCCTCTTTTGAGCAGTAACGTGGGTGACACTCTCAAGAGTTCATGTGCTAATTTCCTGTCTGATGGTTTTGTCAGTCCTCTGGACAATAATGACAGGAAATCAGTTAAAATATATCGTGATACAGGTGCTTGCCAATCCCTTATGCTGACCAGTGTTCTAGGCTCTAATGTTAATTCCTCTGATGAAACTGTAATCTTACAAGGTGTAGGGAATAATTACTTCTCTGTCCCTCTGTGCAGAGTGAATTTAGAGTCTGGTTTTGTTAATGGTTCCATTATGGTTGGGTTGGTTGAGACACTCCCAATGTCAGGTGTAACTTTCTTACTTGGAAATGATATTGGTGGAAGTCAAGTGTGTCCAGCTCCTCAGTTGTCAAGTGAACCGGTGACTGCGACCCAGGATTGTGATGTCCCTGATGTGTTCTCTGCATGTGCTGTCACTAGGGCTAAGTCTAAAGTTGCTGGTGACTTAGAGGATAATGATGATGATGATGTTATCCTAGCTGACACTTTTCTTGCTAATTTGGACCACTCACCAGATGAGGCATTACCCCGTAGTGTTGATAATTTGTCTCGTCAAGAGTTGGTTGAGTTGCAGGTTGCTGACCCTGAGTTGAAAGGTCTAGCTAACTCTGCTTGCAGTGAGGAAGAGTCAGCTGGTTAGTCTACTTGTTATTATATAAAGTCAGGAGTACTTATGAGGAAATGGAGACCCCCAACAGCATCAGCCGACTGTGAATGGGAGGTTGTACATCAAGTTGTCATCCCTCGTGTTTGTAGGCAGGATATCATTAGAGTGGCTCATGATTCCAGTTTGGCAGGACACCTTAGAGTGAGGAAGGCTGTGGCACGCATTTTGAAACACTTCTACTGGCCAGGTATCTTCAGAGATGTTTCCTAGTATTGTAAGTCTTGTCACACCTGTCAAGTTGTCGGGAAGTGTAGTCAGACCGAAAAGGTTGCACCTCTAGTTCCCATTCCTCCTTCTGAGGCGCCATTCACCCGTGTGTTGGTGGATATTGTGGGCCCTATTCCTAAGACTTCTTCAGGATTTTCTTATGTTGTTGACCCTGATTGATATGGCTACTCGTTATCCTGAAGCCATTCCACTTAGAAATATCTCAGCAAAGAACGTGGTTTAGGAAATGCTAGGGTTCTTCACAAAGTTTGGTCTGCCCAAGGAGGTACAGTCAGACCGGGGAAGTAATTTCATGTCAAATGTTTTCAAGCAGGCTCTGAAAGAGTTGGGCATCACCCAGATCACGTCTTCAGCTTACCATCCCCAGACCCAAGGAGCATTGGAGAGATATCATCAAACACTCAAATCGATGCTCAGGAAATACTGTTTGGAACATCAGAAAGACTGGGATAAAGGTCTTCCATTCGTTGTATTTGCCGCAAGAGAATCTCCAAATGAATCACTGGGCTTCTCACCCTTTGAACTACTGTTTGGCCATGAAGTAAGAGAACCCCTTAAGCTACTCAAGGAATGCTGTCTGTCAGAGGAAGATGACGTCAACCTGCTGGAGTATGTGATGAAGTTCAAAGAATGGCTGTCCACTGCTTTACAGCTGGCGAGAGAGAATTTAGAAGCTGCTTAGGAGAAGATGAAGACTTGGTATGATAAGAAGTCCAGGTTACGCCACTTTCAGTCAGCAGATCAGGTTTTGATTCTGCTACCGGTGCATGGGCAACCTCTTCAAGCCAAGTTTAGTGGTTCTTATTTCGTGGAGAAGAAACTCAGTGATGTCAACGATGTCATCACCACACCAGGTCGTAGAAAGAACAAGCAACTTTGTCACACCAACATGCTAAAGTTATATCACAGGCGGGACGAAAATAACCCAGTCTGCACTGTAGCTGTTCCACCCAAGTCTGCAAGTGAAGTTCTCCCATGCATTACGAGCCTGAGTGTTAGTTTGGGGAAGAATCCTGATATCATGAATGATCTCCAGACTAAGCTTTCTCATCTACCTCCCGAGGAAAGGCAGGAGTTTTCGGCATTACTGCGGGAGTACCCGCAAGTGTTCCATGACACTCCAGGAAGAACCACTGTGTTGATGCATGATGTCGATGTTGGAGATGCAAAGCCAATTAAACTGCCTCCTTACCGTGTGAACCCAGTGAAAGTTCCTCTCATCCAGAAGGAGCTTGGCTACCTGTTGGACCACAAGATGATTGAGCCCTGTCAGAGCGAGTGGAGTTCTCCTGTCACTCTAGTCCCTAAGCCAGGTGGGTCACAGCGGCTTTGCATCGACTACAGACGTGTTAATCAGATAACCAAAACAGACACTTACCCTCTCCCTCGTGTGGAAGATTGCATAGACAAGATCGGAAAGTCTAGGTACATAAGTAAGTTTGATTTGTTAAAGGGATACTGGCAAGTACCTATGACTGAACGTGCTAGGGAGATCTCATGTTTTGTAACACTAGGAACGATTTTTGCATGTTCTGTAATGCCATATGGTATGAAGAATGCACCAGCCACTTTTCAGAAGCTCATGAATGTTGTAACAGAGGGTTTGGCAGGGTGTGTTGTTTATATTGATGATGTATTAATCTTCAGTGACAACTGGAAAGATCACCTATGCCATCTCAGTCAATTTCTTGAGCATTTGGTTCAGGCTGATCTTGTAGCTAATTTATCAAAGTGTGAGTTTGGTCAAGCTAAAGTTCAGTACCTTGGGTACGTAATTGGTGATGGACATGTTGCACCACCAGGAGCTAAGGTTCAGGTTATAAGTGATCTTCCCAGACCTAAAAGTAGGAAAGAGCTACAAAGATTTTTGGGAATGGTAGATTATAACAGGATATTTGTTCTTAACTTTTCAATTCTTGTATCACTACTTACAGACCTACTGAAAAAGGGAGTTAAATTTGTCTGGACCGATAACTGTGAATCCTCTTTCAGTAAACTTAAAGCTATCCTATTAAGTCAGCCAGTGCTCGCTACTCCAAATTTTGCTAAGCCTTTTAAGATGGCTGTTGACACAAGTGATACAGGAGCTGGGGCTGTTTTGCTGCAAGATGATGATCAGGGTATTGAACACCCTGTATCTTATTACAGTAAGAAGTTCAGTCCACCTCAAAAGAACTACTCCACTATTGAGAAAGAGCTTTTGTCCTTGATTTTGGGTTTACAGCATTTTTCATTTTATTTATGTTCTGGTTTTGACCCCATAGTCATTTATACCGATCATAACCCACTGAAATTCCTTGGTAAGTTTAAAGATAAAAATCAGAGATTGACAAGATGGAGTCTACTACTTCAAGAGTATTCATTAGACATACAACATGTCAAGGGGAAAGAAAATGTTATTGCAGATTGCTTATCTAGACTTTAGACAGATTGTTTTAGAGTAATAAGAAATTTCCTTTGAAAATTTCTTTTTCTTTGTGGGGAGGTGTTACATAGCCTATGATTTCATCATCCTTTGTATAATTCTAACGTACAGTATGCTGCATGTTTGATCACGATTCGCCTCGTGGCTTCCATAGTGACCTGGCTTGCATGTTCTACCTCACTCCCCCCTTCTCCCCCTTATAGTAGAGTAAGTCGTTCTTTCTGTTGTTCAGAGCAGGATTGTCAACTCTTTGTCCCCTATGGCTTCATTTGCGCGTCCTCCTTACAAGTTGTATCAAGCTCTGCCGGCCCCTATATAATGAGCTCAGTCTCTGCATTAATTGCCTCTTAGATCTACTCCTCATTTTGTTCACATCTCTGTCCTCCCCTGTATAGTGTATTTTTGTGAGTGCTCAGGAAGTCTCCAGCCATCTAGCTGCTGTATAATTTGAGTATAAGTGTTCTTGCCATTTTTCTTGTACTGTGTGGCCTTGGGCGTTGGTTCGTGGGCCTGGTAAGGTTTTTGTGGTTCATGTAGAGTTTTTGATGTCAGCCAATATTAATAATATTTTGTATCTGTAATAATATATCTTGCTTTAACTGAGCATTATCCGGTTTTCTCATTTATCAGGGCTGACTTAGATAAATCTGCTCTTGCTAAATTCATGTTAATAGAGGCTATTGCAGTTAACCGTATATGTAACCTGTTTTGTCATTACATTATCCTTATGAGTCCTGAATGTTTAGTTGTTAGTTTGAGCATTAAACTTTAACTTGTAATTTTACCTGACTCTTTTGTTTTGAACCTGGAACTTTGCGGGACAGTAGTGATTTTAGTATTCTCACTTGAAGTGTTCATTATCTCTCTCTGTTCCGTAACAATGTATATATATATATATATATATATATATATATATATATATATATATATATATATATATATATATATATATATGTGTGTGTGTGTGTGTGTGTGTGTGTGTGTGTAAGTGAAAGTGCATGTGTATGTGTATGTGTACATGTATAATGATGTGTAAGTGAAAGTGTAAATGTCAGTGTATGTGTATGTGTGTATGTATATTTATATTAATATGTATCTATATGTGTATGTGTATGTATGTATATATAATGATTGATTGATTGTAGTAGAAACTGGCGGCGCAACTGCTAAGGTCATATGTCGCCGGACAACAAGCTAAAACACATGGCAAATAAATTGTGCATAGTTAATAACTTTTTTTTAGAAAAAATACACTGAAAATAATAAAAGAATAGTTAATAAGAGAAAACAACTTCTTATAAAAGTGGAAGGAGGCCCGCCTCCTGAAGAAAACCAAAAACATCAGTAAAAATGCTATGGACTCCACCAAGCATCGAGGAGAGACAGTAGGCACCATCTACCCCTGTATGCCTATGGAGGAATCTCCGATGCAGGTCCCCCAAACCTGGACACTCAACCAGCAAGTGACGGACAGTAAGGGGAACAAAGCAATCATCACAGTACGGTTGAGTCTTGCCACTCATCAGGAACCCATGTGTAAGCCGAGAGTGCCCAATGCGAAGCCTAGCAAGAGCTACTTCCAGTCGCCGAGGCATGGAAGGGAGAACCCTTGGCACAACCACTCTCTGGAAGACCTCTTTCAGCTTATTATGAGCAACACCATCCCAGCGTCTCTGCCAACACACATGCATTCTTTCCCGCAAGTAAGGTGTTAGATCAGATGCAGGAAGCGGATATTCTGTTGGGGTCTGTTGAGTAGCCGCAGCCTTGGCCAATGCATCTGCAGTCTCATTCCCCACCACACCAACATGTGCGGGAACCCAGCAAAAATCCACTCTCTTCCCCCGACGAAGAATGAGGAACAGCCACTCCAAAATAGCTAAAACTAAGGGATGGGAAGAATTAAAAGAGTCCAGGGCCAAAAGCGCCCCTTGAGAGTCGCTAAAAATAGTAAAATAATTGTCAGGATGAACAAACACCAACTTCAAGGCTAAAATGATGGCTGACAACTCCACAGTAAAAACTGAGGCAACCAAAGGAAGACTACCTCCACGGCTAAAATTGGGAAATACCACTCCAAAACCAACACCTGATGTGGATTTAGAGCCATCGGTATACACAGGCACAGAACCACCATGACTAGAAGAATGTTCTAAAAATAACCTTAAAAGACACTGAGGAGCGACAAAATCCTTTGAACCTGCAATAGGCCTGCAGAAAGTTACCTTGTGCAATATCCAAGGCGCAACCCTCGGGATCCGAACAGGACTGACAAGTACTGACGACAAACCAAACCCCTCCATTATATCCTGAACTCTAAAGCCAAATGGACGAGGCATGCGAGGGTGTCTACTATAACACAAAAGACAAGACTGTTTCATCACACCCTCACAGACAAGTGAGTCTGGAAGGCGACGAATCCAGAGCCAGCACCGTACTGCAACAGACTGACGCAGCAGATCTAAGGGAGGCACACCAGCTTTCACCAATAAGCTGGGAATTGGAGAGGATCAAAAAGCCCCAGTTGCAAGGCGAAGACCAGTATGATAGACAGCATCTAGAGTTTTTAGTCTTGATTCTGTGGCAGAGGAATATACCTCACAGCCATATGGCAGCTTAGAGGTTACAAATACCTGAAACAAATGCAAGAGTGTCCTTCGATCAGCACCCCAAGAGGTATGGGACAGAACCCTCAATAGATTGAGAGCCTTCATACATGATGTTTTAAGATCTGCCAAGTGTGAAACCCATGTCAAACGACAGTCAAAAGTCAGGCCCAAGAATTTCGTCTCTGTCACACAACGGAGTCTCCTGCCACAAAGCTGGAGATCAGGGTCCAGGTGTACCCCTCTCATCCTACAGAAGTGCATAGCCACAGTCTTTGAAGGGGAAAACCGAAAACCCTTGGAAGTGGCCCAGGCAGAAATCTTGTCAAGGCAAGTTGGATCCGCCGCTCAATAGCAGACATGCGGGAGCCAGAAAACCATATAGCTAAGTCATCCACATAAAGGGATGAGGATACCCCAGCAGGCACAGTGTCAATGATACCATTAATGGCCACTGCAAACAGGGAAACACTTAAGACACTCCCCTGCGGGACACCTTCCTCCTGGCACAGTGGCGCAGAGAGGGTAGGACCCACATGGACCCGAAATACACGATCAGTCAAGAAGTCTCCAAGCAACACAGGCAGGCGACCACGTAAACCAAAGGTATGAAGTTGTTGGAGGATGCCATGGTGCCAGGCAGTGTCATACGCCTTCTCAAGGTCAAAAAACACAGCCACAAGATGTTGCTTGGAGGCAAAAGCTTCACAGATTGACGCCTCGAGCCTGATAAGGTTGTCTGAAGTGCACTGTAATTTATGGAAACCACTCTGCGATGGAGAGAGAAAGCAACCCTTCTCCAGAAACCACATAAGCCTGACATTGACCATCTTTTCGAACAGCTTGAACACATGATGTTAAAGTGATAGGGCAATAGTTGGAGACTTGGGAATGGTCTTTACCGGTCTTGGGAAAGGGAAGGACAATACCCAACTTCCAACTCCTCGGAATAGAGCCCTCACTCCAAACCCTGTTAAAAAGGTCCAATAAAAACTGAAGTGAATCAGTTGGAAGATGACGCAGCATAGCGTATGGAATATCGTCAGGCCCAGGAGCAGTGTCACGACACTCTGAAAGGGCAGCACGTAGCTCACAGAGGCTGAAATCTAAATTATACAGCTCTCAGCCATGGCAGCGAAAGTCAAAACCCAGCCTCTCCTGATTCCTACGAAAGGTGGCAAATGGCTGAGAAGGATCCTTTTTGGAGGCAGCGTAAAACTGATCTGCAAAAGCAGAGGCTACTGCATCTGGTGCAGACACAAGTTCTCCGTGAAGGCGCAATGCTGGAGGGGAGGGGGGCAAGAACCTACCAGAAATCTTGCGCACCTTTTTCCACACCACAGACATTGAAGTTGAACATGTAGTTGTAGAAACATACAACCTCCACAAGTTACGGCGAGCATTCTTCATGACCCATCTATAGCGAGCACGTGCTTTGTGAAACTGTATTTTTAGAAAATCAACATTACGATCGGCAAAATACCGACGAGCAGCTGCTTTGTAAGGTCCCTTTGCTATGGAGCAGTCATCATTCCACCATGGCACAGGTCTCCGGGAAAAAACACCAGAAGTCCGTGGGATAGAATGAACCCCTGCTGAGAAAATGGTCTTAGTAAAATAACATTCGGCATCATCGGTAGTTGAAAAATCAGTAACCCTGTTGGCAAATACACATAGTTCCTCAAAGAGAGACCAATCAGCCTTGGCCAGACACCAGCGTGGCAGACAGGCTACAGGAACAGAGCAAGTAGGCTGGACCACTACAGGATAATGGTCACTATCATGTAGATCATCCAAAACCTCCCAAGAAAAATCAAGGGCACAGTTAGAGGAGGAGATGGAAAGGTCAATGACAGAATACGTGCCAGTCTGAACATGAAAATGGGTCGGCCTTCCATCATTTAGGACAACCAAATCTAAATACCCAACCAAAGAGGCAAGATCACCCGGGGATTTGAAAGTGAGTCACCCCACAAAGGATGGCGGCCATTAAGGTCACCAAGGAGTAGGAAAGGGGGTGGAAGTTCGCTGATAAGGGTTTCTAGATCAGCACGTATAACAGGAACGGAAGGTGGAAGGTACAGACAACAGATGGTATAGCACCTCCCAACGTGCATCTGTACTGCTAGAACTTGAAAGGGTGACTGAATCTCAAAGGAAATAAAGGGGACATCAGAACGGCACAAAATTGCACATCCACCACTGTGACCACCAGGAGGAGATGCATGGAAGGCCTTATACCCCCTAATGGAAGGGAACTGTCTGTCTCCCACCATTGTCTCCTGAAGACACACACATAGTGGGTTCAGAGCAGAGAGTAATAACTGCAATTCCTCCCAGTTTGCCATGGCACCTCTACAGTTCCACTGAAGACAGATTGGTATCGATTGAGCCATAGTGATTAGTATTAAATATTATGAACTTAGAAAGCTATGTAGCAACCTCGTTGGGAAGGGAGTGAAAGCCCTTCTTCCTAGGTGTGGAGCTCTACCTCACCAACCGAGAAGGCAATGAAGATTTAGAGTTTCCATGGGTGGAAGTACCCTTACCCCGAGACATGTCCCGCCCATCGCCAGAAAGAGTCCGAAGCACAGAGACCTTCTTGGAAGACCCACATGCCCCGTCCACACACCCATGTGAGGGTTCAGCTGGCACCTCGGGGCCAACCGAACCCCCCCTCAACCAAATCGTCCAAAGGTTGGCCGCTGGGTGACGGATCAGAGGGAATAAACGACTGAGCTCTATGAGTATCTAAAGACCCAGGCCCCACCACACTTGAGGAAGAGGCAGGGACGGGAATCCTAGAAGGGCCATCATGAACACCCACAGACTTAGACGCCACCACTGGCTGGGTTGTCGAGCGAAGAGCCTCCTCAGAATCCTGATGTGGTACAGAAGTTTGAACCTTAGAAGGAGGGGAGTCACCCAAAAACTCCTCACTCCTCACTCGTTTGAGGTTGGCAGATGCAACCTCCATCTCTGCACCAGAACTTAAAGCATTAGAAACTATAGTGCCACACTGTAAAGAAGAGTGAGCAACAGTAGCAGAATGGGCAGATGGTACAGGAGCAGCAGTCGGTACGGAAGTAGCAGCTGATACAGAAGTGTGAGAGACGCTGTTTTTTTTTGGATATGTCAGGACAGGGATGCACAGGAAGGACATCGGGAGTTTTGGATGTGTCAAAGCAAAGTGTAGCATCGATACGGGTGTTTGTCACAGGAGGAACCGGAGGAACTGGGATGGGGGAGGCACTCCCAGATGCTGGAAGAACCACCACAGAGGGGACACCCCCAGAGACAGGAGGCACTTCCCTGGAGGAAGCACAGCTGCTTCCAGGCTACACTCCCTCAGTGGAACCCCCCGGGCGAGAAGGCCGGGAAGTAGAACCCCGAGAATTTGATGGGGCATTGTGTGATGGCAGGGGAACCTGCCGGGTAGCTTTATGGTGAGACAACGCAGCAGCAAAGGTAACCCCAGGGAGAATGAACTGCTCCCTTACCCTGGCCTTTGCCTCAGAAAAGGAAATTTTCTCCTTCATTCGGACAGAAATGATCTAGTATTCATATTTGTATACTTCGCAATCCCTTGAGGAGGCTGCATGTGCTCCTCCACAGTTCAAACATTTAGAGGGTTGAGAACAATCATCTATACCATGAGAAATTCCACCACAATTTCCACAGAACTCAGGAAGGCCAGACGCTTCCCGCCTACAAGAACGGAGGATATGACCAAATCTTTGACAATAATAGCATCTTCTAGGTCGGGGAACATAAGGTTTAACCTTTAGCTTCCACCACGCAGCAGTGATAACCTCCGGCAAGGTAAGACGATCAAATGTCAAGATAAGAGTGGGCGTGGGGGTTAAAACCCCATCAACCTTCTTCATAATTCTCTGTACTCCTACAACACCCTGAGGAGCCAGCCCCTCTAAGAGGGAAGAATCAGAATACGAGATCAAGTCACGAGAATACACAACCCCTCGGGACTGATTTAGGACCAAGTGACGCGAGGCAGATACAGGATAATCAGCGACCATAGTTAGGGACTGAATGCGTGAACTCTCCTCTTCATTCTTGGCTTCTAGCAACAGAGAACCATCACCCTGCAAAGAGACCTTGGGGGCAAATCCACATGCTGTAACCAGACCACTGTGAATCTCAAAACAGTTCAGGTTCCGGAAGGAAGTACCATCATTCGTTTTGAGGACTATATACTTTGTGTAGGAGTGTTTCACAAAGACACCAGGTAATAACTCGATGCAGGGAACATCTAAAATCGCTGTTTCGGCAGACGACCCGGAGGGTACAGGGTCGTCGGCCAGAGAGTGACCACTTGATGCCGACTCGTGTGGCTGGTCACCGACCACACGAGTGGTTAAGGAAGTGTTCAATGTATCCATACACACTCTAGTAAATATGAATTGGCACCAGGGGCCAAGGGAAACCGCCTACCAGGGAGTGAGGGGACCGAGTGCGGTCTGATGGGAGCGGGGTACCTCGTCCCCAGAGGGTGTCCCCAAAAGGACACCCTGTGATGCGAAAGTTCGCTCCCACCAGTGCAAAGACCCCCTTCCCCAACACCCCCCAGCCCAGACACCCAACCAACCAACTCGGGACAGCACCGAGGCGATCCCTCTGGAGGGCAGCACCGATGACCCTTACGGGTAACCTACGTTTCGGGCAGCGCTTAGTCAGACCCCTCACCCACAACCCCACCCGCGTGGGAGACCCTGCCGGATGTCGTTACATCCATGGGCAGGCTTGTGGGATCACAGTGGCACACAAGCCCCCCCACCACGACAAGGTGGCTGCCCACGGTTTTTTTTTTTATATATATATATACTGTATATATATATATATATATCCAGGAGCAGGATCCCACTGCTACCTGGCGCATCCCCGGGCAGTGGATAGGGGAAGGCCTTGTGGATATACGAGGTACTGTCTCAGATGGTGTGGGCGCAGACCATGGGACCCCCTACTGATATATAGGGCTTCACCGAATATAATTAATAAGGTGGCAGAAAAATTACATCTCACCAGAAACTATATGGCAGGGAGGTGAGGTTATTTGCCGCAATCCTCCCAACCAAACGTGAGTTCTATTGCAAGTCATTTGGTGGGCGTTCCTGTTGGATCATCGTCTACTAAAGGTCCAACCACACTGCCTCCTGTGCTTATGGGCAGTGTGCCACCGAAAGTGAGTAGGCACTGGGTTTGAAAATTAGACTCTTGGATATTAAACAAACTGAAATCCATGAAGATCTATGCATACAATGTAAGAAGCCTCACAATAGATTACAAACGTTATAAGCTAATGGCTGAACTGGAAAACATTAGTTGGGATATTGTAGGTGTGAGTGAGATCCACAGAAAAGAAGAAAAAGTAATTCAGCTTAAAGACAGCAACCACCTATTTTACTATAAAGGAAGGCAAAATTAAAGAGTTAGTGGCATAGGATTTCTAATTAACTGAATTCTTGTAGACAACATTGTTAAATTCAGCAGTGTATCTGACAGACCAGCATTTGTTGTCATTAGACTATGCAAAAAATATACCCTGAAAGTAATACAATATATGCACCAACTTCTCAAAGCTCAGATGAAGAAATAGAAACATTCTATGATGACATCTCCCAGATTATGGAAGAAGAAAAGACAGCATATACTATACTCATGGGAGACTTCAATGCAAAAGTTGGGAAGTCGAAAAATGGAGAAGCATGTATGGGAAAATTTGGAGTGGGAGAAAGGAATGAAAGAGGAGAAATTCTGGTAAATTTTGCTGAAATCTTTAACATGAGAATAATGAACACAGTCTTCAACAAAAGAACAGGGGGAAAGTGGACCTGAAGAAACCCAAATGGAGAAACAAAGAGTGAAATCGACTTCATTATAGCAGATAAGAATATCACGATCACAAACGTCACAGTTATCAACAAAGTAAATATAGGTAGTGATCATAGAATAGTGGGTTGCACAGCCAGATTCAATTTCAGAAGTGAAAGAAGATGATTAAAGTTAAAAAGATATGCCCAATAAAAGTAAACAAAAACAAAGCAGTCTTTCAGTTGAAAATAAGCAACAGATTTCAGGCTCTAAGTAGAGCTGAGTGTGACATTGATGAGCTGAATGACAGACAAACAAAAGTGCTAAGAGAATCAACGGAGGTTGTAGGAAAACCTAATACAACCAAAGCCAAGAAATATTCAGAAAAGACACTCGAGCTTATGAAAATATGAAAGGAAAGGAAAGTAAAAACAAAGAATGACGAAATAGAACGAGCGGATTTTAATAAGCTTACCAACAAAAGACAGAGTGAAGAAACATGAAGGAAAAAGATGGATCAGATCAAAGAAACCATCAAAAATGGAAAAAGTCTGAAACAGGTCCAAAGTAAAATGGCACTAGGAAAGCAACAAATGACATCATTGAAAGAAAAAAAAAAAATGGTGAAATCATTGAATACCGAGATACGATGGTGAACAGAGTTGAAGAATTTTACAAAGAACTATATGTATCAAAGACGGTAGTACCAATAGTTAACTTTTCAGTTGACACAAGTGAAATACCTGAAGTAACACCAGACGAAATAATTATTTCTCTTAATAATATGAAAAGAGGGAAGGCTCCGGGAGAAGATGGAATAGTAACAGATTTACCGTTGGATGCAGGAGTAGAAGTACAAAATAGGCTTGCCCACTTATTTACCCACCGTATACAACAGAAGAAAATTCCGAAAACATAGTGTAATGAAATAGTTATTTTACTCTACAAAAAAGGTAACTCAAAAGATCTTACTATCGACCCATTAGCTTATTTTCATTTACAAACTCTTCACTAAAGTCCATACGAACAGAATAACAACAATTTTGGAAGAGAACCAACCTCGTGAACAGGCAGGATTCCGAAGCGGGTATTCAACCACCGATCATCTACATACAATGAATCAGCTAATTGAGAAAACTACAGAATATAATAAACCACTGTGCTTAGGTTTTGTTGATTACGAAAAGGCTTTTGATTCAGTGGAGCACATGGCGATTGTAAATTCACTGCGAGAACAAGGAGTGAATGAGAACATTGTAAAACTGCTCGAAAACATATATAAAGAGGGAACTGCTACAACTGAATTACATAAGGACTCGGAAAAAATTAAGATTGAGAAGGGCATGCGTCATGGAGATACAATTTCACCAAAATTATTAACAGCATGCCTAGAAATTATTTTCAGAAAGCTAGACTGGGAAAACAAAGGAGTGAACATAGATGGAGAAAACCTAAACCATTTGAGATTTGCAGATGATATTGTCCTAATCTCAGAAACAGCGGAGGCATTGCAAAAAATGTTAAATGACCTGAACAGAGAAAGTCTGAAAGTAGGACTGAAAACTAAAGTAATGTTTAATCCACAAACACCAAAGAGCGTCATCAAAATAAGCGATGAAATTCTTGAAGTTGAGAAGTACAACTACTTGGGACAAATACTAAAATTAACAAAAGATCATGATAGCGAAATAAAAAGACGCATTACAATTGGATGAAAAGCTTTCGGTAAAAATAGACATTATGAGAAGTGGCTTGCCAGTTTGTATGAAACGAAGAGTATATAACAAGTGTATAATTCCAGCTATGACGTATGGTTGTGAAACCTGGAAACTGACAAAATTAATGGAAAATAAATTAATCTGTTCTCAGAGAGCAATGGAAAGGTCAATGCTGGGAATATCTTTAAGAGACAGGAAAAGATCAACTTGGGTGAGAGAGCAAACTAAAGTCAAAGATATTATAGAAGTTATAAAAGAACAGAAATGGAGGTGGGCAGGCAATATAGCAAGAAAAAGGGATAACCGATGGAGCAAGAGGCTGACAGACTAGACACCAACGGATTGTAAGCGTAACAGAAAAAGGCCAGACAGGAGGTGGAGAGATGAGATAGAGATATTTGCAGGAAAAACATGGCAAAGATTGGCTCAGTCAAGGAATTCGTGTAAAAGGTTGGGGGAGGCCTTTGTTCAGCAGTAGACTAGTTATGGCTAATAATGATGATGATGGTGATATATATATATCTATATCTATCTATCTATCTATCTATCTATATATATATATATATATATATATATTTTTTATATATATACAAATATATATATCTATATATCTATCTCTCTATCTATATATATATATATATATATATATATATATATATATATATATATATAGTTTATCTATTTTAAGGTGGAGCGTTTTTACACTTTCTTTGATTTTTTGATGGGGGTAGTGCGGAAAAGTTGTCATTCCATGACAACAAAATTGTGTAAAAGCATTTTGCTCTCGGATGATATCTTTTACCGCCCCAAGCTGACTGAAGTTTGAAAATTTACCCTCGAAAATAGGCAAGAGATGTGATATACCCCGATTTGATATTTTGATGTATTTTCCTTTTGGGTAGGGTACTGCCGAAAACTATTGTTATACCTTGTAAATGATACATGCAAAGACGGATTGATAAATGGTAATATCTTCTACTGCCTCAAGTCGTCTAAGAAATGAAAAAAAAAAAAAAAAACTAATTTTTCAGTTTTTACAAAAATACTAAAAGTCTACCATGATGTCTATTATTTAGGGGTAGCCATAGTATGAAAACTAAAAGCCTATATATCATTTGTGCAAAGGTACATCAATATATAAGAGTCTCATCCACTGCCCCAGTTAAAATCAATATTACTTATTTCAGGAACTTGGTTAAAAACGCTGTAGTGTTCGGTCAGTAGCAGCCCTGCAGTCTGTGAGAACACATGTGCAGCACTGAGACAATGAGTAAACAGAAGATTACAAGGCAAGGACTTGATGCCCTGTCTTTGGTGAGCCTGCTGTATTGGACAGACGATGTCTTCCTACTTACGAAGACGTGATGAAAGCTTGTTTTTGGGAAAGATTAGGTACCACAACAGGAGGTAAAGCTTCTTGCTGATCAGAGAGATCAGAGGAAGATGGTAATTGTTCCTCTACAGAAGATATAACAACAACTAGAAAGAATACCAAAAGGATTGAGAGAAGAGAGAAAGAATTAGACCATGCAGCAAACCCTCAACCATCAACAAGTGGAACTATTCAGATAGCTTCATCTACTGTATATAGTAGCTCTAGCTCTACTTAATCTACAGGCGATTCCGATTTTGAGAGAAATCTGCCTGAAAGAGTGAAGAGCAGCACTGGGAAGAAATAAAAATATGTAATATTGCCTTCAGTAGCAGTGCTTTGTGACAGATCAACTGTATCTGATAGAACACAAGCATGTATCTCCAGTGCTGTTCTGAAAGAAATTGGACTGCTCAGTAAACAAGATGTATCTCAAGTCATTGACAAAAGTAAAATTCGCCGTGCACGAACTAGAATGAGACCTGAAGTTAAAGTAACTCAAAAAAAAAAAAAAAAAAAGTGAAGAGTCAATCTTGAGCTCCTTCTTTGATGGAAAAGGATAAAACAGTTTCACATGCGAAGAAGGAAATAAATCCTCCAGAAAAGTGATTTTTGAAGACCATGTATCAATACTGGAAGTGCCAGGATCCAAATATATTGGCCATATTACTCCATCTTCATGATCTGCTCAGTAGCCTTCATTGCATCAGAAATTCTCGCTTTTCTGAACTCCAAGAACGTTGAAACAACTTATCTCCAGGCTATTAGCTGTGACCACACCGTTATCAACAATGACAAGAAAAATGGTGTTATAGCTCTGACTGAACAGCACTTGGGCATATCACTGCAATGGCTAATATGTCAGTTACATGGAAATGAGTTACCTTTACGTCATTTGATTACACAGCTGGATGGAAAAACCACTAGGCCTTACGGATTCACAGGCAACACTGGGAAACAATTACCAGAATGTGAGAAGCTGCCAATTGTTGCATTCGAATCCATGAAGACAGAAGAGATTACTGTCGACACTTCTGATCTCAGTACAGATCAACAATATCTCATTCAAGCTTACCGGGCTGTTACAACAGGTCACTGTGATGACTCACTGGCCCATCGCAACCCGGTCAATATGTCATACTCTCGTTGGCTCACGACTGCTGATAGACGTCTCCGACTCTACATGGGTAAAGAAAATCCATCAGATAAATTTGTGACTATCATCAAATTCATCATGACAGTGTATGCTCCAATGTGGTTCAGAATCATATGCAATCCCTCAGTAACAAAAGCTTCCAAACATCTTCATGAAACAATCGTCAGAGTTGGAAAACTGGACGGCAGAACACAAGGTTTAGTAAAACCAGTTATTCAACGAAATGCATACTATAGCCCCCATGAAAATATTCTATTAAATATGATTCACGACGAGGAAGGTCACATAAGAGAGCTGGGTTGGAGGAGGATCTTGAAGGCACGAAGCTCAGCACCAGATAGTGTGAGAGCTTTTAAACTGCCCACTCTAAATTTCAACGTTGAATCATATTATGACATGGCTGACTGGCATTCCTTGAAGCTGACACAACCTCCTAGTAATAGGAACATATTCACAGAAATATCATGGAATTCATTCATGCAGGTGATGTTCCACGTTTTCATGCAAAGGATATTGCGTGTCACACTCAAGCAGTGGAACGTTATATCAAGATTATTACCCAGGCTTCTGAGAAAGTTTGTGGGAGAAGCAACCGGGACGGATTTATTCAGTCAACTCTGTTCTCTCGCCAACAAATGCCTCGATTTGAAACTAAATACAGTTTAGCACATAAATAGTCCCAGCAGTTGTAGCGTGGTTGGGCTGGAGTAGGACGGAACTCGAAATACAGCCACCTCCTCGTGGTCAGTTCTGGGTTATTTTTTCCTTAATATAAATGAGAACAAAATAAGCAAAGAGCTGTATATGAAATTCTATTCAATTAAATAACAGCTTCAAAACAGAAAAAAATATATATTCTGAGTTCTGGCAAGCGGTCATAGATGCAGTGTTTGTGACCAAGTTCCTGAAAGTAAGTAATATTGATTTTAATTGGGGGAGTGGAAGATATTATTGTATATTGATGTCCCTTTGGACAAATGATATATAGGCCTTTAGTTTTCATATTATACATACCCCTAAATTACAGACACCATGGTAGAATTTTAGGAATGTTTTACAAACTACTGAAAAAATCCGTTTTTACTTTCATTTTTTCAGACGACTTGAGGCAGTAGAACATATTATCATATATCAGTTAGTCTCTGCATGTTTCATTTACAAGGTATAACACCAGTTTTCGGCAGTGCCCAAAAGGAAAATACATCTAAATATCAAATCGGGGTATATCACATCTGTTGCCTATTTTCGAGGGTAAATTTTCAAACTTCAGTCAGCTTGGGGCGGTAAAAGATATCATCGGAGAGCAAAATGCTTTTAACACAATTTTTTTTCTCAGGAAATGACAACTTTTCCGCACTACCCCCATCAAAAAATCGAAGAAAGTATAAAAACGCTCCACCTTCATATATATATATATATATATATATATATATATATATATATATATATATATATATATATATCATCAGCAGTTACAGCAGTTTGAGTGTCCACTGGAGGATCGGCCTATCCCTACCGAAGTCGGGACGATAGAGCCAACGTATCTCTACCAAGTAGCTTAGGCTGTCTAGCAGAGATTGTATGTAGGGTGAGAAGTGCTTGTAAGTGTAACTGTTGTGTTGGAATGGCTTTGGATGTGTGTGTAGTCTGTGAACCAAGTGTAATCGGCTCGCGCAAGCCAACTGGGTGCAAGCATACATTATAGTATGCGACACTGGTTCAACCACACCACCCCTTGTGTACTCCAATGCAGTACGTGGCCAGAAGAACGCTCCCAAAGTGTTTACCCTAGCGGGAAGCGAACCCACGTTCTTCAGTGTACGAAAATGCACACTTTACCACTGAGGCTCCATATATATATATATATATACCGTATATATATATATATATATATATATATATATATATATATATATATATATATATATATATATATATATATATATATATATATATATATATATATATATTATGCATGTATGTATATGAATGTGTATGTATACGTATGTGTACATATATGCATGTGTGTGCATACGTATGTGTATGCATATACAGTATATATGCATAAATATGTGTCAGTATGTTTACGCTTAGGTATATATATATATATATATATATATATATATATATATATATATATATATATATATATATATATATACACAATATGTGTGTGTGTGTGTGTGTATGTGTGTGTATAAGTGTTGTATATGTTTATGAATATGTATCCATTTGTATATGTATGTATATGTATCAGTATGTTTATTTTTTTTTAAATGGATAATGAATGGAAGAAGGAAAAACAAAGGGAAAAAAAAAATAAGTCCAAGTGCCTAAAGGCATCCTCCATTCATAAAATACCCATCACAACTGGACTTGAACTGAAGTGGATCAAATATTTATGGGAAACAACTCCCAAGAAGCGAATTCCAGAGAGTAATAGTTCTGGGGATAAATGAATTTTGATAAGCAGAGATTCTGCATTGCGAGGGAGATAGTGTGAATTCATGGGCGCTCCCAGCTGCCCGAGTATTTCGGGAGAAAATGTGAAGGGGAGGAACAATATAAACCAGTTTGTCTGAACACTTACGGTAAAAATATCTATAAAATAATGCTAAAGAAGCAACATCTCTACATACTGATAAAGGAGGGAAGGTCTTGCTTGATGGCAGGATTATTGATTAATCTAATGGCTTTATTTTGAATTTTGTCCAACTGCCTCAATGCAACCGCTCCACATCCACTCCACAGTGGTGAACAGTATTCGATCTGAGAACGCACATGACTTTTGTATATTGTGGCCATCTGCTCATCAGTGAAGAACTCACGAACTCTGTACATAAGTCCTAGTTTTTTAGAAGCATTTTTAGCAAGGGATTTAACATAAGCTGTCCAGCTTAGGTTGAGGTTAAGAGTAACACCTAGGATATCATTTGTAGTGGATATGGGAATACTGACGTCATTTAAAATTATGTGAGAGTCTCAGGGATTCTGTTGGAGAAATTAATGTATTTAGTTTTCTGACCATTAAATGAGACCAGATTTGTTTGTTCCCATTGATTAATTTTAGAACGGTCCTGGTTCAGAGAAATAGCTGTGTTTATTTGGGATTTTGTAATATCAAATTGTGTAAAGGAGGTACTAAATGTGAAAGAACTATGAAGGGTCGAGTCATCAGCATAAGAGTGTATTGGGTTGTGTGTGACAGATAGAAGGTCATTTATATGAATGAGAAAGAGGGTTGGTGCCAAAACTGATCCCTGAGGTACGCCAGCATTTATGGAATGAAACTGAGAATGAATTCCATCTACCATGACATGTATTTTTCTATTATGAAGGTAAGAAGAAATTAGAGGAACCAGTGATGCAAGGCCATAGTGTGACATCCTAGACAATAGGGCCCGGTGCTATACTTTGTCAAATGCTTTTGAAATATCAAGTGCTATTGTGTGTATTTCACCGTGTTGGTCTATTGTTTTGTTAATCTGATGGGTTAGAAGGCAAAGAATGTCTACAGTTGAACGTTCTTGTCTAAATCCATACTGCCGATCATTGATTAATTTACTGATTTCAAGATGCTTGATTATGTGTTTGTTAATTAGAGTCTCAAAAACTTTGCCAAGAATGGAAGTTATTGCAATTGGTCTATAGTTTGATGGATCAGAAGTTGACCCCTTTTTAGGAACAGGATGAATATTTGCTTCTTTCCAAGAGGCTGGAAAACTTGAGGTACGGATGCATAAGTGGAAAAATTTGCCAATACAGGAGCCAACAAAGAGGAGCAATTTTTAAGTACTATTGAAGGAATTTCATCTGGACCAGTAGCTTTGTCTGCTGAGAGATTCTGTAATACAGCTTGTACGTACCTGGTGTGAATCATGAAAGGAGGTATTTGAGGGGAATCAAAATCAGGTACAGGAATATTGTAATTTTCTGTATTTAGGGTTAAGATTGTTGAAAAAATGTCAACAAGAAGTTTGGCTTCTCCACGTGGGTCACTTACTAGATTTCCACTGGGGGACTGTAAAGGTGAAATGGAAGAGGAGGTAGTGAAGTTAGTTTTGAATGAATTAAGGGTTGACCAAAATATTTTGTTATCATTATATATATATATATATATATATATATATATACATACACACACACACACACACACACACACACACACACACACACACACACACACACACATATATATAGATAGATAGATAGATAGATAGATAGGTAGATATCATCATCATCAGCCATTACAAGTCCACTGCTGAACAAAGGCGTCCCCCAACCTTCTCCACGAATTTCTTGACTGAGCTAATCTTTGTCATGTTTTTCCTGCAAATTTCTCTATCTCATCTCTCCACCTCCTGTCTGGCCTTTTTCTGCTACGCTTACCATCTCCTGGTGTCCAGTCAGTC
This sequence comes from Coenobita brevimanus, assembly GCF_032717465.1. Lineage (NCBI taxonomy): Eukaryota > Metazoa > Arthropoda > Malacostraca > Decapoda > Coenobitidae > Coenobita > Coenobita brevimanus. The sequence continues at coordinate 26,568,217 of NC_136961.1, read as the reverse complement.
AACCTCTTGCTCCATCGATTATCTCTTATTTTTGCTACATGGCCTGCCCACCTCAATTTCTGTTCTTTTATAACTTCTATAATATCTTTGACTTTACTCTGCTCTCTCACCCAAGTTGATCTTTTCCTGTCTCTTAAAGATATTCCCAACACTGACCTTTCCATTGCTCTCTGATAACGAATTCATTTATTTTTCATCGATTTTGTCAGTTTCCAAGACTCACAACCCTAAGTCATAGTTGGAATTATACATTCGTTATATACTATTCGTTTCATACAACCTGGCAAGCTACATTTCATAATGTCCCTATGTTTACCGAAAGCTTTCCATCCAATTGTAATGCGTCTTTTTATTTCGCTATCATTATCTTTTGTTAATTTAAGTATTTGTCCCAGGTAATTGTATTCCTCGACTTCTTCAATAATTTCTCCACTTATTCTATGACGCTCTTTGGTGTTTGAGGATTAAACATTAGTTTTATTCCGGTTCATCTTTAGCCCTACTTTGAGACTTTCTTTGTTCAGGTCATTTAACATTTCTTGCAATGTCTCAGCTTTTTCCGAGATTAGGATAATGTCATCTGGAAATCTTAAATGACTTAGTTTTTCTCCATCTACAGTATGTTTACTCCTTTGTTTTCTCAGTCTAGCTTTCTGAAAATTCATTCTAGGCATGCTTTAAATAGGTTTGGTGAAACTGTATCTCCCTGACGCACGCCCTTCTAATTTTTTTTTCGAGTCTTTATGTAATTTAACTATAGCAGTTCCCTCATTATCTATGTTTTTGAGCTGTTTTACAATGCGTTCTTTTACTCCTTGTTCTCGCAATTATTTTATAATTGCTAGGCGCTCCTCTGCATGAAAAGCCTTTTCGTAATTAACAAAACCTAAACACAGTGGTTTATTATATTCTGCAGTTTCCTCAGTTACCTCATTCATTGTGTGAGATGACTAGTAGCTGAATACCCGCTTTGGAATCCTGCCTGTTCACGAGGTTGGTTTTCTTCCAATTTCTTTGTTATTCTGTTGTAATGAAGAGTTTGTAAACTGCTGACAATAAGCTGATGGTCGATAGTTACTTTAATTAGATCTTTTTGAGTTGCCTTTTTTGTAGTGCAAAATAGCTATTGCAATGCATCATATATTTTTTTTTTTTACACAGTATATAAGTAGGCAGGCCTGTTTTGTACAACCTCTCCTGCAACCAACAACAAATCTGCTACTATTCCATCTTCTACCGGAGCCTTCCCTCTTTTCATACTTTTAAGAGAAATTTTTACTTCGTCTGGTGTTACAGTACGTCCGGTATTTCACTTACGTCAACGGAAAAGTTAGCTATTGGTACTACTGTCCTTGATGCATACATTTGTTTGTAAAATTCTTCAACTCTCTTCGCCATCTTATATCTGCATTTAATGATTTCACCATTTTTGTCTTTCAGTGACACAGTTTGTTGCATTCCTAGTGCCATTTTACTTTGGACCTGTTTCAGACTTTTTCCTTTTTGGATGGTTTCTTTGATGTAATCGATGTCTCTCTCTCTCTCTCTCTCTCTCTCTCTCTCTCTACTTAGCTCTGCCTCACGTTGATAAGCTTATTTAATCCCGCTCGTACTATTTCGTCTTTGTTTTTACTTCTATCTCCTATCTCTCTCTCTCTCTCTCTCTAAAACGTGTGTGTGCGTGTGTGTGTGTGTGTGTGTGTGTGTGTGTGTGTGTGTGTGTGTGTGTGTGTGTGTGTGTGTGTGTGTGTGTGTGTAGGCCTATGTGTGTTTTTTAATACGAATATGTTTCAGGTAATGTTTGTTGCTGTCCTCGGTACTGGGAGTGTTGTGGGTGTGCTGTTGCTGGTGCTGGAGATTGTCACCGGGATTTACAAGGATGTTGATCGATCCCCAACACCACCACATCACCGCCTCACATGTTGTGTGTTTTATAGATATTCTGAGATACCGCACCACGATTTACTGTTACATTATTCTGATGTATTTTTCATCTTTTCCTTAACTTCAGGCGATATTTCAAACACAGCTGCTGAATGGGAGGGAATATAATAGGCTGTTATATATTCCTCATTACTCATTCAGTAAGATATGTCTATCCTAAGCTGGTCATAATCTCCTGGGAGTATCAAGGAGGAACAGTAAAGTACGTCTAATTGGTAGAATGAAAGACAGGAGATATTTTCCTTCTCAAAATGCAAAATATATGTAAAATTTTATTAAAACTGGATGTAAATCGAAGACAAGTCACAACACATACAACTATCGTGATAATGTCTTTTGTGTCTCTGGATTATATGCTGTGAAATTCCATTATAAAATTATCAAATAAAACTATTAGTATTTATCTCCTTATATAAACAGTAGACGTCTCAGTTATGTGTTATTTTAGTTAGGGTATATAAACTATTTGCCACATGCATAAAAAAAACTGCTTGGTATGAAATGTTTTAATACCGGTTATGGACATAGGAAAGTAGGCTGTACTTGAGGACTAGCCGTACACCTGCGACACACTAGCTGATGGCTGGTCCTTTGCAGCCCTCATTAATTATCTGCCTACTATCTTTCGTGTAAAGGGTTGGAATTATCACATTCAGATCTGGAAACCAGGTATTTATTGAGGGAGATTGGAATCAGCTCATCGGGTCAGATGCGGGGAAGGGAATGGGTCCATTATCATGTGGTAGAGGTTAACCAGCACTGCTATTGGGCCCTGCTGCTGATGTCGTTGTATTGCATTGCGCAGTTGACCGTCGTGCAGTGAGGAGCGGTTCTTCCTCTCCTTAGAGGATCAGACACGAGTTACTGTGTATGTGTGGATGAGTAATTTGGTGAACGTGTTGTCCTGTCTCGGCTAACCCTCCTTTGAGGGTAAAAGCCAAGGCGCTTAGATAGACAGATAGACAGGAAAACGAAGTGTGCATTTAATGACAAAAGCATATAATTTTTTGGTCATGGTATGTTTTCCCAATGTTTTGTTTCAGACGGGGAGGCAATTTGTATCTGAACTCTGGTGACCTTCACAGATCACTGACCTCACCATCGTATTTTTCTATATTTTGCTCCATCACTTTTCACGTATATCTTTTGGAAAATTGCATTTTTGTTCTAATAGAGATGTTTACCTACCTTATCAAGCATTTTTTTTTTTTTTTTTCCAGGTACCGTATATAAGACACCTTAAAACTACCCCTCCAACATACTTAAGTTTAGCACTGCTGCATAATTGCAGATAAATACTTGTTACACATATACTAACAATACTGCATTTCTTGTGCATTGCAAGATATTCCCTGTGCATTCCTCAGCTAACTTCTGGTACTGTGGTCTGCACCTTTCAAAACTGCACAGATGATCAAAAGCCAAAGGAACTGTGGACTTCGACATCTGAACTTCTGGTACTCCCTCTTTTTTGCTTCTGGTGTTTGCTTCTTTCATTATAACCATGTTGAAAATCCCTATACTGATTGATCTTGCCCAGCTACATCTTAGGAACCGGAATCACGTTGCACCAATAACTGGGAACTCTGTGCTCTCTGCCAAGTAACAACAGGGGAAGCTTTGCAGTGCCCATCCAGTTCAAGCAACACATCAGTCACTGACTAAGTATCTACTTGAGTTTCAGGAACCTGGACAAATACTAGCTGAGTTGGATCTGGATAAACTGGATGATGGGAACGGCACAGAAGCCTCAGTGATGACCAACTGGGCCCAACTGCACAAGACTTGTCAGTTAAAATATAATCAAGCAATACTGCAGCGATGACTGAAGTCAGCGTAGAGGTTGCATCAGTCTGATGCATCAAAGTTCACACAAGCTCTGCAAATAGCCATTTCAAGACTAAAGAACTGGCGTATTTCTTCAACAACTGGCCAAATGGTTCCAAAGTGCCCCATAAGGGGCAGCAAAACAGTTAGATATGAATATCAGAAAGACTGCCTAGGAGACGTCTCAATAGATACTGAGCTGCTTGCCAAAGTTACACCAGTCCTTGAAGCGAAATATCACCACCAGTGGCTCTGTATGAAAGCAAGACAAGCTGCATTAAAGAATGAGAATGATGAAGGGGCTCAGCTGCATTGTAATTGCCTCTGCAGAGTTGTTGGCCTTCATGGACGAAACACGAGTCGATAACTATGTCCCAGTATGCAAACCTGCAGACCTCGGTGACCTGTACAAACTTAGGCTTGAGAAAACGTTGCAACGTACCCATACATTACCGGGACGCGGCAGTTTCTGAGCAACGCAGGTGGCATGGAAACATATCTGTGACATAATGTTCACTTTTGATGGCTCATGTCTTTTAGTCCTGGTGAACATGGTCCTGGATGGGGTGGACATCAAGCACCAGACTCAGCTGGTGGAAAGAACTATAACCATCTATGCAGTTCATAAGAAGATAGTGCTCTGCTCTCCTACCTAGTCTGATTTAACAAATTTCACTCCACGTTCTCACCAGAATGCAGACACATACTTGTTTCTGCATGTGTCAGACACTGTTCAGAGGGGTTGCAATGTGACCCTGTACCGTAGACACTGGCGTTGCTGTACTAGCCCTGACAATATTTAGGAAGATCGAGAAAAAAAAAAAAGAGGATTGATCTTGATACAGGCACCAGCTTCAGATACCATTGCTCCACACGCTAACAGACTGTGACACAGTCTTGGCAGTTGTCGGAAGAGGAAAGAAAACTTTATGGAAAACTTGGAAGGGTTTCCTTGAAGTGACCGAGGTAAGAGTCCATGAGGATACCAGGTAATGTGAGTGAGTTGTCCAGGTCACTTGTAAAGCACTTTGTGGTGTTCATACACGGCAGGACCAGCGAAACCGTGGAGGTGAAAGAAGCAAGAAAACAGCTTTTCACTCAGAAATCTATAAACCTGAAGAACATCCCACCCATGAAGGCTGTGCTGAAGCAACACGTCAGGCAGACTACCTATCAGGCCAGTGTCAAAAACGTTGCTTTAGTGGGGCTAAATAAAGGAAGCACCGGGATGGTAGCCACTGCAAACCACCCTTCCAGAAGCCTCACAGAGCTGCAACGGACGTATCCAGTGTGGTTGCAAGAAAGGATGTGTTAGGCACTCTAAGTCCAAAAAGGCTGCCCTCAGGTGTCCAGCCCTGTGCTCAAGCACAAGAGACTGCTAGGCTTAGAAATAACATACATGATCTTATTGAACTGATGATGTCATCGTAAGAGGTGTTAATAGACGCCGACGTGAGTGTCTCAGCAACATTGCTTAGGCAGATAGAGCACATCCTAATTATACCTTGTGTGAAATATATCAATATCTATCTATCTATCTATCTATCTATCTATCTATATATATATATATATATATATATATATATATATATATATATATATATATATATATATATATATTTGGTTCCTCTTTCGTTTCTTTTGTTTTCTTATTTACTTTCTTACAACAGAGCTTTCAGCACTTTTATGTAATATGTGTGTAATTAGAGTGTATCAGTAAAGTATAACTAATGTATAATGCTATTATGCTTGGAGAAATATGAAATTTGACAGCCTGAAATTTCTTCATCCTCTTCCTAGTCCTAGTTGTTAAATTTGATGTCCCTTCACATCTGATAATAAGTTTCATGACTTAGAAATACTGGATAAAATTTTGTTTTAATCTTAAAATGCACAGTACCTTCCATGTATGACCTTACCTACCCCACTAATTAGGGTGTTTGTATTACCGTAGCTGCTGATGGGCTCAGAATGAGAATCAATGAACACGGTGACGTCGAATGTAAATTAACACACTATCCCTGCAACTTCCGGGATTGAACCCGGGACAAAGCAATCCCCAGCTAACTGGGCTTTCAACTCTACTACCACCTTCCACAAAACAAATGGATCTCTGTAACGCTAGCATTGCCGCCAGTACAGAAAAAAAAAAAAACTTACTGGCATTCAGAAGTAAGAACATGATTGGGTTTCATCAAATGGCTTACCATAAGGATACGCCTATGGTGCTTGATGTACAGATCTGTTAGCTAATACTCTGTATAGACAACAAACGTGTTTTTTTTTTTGTACCTAAGAATTCCGGTAAAGGGAGGATTATTTCAAGCAGAGCAGGAGTGTTCTGTGACTGGCAGGCAGTGTTTATATAAGTACCGCGGGAGGGGGCTCAGCACTCAGTGTTTAGCTGCTGCTTCAGTCTGAGAGTCCCTCATTCGCCTCACCTGCTTGTGCGCCTTCACCGTGAGTCATGTGGCTCTGTGTTGCTACACACCTTGTTGTCTGTCATTTGTCACCCTGGTGTTACACATATTGTCAGCCATGTGGTACCGTGATTTTGTTGTCAGTCATTTGGCACCGTGTTGTTTCGTACTTTGTGGTCAGCCATGTGGCACCGTGCTCCTACACATTTTGTTGTCAGTCATTTGGCACCGTGTTGTTACATACTTTGTGGTCAGCCATGTGGCACCGTGCTCCTACACATTTTGTTGTCAGTCATTTGGCACCGTGTTGTTACATACTTTGTGGTCAGCCATGTGGCACCGTGTTGCTACACATTTCGTTGTCAGTCATGTGGCACCGTGTTACAACATACTTTGATGTCAGCCATGTGGTACTGTTTTGCTACACATTTCGTTGTCAGTCATATGGCACTGTGTTACAACATACTTTGATGTCAGTCATGTGGCACATTGTTGTTATGCACTTAGTTGTCAGTCGTGTGGCACCTTTTTGCCACACATTTTGTTTTCACTCAAGTGGTGTAGATATAATCCAGTCTGAGACAGATTTACGCTTCAGTCAGATATACAGTCTGATCCCACTGTAATTCTGTATAATAAGTTACTAATCGTTGAAAAGGTCCTGATTATGAATGATTTATCCTTTGAAGTTTTTACAGACGATGAGCAAGGGACACTGGCATTTATTTCGATTATAGGGGGAATGCCTTCCGTGACTAAAAATTACTTAATGCTGAGAAAAGCGAGGGCCGGCACTGAGGGATGTGAACTGATACTACTTGTTGTATATAAACATTAAAGAAGGTAAAATATTAATTAGGTATCACGAAGAAAAATAACAGATAATTTGTTACTTGTAGCCAGTTCTGGCACCATTCCGTTTTTACACTTGCACTCCTTTTACAAGAGGAGGTTTATACGTTGACTCAATTTAACATTTCCGATGTAATATTTTCTGCAGTTTCAGTTTACATGTTTATACAAAAACTGCATTATCAGTTTAAAGACAAAAAGAATTTTAACAATAACTGTCGATTTTGTTCTGGATTTTTCCGAAAAACCTGAACTGTAAGAGGGGATGGTTACATAGAATATTCCCTCTGACCCAGATACGAGGGGGGTACTACTGTATTATCCCGATCCACCCCATGTTATACGCCTCTTGACTAGGGGTATAATTCTGCTTATTTTTGTAGATGGATTTATGGACACTGAAAGTGGGTATTTGTTACCTGTCGATTCATATGTCCGCATGTGTTCAAGGCCTGTTTGTTCAAAATGATAATATACAAGGACTTACACACCCAGTCATACAAAGGAACATTAGTTTCATGCAGTACCGTCACTATACGTACCCGTTCGTTCGTACATGATGAGCATGAAGAATGGTAATTTCTTGCAGTCATCCTCTCATCAAGGAGAACATTTGGTTTTAGAATGAATTTCATACGACTCTCACCAGACAGTTTTATTGCATATAGACTGCTTGAAGATTTTGTGTAATCAAGTTTCGACTATTGTAACCAAAGTAATATACTGTACATCTTTATGCAGCCATGTGATTGTATTTTTCTTTTAAAGTACAGATATGTGGTAGAATTTTTGATGACCTATCTGATCATCCCCTAATGTGTTCGCTGGCACGACTTTCTGTTCATGTAAAGTGACAACTAGTACTAACAGGCTGTCAAACTTTAAACTCTTATACACTGTATAATAATAAACGAAAACACTAGGAAATAAATTAACAGCAAAAACTTAACTCTCTCTCTCTCTCTCTCTCTCTCTCTCTCTCTCTCTCTCTCTCTCTCTCTCTGTATCTATTTGTCTGTCTATCTGTCTATATCAATAGAGAGACAAACAAATGGACTGACAGATAAATACAGAGAGTTATTGACAGATGTGTATAGATAAAGATACTTATAGATACGTCCACTTACAAACATTAACTTGCTTTAGTGTTCGAAAATAATGAAGTAATAAGAAGTGACAAAACAGAATGGGGAAAATAGCATACTTGATACAGTACCTCACAGCACGTACATGCGTGTGCAGATTTATTCATTTACACAGTAACTCTACACCAGAGAGTCAACAAATAGCTGGAACAACACACACACACACACACACACACACACACACACACACACACACACACACACACACACACACACACACACACACACACACATAATGAGCATATTGAAGGAAGTCTCAGAGGAAATCTGTAATAAAGACATAGAGGAACACAAAAGGCTAGGGAGATATGAGAGAAATAAATCAAGGCCACTGAAAGTAACCTTCCAGAGTGTGAACACTGTGAAGGCAATACTAAAAAATGCAAAGAAACTCATAGAAAAGGAGGAATTTTAAAAAAGTGTGGATAGAACGATGCCTAACTCAAGAGGAATTGGGACTACTAAAAGAGAAGAGGGAGGAGGTAAAAACAAAGAACAAGGGAAGATTAGAAGAAAAGACTACGTTTTATTACAAAGTAATTGGACTGCAGGTAAGAAAGTGGTACATAACCAACAGGAAACAGAAAGGAGGAAGGTAGTAGACTCAAGTCATGGCAAGTATGTAAACAAGATGGTTAGGTTGGTGTACTTAAATGAAGATGGAATGGTATTAAACTTATTAGAGATAGGAGACTATATCAAGGAAAAGGAACCACACATTAACTGCCAAACTGAAACAAAATTAACCCTAAAGATATCAAACGATACCCTAAAATTAGAGGCATGCAATATATGGAGATGAGAAAGAAAGTTAAGAAAGGGAGGAGGAACTATTATCTTAAAGAAAAATCTGCAAGTCAAAGAAATAAAACTAGATATACCCTCCCAAGTAGAACTGATTGCAATGGAATTTAACATATATGAAGGGAACTTAATTGTGGCAAATTTATACATGCCACCTGGGAAAGAGGCGAATATGAAGACCTTATAGAAAGTACAATGCAGAGTTTAACCTGTCACGTCCCGAGCTATTTCGCACCTTCGACACCCCCCAATCCCGAGCTATTTTGGATTTTTTTTTTTTTGGCTAAACCTTCCGCTTTTGTTAAGAAACAAAGTAAAATCACCAAGAAAGGGCTTACCGTGGTCCATAAGTGGTCGGAACAGGTGAGGTCCCCTGTGCCAGGTATCGTATTGTATCATTGACGTGTGAGTCGCTCAGATTTTCTATGATATGTAATTTTGGGAGAAACCACAAACAACACCTCTACATTTATTGAATTTGAACTAATAAACAATAAGAATAACAATATAACGGTTTTCATTAACATATATATGAAAAATAAGCACTGTACCTTCGTACGAGCATAGCGAGTTGGGTCAGAGTGGTAACACGCTATGTGCTAAGTTTCTTGTCTCCGTCAACATATCATTTTTTCTACTTGTATACAACTGTTTCAATGCCATTTTACCATTTTGTACTGTTTGTAAATGTTTTCAGTTGTGTTCATTCATTACGATGACATGTAGCACAACTATAGCGCACATCTGCTTACTCAGGCACTCGCAATGACTCGTATTTCAACATACCATATTGTTTTATTAATTTCATAGTATTGTTTTCTTTACATTGAACCTTTCCTCCACCACTGTAAATGTTTTCAAGTATTTACATTCATTACGAGGGCATTTAGCGAAATGTTAGCGCGTATTCACGTAACAAGCACAATCTCTACCACTCGTGTTTCAACTTCTACTTTATTTCTTCAGTTCCTTATATACTTCCCCACTTACATTACACCCGTTTACACCCAATACTGCACAATATATATTTACGGGCCTTATTTCTTCAACTGAGCATCAGAATATCGCACCAAAATACCCTAGCAATGAATGTTTCAACTAAGATAATACTCATACACTTACATACTAATTTCCCACTTATATTACACCCGTTTCCACTTGTATACTCCTATTTACATATATACGGGCCTTATTTATTTCAATGAGCGTCAGAAAATCGCACTTTTATACACTTGTTAGGAATATTTTGACTTAGAAAAAATATGATCACTTACAAATATTGCAACAAATATTACACCCGTTTGCATTTTTCATACAAATATTTACATATTTACTGGCCTTATTTATTCCACTGAGCATCAGATTATCACATCAAAATATCCTCACTAGGTATCTTTCCACTTAGATCATATTTATACACTTACATAATAATTTTCCACTTATATTACACCCGTTTCCACTTACATACTACTATTTACAGATCTACGAGCCTTATAATTACACTAAGCATGTGTTTGTCGCATTTATTTCTGAGTATCAGCGTCATATTGCATTCACACCATATCAGAAGTGCATCAAGGTGTGATACTCACTAAAACAGGGGTGAATGCAGAGACCCACGTCACACTCTACGCACTCATAAAGGGTGTCTTTTCTCTGAGTGGTGGGTCTCACCCGGGAATTACTACCTACGTGACACCTGCGTTGGGGCCTAGGTCTATTTGGCTGGGGAGGTATAGGAGTGGGGAAATCGTGGGCGGATATTCTCAGGGGAGTTTGGGCGGTAGGGGCAGTGCGTGTGCGGTGTTGGGGCCTTTCAACCGCATACCGGGCAAAAATCTCTCGTGTTAGCTCCCTCACAAACCCTACAAAGGTTTCCTGAACTCCTGTTGTGGTGGCAATTCAGGGTTGTTCAATCTGTACATGGATGGGGTAATAAAAGAGGTACAAGGTAGGGTAGTGGATGTTGGAGTGGCCCTGGTGAGACAGGGTAGTGTTTGGAAACTCCCTGTACTGTTGTTTGCAGATGATATTGTGTTGTTGAGTAAAGACGAAGGAGAGCTGCAAGGCTTGGTAGATGAGTTTGGGAGAGTGTGTACGAAACGGAAACTAAAGGTGAATATAGGGAAGAGTAAAGTGATGGTCTTTCAGAGAGGTGAAGTCAGTGAATGTACAGTGAGTTTGGATGGTGAGGAATTGGAAAATGTGAGTACGTTTAAGTACTTGGGTAGTGTGATGAGTAAGGATGGAGGTTTGGAGGGTGAAGTGCTTGAAAGGGTACAGCATGGAAGAAAGGTTGCTGGTTCCTTGAAAGCAATGATAAGAAGCAGGGAAGTGAGCATGGAAGTGAAAAAGTTACTACATGACAGTATTGTGATACCAACTCTAACGTATGGAAGTGAAGCTTGGACGTTGCGGGAAGGACACAAGTCAAGAGTGAGAGCAGTGGAAATGAGTTATTAAAGAGGAGCCTGTGGAGTCAGGTGGAGAGACAGGCTGACAAATGAGGATATAAAGAAGCATTATGGTGTGGATGTGGATGTGATAGGAAGTGTTAGGAGGAATACACTAAGGTGGTTTGGCCATGTGGAGAGGATGGAGGGTGAACGACTGACGAAGAGAGTGTATGTGAGTGAGGTGGAGGGGGGAAGAGGGAGGGGCAGGCCGAGGATGAGATGGAGGGATGGGGTGGAGAGGTATATGAGAGAGGGGAGTGTGAGTTGGGAGCGGGGCAGTGAAATGGCGGGAGACAGGGCGACGTGGAGGCGATTTGTTTGTGGCCACCCCGAATGGGATTGAGGCATCTGGCAATAGATAGATAAATAGATATATCTAGCAAGTGAAAGAACAGCTTTTTGTACCACTTCATCGTGGTTCTGGCACACTCGACCGTGGATATCATGGAGTCTGACTGGTCCACCAGACGCATGTTGATGTTGTAATCGAGGACACACTCAGGTTTCCATATGTGGCGCCTGTTCTCGCTTCGGTAATCCACGGACTCTGTATGGTTCATCAAGGGGCGGTGAACCGTGGACAAGAGGCTGACTTCTCGATTGTGGTTCCACACTGTTGCAAGTATATTGTTGGCCTGCAGGAAGACAACCTCATGTGATGCCAGTTCACCTTGACGGTACCACAGATTCCCGTGTCATGCCTGTGTATATAACGAGCGAGAAGAGGGCTAGTGTACCAGTTGTCCAGGTAAAAGACATGACCACGATGAATCTTCTATCATTGTCTTTACCACCACTCCAGACAGTCCAATACTCCGATCATCTATTATGTCTGTCTGTGCACCGGTGTACAAGACTATGTCTTGCACATAATCAGTCCTACAGTCACACATAACAAAGATCTTGAACCCAAAACGGTGCCTTTTGCTAGGTATGTACTGCCAAATGAAATATTGCCTCTCCACAACACTAGACTCTCGTCTGTGATGAGGTCTCTATAGGAATAAAATGAGGAACGAAATGTTTGCCTCAGGTGATCAAAGACCACCTAATTCGCCTCATCTTATCTATGTCATTCGCATTTGCAGGATCATCAGTATCGTAAAAGTTGAGGTGACTTAGAATCTGCTGAAAGCGATTACGGCTCATGACTTGGCCAAATATTGGTGTGAGCATTACAGGGTCCCTTGTCCAGTATGCCGGAATTCTGTTCTTTCGTACGATACCCATCAAAAGTACCAGGGCAAAAAATTAAAACATTTCTGAAAGGGAGACTGGGTAATCATATTTGATAGAATGCCTGCTCCTTGTGCCCAGCCTTTCACTCTCACGTTGCTGGCTGCTAGTGAAACGGTTTGTCTGGTCCACTATTTCCTCCACAAAAGCCTCACCGAAAAAAATATGGAAAAAAATCCAGCCTGGTGGAATTTGGGTGAATACCGGGAGCAGTGCAGCCAGCACACCCTTGCTTAGTGAAGGGGTGAATAATGGAGGAAAAATCACTCCCATTCTCCCAATTCCAACTCACAAATCCTTCGTCCCCATCGTCGCCTTTGTCTGGGTGGGGAGGAGATGCTGGTGGGGTAGGTTGGAGAGGAGGAGTGCGGAGGGCTTCCCCACTCGCACTCCTCCTCCCTCGTCCTTTACCCTTTCCCTTTCCCTTACCCTTACGGCCTTGTGAAACATTAGGGGGCTGTGGGGATGAAGTCTGTGAATATTGGGGAGCATAAGATGTGCTGGGGAGTGGTTCCTCCCCACCTTCCCCCTCCATGACAACACCACGTGATTCTGCATACACCCTCTCTCGCCCACGTGTCTGGGTATATTCGGGAGCATAAGACATGCTGGGGAGTGGTTCCTCCCCACCTTCCCCCTCCATCACAACCCCACGTGATTCAGGATGCACCCTCACTCCCCCACATGATATTTCCTGCCGCCTCACACCACCACGAGAGAGTGATGTCTCACTCCCCTCACTCTCACTTTCAATACTCCTCCCTGCACTTTCCCTTTCACTTTCCACTCCCTCCACGCCACATCCGACCTCCCCAAACAAAAGATTAGGCCCATACCTGCTCATACGACGTGGTGTGTGCTCAGGGCAACGATGAGTGACAATTTCTCGGCCGTACCACGTGGCAGCACGTCCCACGGCTCCGTCCTCGTCCTCATCCTCGAAATCCGGCTCCACATCACGTTGGGGCTGCCGAGAGGATGTTGCACGTTGTTTTTGTGCAGGCTGGCCCTCTCTAGCAGCATGATAAGTCACGTAGCACTGCTTCCTGGGGGACGGGACTTCCTCATCACTGCTGCTGCTTTCCACCTCCTCTGGCTGGACATAATCCTTGTCCACAACCTCGTCGTCCAGTGGGGAATCACTGTTGCCTGTAAAGACATCCAGGGCGACTTGGATTTCCTCCTCTGAGAGACCTTCATGCGCCATGTCTGAGCAGGACCATTGCTAACAGGTGAGTGACCGACCCGAGGGTGAGCGCGAGTCGCGTGGGGTCGCCGAGTGTCCCTGCCTGTTGGCAGGTAGAGGAAGGTCGAGTTACCCTACGTACAAAAAATCGGGTGCGAATTTTGAAAAGTGTGCAAATTATGCACCTTGCAATTGTGCGACATACCAGTATGTCAATGGGACTGGCAAATGCAAAATGTTGCAACGTATTCATACCTCAGTGGGATGCCTCGGGTTAAGAACATTATTACATAGAATGGAAGAGATATCTGAAAGAATTGTATTAAATGGAGACTTCAATTCAAATATAAATTGGAATTCTGTAGATGTAATAAGCCATGAAAGCAGTTGGGATCAAAAGCTCTTAGATCTTGTGCAGGAGTTCTTTCTAACACAGCATGTAAAGGAAAACACCAGAAGAAGAGGACTTGATGATCCATCCATACTAAATCATATATTTACCAGGCATGAAAATGAAATTGACAGTATAGTGTATCACCCCCCATTCGGCAAAAGCGACCATGTATTATTAAATTGTGCCTTCTGGATTGCATATGATGTTACCAGCAGTGAGAGTTACAAAGAGTCTAAATTACAAAAAGGGCAATTATCATGACCTGAAGAAGTTCTTCTCAGAAATAGATTGGGAAAAGGAATTTAGAGAACAAGATTTAAATAATTATTATGTATAGACAATTCTGTGATCTTTATGAAACAGAGTCCAAAATTACATCCCACAGCACAAAGCAACAAAAATGAAAATAAATAAATGGTTTAATACTGAGTGAAAAAAGGCAACAGAAAAAAGAGACTTGCTGTGGGACAGATACAGAAGAAACAATAGTGAGAGGGCATATAACAACTATAAACAGGCAAGAAATGATTATACAAAGATAAGGAGAAAGGCTCAGAGAGCGTTTGAGAAGGACATTGTAAATTAAAGTAGTGATCAACCTAAACAATTTTACAGCTACATCCGAAATAAAACCAGTGTTAAATATAAAATACATTCCATTACGGATGAGGGGATTATCTATACACAAGAGAAAGGTATTTGTGAAGCACTAAATAAAAACTTTTGATCAGTTTTTACAAAAGAACGAAATTTTGAGAGAGATGATAAGGAATATGCATGCCCACACGTATTACCAGATATACAAATATCAGAAAAAGAAGTACAGGAAGTTACATAAATTGGACAAAAGAAAAGTAAATGGTCGTGACGGAATTTCAGGTTGGGTGCTACATGAATATGCAGAAGAGTTAAGCAGACCATTGTATTTAATATTTACGGAATTCTTAGGTCAAGGTAAACTACCTGACATTTGGAAGAAAGAAAACATTGTTCCCCTATTCAAGAAAGGGAATAGACAGGATCCACTCAACTACCGTCCAGTATCACTGACCAGTGCTGTAAGTAAGATACTAGAAAAGCTGATAAGAGAAGTTTGGGTAAAACATCGAGAAGAACACGGTATGATAACAGAGAGGTAGTTTGGTTTTAGGAAGGGAAAATCATGTGTTACTAATCTATTTAGATTTTAAGAAAGCATTTGAGAGAAGACCGCACCAAAGGCTTATATGGAAACTGTACCATTAAGGAGGTATCCAAGGCAATCACTAACGTTGGATGCAGGATTTTCTCAGAAAAAGGGAAATGAGAACAATATTAAGGGGAAATTACTCATCATGGAGGGAAATGACCAGCGAAGTGCCACGGGGCCCAGTGCTGGCATACGTTTAGTATATATAAATGACACAGACAGTAACTCTGGAAATGGAAGCTATCTAAATATGTTTGCGGATGATGCAAAAATTCAAAGAAAAATTACTAATACAGATTCTTGCAAAGAGCTGTAAGAGGAATTGAACAAGCTTCATGAATGGAGCAATAAATGGCAAATGGAATTTAATGTGGATAAGTGTCATGTAATTAAATTTGGTAAAAATGAGAAAAGACCAGATTGGGATTATAAGTTAGGAAGATCAACCCTACACATATCAGAAAGGGAGAAGGACCTAGGAGTAATTATCAATAATAGACTATCTCCAGATGATCACAGTGAGAAGGAATGTAACATGTATACATCGCTTGCTAATGTGAGAATGACATTCACATATATAAATGAAGCTATGCTGAGGAAAATAATAACATCATTCGTCAGACCAACCCTGGAGTATGCATTAGTAGTCTGGAATCCTCATATCAAAGAAACGCATACATAAGATAGAAAAAGTACAAAGGGCAGCCACAAGATGGGTTCCAAGCTTAAGGGATCTAAGCTATGGAGACTGACTGGAAAGACTGAAGCTACTAATGCTGCAGGAAAGAAGAAGGGGAGACATGATTATGCTATGTAAGTGCCTCTCAGGGAAAGAGAAAATAGACATGAATATATATCATATGGGGAAGCATCAGCAAGAGGACATGGCAAAAAACTGCATAAAAAGAGAAGTGATAAAGACGTACGGAAATTCAGTTTTCCAAACAGGGCAATTGATCAGTGGAATGCACTACCGAATGAAATAGTGTGTGCCAAAACTATTCATGAATTCAAGGATATGTATGGTAAAAATCGTTTAATAAACGGGACAGTACGAGCTTGACTCGTTCCTGTAAAGATACAATTAGGTAAGAACAATTAGGAAAGAACACACACACACACACACACACACACACACACACACACACACCATCGACAAAGCATGAGTACAAGATGTCAAACTCACAAACAGGTTAAACTTTCTACATTTCACCAACTGCAGTACATTTAGACGGAATAAGTAGCAAAGAAGGAACTAGCCTTATGACCATCATAAACAGCAAAATGTCTTTTTACTAACACTTCATAACAATAACAAGAACATATACCCAATACAGGACAAAATAAATAATATCCAAATAATTCAAAATACAAAAACCAGGATCGTAAAACACACACACACACACACACACACACACACACACACACACACACACACACACACCAAGCACCCATTGATATATCTCATCTTCCACTCCACTGCGGAATATCCCTAATGTTATAATACCTAAATGAAACGGCCACTACGGCTAAACACACACAGCACGATACAAACAAGGCTCTCTCACATTATACTAATCAGAAATGCTCAACATTTCAAACCACCAAATCACCCCAGCACGTTTCCCTGAAGACTCAATAATACCTGATCTCCCAGTCTCACTGTATGTCCGTCTACATTCATCACTTAGACCACCTGGAAAATAGCACACGACCCCCTCAGTCTCGTACCTTACACAGAGTGTCCCCAGATAATGATGGGGAAAATATCATAAGATATAATGACGCAAACTGCACGATTTAAGCAGGCTATAACAAGTTCTACTCAGACTAAAGCCTGGTTTAGGCTGGTCCGTTTTGACAGCCATCTCAAAGAACGTGATGTAATGAATGACTTCATTCTGTGGACGCTAAATGGCGTTCTCGTGTGAAGCAGTGCACTTCTGATAGCCTATTTTGACGGTACCTGTTAACGGCCGTTTGAGACAAACAAATATCCTCTAAGCTCCATACGGGAGCCATCATGGTGTCTGCATTAACTCTGTGGAAATTAGTCTAATTATAACGCTGAATTGCTTTTCCAAATGCTCTTAAATAACAGCCCAGTGAGATAATATCTGTATAATATCTGGGTAGCTTACGGTGAAACTGGAAATACGAAGAAAAAAAATGGATATCATCAACAACAAAATATACTATGAGGCAATACCAAACTGTATGTACACCCACGACCAAAAGTTCGCTGACAATCCCCGCCAGGCATATGTTTCCAAATATAGCCCATAGAGGGCGTAGCGCTCGTCCACCAGAGTAAGGAAGAAGGGAGGAGACGGAGAGGGGGAGGGGGCGGGAGGGCGGGAGGGAAAGGAACGGGAGGGAGAGGGAGACAACAAGACTGGGAAGGAAGAGAGCTTGTGGCGATGGTAGATAACACATATCGGGTGCTTTATTATTATTATTATTATTATTATTATTACGTGTGAGATAAGAATAAGAAAGAAGGAAGTAACCCAGCGTTAGCCCTTAGAAAACGGCTGACATCTTTTGTATTTTTTCTGACTAATTCTAGAGGATTTCCTTGTGTGACGGAAGCACTAGTGATGTCGAAAGGCTAAAGGTTTGATAAAGTCTACCAAGCCATATACAACAGTTTGAATTTGATCCAGTCAAAGAGGCCACAAGAAAATCCCCATCGTCTAAGGGTTCAAGAAGTAAATTAATTTAACTGGGTCAGGTAATGTGAAGGTAGACGGCGAGGTAGAAGGACGTAAAGTAAGAGGCAAGGAGAGAGTGAGAGAGAGAGAGAGAAGAGAAGAGAAGAGATGAGGAGAAAAGAGATGAGAGAGAGCGAGGTGACAAGAAGTTAGCAAGTGAAACACGTAAAGGGCAATGCCTAGTTTGGTGGTAAGTATTTGGGATTCAATTAATTACATACTTCAGAAATGGGAGGGTGAAAGGTGACAGTACAGTACACAGGTAATTTTATTGTTGACAGACATTATGTATAATTGCCACTCCGAAGGGGATTGGTTGATCACTTCGCAGCATGACAACGCCATTGGTCGCATAGAGATGGTATGTATGTGTGTAACATCAGTAATGTAAAAATGCAGCACTGACCCTGCCTTCTCGTCATCAAAATAATAATGATTATTATGTTTAGTAACTTGTAAAGTTATTATCATAACGGTGTATTTATCAGCTTTTTTCATTCCTGATATGTAATTATATGATTCACAAATGCCTACCACCAAACTAGGATTTCGCCACCAGAAAGCCGGACAAAAACAAATAATTGCTGTGTGCGGCTCATATTCCTGGTTTTTCTGCTGGTCCTTGCTTTCCAACACCCTTCTGTCGTTGCAGGGAGCAAAATAAAGGTCTAGTGCTTACTTCACCATTGGTTGTGTTTTTCTGGTGTTTGGACTTAGCCTGTAGTTTAGGGAGAAAATTCAGTATGGCAGATAGGGCCTCCCTGGTCGGGTTTTCTCGTTTCTGTGCATGCTGACAGTACGACCTGTGTGACGTCATGGATGCGTCATTCCACTTCCCTCACTACCATTGGTCTGTTCTGTCGTGCTGGTGAAGCTGACACCCCGCTCAACCTGCTACCTGTCTTGGTGTACAGCATGGAGTACCCTGGCCCTGCCACCCTAGGGGACCTTGAAGCTGACATGGCGCTGAGTGACGAGGATGATATGATTCAGAGTGGTTGGCCACAGCTACCACAAAGTAGTAGCAATGTCTCGCTAGCTGGGGAAACAGCTATGGAACCAGTGCTCTCTGTACCTGCCGCATCGCACCTCATTGGCCAGGCATTCTGCCAAGCACCCCGTGCATAACACCTCGGACAGCAACAGTGAGCCTTCATCCCCTGTTGCCAAATCCTCCAAGTGACAGGAGACCTCTGGTCCTCTACAGAGGGCAACCGCCCTTGGATCCAACACTCCTCGCCTCCCGCAACTTGTTCAATCACCCCAAGTTTCGCTGTTGCTTCCTGCCTCTACTCCTCCGGCGTACACACCCAGGACTGACTACATCAAGCTTTTATTCAAGGACAACCCAACTGTGGACATTAAACTTCGATGGTTGTCTGAGGTCAACTGTGCTTTTCACCTTGACTGCACCCAAGTGGTGGTCAAGATGTCTGCAATCACTTCCCATTTTGTCTACAGGGACATTGCAGATAGCGTAACTAAAGGAGAGTTCCTCTCCCTTTCTTTGGAATTTCAAGATTCACCTGAGAGGCCCCACAAGTTTCCTGTTTACCTCCTTACACGTTATCCTGTCTGCACTGATCCCAACTTGGCCAAGGAGCTGCCAGGTATCTACTCAGCCTGACGTTTCCACCAGAATAGCACTCCTATCAACGGGCTGGTAGTCACCTGGAGCCTTCCTCACCCACCACCACCTTCAGCTTCCTTCCCTGCCTCCCATCTTGTGAGTTTCGCACGATGAAGGACGAGCAACCGGGTGTGCTTTCGATGCTGGGGCATTGGTCACATCTCCTGGTATTGCTCTGTGCCAGAACGGTGTGCGTGGTGCTCTGGCCAACATGACTCTTGGATGTGTCCTCACTGACCCCCTCCACCTGCTTCTGATACAGCCTCGATGCAACCCAATCTGCTACCTCCAGATACCTTGCACTGGAAATGTCCCTGATGTCATCAAGAAGGGGTTAATGTTTGTCATGGCTGCACTAGACGCTGGTCTCACCCTGTCCCCGTTGCCAAGGGTGGGGCTTCACTAGCGTCATCATCACCACCACTCCGCGCTGGCACTCCCCCTCCCTCCAGTGTTGGTTTGGACTCAGCTGCAGTCACTGAACTTCGCGATGCTGTTGCCACTCTCAGGACTTGGATCAACTCACTTACGGCACGTTTTGATGCAACAGAAGCCCACATTGATGGCTTGGTTAGCATGCAAGCCACACTTGATACATTAAATTCACTGGTTGAATCACAATAAGTCATCATTACGACTGTCACCACCCTTGTGAAGAAGCTGGACTCCATTGTCACTCCCATTGGATGAATGTGAATGCTCCCCCCAGGGAGTCTTCCCTTCCTGGCACGCCGCGTAACACCTCTCATGCCATCACTGCACTTCACTCATCTGGCCCCTGCAAACGTCATGGCAAAGTTTGGTAATATGGCACAACTGCTTGTCATCTCTTGGAATGCAGCTTTGGTGTTACTAACCAGTCTAAACTCACTGCACTCAAAGGATATGTATACAGTTGCCACCCAGAAATCATTTTCATTCCAGGAATCCTTTGTTGGTCATGAGCTACTCGGGGTAAAATTGAAGCACCCCACTCTCAGTGGTTATGTTTTTTATGTCCATTGAGTTAGGAATGGACTTGTCACCTATGTCCACTTTTTCCATCCAGCACCGTTTCCTTCAAGGCTCTGTAGAAGACAGAGACAACCTTCCAGCTTCTTGAGGTCGCCGTGGGAAGCTTAAGCACAATGGTCAGGATTTGTGCAATGTGTAATCTGTACCAGGCGGGCTTTGAATACAGCTTCTCTCCCAAAGCTCCCACCATCCGTGACATGATATACATGGGGGATTTTCCATGCCCTACACCCCACTGCTTTGGGGGACCTTTCTGCCACCATTAACCATGTAACAGAATAAACTTCTTTAGTAAATTTATCATAATCAGCTCACCTGCTGGGACACCAGATAGGGCCACACACTTCTTGAAGAGGCACACCAGATCACATCCTTTACATCCGGCCTCGTGGTGTCCTGGGTCAGGTGTTCATCTATCCCTGTGCTCTTCTCTGATCACATTGCTCTCAGCCTTCCATTATTCCCTCCCTGCTACACCTTCTGCTGTACACAGACGCACTCGCATGTGCAATCCCACCCAAGTACTGCCCTACATACATCTCCCTATATGACCAACCTTCTTCCCACGCTCGAATTCATTGTCCCGAAAAGTTGTATTCCTCACTTGCTGTCAGCTCCACACGTGACTTCTTACAGCCCATTATGTCCACAGGCCACAATTACTGTGCCATCATGATGCCCCACACCTGGACATTGGATAATTGCATCGCTTAGGCAGGCAGAGGAAAGCGGTGTGGAAGATGGTTTTGCCTTTCAAAGACGACCTACTTACTCTCCCCCAAGAGTCTCCATCGGTATTGATTGTCCGAGGGATGATCTAGTTGCTCTCCAGCACTGCATTTATAACGATTCATGGCATAAACTTACAGATAGCATGAACCATCAAACGACTGTTGGTTCCATGTGGTGCCTAATCAACAAGGTTAAGAAGAAGCCCCTGGTGTCCTCCACTCACCAGTCTAGCACAGTACGTACAGGATCTTGTAGATGCCTAGTCTGCACAGTCACGGGCTTGCGCCCTTCCAGTACACCATACAGGACGTGCTCTCCACCCAGAAAAACTTTTGTGCACTCCGTCTCACCACACGCTTTACTGAGGACAGACAGAAATGAGGATGGGTGTGGCTATAACTGATGATGAATTGCGACGGGCCCTCGCCAGGGCGATAGGGTAACGGCTCCAGGTGATGATGAGCATCACCTTTTCTGTCCTCTGTGTCCTCCTGATAGTTCCTGGTAATCTCCTTCTCCAGCTGTTCAATCTTTGCATCTGTCTGGGATATATGCCACAAGCCTGGACTCACAGTACAATCGTGCCTATTCCTCAACCTGGCACTGATAAATTTCGACTTATTTCTCCCTCACCTCCTGCTTCAGTAAAGTACCAGAACGTATCCTCCTCACAAGACTCTTGTTTAGGCTGCAGGACAAGCTCTCGCCCCTGACTGAACAGCTTTTTTTTACCACAGCGAGGGACACATCATTGACTCATGGAGCTACTATACCCTCCTATCCCCCTGCCACTGGTGTGGCCCTTCATTGATTTAAAGAGTGCATTTCATGTCACCAGCAGAGACATCATCCTCAACCAGTGAGTGGATTTTGGCGTTAAGGGAAACCTGCTGCTTGATGGATACATGGTTACCTGACTAATGGAGGTCCTCTCGTGTTCATTTTAAGGGCGCATACAGCACTGCTAAGGATTTCAGGAAAGCTTGATACTGCACAAGGTGGTGTCCTTAGTCCTTTTTTGTTTAATAATCCTTCCATACATCGTCTACTCACCCCTCCTTCCTGACATCCCTGGAACCACGATTGTGATGACTTATCTGCATTCACTCAAAATTCCCCAACAGATCTGCAACATTTCCGTCACTTGGTTCACGAGTCGGCTTCCAAAATGCAGACTCAGTGTCTCTCCAGAAAAAGAGTAGAATCTTCACATCCCATCCAGCAAGAACCCACTGCCTTCATTCTCTGTCGGGGATTGTGTTATTTACACACTGTGAACGCAGTACCTTTATCTGGGGGCGCCTGTACCGGATTTCTCCCTTCATATCTGCAGCAAGACAAAGCGTGTGCACATCCGATTGTTCAGGATCTGCTGACCCGGCTACAGTGGCGCCTAAAACCTCTCAAGTGGCTCACTAATTATGCTGCCAGGGTGTCTATTCCTATAGCACGAACCATATACATAGCATTCATTTTGATCAGTTGTTGATTATCTCTCTCCCTGCTCTTTGTCCAACTTTCCAGAACAGCCTTACAACTCTCTCTTGAGAAGTTCCAAAATGCAGTAATGAGACTCATCCTGGGATGCCCTGGCTCAACTACAATTGTGAACATGCAACTTGAACTCCAACCTTCCACCACTTATTGAGAGAATATACTACGTGGTCACATACTTCAGCTTTAAGTGCCTGCACATTATCCTCACCTTTCTCCCCACTACTCTCACATCCATTTGGACTTCCCTTGATCCCACTGCACCAAGGCCTCTGCTTCACAGTGGTTGCCGCACACTAGTTATTACTGTTTGTTCAAACGTCCTGATGGCTAAACATCAACGTACCGGTGCTGAGGAGGTGGACAATGGCATTCCACCTTGGGAGACCCCCTGTGCCTGCTATCTCATACACTCTGAAGTGCTGCAAGACTGACCTGCCTCGGCTTCAGAAACAGCTAACTTTGGAGACCATTGCCGGGCTGTCATCTTCCCTCCCATTGGCCCACCATGTCAACACTAATGGTTCCCTGCAGGAGGATGGCAGTGCTGGCTGTGCTGTATTTTTCCCAAGTCTAGACCGACCTCAAGGGGCTGGTTGGGCCATCGGACTGGCCAACCCCATCGAGCTCTACAGTATTGCGAACTACATGGACTCCTGGATGCAGTTACTTTATTAACTTACGGACGAACAACAGCGGCTTGATCATCTGTGACTCACAGCCGGCCCTCCCATGCCCTCTTCTCTCCCCACACCTGCATGTATCAACACCTCGTTATGCAGATACTCCGTCAGTTGGCCCATTACCCGCGATCGTTCACAGGTGGTGGACTTTCTTGGTGGATTCCCTTCTCATATTAGGTCTCCACAGCCAACAACACCGCTGACCTCACTTGCAAGGACTACCTGTGGACTGGATCTGCCTGCTGTGGATGCTACTAATTTGCTACAAGCAGATAATATGGCAGGGCAGCCCGCTCCCCTATTTTCCACCGTAGAAATGCTGAGAGGGCTCACAGTGCATCTATCCATCATTATGACCACTTTCTCTTTCGTCCCCATAGATATCGTCACAGCTGATCTTATGGTTCGTCGACATAACATGGTGTGTGCCCATCTCAGACTGGGCCACCGACCTGTATGGAAGGTGGCTGGGGCAGGCTGAATGCACACTCATTTCTCCTCCTGTAAGCTGTGTGAAGCGCACCCAATGCCAACACCCTTGACCATTATTGCCTGCAATGTCCACTTGTCTCTGATTTAATACCACACGGACACCTGTAAACATTTGTTGGAAGATGATAGCCTAGATGTTATTCCTCATGCTTCATCCACATTTTTGGTGGAGTGTTAATTTGTTATAGCTCGACAGCATGTCCAACGTGGCATGCAGTTCCCACCTGTACTCACCTCACATATGGCTGCATCGGCTTTTCTGTAATAGGTTTGTCGCCTTTGGGCGTAATAAATTAATCAAATCCAAAATCAAATCAACCACCAAACTAGGCATTGCTCTTTCCAGATTTCACTTTGTTAACTCCTTGTCCCCCCTCTCTCTCTCTCTCTCTCTCTCTCTCTCTCTCTCTCTTTTCTCTCCTTGCCTCTTACTTTACGTCCTTCTATCTCGCCGTCTACCTTCACATTACCTGACCCGATTAAATTAATTTACTTCCTTAACCCTTATGACGAGGAGGATTTTCTTGTGGCCTCTTTTGACTAGATCAAATTCAAACTCTTGTTTATGGCTTGGTAGACTTTATCAGAACCTTTGTAGCCTTTCGACATCACTAATGCCTCCAAGTCACACAAGAAAAATACTCTCAAATTAGTAAAAAAAAAAAAAAAAAAAAAAAAAAAAAGATGCCGCCGTTTTCCAAGGGCTAACGCTGTGCTATGTTCCTTCTGTCTTATTCTTAACTATTTCCAAGGGCTAACGCGCTGTGCTATGTTCTTCTAGCTCTTATTCTTATCTATTTTTGCCAAGGGCTAACGCTGTGCTATGTTCTTCTGTCTTATTCTTAACATTTCAAGGGCTAACGCTGTGCTACTTGTTCTTCTGTCTTATTCTTAACTATTTCCAAGGGCTAACTGTGCCTATGTTCTTCTGTCTTATTCTTAACTATTTCAAGGGCTAACGCTGTACTATGTTCTTCTGTCTTATTCTTATCTATTTCCAGGGCCCTAACGCTTTATTACTATGTTCTGTCTTATTCTTATCTGTTACATACTACCTACTACTACAACTACTACTACTACTGCTAATAATAATAATAATAATAATAATAATAATAATAATAATAATAATAAACACCCGATATGTGTCATCTACCATCCCCACAGGCTCTCTTCCTCCCTTGTCCTTGTGTTTCCTCCCTCTCCCTCTCCAGTTCCGATGCCTCACCATATACTACTACTACTACTACTACTACTAAACACCCGATATGTGTCATCTACCATCGCCACAGGCTCTCTCTTCCCCTCTTGTCTTGTTTCCTCCCTCTCCCCTCCAGTTCCGATGCCCCCTTCCCCCTCCCCTCTCAGTCCTCACTCCCTTCTCCCTTACTCTGGTGAACGAGCGCTACGCACTGAATGGGTTATGTTTGGAAACATAATACCTTGCAGGGACTGTCGACGAACTTTTGCTCGTGGGTGTACAGCAAGTAAATTAGAATCTATGTGATACATTTCGATTCACAGTCATGTTTAAAACTGCATGCGCAGCCACATATACTCGTTTTAGCATGTTCACACCAGCATCTAAACCTTTTGGAGGGAATGAAAGGAAGAAGGCAACAATTCTACAAAAGGTCTTTGTTGCTGAATATGGTGATGTCATCTCGAATCGGTTTACAGTCTAATCTGCTAAGATTATCATAATCTCTCTGTTTGGAGAGTACACCACTTGTGACATCATCAGTGACGTTTAGGACGGAAGTTAAACCAGACATCTGATTTGGAGCTTAACATCAAATGCCTAAGTTATGTGTAAGAAGATTCCCTAACACTATCATGGACAAAAACAGATTGACACACATTCATCATAACACAAGAGATAAGAATAAACACGAACAAAACAAAGGCCTAAACGCGACATCCGTGGTAACAAACCGAAGGATAAAACAGATAAACATAATAAAATTTGATATTTTCGATTTAAAACCATCATGACAAACAGGGAGGGATAAAGAAGAAATTGAAATGGACAAACAAGCAAGAGTAAACAGTTAAATAAATAAAGAAAGGAAAAGGGAGAGATGCCTCTCGTCACTTATCACTGACCACTGGACATCCCACTTACGTATCCAGAAAGACTTCCACTCTGTTCCTTTACGTTTGAACGTCGCTTACACTTAGAGGAGTTTGGCACAATGGTCACTTTACTACATTGACTCTGCCTTCCTTAATCTCTATCTCTCCTCCATATGTGTAACTCAGGTCCTTATGATTATGACCTTACTCGTCATTACAGCAGAAATGTATTACTTTTTCCATGTCTGTGCCATTCTCAATGTTTTCCCTTATAATCCATTTTGGATGAGATTCATTCACTGACTCTTTTTGTTACTCGTTAATTTTTTGCTCGTCTCTTTTTATAGTACGGGTATTTTATAATCACCACACAAAAACTGCAGTTCTATTACAATAAAGTTGCAAGACTAGAAAGGCATATCTTTGTTATTCATCCCCATCCTTGATGTACAGACGTCGGAATCAAGTTCGTTTCCTTTTCCGTGGACTAAGGTGTTTGTAACTGCTCGATGGAGTAGCTATCCCCTCCTCCTCCTCCCTTCCTCATAGTCCCATACTCCCACCCACCCCCCCCACTTTTCTCTCATACCCCATAACCCCACCAGGTACCCTCCATACTCTCGCACACAGCCAGCTAGGGGTTTCTGTACTTCAAGCACCTCTCTAATTATATGTAGCCCGAACTACTATTTAAAAAATAGTATAGTATTTACCTAAACCAAGTTAGGAAAAAATTACTACACGGAGAGAGAGAGAGAGAGAGAGAGAGAGAGAGAGAGAGAGAGAGAGAGAGAGAGAGAGAGAAAGACAGGGAGCGACAGGCGGGAGCGGGAGAGCAAGTGGAAAAATGCAGAAATGAGAAGAGGAGGAAAGTGTGTTACTATGGCAAGGACGCATGGAAAGAACTAAGCAGGATAAGACGAACACATTGAGGCTGATCCAGATCGAATGACATTTAAGTAAAAAGGGAGGGAGAGAAATAGAGAAATTAGAGAAATCTGAAGAGAGAAAGTTGAGATTAAGAGTGGGAAGAAAATAGGTTAATTTTTAGGGCAAGAAAGAGGAGGGGGATGTTAAGAAGGGAAGACAAGGGGAGAGAGAGAGAGAGAGAGAGGGGAAAGGGAGGGAGGAAGGGAGAGGGAAAGACAGTGGGAAGAGCGGAATGAAAGAAGAGATTTCGGGTGATAGGGAGAGACGGAGAGAGGAGAGAGAAAAAGGAGCGTGCAAAGTTATTAACGAGGGAAAGAAAGCAGTGAAGGAAATAGGTTTACTACAAGTAAAGAAATACGGAGAGAGTAATGAAGAACAAAAGGTAACACACATGTGACAAATTAAAAAAGTAAGACAAAGTTGTGACACAGGGAGGGAGAAAGAAGAGTGAAATGAGGAGGGAATGACAGAGGGGGAGACAGATGAAGGAAAGGAGAGAGGGAGGAAGGTAGGGACAGCAGATAGCTATAAAGAAAGAGGACGGAGGGAAAAGGAACCTGGGGGTGAGACAAAGGATCCAGAGGGAGAGGTGAGGGGGGGGGAGGGCAGCACACAGACAGGCACAAACAGATAGATCTAAAAATATTCAGAAAGTGTGCGTTTGTGTGTGTGTGTGTGTGTGTGTGTGTGTGTGTGTGTGTGTGTGTGTGTGTGTGTGCTTCCGTCCCTGTCTCACCCTCTTATAACATTGTTCCATTTTTTTTCTCCTATGTGTTTTCCTCTTCTCTGCTTTAGTTTCTCCTCTCAGTTTTCTTATCAGTATTTCTCCTGATTGTTCTTACCATTCCAAGTCTCTGTCTCTGTCTGTCTGTCTGTCTGTCTGTCTGTCTGTCTCTGGGAATAAAGAGATTGTTCTCACAGTCTATGTCTCCTTAATACGGCCACTTTCTGAGTTGCTGTGGAATTTTGGTCGCTTGAAAAAGACATACGTCGACTTAAAAAGGAGTTCAGGAGACTAAGGTATCAGGTTCGCTGATGGCTGTGGGCCTTTTTTATTAGAAACTCGTAGACTACAAGGTCAGCTCATTAAAGTGTTTAACATCTGAATAGGGTTTTCACAATCATTCCATACAAAGTTGCTTACTCTTATCACGGACTCGGCACACAACCATGGTTGGAAGCTGTAAATGAAGAAATTTACCAGCAGAATTACGTGAAAACTTTTTCACCTGCAAGATCTGCTCCACATGGAATTGACTCAACATGGACGTTGTTTACAGTACAGAAGTTTAAGGAATTCATCGGCAGGATCTTACACTACAACAAATGTGAACTGGATATGCATTCCCAGGCAAACAAGAAGTATCTCCACGGTATGGGCTGCATAGTCATTAAGATCCTAACTTTTCTTTGTAACACCTCTCTCTCAGTGTGTGTGTGTAAAAGAGTTTACTATCGCAACATTTAATCACAGCAGATTTATTCTGTGTGTGTGTGTGTGTGTGTGTGTGTGTGTGTGTGTGTGTGTGTGTGTGTGTGTGTGTGTGTGTGTGCGTGCGCGCGCGTGTGTGTGTGTGTGCGCGCGCGCGCGTGTAAAAGAGGTGTCTACTACCGCAACATTTAATTACAATGATTTATTCTGTGTGTGTGTGTGTGTGTGTGTGTGTGTGTGTGTGTGTGTGTGTAAAAGAGGTGTCACACTACTGTATTTAATAGCAGCAGAGATTTATTCTCTCTGTCTCTCTCTCTCTCTCTCTCTCTCACACACACACACACACACACACACACACACACACACACACACACACACAGGTGTATATTAAACCTTTTCCACTAACTTGGTTAATGATATATACTGTACTATTTCTTTATTAGTTGCTCGGACTACACGTAATGGGGTGCTTCTGAAAAGCCTTATATTCCGGTAGATGTCACAACCATCGGGACAAACACAGTCCCCACGCTCTGACTTCCAAAATGCATTTTTTTCTTTGTTAAATGTCCACACTTATTTGTGTGAAACTGTTAATCATAGTATTGTCTGCCTCTACCTTAATATAAATAATACAAATAGAAGACATATATATAACGTAGCGTGAATTGTTTATATTTATCATAAATGGAAATCAAAATATCGTTGCTGGAATATGATGGTCCTATATTATTTAATGTACTTACATTTAATTTAAAGTTAGGTTCTTAATACATAGTCATTCAGACTGTAAAGTGCGCCTAGCTGGTATCTTGACTCA
>NC_136961.1:26443270-26538650 GCF_032717465.1 Coenobita brevimanus | reverse complement strand
CACACACGGAAATGTGTGTTTGGCTAGGATAGTTGCTTGATTCTGGCATTGGTGACCAAGCAGAAGTCTGCATATTACAACTACTAGAAATAATACTATTTGTGGGAAATCTTTTCCCCCGAACGGTTGCAGTCTTTACCTTTTAAATAGTCATCCCTGGTTAAAAGCAGAGGAAAACCTGCACAACGTTAATAACTATTCAAGCGGTTTTATAACCCAGAGATTACATTCGTTTTCTTAACTATTATTATTAATAAATTAAATGCTACTGCATTTAACCCTTGAGGACAACTATATTGTAAATACATGTGAAATAATTCGCTCAGCGGAGCGAGCCAGACACCACCACCCCAGGAGGAGGGTGCAGGGAGGTGATCCCCCACCCCACACGGAGATGACGGGGAGGCTTTTCAGCCTTTCAAGCCTTCTGAGCAGGGAACGACGTATCTCCCCTGGGACCCGATGCCCCTCTTCCTCACAGCCAGACCACCATGCAGTATGCAGTCTGAGTGCACTACACTCTGACGGGGAAGCACTTGCCAGAATCCCTCAGGGTGGGACTTGTAACAACCAAGTCCCAACCAGACCCTCTGATGCCGTGTCCACCTGATCGGCCTTCACAAGAGGAGTGACTCCACTGGAGTCTCAAGTCCTGCTACATCCCAGGGGAGCAGTGGCACAGTAGCGTCCACTGGACGTACTGTGGGGTGGACTGACCAAAGCTTCTCCACCTCTATGCCACCCACATTCGGGAGCCAGCATGTCAGCACATCTCACAGATGACCTTCACTCGACCTCTCCAGGAGGAAGACGGGCCCAAGGGTAGACTCTGCTGGAGAGCTGCCTTCGTGGGAAAGACCACCAGTCGTCCCCCAAGCTGCCCCAGCCCCGACGGTGAAGGCAGAGTCCACCGGACCTGCAGCATCAGTCAGGAGAGCCCACCGGGTCTCCCTCTCCTGTCATCCCCAGGACAGGTGCCCCTGTCCTGATGGCAGGAGGACAGAGTCCACCGGACCTTCAGCCGCTAGCCAAGAGTGCCCACCAGGCCTCCCCTTACGTTGTCCCCAGGACAAGCGGCACCCGAGGGAGCGTCCTTCAGATCTCAACCTCTGTCCTAAGTAGGAACCTAGGCAGTGCTCACCGGGTCTGTCTGGCCGAAGGAATGCCCACCGGGTCTCCCTCTCAGGCTCCTGTCTGGAGTTCCGGCAGGGACCATCAGGCCCGCCAAGCCAGGGAGCTCGACCTCCACTCGCTTCCCCTCCAATACCCTTGAGGTTCCCAGTGAGGGAATTGGTTACCATAAGTAGTAGGGAACTAAATTGGCCAGGTATTTGACCACTACTCTTGATACTCGGTTCGAGGATATCTATATTTATATGGACTGACAGTGATATTTGTCTTTATTGGATGGGGAAGGAAGACAGTAAAATTCCTTTTCATCTACAACAGAGTGAAGACTATTAAAGAGCTGTCTTCCAAATTTAAATGTATGCATGTATCCTCCAAACAAAACCCAGCTGATCTGCTTTCGAGAGGTTCGACAGTAAAGAGACTGATCAAAGATAACTTGTGGTTTGAAGGTCCTAAATGGTTACTCACTAAAGATTGGCCTGAGCAGAAATAGTATAGTATTGTTGAGGAGAGTGTAGTAAACTTGGGTCCTGTAGTACCTGAGCCAGATGTAACTGACATTAGCACATTCTCATCAATAAGACAACTTATTAACAGTAATAAGTTAGTAGTTAAACTTTTGAATAAGAAAGTGGGGTTTCAGAAGTTTGATCCCATGGAATACTGGCTGAAAAAGATACAAAGGAATTATTAAAGAGAGATATATGACTTTTTAGGCAAAGGCATTGGGAACAAGAATAAGCTGATAAGAGATTTAATCTTAGATGGAAAGGGTCTAATTATATGCCGGGACCAAATAATAAAGGGTGATTTGCCTCTCCAAACTAGACATCTCATATTATTACCTAAGAGCGATTATTTTGTACAGTTAATTGTAAAGGAAGCCCAAGATTTGACTCTTCAGGGACGTAAAGCCGCAGACTTTGGCCCGAATACGGGAAAGGTATTGGATGCCTAAGGGTAGACAGGTCATAAAGAATTATCTCAAAGGTTGCATTACATGTAGGAGGTATGATCAATGATCTTATGACTGTCCAGGATCACGTGCCTTACCAAGGGTTAGGGTAAATGTAAGTCGGCCCCTCAATGTAATTGGAGTTGATTACACAGGAGCTATAGCTGTTACAGGTGAGGGAACTCCCCAAAAGATGTATATATGTCTGTTTACTTGCACCTACATAGGGGCAGTCCATCTAGAAATGGCAAAAGATTTAAGTTCAGAGACATTCCTGAACGTATTTAGAAGATTTGCCGCTAGAAGGTCTTGTCCTAATAAATCAATAAACGAAAACGGAACCAATTTTGTTGGAGCAGCACCTTTGCTTTTAAATATAATGAATGACCCAAAGGTTAAGTCGGCGCTGGGAATCCGAAATTGTACCTGGCAGTTCATAGCTCCAAGAACACCTTGGCAAAATGGATTTACCGAACGAATGATTGGTACTGTGAAGAACAGCATTAGGAAAACCTTACAGAGAACTAAGATCACAAGAGAGGAGTTAAGAACAGTGATAACTGAAACTGAGGCTAGGATTAATGGTAAACCTTTAACCCATCTAGATGACACTAGCATTTCTATTAGGCATTGACACAGGCTCATATGTTATATACATGTGCTCCATCCGGTGCCTTGTGTGGATATCCAGGAGGAAGTAAATTATCCTACCATAGAAAATAACGAATTAGGACAACATCTGCGGGAGGGATATCAATGTATG
Organism: Coenobita brevimanus; assembly: GCF_032717465.1. NCBI lineage: Eukaryota > Metazoa > Arthropoda > Malacostraca > Decapoda > Coenobitidae > Coenobita > Coenobita brevimanus. The sequence goes on along the minus strand of NC_136961.1, from coordinate 26,535,801 downwards.
AAAAAGGCATTGGACACCTGGAATAGACATTGGAGCGAAGAATATCTTTTGAGCCTACGAGAAAGATTTTAGGGGGCTCAGACTGCCAGCAAGAAGTCTGCCGCAAACATAGGAGATGTGGTCTTAGTAAAAACAGAACAACCAAGATCCCAGTGGCCATTAGCTGGTGATCTCCACGCACCCACATTCAGAAAGGGTGCTGAGACTCGTAAGAATTAAAATGTAGGGGACCTACAAACATAAAAACAGTTGATAAACTGGTACCCTTGAATTGCTCAGCCGCTACAGAGACAGTGGATGTGTGGAGAGCAATTGGGTCAAGATGCTATGACCTAGAAGGGCCAGGGCCCGTACTTATAAAACACTAAGACTGGAGTCATAAGGCGAAAGTCTGTCCTAAATTCATAGGAGTGAGTCATAAGTCCTTATGTTCGACTTAAACTGAGTCATAGCTTAAGACCCCTCCCGAGTGGTTCTAGTGCTTCGGACGCGGCTTATGACTCGACTACAACAGTAAAGATGGCCGTCGCGACCACAACAACAACAAAATCGCCAGCGCCAACCAAGACGTTTTCGTGAAAGGAAAGATGTGCTTAAATAGCTAAGTGATGCAGAACTGTACGAAGAGATATCCTTTGGACCTTGCAGGCATAATTTTTGTGACCGATTTGGTGCGTGGAGACACTAACAAGACCAACGGCAAGAAACAAGGCTTTAACCCCCTTCAGCACGTGTATGTTCTCAAGATACAACTGTGCCAGCTTATATGTGGCATCGGGGGTCCAATTTTGCTTTCTGGAACGTTTACTTGTTACACTGTTGGAGTTCTCAATGCTTGGGTGGCGGTGGTGGTGCTTGTTTACAGGGTGGTGTGGAGAGGCAACATATCCTCTCGTCCACAACACAAAGTTGTAAATTAATAATTCCTCAAAAATGACATTAATCTGTTTACTTTACCCTGAAAACATTTAAGAAATTATCGTAGTAATTTCAGATTTTTTGTAGCATCTTTTCTCTGTTGTTTTCTTAGATTTTTCTTCATTTTTCGAAACTCCCTGGTGCTACGCAGCGCCAACCACTAACTCAGCAGCTTGTCAGACTTCGACCTAACAAAGTCTCGACTTAGTTATGATGAGGTGCTCCTTAAGTCTCACATTTACACTTTCACCTAACTATGATGAAGTTTTTATAAGTACGGGCCCAGAGCACAATTTTAAATTTTCGCAAGTCATTTTTGGTACGTATACACGTAACACCTTCCTCAACAAGATGCCAAGCAAGGACAATGCCTTACCCAGCATGACCTTTCCCCCCCCCCCCCCGCATGCCATTGTCTCAGCAATTCACCTGTTATCAGTGACCTAGCCAGTATAGCCATGTCATGCCACGGTACGAAATTCAGGGCCAGAGTGATTCCTCAATCAATGACAATGTGGAGGACAAATCCTTACATAGCATTAGAGAAAGAAACAGTTAGAAATGATGATCAGGTAATGTGGCAAAAAAGGTCAGGTATTAGTGAGTGAAACAATGCTTATAATGCCTATATTACTGCTTGAAAACCAATATACTCTTGTACTACATATAAATTCTTAACAGTAAATAAATAAATACTGTTTAAGAATGTGAAACAGTTATCCTCCCATAGAACTCGTTTTCTTTGGTGCCAGCCTGATAGAAAACCCAGTGCAAGGTAAGGAGGCACTCCTACCCGTAATGAGTATTTTAAACCTCAGGTGGAAATGATTTCTCTATGAATTTTCGATGTTTCTCACCAAAAGCGAAGGTTTGAGCCAAAAACAAAAATTCTCCTAAAATGGTCAGGATTGGGGGAGTCAGTGGTGGAAAAGTGGTCGGGATGGGGCGGGTTAATGATCTGATACATTTTTTTTTTTTTTTTTATAAAGCCAGGAAGAAGGGAACCAAAGGCCATGGCCCGCAGTAACAGTTCCCTCCAAGAGAAAAACAAAATACAATAGAGAGCCAAATTCAAGATCCGATCATTTTGAGATGCTCCTGGACACACTGCGTTTGAAAGACTGGAGATCATAGGCAGCAGGAAATACAGACAGAGGGGAGACAGTTCCAGAGCTGACCTGTTGCATAAATGAAAGACTGAAGTAACGGTTAACTCTTGCATTAGAGAGTTGGACAGAAAAGGGATGAGAGTTTGTTGCTAGACGGGTGCTACGTGCCCGTCGTAGAGGTGGAGGAATGCAAGCAGACAGTTCAGAGGAGCAGTGACCATTAAAGTAGCGATAGAAAAGAGACAAAGATGCAAACAGTGCGGCGAAGAGACAGAGGTTGAAGGGAGTCAGTAAGAGGAGGAGAGTTAATGAGACTAAAGCCTTTGACTCCACCCTATTGAGAAGAGCTGTATGTAGGGGAGCCTCCCCACACATGAGAGTTGTACTCCACACAGGGGCGGATAAAACCTCTGTATAGAGTCGTAATTTCCAATTGTGCAGAGGGTAAAGAAAGAGTGGAGCTTCGGCTTAGCACACCCAATCTCTTGGAAGCAGATTTTACAAGAGATGTAATATGATCTTTCCAAGATAAGTCTTGAGTAAATGAAACCCCAAGCATGTTCAAGGATGATGCAGGGATTAAGCTGGAATATTATGGTAAACATTAATGGGTATACCTGTGGAAGATTTTGTTCAGGTTGATAGGTGTAAGAACTGAGTCTTAGATGCATTAAAGACAACCATATTATTTTTTACCCCAGTCAGCGATACGAGCCAAGTCAGATATTGTAGGTGTGCCATAGCCTCATCCCTTGTTTCTTGAAGTAACTGTTGAGATGGGCGTTGGTGGAACCGAATGGAAAGGTGAAGGGGTGGAGTCATATCAGCGTATGAGTGGATAGGGTTAGATGTACAGCTTAGAAGATCATTAAGATGAATAAAAGGAAGAGAGTTGGTGATAGGACAGAGCCCTGAGGAACACCACACTGTTGATAGATCTAGGGGAAGAACGATGGCCGTCTACAACAGCGGCTATAGAAATCGACCAGAAAGGAAGCTAGCGTATGAAGGCACAGATAGAAGGATAGAAACCGTAGGAGGGCAGTTTGGAAATTAAAGATTTATGCCAGACTCGATCGAAAGCCTTTGAGATGTCAAGTGCAATGGCAAAAGCTTTCTGCCAAAGTCCCGAGAGGAGGATGACCAGGAGTCTGAGGTAAGGTAGGTGAGAAGATCGGCCAGTGGAGCGTCTCTGAAGGAACCCATACTGACGATCGGAAAGAAGGTTGTGATAGGAAAGATGCCTTAAAATTTTTCTATTAAGAATTGACTCGAAAACTTTTGAAATACAGGACGTTAAAGCAATTGGACGATAGTTGGAGTGGTTGGGAGTGGTCACCCTTTCCTTGGGACTGGATGAATGAGAGCAAACTTCCAGCAAGAAGGGAAAGGTAACAAGTTGACAGACAAAGGCGAAAGAGTTTGCTTCAGGGCAGGGTGTAAGCACAGAAGCACAGTTCTTGAGAACAACAGGAGGGACCCCATCAGGTCCATATGCCTTGTTAGTACTGGAGGCCAGTGATGGCAGAAAATACATCAACTGAAGAAATTTTAATGTCAGCCATGAGGAAGTCAGAGGGGAGAAGTGATGGAGGAACAGCACCGGAATCGTCTAAGGTGGAATTGGAGGAGAAAGTCTGTGCGTAAGAGATCTGCTTTATCAGTAGAAGAAATAGCTACAGGAACCATCATAGAGTAGAAAAGAGGAGGGAAGGATGATGAGGTAAAGTTGTTAGAAAGATTTTTGGCAAGGTGCCAGAAGGAGCGGGAAGAATTCGAGAGTTGGAGAGTTGAGAGCATTTACTATGGATGAAATTATTTTTAGTAGAGCGAAGAACAGACTTAGCACGATTCCGGGCAGAAACGTAAAGATGATGTGATTCAGGGGTGGGTTGGTCTCCGGTACCTTTTGTAGGCCCTCTCCTTGTTGCGGACAGCATTAGAACAAGCGTGATTAAACCAAGGCTTTCTTTGCATTAGTCAAAGGATATGAGAAAGTGAATGTACTAAGCTTCCATGCCCGAGAGAATAACCTCCGTGAATGCGCGAGGCACATTCAGATGGCTCCCGGCCATGGAAGCAATAATCATTCCAGGGAAAATCAAAAGAAGTACTGCCTGAGGGCCTCCCAGTTCGCGGCTCCAAAATGCCACAGACGACGTTTCCCTGGAGTGGTCCACAGGCCGTACCGTGGGAGTGATAGGACAGGTTAAGGTAATACAGGTTGTGATCAGAGGGAGCCCAACGGAGAGAAAAGATTAACAGAGTAAGCAGAAGGATTAGTTGTGAGGAAGAGGTCAAGTATGTTGGAGCTCTCTCCAAGGCGTGTCAGGGATACGGTGTAGGGTGCTGTACAAGCTGCTCTAGGTCATTAAGGATAGAAAAGATGTAGGCTTGTTCACCAGGTGGATCCGTGAAAGGAGAGGGAGGAGCCAAAGGTGGTGGTGAACATTGAAATTCTCCAAGAATGGAGATTTCAGAGAAAGGGAGAAATGGACAGAATGTGTTCCATCGTAGAAGTAAGATAGCTCGAAGAATTCTCTTGATAGTCAGTAGAATTAGGGATAAGTAAACAGCACAGATATATTTAGAATCAGAGAATGACAGGAAAGCCAGAAGCCAGAGTGTGGAGAATTCAGAAGAATCAAGTTCAGGAACACGAGAGCAAGATAAGTCGTTGCGTATGTATACACAAACAGCCACCTTTGGCTTTGAAATGAGTATAGAGAAAGTAGGAGCAGATACAGAAAAGGGTTTGCTGTCGGTTGCCTCAGACAGCTGAGTCTCCGTCAGAAAAAGAAGGTGAGGTTTAGAGGAGGAGAGGTGGTGCTCAACAGAGCGAAAGTTAGATGAAAGGCCGCGAATGTTGCAGAAAATGAAGAAGAAAAGAGCTCAGACAGTGGTTCCAGTGCACCTCGAGTCGTCACCGGGAGAGGGGCAGATGGCGGGGGTATTTATGGTCCCCTCTCTGGGGACTCCGAGCCTTGATTAATAGACGCCATTTTTGTTGATTTTTGAAAAGGAAGTGTAGTGTGTATGGTGCCTGTAGTTTGGTGAAGATAGGTAGAGAAATTTGTACTGGAGAGCATGCTGGCCTACTCTCTGTGTAACTGAGACACTGAAAAAGTTCAGCAAAGGGGTGATGGTCAGGAACTAGTCCTGAGGGCTGGATGAAACGGGAGCTCCAGCACTCCCTGTCATCAGCTTTCCATCCACCTCGGGAGTGCTGCCCCTGCTCGACTGGTGCTACAGTCTACTCCTACAAAACCTACACATAACCAATGCTGGCTAACAGATGGTTCTGTAATGGTTATGAATAGGTCTGATACAGCATTACATATTTACATGAATCGACACGTACCCAGCAAACACTGAAATGACAGGCCAACACTGGCATATAACAGAACTTGGGGAAACCGGCAACCATGCACTGGACCGATTCCTGGCCATAATATTCGGTTTATATCGGGCCAATTGATGTTAAACCTGTGTTGGGCCGATATATAAACAAAACTCTTTTTCCAACACTGGGCTGAAACAGCACAATACATTGGACCGATTACAGGCAGTGATGGTTATATATACAGAGAGAGAGAGAGAGAGAGAGAGAGAGAGAGAGAGAGAGAGAGAGAGAGAGAGAGAGAGTATTAACAACTGAAGATCCAGTAGGGAACCTGATGGCATATATAAACTGAAGACCAGGACAAGGAGACCATGGACTGGGGCCATGTTCACGATTTATTTCAGTGACTAAATCCAGCTCATCATCAGACAAAACTAAAACACGTAACATGAATTAGAAAATGAAGTTTCACCAAAACCTCATTCACAAATTAATAAAACCAGTAAAATATATACAAATTCGAAACCTGAAAATTAGAATATTCGAACACAAAGGCCTGTCATATAGAACCACTTTACCACTCTCAAACCCTCCCTTCTCGGAAATTAGGGAACATTCATTTGTTTCTGGTCATACATTTGATCTGGATGATTTTGAGATTTTAATGACAAATAATGATAAAACTAGTCTTAGAATAGCAGAATCATTGTTTAAACATGACAAATCAGCCACTGAATACCTATGATTCTTCCATTAAATTATTTACCCACTGATTCACTGATTCTATTCAGCAGTCTCATACAGCTCAATCAAGTTTACTTTTCCACAGACTTTCGTCTACTGATCAGTTGCTTTGTGTAGATGCCACGGTGTTGACGTGTATAGGTTAGATTTTTAGTAATTTTGTGATTCTTTTTTTTTTTTTTTTTTTTACTACATTTTTAAATTTAATTTGTATATATTTTATTGGTTCTCTTAATTTGTGAATGAGGTTCTGGTGAAACTTCATTTTCTAATTCATGTTACGTATTTTAGTTATGTGTGATGAGGAGGCTGGATTTCCTCGAAACGTCACTGAAATAAATCGTGAACATGGCCCCAGTCCATCGTCTCCTTGTCCTGTCTTCAGTCTTATATATATATATATATATATATATATATATATATATATATATATATATATATATATATATTACGTCCCAGTCCCCACAGTGCCACAGGCTCCAACAGCGGTAGTACAGTACAGGAAGGACGTTGCCCAGCGAGTTGTTCTTCCTATGGTAAGCCTTTAGGTGTACAGTACACATGATCAGCAGAGGCGAAAATAAACACTGGCTCCTTAAATTTCACTGTCTTTATTTTCCAAATAATTCCACTCAATGCTTTTCAACTTCACTGTTCTCACAAGCACTGGAGCTATACATACTTTACTAACTGCTATTACACTTAATGCTGAACAACACTTCACAGTTATTACACTTAATGCTTGACACTTCACTGTTTTCTTTTAGTACCAATGATATACAAACTTCAATAATCCGTCACTGTTTGCCACTGTTTCTACTCCATCTTATATAAGCTTTCATTACTCTTTAAACTTCGTATTTACTCTCGATGGGCAACAGTTGCCAACTCGGAAACAGCCCAAAACATGTCAGTGTTGTCTTACATAACACTCTAAATCATTTACCTTATGAACTTAAGCTACATAATTTAACAAACAATTACTTAAATAAAACATTATAAAGAAAAAGAGCACAAAAAATAATGCATAACATACGAAATTACTACGCTCACAAACAGCAGGCTAATTGGCAACTCTGACCCGTACCATTACTTACTGTACGGGAAACGTCTCGAAGGTACGAGACTACCTAACTGGCAAATCTCCCATCATAACACTATCCCCTCCCTAGTTCTTTGTCGTCCCGACAAAACTAAACAGTATATACTGACACAAACTTTAATCTTAATGGAACATCTGACTATGCACAAAATAATCCTTCAGCTTATCAGGTCTTCTTCTATGCCACTTCCGACGATGTCCTTGTTCCTCTACACAGTCCACTCCTCCTGGAAGGTCTTGGTCCTCTTCATTGCATAGCTCACATCACAGTTCCGACACCACTCTTCAACATCCTAACGCATGGCAATCCAGTACAACTTGTGTTGCAGCCGGATTAGAATTGTCTTCACTCCCAGGTGCCCACTAGTGGTCTGGTTATGGGACTCATCCAAGATCTCAGCTCATCTTCTTCAGAACCACCAGTTGCCAACACTCTCTGAGGCCATTGGGCGTCTCCCACTGATGCTCCAGTAGCCCATTGTTCAAGTGAAGAAGGTCCCACTGACTGCAGCAGCTCCCGGTACGGAAACCCCCTCCCAAGATTGTTGCACTGCACTCTGCTAAAGTCACTCCAGCACCGGTTGCAAATCTGCACCCTCCATCTGGATCCTCCCCAGGTCTTCTCCATCCGACGCCGGACCCGTCACTACAGTATAGCAGCCTTTCTTCCTTTGATTCCGATTCCTTCTGCGCTGCATGTCATCTGTCCTTCTGTCTTCTCACACACTATTCATAAGGTTCTCTTGCATTTCTTCAGTGGTGGGTCTTCTGCAGCCTTCTTCTTATCATCCCAACCATTCTGATCCGCAAGTAACTCAAACTGTGCACAGTACGCTTCCCAAGATACTCTACCATCACTTCCTTGAGGTTTCTTCTTAACTGGATCCCATTATAGCCATGCACTTCACTGGTTTATGGCCTAAAAACTGAGGCATCATAATTGTGTCCAGGACTTGAACCTCCAACATTCCTGATTATTCAGCCCTGTAATGCCATCTTCAGATGGCTGGGATCCGCCAAGATTCACCATACACTGTTCATTCCTTTCATATGCTCCCTGTACACTAACCTGAGGCTCAGCAGTGCAATATTTCTCTACAGCCTCAATTTTCTCACTGATTATCTTCACACGATCAGCTACATGCTTCAACTGGTTATCTACATGCCGTCTGCACTCCGTCACTACTTCCTCACAGAATAGACTTCAACTGGTAGTCTACATGCTGTCTGCACTCCACCACTGTTCCCTCACTAATCTTCAGCTGGTTGTCCACATCCTGTCTGCACTCTGTCACTATTCCCTCACTAATCTTCACCTGGTTTTCCACATGCTGTTTGCACTCCATCTCTGTTACCTCACTAACTGTCTTCAACTGTTCGTCTACATGCTGTTTACACTCTATCACATGATTTCATACCTCATACTTCTGCTGCCGTAACTCAGCATATACCTCCTTCTTCAATTGTTCCTGTTTTTCTTTCATTTCCCCCATGAAAGCATCTAGCTGTCCTTGCATTCTCAGCTGTAATTCCCTCTGTTGCTCCTGTAGTGCCTCCTGAAGCTGTTCATATAGTTCTTTCTGTTCTTCGTTCTGTGCCTGCAATTGTTTTTATTTCTTTCTTCTGTTCATGTAATTGTTCTTCGAGCTTATTCTGTCCTTCGTTCTGTGCTTGTTGTCCTTTGCTTTCGTTTCTGAGCTTTTTCTGTTCTTCACTTTGGACCTGTAACTGTGCTTGGAGTTTTTCCTGTCCTTCTGTGCTTGTAATTGTGCTTGAATTTTTTTCTGTCCTTTCTGTGTCTGTATATGTGCTTATAATAGTTTCATAATTCCACCCAGCGATGCCTCTTCCTGCCTAGCTTGGCCTCTTGTCTGGACACCTTCTTGCTCTGTCACGAATTGGCGTGAGCGTGTTTATAAGTTCGTGACATTTTTGTTTCAGTGTGAAAACCGCGAATTCCAGTGGAATTCTACACTGAGTTTAACTCGGTCCAACCGTCCTAGTGTCCACTCGATTGGGACGGTTTTCAGAACATTTTTCACTGTTTCATAAGTGATCATCCTTGCACGCGACATTAGCACCTTCGCTGAGTGATGTATTGTGAACGTATATCGCTCACTTTCTTTCCGTTGACCGTTGGAGCAAACACGGCCGGCCCTCGCCCTCTTTCATAATTCAAACTTAGTCAGAATTGGATCGTCGTGAGAGCAGGTTTGTGCCCAGCCTGGAGCAACGCCGCCACAGCGAGTTCCTGAAATCTTCACCTAGACAGTGAATCGGCGAAGAGGTTTAGCGTGTTTGCAGCGTCCGTCCTACGTATCAAAGCCCAGTCATTCCGCTTAGCCCCCTCTACTGACCAGTATTTCTTTTCGTTTTTCATAGGTTAAATGTTAGCGTTTGAATGAGCGAGTGAGTGTATTCTCCTTGTTATTTTTAATTAATTTTGAGACTTATATAATGTAAATTTATTTCATTGTAATTAATAAATTTTACAGTTCATTTCCTTTGAGCTTAATGTATAGTTAAACTCGTGTTTTTTTTTTTTTTTTAAGAAGCATTTAAAGGATAAAAATTTACAATGTTATTTCCTTAAAGGAAGAAAAAAGTTAAGTTCAAGATCTGTTAATTTCGAGCTACCCAGACACACTTGTACAGTAAATTGGCCTAATTACTTACACCCAATTCAGATCTGATTATTGGCTTCCGATACAGACATGCAGTTGGGCCAGAACAGAACCGAATCTGGATCTATGTGCAAACGGTTGTCTGCACTTGCACTGGGATGATTCAGGTCATCTATCTTGCCTGAACCATTCCGACACCACGTGCCATCACAAGCCAGCATCGGTACGATTCTGATTCAGCACTATCATGTTTACTGGAAACGACCTTGAACTCAGGCTGCTCGTCCCCTTCCGCCTTACGGACAGACAGACAGACACTTGTGCGCTCCCTCTCTCTCTCTCTCTCTCTCTCTCTCTCTCTCTCTCTCTCTCTCTCTCTCTCACACACACACACACACACACAGTTTAATATATCACCCTCCACTCAGCAAAAGCGATCATGCAGTACTAAATTATAACTTCAGGATAGCATATGACATAGTAAACAGCAATGACAGTTACAAAAAGAGCCTAATCTATAAAAAGGGAAATTATCAAGACCTAAAGAAGTATTTCTTAGAAGCTGATTGGGAAAATGAACTTAGAGGACAAGATTTAAATGCTGTATATAAAAAATTCTGTGAATTTTATGAAATAGGAGTCCAGAATACATCACACAGCACAAAGAAGCAGATAAGATAAGAAAATACAGAAATGGTTCAATACAGAATGTAATAAATCAAAAGAAAGAAGAGATTCGTTGTGGAATAGATACAGAAGACACAATAGTGAAAGGGCGTATAATAATTACACAGGCAAGAAACGATTATACAAGAATAAGGAGGGAAGCCCAAAAACAGTTTGAGGAGGATATAATAGATAAAAGTAGTGATCAATCAAAGCTGTTTTACAGCTATATCAGAAGCAAAACCAAAGTAAAAGATATAATACAATCCATTACGGACAAGGGAATCACTTATACACAAGAGAAAGATATTTGTGAAGCACTAAATAAGAATTTCCAATTAGTTTTTACAGAAGAAAAAATTTTGAGAGGGACTATGTGGAACATTCATGTCCACACATACTACCAGATATACAAATAGCAGAAAAAGTAATACAGGAGGAGTTAAGTAGATTAGACAGAGGAAAAGCAAGTGGTCCTGATGAAATTTCATGTTGGGTATTAACGAGAATGTGCAAAGGAGATAAGTAAACCATTATTTTTAATTTTCAAGAAATCCTTGAGTCAAGGTAAACTATCTGATATTTGAAAAAAAGCAAATATTGTCCCCTTATTCAAGAAAGGAAATAGACAAAATCCACTCAACTACCGACCAGTATCATTGACCAGTGTTGTAAGCAAGGTATTAGAAAAAGCTTATAAGAAAAGCTTGGGTAAATCGTCTAGAACACAGTATGATAACAGAAAGACAGTTTGGTTTCAGAAAAGGAAAATCATGTGTTACTAATCTGTTGAGCTACTATGACAGAGTAACAAACACAATACAGGAAAGGGAAGGATGGGTGGACAGTATCTATTTAGATTTCAAGAAAGCTTTTGACACAGTACCACACCAAAGACTTTTATGGAAACTGTACCATTAAGGAGGAATTCGAGGCAAACTGTTTTGTTGGATGCAAGACTTTCTCATAAAAAGAGAAATGAGAACAGTACTAAGAGGAAACTACTCATCATGGAAAGAAGTGACTAGTGGAGTACCACAGGGTTCAGTGCTGGCACCAATCATGTTTTTAGTGTATATAAAAGAAATAAACAGTAACACTGGAAATGAGAGCTGTCTGAATATGTTTACAGATGATGCAAAAATACAAAGGAGAATTACTAACACAGACTCATGTAAAGAGCTACAAGAAGAATTAAATAAACTTCATGAATGGAGTAGTACATGGCAAATGGAATTCAATGTGGACAAGTGTCATGTAATCAGGTTTGGTAAAAGTGGAAAAAGACCTGACTGGGATTATAAGTTAGGAAATAAAACCCTATATACATCAAAAAGAGAGAGAGACCTAGGATGTATATTCGAATTTCCACTCAACGCCAGCGTGCCGCAGGGATCAGTTCTGGCGCCAACCCTATTTCTGGTTCATATTAATGATCTCTTATCTGTCACTCACAATCCCATTCACTCATATGCAGATGACTCAACACTACATAGTTCATTCACACTCAGACATCCATTTACAAAGTCTAATATCTCTACCTCTCAACTCAGTACACCCATCTCCATAAATCAAGATCTATCTACAATCAGTGAATGGGGACAAAACAACCTTGTCTCTTTTAATGCTAGTAAAACTAAATACATACAGTTTACTAATAGACAGATATTGCCAGATTCGTACATTACCTTCAGTGCTACTAATATTCCCATCTCCAAAAGTATTGAAATTCTTGGTGTCTCACTTAACAGTGCCCTCAGCTGGACCTCTCATGTCAGATCACTTGCTAAAACTGCCTCAAAAAAACTTGGATTATTGTACAGAGTCCGTAACTTCATTGCCGATGAGCAGTTAGCTATAATTTATAAGAGTCATGCGCGCTCTTAGCTTGAACATTGCTCACCCTTGTGGAATGGTTGTGGAGAGGTTGCATTAAGACAACTAGACAAAATTCAGAATAAAGCTGTTAGAATCATTAAAAATCCTGCCATTACATATAAACTACCTCCCCTGCAAGTAAGAAGGAATGTTGCCTCCCTTGCATTATTTTACAGATATTTTTTTGGCAAATGCTCAGACGAAGTTGCGTCCATGGTGCCACCTCTCCATGCCTTCCCTCGTGCTACACGGGCATCTGGTAGCTCTCATGACTGGACTGTCACTCAACCATATTGCAGAACTTCTGCCTATCAGAATTCTTTCATTCCCCGAACTGCATCTCTTTGGAACTCGCTTCCCCAGAGTTGTTTTCCTCCAAATTTCAACCCACAACTGTTCAAGTCTAACTGTTACAGATATTTTATGAACAGAGGACACCAGTAATCTGGTGTATGGATAATTTTTTTTTACTCATTTATTTTTCCTTCCTCCGTTCTGTTATAAAAAAAAAAAAAAAAAAAAAGGTGTGATTATCAATAACCGACTATCTCCGGCTGACCACATCAGCGAGAAGGTACGGAACATGTATACACTGCTTGCAAATATGAGAATAGCATTCACATACATAAATGAAGACATGCTAAGAAGGATAATAACATCATTCATTAGACCAACCCTGGAATATGCATCAGTAGTCGGAGTCCTCAACTCAAAAAGCACATAGACAAGATCGAAAAAGTTCAAAGGGCCGCTACATAATGGATACCAAGCTTAAGGGACCTAAGCTATGAAGAAAGACTAAATAAACTGAATCTACCAACACTACAGGAGAGAAGGAAAAGAGGTGACATGATAATGCTATATAAGTGCATATCAGGAAGGAGAAAATAGACATAAATGATTACTTAACATATGGAGAAGCATCAGCAAGAGGACACTGCAAAAAACTGCATAAGAAGAGAGGTGATAAAGACGTAAGGAAATTCAGTTTCCCAAACAGAGCAATTGATCAATGGAATGCACTACCGAATGAAATAGTGTGTGCCAAAACAATTCACAAATTTAAGGATATGTACGATAAATATGGTTTAAGACACGGAACAGTACGAGCTTGACTCATTCCTGTAAAGATACAATTAGGTAAGAACACACACATGGAAATGTATGTTTGGCTAGGATTGTTCCTCGCTTCTGGCATTGGTGAGCGAGTAGAAGTCTGGGTATTACAACAACTAGAAATAATACTGTTACTGCCAGAAGTTCAAGTACAACTACCACTACAACAACTAGTTCTAATACTACAACTACCACTACTACAAATACTGCTACCACTATCACAACTACTACTGTTACAACTACCACATCTACTACTATTCCTACCACACCTACAACATATACTTTACCACCATTCCTACTACCACTACAAGTACTACTACAAAAAAAAAAAAATGTAAACCAAGAACCGGTAGTCCTTTACGTACTACCCACAAACGGAAATACCACTGTGACTTTCTCTTTCCTTTGAGTTATACTTTTTAATCATACGAAATATGTATGAACAAATGTTTTCACAATAAAATAAGGCTGCAAGTTTATCATGAAACATACTGTACTTTGTGCCTCCATTATTCACATAAAAATACGCAGAGCAGTAAGATCATATTTTCTGTTTCAACAAAAAATAACATATACCGGTATGTACAAAAGTAACGCATGCATTATACCCAGACTCCTACCACTTTGCGTGGATATCAAAGAAACAGTCAGTAGCCTACACAGTGCCACCTCACATTCAGCACACCACCACTTCCTCATGTGGCGTTGCTGTGGTCGGCACGATGAACTGGCGCAAACATAGCAAAGTCAGAAAGCTTCCTTGCCTGCAGGTGTGTGAGGTAGTATTTCCACGAAATGCCTGCTTAGGTAGTTCCCGCACTACAGGCGGTACACTGTGCCTCTATTTCACGGAAGGATTTACCTGTCCATACCACTCCAGAAGGCCGAAAATTACAAAAATTACATCCTTCTCGAACTGTCTGAGGGATGTGCTGGTCTGTGTAACATCCTTGTACAGAATGAAGGCATTCATTACACAGATGTCCAGTACATGTAGGAATGCCTTCTAATACTACTTACAACACCTCCTCAGACAGTTGATTGTGCCGATCTGCATATCTGATTTATCGACGAGTCACATGTTCATGTTTTAGTCGATAAGAGCATCGGGCTTGAAGACTGGCTGCCTCGATCTTCTATCGACCTTGCCTGTGTCAATCAACTTAACTTTGTGGAACGTGGAAAGGACATTCAAGGACATTCACATTTCTCTTATCATGCCAGTGAAATGCCAGGAGTTTACCTGATTGCAAGGTCTTGCACTCCCCCTTCATGGTCCCTTTGGCAAATGATGGCCAATGCTTCGTCTTTGCACGGACATTGCAAAACGATCCAATTCTTGCAGGTACTTTGCAAGACCTGGTGCCGTGTAATATTTATCAGTATAAAGGATATGGTTGCCACTGCAGTGCCTGTCCATTATCTTCTTGACAACTGAGCCAGAGAAACCATCGGGATTGTCCTTCAACAACACCGCATCACTCGCTGTATACACAGTGAAATCAAGCATGTACCCAGTCTTGCAATCACACAATAAAATTAACTTTATTCCGAAACAATGTCTCTTTGGTGAAATGGACTGAATGAAGGCAAGACATCCCCTGAACAAAACAAGCAACTCATTGAAAACATCCTTCTGAAATGGCCTGAAAAAGATCGAAATTCTTCCTTCATCTCCAGAATCGAGCGAATTTTCCACAGCCTATCGTTCGGATGTGGACCCATATTCATGGAAAAATGCAAGTACCTCAGGATGTCAAGATATCGGTCACGTGGCATATACTGTACTTACCGAATACTGGCGTTGTGGCAATATCGTCCACGAGCCAATAATCGTGTATGTTATGTTTTCTAACATGAGGCATCAACTTTGTCAAATCTAGCCAAACATACATTTCGCTAACACTCGTTGCAGTCCATTCCTTCATTTTCAGATTCTCTCTCAGGTGCGAAGTCTCAGCCCAGTTGCAGCAGAGATCCCTGAAACTGTTCACTTCTTTCACAATGAACTCCAACACGACTGTTGTGAAAAAAGCAAGGAAGAAGTCCACTGCAGAAGAAGCTCTGTTGCAGAGAAATTCCGGCTGCACACCTGCATTTGTGTCATCAAACACAGGTACCTCAGGCTGAAACGCTGCCCTTTCCTCCCACAAAGACTTCTAACCTACCTGTCCTTGGCTCCTGTCGTGTCGACCGTGCACGTGGCTTGCCCCGTGCCCTGCCACGACCCCTAACATGGTGACGTGGTGGCGATTCTGCTGACTCACCACTAGATGAGGCAGGTGATGATGCTGGTGACAGTGATAGTGGTGGTCATGGAGCTGGAGAAAGGCATTGGCGGGTACTTCCTGCCAGCGTGCACATTCACCAACATAACCTGATGGGCCATGTTGTGGGGATATGGCAAGTGGTGAGGCAGGCCAGCGTGACGCGCCACGTGGTGAGAAAGGACGGCGTGGTGAGGCACGTGGTGAGGCACGTGGTGATGCAGGCCAGCGTGGTGAGGCACATGGTGAGGCAGGTAGGCGTGGTGAGGCACATGGTCCGCAGGTCGGCATGGAGAGGCACATGGTGAGGCCTGTAGTGATGCAGGCCAGCGTGGTGAGGCACATGGTGAGGCAGGTAGGCGTGGTGAGGCACATGGTCAGGCAGGTCGGCGTGGTGAGGCACATGGTGAGGCCTGTAATGATGCAGGCCGGTGGTGTGAGGCACGTGGTGATGAATGTAGTGATGCAGGCCATGTGGGTGAAGGTGGTGATGATGGTGTATGGGTGGAAATTTCCACTTTAGGCCGCTCTGGTGCATGGTGGCTCAGCCTGACTTTTTCTCCTCCTGCCAGCCTCTTCCCTTCCTACACTGTCTACCTCCCCCACCACTTTAAATATCGGCACACAGTGGAGAATTCACGGTCACTCTCCTCTTCTGATGCCTATTTTTCCATATTCAGCATCAGCATCACTGTATATGTTTTCTCAGAGGAAGAGTCACTTTCCCCACTCACAATCGGCGATAATGGAACTCCCTATTGCATTATCACTAAGGCCTTTCCTCTTAGGGCCTTTGGACTTCATTGCTGTTGAAGTCGGTGGGCACGGGCGGTTACCCGAGGGTACGGGTACAGGAACATGGATTTGCGTAGGTCTGTCCATCACAGAGGTTTGCAGGCAACTGGAGTGTGACTGGAATGTGTGCGGGAGTGTAGCCAGCAGGTGCAGGTGGTGGAAATAATAAACTAAATATTCAAACAATGTTACGAATTAGTAGATCATGTATACATGACTCCTGCATGACCCAAGGAGGACCAGTATACATGCCACCCGGACGAGATGGGTTAATTCTGCAAGGGTGATCACAAACAAACTGGCAACAGGTTGCCCTTTCTTCTTTCATTTGGCTGCACTTCCTGCAACTCAGTCCCTCCTCTCGTATATAACTCCCCTCCATTCAACCATTTCATCCTTGGTCTCCCCTCCTCCTTTGGAAATGTGTATAAGTGTATGACTTTAATATGCATGATAAAGTATATACCTATATGTATAGCCATTGTATGATACAGCTGCTCAGAGAGTTTCTGCTAAGAATGTGCAGTGTGGTCCTGTGAGAATTCGTTTTTTTTTTTGTGTGTGTGCAGATCAGAGTTTTATTAACTCAGCATAACATGCCTGACACATGCTACACGTGGTCACCCCTTTGGTCTTTCCCAGCAACTTAGTAACAGTTTGAAAGAAACTAGACACCTAGGGAGTGGGTCGTACTTAGAATCAATAAATTGTCAAGAAGTCGTTGGAGGTGTTTCACAACCTGAGTTCTTGTGTGTGTGTGTGTGTGTGTGTGTGTGTCTGTGTGTGTGTGTGATGGCTCAACTCCCACTACACTAGCCTGGCAGAAAGTCTACAATTTTCCTGCCCTCTACTTCACTCAAATACATTCTTCTAGTCAGTCTGTCATTCTCCATCCTCTTCACATGGCCACACCATCTCATTGTATTTTTCTTAACACTTTTAGTCACGTCCACATCAACACCACAACGCTTCTTTACTTCCTCGTTTGTCTGTTGGTCTATCCGTGTGACACCGCGTGCTCCTCTCAGATAACTCTTTTCCACTGCTTTCATGCAAGTTCCCTACATAACAGTATTGGGCTGTTGGAGGGCTAGTGCCCCACTCTGCATTGTTTGCGAACTAAAAATACAACAAAGATTCTCTTGATTAAATCTGTAACAATTAGATAACTATGTGTTTTGGTGTCTGCAAGAATATCCACCCACTAAAGAACAGGACCACCACATATACGTTCTATAGTGATGATGATTACCACCATCCCTTTTCTGTCCTTTCAATGATGCAAGAGTTAACCGATACTCCCAGTATTTCATATATGCAACAGGTCAACTTTGGAACTATCTTTATCTGTATTTCCTTCAGGCAGTGAACTCTAGTCTTTTAAATGCAATGTAACCAGGCATTTCACAATGAATGGATCTTGCATTTGGCTCTATTACTTGTTTTCTTTCAGGGAAAAGTCTTGCAGGTTTCTAACCTATGGTTCCTTCTGTCTTGCATAAAAAAGTTCACTTAGAACACTCAGAATAACATCCTCAGCATAACATGTGCAACAGAGCAAGAAAGAATACCAATCACAACATTTGAGAAACGACAATTCAAAGTGGGATGCAAGAGCGGATCAAGTTACTGAGACAATGAAATGCTCCCTTGCCTATTTATGTGTAATATCAATAAGCTGAACATCTTCGCAATATATCGTAAAATTTTGCTTTGAAAAAGAATGATCATATTTTGACGTTGTGCCAGTTGAATGCCTTAATGAAATTACCATTATTCTTTAGTTCTTCATAATTATTATCGATGTTTGAAGCCAAATAACGAAACAAATAAACCCACATCCTCGTCTTGGCTTGAGTTTGAGAGTAGGACCAGATAGCCCCTGCGTGACTGAACATCATGCTGCAAGTACTTCACTGCTGGGCTGGAAGGTGTGCAGAAGCAGCCATGGCAGTGTTGCAAAACCTGTGTAAACAATTTCTCCAGTAGCCATCATTCGCAGGAGCTGATTATGAAATACACAAAACTTGGCAATTTACTGCATACGATCAGTGCATCGAGGTTTACCCAGGTTGAACTGTGTAGTTTCCATTATAAGGTTACATCACTGACGTTGTAATATGTTCAGAGAAAATTGTCAGTTTAATAGTGCTTTGCGAAATCTCTCCATTTTCTACGTACTATGAGTGAGTTCAACCAAATAATGTATTAATAAGGTAAAATTATGTTTTCCCGGCAGATGAACAACTACACACGTATTTTATAACCGAATAATATATATATCCCGGTGGGGGGGGGAACTACCATCCACTCACTTGATATAGTGTTACCTTTGCCTGACTCTGTGCTGAGTGACAAGCCAAATAATTTTTTTTTTTACCCTGTAAGCCATTTACTACATTGCGTGAAACCACATAACCACACAGACGGCTTATGATCTGGTGAGTTAAAGCGTTTCATCTAGACATGACTCATGATGGTTTACATTTATGGGAAGGTTGGTGTTCACTGCATATATGATGCCAATCATGGTGAGTGACTGACCACTCTCACCACGATTGTCGAAATCGACTCTCCTTGACCTCGGTTAATTCGCCTCTAATCGGGAGAAAGATTTGGATGACAGATAGATTGAAACAATGTATTTACTATGCAAAATCTCGCATTTTTTAAATGTAAATGATGACACACTTCAGTCACACATTTCATTAAAATGACAATTCAAATATTGAATGAAATAATTCAACTAAAACATAAATACTAGAAAACAAAAATTTTCTTCATAAAATGATTGTTAAGAAGTAGGAATTTTCAAAAGTAGACAGATAAGAGATGAAAACAGCACAGAAACAAGAGCATTCCACCAGCTACAAATACATGTATGTGGTTAAGGTGTGGGATGTAGTATAAGGTATAGGTCTCCAAATCTGGAAAGGGCAAAAGTGCTGAGATAAGAAGTTGAGAAGGCCAGAAACAAGTGAGCATTCAGTATGGGAGAAGACTTGGACACCTATACCCATTACTAATTACACACTTTATCCACAAACTTGTAGTTGGTGCAATGTAGTAATGGGTATAGGTGTCCAAACCTCCTCCCATCCTGAATGCTTTCTTGTTTCTGTGTTTCTTCACCTCTTATCTGTGCTATGGTCTTGTTTCTATGCTTTTTTTCATCTCTTATCTGTGCACTTTTTCCATTCTTACTACTTAATCATGTTAAGATAAAATGTTTGTTATCTGGTATATGATCTTTTTGTAGAAGTATAATTATGCATAAACCAAGTGTTAGATTTAGATTGTTACATGTACAGCATACTGAAAAACTAAAATGAAGGTGCCTTCCCGTGAAGAGACTTGTTTTGGTACATTCTGTAACAGTTAGTGAGCTGTAGCTAACCAAAATTACGCAAAATGGCGTACTTACGGGTGACCGCAATATGGTTTTCTGGCCGTAACTCGCGAACCGTAGCATGATCTAAACATGGAAAGAAACATCTACACTCGACAAGAAACGTTTTGGTGTATATGCCTTTTTGTTTTGGAGTTATGACTGATGAAGAAAGAAAGAAAGAAGAACTCGATATTTTAATGGTTCAAATTTGCGACTCCTACGAAGGTTAGCAAGACTTTGCGAGTAGTTTTACACTTGAATAGCGAAGGCCTTTTAGTTCATAAGCTTAGAACTGGGCTTTGCGGCCGTTTTCATTCTACTGCTCCTATACCATTTTGTACAAGATTTCGTTTTGAACCTGCGCCATTCCTACTTAAGAAGTAGTTACCGCACTCCTTGAAATAGCCTAATAATACATAATTTCAGAGTTTTCCTGTACATAAGTTTGCTCTACACCACTTTCATCATCAGCTCACTGCTCTGTGTTGTAGCCTCAACACACATTAGAAAAGTGCTCCTCTACCCCCTCCCTAATCCCCCCAAAAAACCAATGCTTGGCCTTCGAATCCCACTCCTCCTCCACACACACACATACACACACACACACACACACACACACACACACACACACACACACACACACACACACACACACACACACACTGTCCCCCTTGAGCAAGGGGACGGGTGTGTGCGTGTGTGAAGGTCACAGCCTTGCCCTTAGATCGGACTATATGAGCTCTCAGCTCCCTTCCAGGAGGGTAAAAGCTGACGATCACGACCATCAAAGAGATCCTGACCGACCCAGTGAATTACACACACATAATTTTCATGCCAAATAGCAACTAACACCATGGCCAAACAAAGCAAATTCAATGAAGGCAAGGTGTTCAGAAACATATCTTGGAATATCATACAAGTACAGTATACTCTTTTTTTTTTTTTTTTTTTTTTTTTTTTTTTAACGAACATCCATTTATCAAATTTTGGCTCGAACAAATTCTCTGAGTCAAACAATCATCTCATGAAAAGAACAAGAATCGGTGCCAAGACACAGCAAACCTGACACTGACCCCCCTACCCCTAACTGGGAGGGTGACCCCTTGATGTAATTAAGCATGATATAGGATGCAGATCTAAAAGATGCACATTAAGGTTTTGGTTTCATGTCGATATGACGAATTTGAAAGGAATGTTGTCGAAAAAACGATTTTTACCCGTCCCCGTTATTTTTATTTTTTATTTCAAGGGCCTACCGCCTGGTCCTTGGCCCATTTTGACCTAAAATTTAAGATGATTAGGTCCTAGCCCATTATCCCTGTAATTTTAGTCAAAGTCACCAGTAGTTTTTGCGTAAAGTTGTTAACAGACACTTAGACAAACAAACAAACAAACAGAAAAACCGTGTAGACACAGTACCCGTGGCTGAGCCCCTCCTGGGTGGGGACGGGTAATAAGCTCAATTATACATCTTAAAAGTAGCTGATTGACTGCATTAGAGCGTCAGTCAAACTCAGTCTTTCACTGTGTAAGCACTCACTGCAGTTCCTGCACTTTTACTCTCCTACTTTGGTATAATTTATTTCCATTTTTAAACGTGTAATGATTTACAACACATTTGTAGCCTACTATAGGTATACAGAACTGATTTGTACAATAACACATTAAATAAACTTGGATATGTATGTAACGATCCTGGTTTTTGTAAATTTAGCTCGATCATGGGTTTTAACGAAGTTTAAATTTAACGGCGCACTGTTCTTCAAAGTATTCTGCTACATAAAGGGTTTAATAAACAGCAATGTCACTACAGAATATGGTAAGTGTTGCAGTCAAGCAGTGGATGCAGGGTCACCAGTACCTTCAAGGAGGTGAAAAGAATAGAAAGGTTTCAGGAAAACTATGGTTATGCTTCTCTCTTTACACACACACACACACACACACACACACACCGCTGCAGTGGGGCAGGCGACCGTGGACCAGAAGGCAGGACACACCCAGGCTAAGCTTCAAAGACCAAACAGTTGTCGACATCATGTTGTCCTTTACGCCATATGTCTACATCAAGAGCTGGTGGGAGAAAGATATCAGTGTTACAATGAACATAGCGTCATATCCTATTAGTTCATTATATGATATTGCCCTTGGGCATCAGTCATAGGTGGTGAGGGTTGAGGTGATAGTAGGGGTTACAGATCTTGTGGCCCTTGGGCATCAATCATAGGTGGTGAGGGCTGAGGTGATAGTAGGGGTTACAGATCTTGTGGCCCTTGGGCATCAGTCATAGGTGGTGAGGGCTGAGGTGATAGCAGGGGTTACGGTTCTTGTGGCCCTTGGGCATCAGTCATAGGTGGTGAGGGTTGAGGTGATAGTAGGAGTTACGGTTCTTATGGTGAACATTGTGATGTCGGTACAGAGGTCTGTAGTGTCGGTGACTGCGAACATTGCGGTGGTGGTGGTGGTGGAGCTACTGTAGTTACAGCTATTGTGGTGGTGGAGTAAGGAGTAATCAGTGCTGTGGTTGTGGTAGTATTGGTAGTGAAAAAACTGAGGCAATAGTGTGATAGACTGTGATGGTGGTAGCATTGAAGGCGAAGGCGTGGATATGGTGGTAGTGACTATTAGGATTGTGGTGGTGTGGTGGTCTGTGATGGTATCATTGACGGTGTGGATGTGGTGGTAGTGACAATTAGGACTGTGGTGGTGTGGTAGACTGTGATGGCAGCACTGACGGTGAAGGCTGTGGATGTGGTGGTAGTGACTGTTAGGACTGTGGTGGTGTGGTAGTCTGTGATGGTAGCATTGACGGTGAAGGCTCTGGATGTGATGGTAGTGACTGTTAGGACTGTGGTGGTGGTGCTGAATATGGTGGCGATATTAGTGATGATACTGGAAATGGATGTTGTGAGGTAATGGTTGTCATAGTAGGGCTATACGTGAGAGCACTGGTAGAACTGGTGGAGGTGGTGGTGGTTGTAAATAATGCTGCACTGAGGGTTGTAGTGGTGACGGCTGTGGTGGTGGTGGTGGCCATAATGATGGGGAGGGTTGAGATAATATTGATGCGACTGAAATTTGTAGGAATCATATCAGTGGTGGTAATGAGCAGCATGATAATAAGATGTTGGTTGTAGGAGCCTGTGATGATCATGTTGCTGTTGTTGATGGCGATGGTGGTGGTCATCGTGGTGATAGTGGTGGTAGCACATGTAGTGGTGGTGATGGTGGTGG
The DNA here is from genome assembly GCF_032717465.1 of Coenobita brevimanus. Lineage (NCBI taxonomy): Eukaryota > Metazoa > Arthropoda > Malacostraca > Decapoda > Coenobitidae > Coenobita > Coenobita brevimanus. Next base: position 26,512,617 of record NC_136961.1, on the reverse strand, counting down.
TAGCAGATGTGGTTGTGGTGATGGTGGTGGTGGTGATGGTGGCGGTAGCAGATGTTGTGGTGAGCTGTGGTTGTGGGACCTACATTGTTGGAGGTGGTGATGACGATGGTAGTGATCCTTATAATGATGTGAGCTGAGGTGATGGTGTTGGTGGTAATGTAAGCGCTAGAGGTGACAGTGACAGTAATGAGGGCTTTGATGCTGGACATGGTGGTGCTGAGAGCTATTGTGGTAGCAAAGACTAAGATGGTAGTCAGTTAATCACTAATTAATATTCCATATTATGTAACTGATAATAAAAAATAGACCTTGTTCACTTAGTAATAGTGTTAGTAATATATATATATATATATATATATATATATATATATATATATATATATATATATATATATATATATATATATATATATATATATATATATATATATATATATATATATATATATATATATATATATATATATATATATATATATATATATATATATATATAAGCTCAGTGAGTAGATACTGTCACGATAAAACTGAATGATAGAAACCAATTAGAAGTAGTTCAAGTATATGCAGCAACAAATAGTTATAGCGATGAAATATTAAGGTCTGTGAAGATGTACAGGCAGCTGTTGACAGTGGAAAGATCCACTATACATACTATTATCATGGGCAACTTCAAAGTTAAATTTGGAAAAATGGTTGTAGGAGAGACTTCAGTTAGGAATCATGGTGCAGACTCAAGAAATGAAAGTGGCCAATCTGTGGTAGAATTTACAGAAGCTTTGTCACTGAAAATTATGACTACCATCTTTAAAGACAGAACATATAAAAATGAACTTGGAAATCTCCAGGTGGTGTAAAAACGAGAATGATTTCAAATTTACTAACCGTTGTGATATTGTGAAATTAAAAAATATGTATGTATCATCAGTCAAGTAAATGTTGGTAGTGATCACAGAATAATGAAATATGATCGCAAAATTATGTTAACCTCTAGGTTGCAGGCATTTTTCGCACTTTCCTCCTCCAGCCTAAAGGCAAACGCCACAAAATAGATTTATTTCACATTCTCGTAGCTCAGCAACCACTCAACCAAGGAAGTTCAAATAAAGCTTGCCTTACTCAACAACTCTTCCTCTTTCCAATGCAAATATCCCCAGGTCACTAGGAGGTGGCGTTTTGGAGAGAGGACTAGTTGAATAGAGGTAAATTTTGGCTTTCAGCATGCTTGTGTTTGGATATGTTCATCTGGCCATGGCCTCAGTGTGTCTGTGTGTGATCTGAGCCAGCCTGCGCTCCATTCCCTGGCCAACCACTTCAAAGCCCTGTCTTTTTCAAGACTTCCTACCTCCTCTCGCTGCTTTCTTGGGTTATGTTTCGTCACCTTGGTGCCTTAGCACATGATTACGCCCTTTATCAATGTGTTACCAAATGGGTGTGGCCTTTCCATATTTTATATTGAAATGAATCTTTCACAGGTTACTTGTTATTTTTCCTGGATTACCACAGCTACTGGGGATATTTATAAACTTACCTCTGAAAGTTATAAATGAGGATTTAGAATGTGTAAGTATTCCACCAACGTCTGCCAGTTGCAGGCCATATTTAACAACCCTAATGCACATCTTTACATTTGAAAGCTTGCTGTCAAACACCAGTAAGGTTAGGTTGGATTAGGTTTGGTTTGTTTAGGCTACCATTAAGTTTCCCATTACTTTGACACGGGATACACTGATGCGCCAAATCAGAGAGATGGTTGGTAAACAACATGGCCAGTCAGAGAGATCGTCAGAAAACATTGCCACGGGCGACCTGGCCGCTTCCTTAAATACCCCCAAATAGGTGTATTTTGTCTTTTTCCAATTGCTTCTTGCAGCCACACTGGAACAGTTAACTATCTGTGTTGTGTATGTACCAAAATTACTTTCCTTGAAATTTTGAGTTTGTTATAATGTAGGTGGAATTGCTCTGCCCATTTGGTAAAGAATTACCTGCACTTTTTTTCTGGTCTCTCCATTCTGACATGCTGTTGCTGTGCACTGAATTGTGTGTAGCTGCAAATAAACTACATGATGATGTATATTACTAGGGAAAATATTCCCCCATCAGGTTTTCTGTATTTACTAATTTCATACTTTACAAACACTTGTTTTTACATCCTTTCACTTATGACTAAATTACTTATTTTCTATGTGTACTTACTATACACAGGCACTTATATTTACCATTTACAGTTTGATGCACAAGCATCACTGACATAAGATTACTGAAGGTGTAATTCCAGTGCATTTTTCCTCCATCATAATCTACATGTTTCCTGAGGCGACACTAAATTTTGTAATATCCAGTTGGCAACTTCCCAAGCCATCAGTATCACAATATTGCAATAATCACTTTGTCTTTTGTGAAAACACATAATTCTCCTCACTATCGAAAATATTTCATAAACTTCAATATTACACATGTATTGCACATATCACTATCATAAATGTTTCACCCATCTCTTTCCGTTCATGAAAACACATCTCTCTCACCAATATCGTAATTATTTCATAAACGATCACTGTTGTAAATAATACACAAACGTCACAATCGCAAATATTTCACAAAAGTCATTGCACAAACGTCATTATCGTTATTATTTAACCAACATCAGTACCTTATCACATTTACCAGCACAAAACTCATACTAGAATTTTTTCAGTATGTTAATCAAAGCAGCACTTTGTGCACAGGGGAACCTCACAGCCTTTGCATATGTACTGTCATGGGCAGAGGTTATTTTGTGGGTAAAGAGGCCATTTGCCCAGGGTGGGCGGGTGAGGAATTGGACAACGTGCCAGCTTGGTCCATGACAATTATTGCTCATGGTGGTGAGACAATAATTGATAGATTCAAGTGACACACTCTGCTGTGTCAGCTGATCATAGAGGAGAAAGAGGTGGGGAATTCTGGGCAAGCATTCAAACAATGGCATGAAAACTGTCACATTGAGGTACAGGGCCCAGAGCCATCCAGGGCCAAAGTCCACCATGTCCCTCGACTGGATCCTCATCATAATGGTTAAGTAAAGAGAGGAAAAAAATCCTACAAATGATGCATCCTGACTTGTCAATCCAGCTTAATCCCTATCGGCTGGCTGACGTGTATGCACAACAGGATTCAGGGCGTGGAGGGCCGCCGGTTAACTTGATATACTGCACTCACCTTCCCGCCACTGTTTGAGCATGGGACCATTTTCTGTGATACCTACGGGGTAGGTAGGACCCCCAGGTACCCCGCAGTTGTGCGGTTCAGTTTGTGCTGGGCAGTGGTAGCGAGAGGAGCAATGTCAACTTCCTTGACATCGTCCGATTCCATCCCACCGCATGAAGGGCCGAGTGCCTCATCAACCCCCGCGAAAATTCAGCCCTTAGTGCCACGTAAAGGGCTTAATGATAATGCCATAGGATGTGCCCTTGACGATACTGTCTCCTCTCATACACTCAGCTAGAGTATGTCCTCTGAGGAGAAAAAAAGCTGTGACGTGGAGAGCTAGCTCTCTCGCCCTCCAATTCCTACTCGAACTCTGACGTTAGAGAGGGCTCTCCGACTTCTCCAGGAGGAAGGGACAGTCTACGAGAGTGATGATTTCGGCGATGAGGAGGCACAAGATGACCCAGGACAGCGGGAAAGTGACGCGGACCTGGCGGTCATCTGCAGAAAAAAACGCCGCGGAGCCGTTTCCCCCACACTCTCGCCACCTGCTTGCCGACGTATCTTCCTCCAGTGCTCTCCCACACCTCAGCCTACCACGTCAAGGGCAGAGTCTGCACAATCAGCCCCTTCGGGAGTGCTATGAGTACTGAGCAGGTATGTGGGGAAGTGTAAATAGTGTACAGCTGTGCAGAAGTTTGTTTATTTTCATAAATGAGTGAAATGTGTGATATTTTAAGTGAATTATAGCAAGTGCTTTGATATAAGTCTTGTATAAGTTCTTCAAGTGCATATAAGTGATTTATAGTAAGTGCAATACAGTTGATACTGTTTATTGGATATTGGTTAGAAAATTATTGGATATACCTTGAGTTTGCCTACCTGTTACCTGAAAGAAAACCACTTGTGAGTGGGCCACAATGAACAAAACCTGCTTCGCTATACCTAAATTATTTCACTTAATACTCAGGGGGATTGTGCCAAATATGAGCATCAGTGTATCTGTGATGTGAAGTACAAATAATGTTAGTTGTGTAAAACATTTATATGATTTTCAGTATAACCCTTATTAGTAAAAAGCAGTCTGATTTACAGCACAAATAATTACCTCATACTCTACGATCATAAGTGAAAGAGCAACAGCACTTACTTGTCAAAGTGCAATTACCTGTAATTGTGATGTAAAGTGCAGTTCTAAGTGTCTTAGTAAAGGAGAAATATGATTATTCACGGAAGTGAGTACAGAAAAACGACGAGATATGTCCTTTCCCATACACATACAAGGCATAGTGGCATGGTGGTGTGGGCGGTAAATCCTTGGGTGAGCCACATGAACTGGGTGATGACTCATTTTCACGGCGGTAAGGAGTAGAAAAAAAACGAGTGGAATTCCGCATTCCAAGGACACACAGGCAGTGTTACAATCACCACTCCAGTCAGTGCTGCTAATGCTAGTCGGCCGGGCCAAGGCCATTGCCAGTGACACACGCTCGGAGCCGCAAGCAAAAATGTGAAAAACCACTCGTCTTCAACTCATCCTTACTCATCGACGGGACCACCTAGAGACCTCGTGATACCTTCACTGGAAAGAGGAAGAGTTGATGAATCTTATGAACTTTCATTGAATTCTCTAGCTATTATAGTTTGTCAGATAGAAGGGTTTGAAGTAAGGGTATTTTTTCCAAAATCTCGGAAATCCCCCGTAGGGAGGAGTGTACAGCTGCCGGGAACCCCCCGGCGGCTAAGGGTTAATAAGGAAATCAAATTTGGTTTCTGTATAATATATCGTAATTGTAGAACTAATGTATCATGGTCACCACCGAGCTATTGTAACAGTGAGTTGATTCATAGAGATTTTACGAAAGGAGAGAATATTCACTGTACTTGTCGTAGATGACAGAAGAAAGACAAAGATGAGTCTGGGGTTTAATTGCAGTTTATTTTCTTCAAAGGGAATATCTCGAGAGTAATACAGAGTAACAGTGTGTGAGTCTTACAAGAACGTAGTGAGGTGAGAGTTACTGGCTAACCCGCACGCTCCTCTCCGTGCTGTCTCTATTCTCTCCTAACCCCTTTCTGCTCTGTCTCTTCCATTTCCCCTGTATATGACTGGTTTTGACATGTGTAAGGCACAGTTGTGTGGAATCTTCCTGAGTCTGGGGACTTTTCAATCAGATGTCACACCTTGCTGTGTGTGACAGTCCACTGTGAATGTGCAAACACCACTTCCTCTAGCCCTAGGTATGACTTTCATCTAACCACTATAATACATATATATACGTTACTAGCTTTTATGTAGTGTGTTATGATATTTTAGAGTTCTGACATCAGCATCCAAAATAGGTATTCAGTCCTTAACTAAGAAGAAAACCTCTGCACTGACTAAATAAGTGAAAACTTCACCAAGATACTGAACGAAGCAGAACTTTAAATAGGAGTAAAATGCAAATGAAGAGTAAATTATCAAAAGAAACGAAACTATTAATGTAGAAACGAAAAAACTTGAAGGTAATATTTACTAAAGATAAAACAGAAGCTGTAAAATTAACAGACCATTGCACTAGCTCTCAGGAATTAGCACAAAAGCAGAAAAACGAGACTAGGGATGGGAAAAATCATGTATGCTTCAAAGAAAGCAAATGGTGAAATAACACATAATAAGGAAGAAATTATCAATGTTGTTGAAGAATTCTTTGGTCATCTTTACAACTCAGATGACAGACCACACATCGAAGGAAACCTAATATCTATACAGAAGTTCCAGCCATAACTATAGAACTGACAAAAATAGGTTTGGAAAGTATAAAAATTGGAAGAACATCAAGAGAAGATGGTATCACAGCACATGCAGGAAAGACTGGCATGTAAAACAATTAACCCCTAAATACTGAAGCACGTCAATGTACGTGTTGACCACTTTAGCCCTCTCAGCCGAATCACATCAATACAGCGCGCCTTGTAAATAACTGCCTGCACATCGACCCGCCCCGATTGTGACGTATATACCTTCAAGCCAATGTTTATTAACCCCTCCGGCCTTGGGTTGGGTGATCCTGCCACTCTGGGGACAGGGGAAGTCATCCCCCCTTTGGCTCGCCCATTGCCTGAATGTTTCGTCATCTGGCACGTAATAACCCTCTCTGAACACCCTCCCACCACTTTGTATGCCCCAGTAGGACGTTGTTAGTCGAAGTTTACCCCTCCCCCAACCACGAGGCCCATTCTATCCCCCTCTGGCTTCCCCCACTTTCCCCCTACCTTGTATACCCTGACCTACCCTATCTCCTCCCTCAATTTCGGCCCCATACTACTCTCCTACCCCCAATAAACCATCGTGTGATAGCGAGCATGCAGCTTGGTTTGCTCTCCCCCCCCCTCGCCTCCCCTCCCCCACTCCCCCAACCTCCAACACATGTACACGTGCTTTATGCGTATTGCCTCGATTTTTTTCCTGTGCCTTTTCTTACCTGAACATAACAAATGCTTCTCTGTACACTGTTCTATACATGCAAACACATGCAATTGCAGGCATCTGAGCCCCAGCCCCCTCACCACCACCCAGCCCCCTTCCCCCACCACCACCCTTCCACCTTGATACATCTATTACTCTCCATACGTGAATTATCTCCCCACACCTGCAAACACATCTGCTTGCATGGTTGATATGCTACATTACATAGATTTTGTTAGTTTCAACTAGCCAAATTAGTTGTTACCATAAATGATCTCCCAAGGTTCACTGTACTCGTTGTGGGCCTTCTCCCCGATCGAATTTTATCTCCCCACTCATACATACACATCTGTTTTCATAGTAGTTGGTCAAGAAACTAAACTGCTCTACCTTGATGAGAAAAGATTGTTTTATCCAACCTCCCTACCTACAAACCTTCTCCCCACAGGGCTCTTTATCTCCTCAAAAACAAGTAATCTCCCCACACCCCAAAACACCTGTTCTCGGGCTTGGTGTGACATTTGATATTGCAATGACCTATTTCAGTAATAGAAATAGTTAGTTATCAAAACTATGGGGGGGGCTTTCGAAAATTCTTAGGGGTAACTATTTTATTTTTTTTCCAACTTTGACCCTCGATTGTGCAGTAACCATTAGGCCTAGGGGGTGCCGATTGCACTGTCAGGTGTGTAAATTCTTCCTCTTTGGCCAGAACATATTGATTTTCCCCTTGGTGAAATTCGAAAAAACACCCCCAAATTGCGACTCCAATGGCAGACGAACCAGATTGAATTACGTTATTTAGGGGTTAAGACCATTTACGAAGTGTCTCCTAAAAGGAAAAGTCACAGCTTGGAAAAATGAATGAAACATAAGAAAAAAGATTTGAAGGATCTTAAAACTGCCCACCAGTTAGTCTTATTGTCAGTTATATGCAAGTTATTCACAAATCTCATCACCAATAGCATTTCAGGCATCCTAGACTCCAACCAGACTAGGAAATAGGCAGGTTTTCGAAGTGGATTCTCAAACATCGATCACAAACTTACAATAAACCAAATAAATGAGAAGACATATTAATACTGGAAACCTTTGTGTATGGTGTTCATTGATACTAAGAGGTCATCGGCTCAGCAATTCGTCGACAGAGTAAATGAGATGAGATCTACTGTAGAATATTGAATACATATGCGGGATGCAACAGTAACAGTTAAGCTCCATACAATAGAGGAATAATGCCACTAAAGAAAGAAGGTATAGGAGAGGGCACACACACACACACACACACACACACAAATCAGTATAAGATTGAAATAGATTAGTGTCTGAGTAACCACAGGTTCGCAGACGATAGCATTCTCTTTGGTGAATCGGATGGATAACTGCAACAGTTGATAGTTGACTGAAACAGAGAAAGCCATTCTGTAAGACTGAAGTTGAACCAGAAGACAAAAGCCATGTGCAATAAGCATGCTCAAACTGAGGAAATGAGATTCTATAATGAAGTTTAAAATTAGCTGATGAATTTGTATACCTAGTGCAACTGGTGCAGATTAACCCGTCAGTTGGATCTGAATATATATATATATATATATATATATATATATATATATATATATATACACAGAGAGAGAGAGAGAGAGAGAGAGGGGAATTTTACACTTTCAAGGTCGGAAGTACATAGTGTTATGCTAGGTGTCTTTAGGCTGATTTCTCGTCCTAGAAACACCAACTATAGAGCCAGGGTCCTCTTTCAAGACCAGGGCTAGAACACACAACGAGAAGAGCAGGGCATAAAAACTCTGGACAACAACCTTGCACGTGTATTATCTAAATTACAACCTTCATACAACATGAATGGGAGTTATACCGATACGCTATCCACCATCAAAAGTACTAGACGGACTAGAGGGCTCTGACTGGTTTGTTTGGTATTGGTATCACGCTGGATACTATTCAGTCATAAGGACACTGAACCGACACTGTACAAGTGATGGTAGATCTCACACAGTTCGTTACTGGGGCTCTAGCATCAATCTGAATACAAGTGTCTCGCCATATATTATGACAGTTATGGGAGCACTAGTAAAACACAGTACACACTATGGATATAGAGGCACACTGCATAGTCACTAGAGAATTAGTTTGGCTTTGTATACATCATGAGCACTATAGTCACAATATGTACTGGTCAGTCACTGTTACACTGGGCAGGCTGGAGGATTCCGGCTAGGCTGCAGGAGTCGTGTGGTCTCCAGGTGTCGGCCAGGTGTTGGAGGGGTCCCTTCTGGTGTCCCTTCTCTCAAGGGCCACAGGATGACCCTCAAAGGTGATTGATGTTGTCTGCTGCAGGCTGCGGTCGAGCGTGGTGAGAGGCCTTCTACTCGTGGGGCTTGGCTGGGCAGTCTGGTCCTCGGGGCTCGGGCCAAACAGTGCGAGTAAACACACATGTCCGTGCCCACCCTGGGGAGGAAGTCACTGTTGTCTACGGCTGGGGAGGTCGCACCCCGGGGTTACAGGGGCGTCGCGTGGAGTCCGGCGTCTGTGGTCTCCCTCCCGTCAGGCCGCTGTCAGGGTCAGATTGTGGCGTCACCTCTGGCGGGAGTCCTTCACCTGGTCAAATCCCACGGGTGCTGGCTGGATGGCGCACATTCCCGGGGACAGCACGGGGCCTCACCACACTTGCTCCTCCTGGGGGCTGCCTCTGTGGAGAGGAGTGGAGGTATGTCCTGCTCAGCTACAGGAGGGGTGAGCTCAGCAAATGTTGTCCCATGCCAGGGAAGTCTCAGGGGAAGAGAGGCTTTGGTGGTGTTGTCTCTCCCTGGCGTGGCTAGAGACCGTCACTGAGGTCCCGTGGGCAACAGGGGGAGGGTGGCCAGAGGCTGTCTCTTCCCTGTTGGTGTGACTAGAGGCTGTCACCAGGGGCCCAACTTCCTAGCAGGACTGTGGGCAAGGTGCAGGTGGAGACTGTCACCTGACCATAGGTGTGGCTAGAGACCCTCACTGGTGTTCTGCAGGGGAATGATGTGCAGTCGAGGTGTAGGCGAAGGTCGTCACCTGCCTTCTGGTGCAGCTGGAGGCCATCACCGGTGTCCTACTCCCGGAGGCAGCTGCAGAAGGAGAGGGGATGTACCTTACTCTCCCTGAGTGCGGCTGGAGGCCGTCACTGGTTTCTGCAGGGGGAGTGACGTGCAGTTGAGGTGCGGGTGGAGGCCGTCACTTGCCTGCCGATGTGGCTGGATGCTGTCACTGGTGTCATACTCCCAGAGGCAGCTGCAGAAAGATAGGGGGCATATCTTGCTCTCCCCGAGTGCGGCTGGAGGCCACTACCATTTTCTGCAGATGTCGGGGGGGGGTCGGCAGCATTTGAGCAGCTAGAGGCCATCTCTATTATTGTGCGACTAGAGGCCGTCACTTTTGTTGTGTGGATAGAGGCCATCTCTATTATTGTGTGGGTAGAGACTGTCACAGGGGTGCTGCTCGGGACTGAATCTTCAGCCCCACCCCAAACCTGATGAGGGCTGGTCTGGCTTGAGGGTAATGCTCTTGCACTGAACAGTCCCCTCTGGGTCTGTTGCGTGGAATAAGGGCACAAGGTAGTAGGGGACATATGCCCATACTGCCTGGATAGTGTGCGCGCCCTCATAGCCCCTCCATGGTCTCCTCCTGGGGTGGGGGTTGTGATGTCTCTGTGATATTCTGCTGCTATGGCGGGTATTTCACCACCGTCTTGGGGGGAAAAGTCACGTCCCCATGGCTAGAGGCAGTAGGTCTCTGTAGTGGCAGTGCTGTGGGTTGGTGTCGGGTGCTAGAGGAGGGTGGTCCAGTGTTGGGTGGCTAGCTCTGGGTCCTGGTGATGCGCATAGGTGACATATAGGGTGGAGGCCTGAGGTGTTTCCTGGAGGAGTCGTAGGAGGTGATGTATCCCATGGATGCATTGTTTTCTTCCATAGGTCGGCCCCCAGGTGACAAGCCTTACCTTCATGGCTGGTGGTGGTTTGTGTTCAGTGTGTCTTACATGCATACTGGCGGCTGGTGAGGTGGTGGAGGTTTTATGCGGCTGCCGAGGGCAGGTGAGGCTCTTTTCCTTGGGGCTAAGGGCTGGTGGAAGTTTCCAATGGGCCTGGTGTAGTGTTGGTGTTATGGGGGCTGTTTTAGGTGTGTGTGAGGTAGGAGAGGTTTGTTCTGGTGGTGTAGGAGAGGTTGGGGAACTGGGTGATTGTGTGGTGGAGTATCTGGCCAGTGGGCGTGGAAGATGGCTGGGGCGGGTGGTGGTGGTTTTGAGGGTGAGTGTGGGTGGTGAGGGGGAAGTGCGGCCTTTGTCGTGCTGTCTGGGTGTTTCGTGATGAGATGGCATAGGTGGTGGCAGGGGGCTGTGCTCATGGTGTGGAGTGGGCAGTGAGTGTGGAGCAAGGGGACGGGGCAGGGGTGGGGGTGGTGGTGGGTGGTGTGCAGTGCTGGAAACATGGTGGAGTGGTCGGGGGTGGATTTGGGGCCCCAGGGTCGGGTGATTGTATTAGCGGTGGTGGTGGGGTGGCAGGAGCTGAGGTGTAGGATGTGGCGGAGGATGTGGCGGAATTGGCCAGAGAGAAGGGAGTGGGGAAGGATGGCATGGAGGAGGAGGGTGTGACAGCGGGTGTATAAGTCCGATGGGGAGTCCGGAGCAGTGAGTGGTTGAATACTTCATGTTCTCAGTGTTATGGGGGATATGTTGGGTGTGTAGGGGGGTGGGGGTGGGAGGTTTTGGTGGTGTGGGTGACGTTGGGAGTGTGAATGAGGGTGTGGCTGCGTACTTGGCTGGTGGGCGGGAGAGGGGCTGGATCTGGTTGTGGTGGTGGCAATGGCGGTGGGGGACGAGGAGTGGGTGTTTGGTTTAGCATCGGTCGTGGTTGTGGAGCGAGGGGAATGTGAGGAAGAAGACTGCTGGGGTGTGGGGGTGGCAGCGGGTGGTGTGTAGCGTTAGAGGTGTGATGAGGTGGCCGTGAGTGGGTGGGGAATCTCTTGGTTGTGTGGCTGGGCCTGCAGTGGTGACGTGGTGGCAGGCGGTGAGGCATCAGGAGAGGTCGTTGGGGATGAGTTGGAGGTCTGTGGGTTTGGTGATGTTAAGGGTGGGGTGGGGGAGGTGACTGTGGAAAGGGATGTGGGAGAGGTTGAGGAGGAGGAGGGCGTGATGGAGCATACATATGAGTTAGTCATGTTGACGGGGAAGGAGAATGATGGTGCAGTGTGCTGGGTGGGAAAGTGGGTGTGGCATGGCTGGGAGGCAGCATGTGAGGTGGTGGCATGGGGTGATAGGTGGGAGACAGTAGACAGGAGGAGATGGTTTCAGGAGGTAGGTTAGGGGAGGATAAGGTATGGGTTCTGGTGGGCCTGTTAAGGTGGAGACAGGCTTTGTGCTGAGGAAGAACAGGACGGAAAGAGGTGATGGTAGTGGGGAAAGTGGTGTGTGAAAGAGTGGGAAAGTTGGGGATAGGAGAGGGTAAGCTAGAAGATATAGCAGGAGGAGAGTAAATGAGGCATTCAGTTTCACCCTGTCATAGACTTGGGGGTGATGTTTTTGTGAGGTGGCCCCCGTCAGTATGGGGAGGTGTGGGGCATCTTTTCCGTTGAGCTCTGCCTCCTGTACGCCCTCATTTTCAAGCTCTGCTTCCCCCTGGCTCAGAGTAATCGGCATATGAGGCGCTGTCCTCGGCACCTTCATCGTGTGGCGAGGAGACTTGTAGGTGCCCTTGGGTTGTTGTCCTGTTCTGGGCAGCTTTTACCTGCTTGCGGATGTCGTGGATAGGGCATCTGTGGCTGCAGGCAGAAAAATCCCACGGGTTAATGGAGATGATATTAGTAATTTCATTGGGGGTGGGTGCTGCTGAAAAGTTTGCATGGGTGTGGGGCATCGTCCTCTGTCTGGAGAATATATTGACTGTGCCGATGTATTGCGGGATGGAGCGGGTGGCTAGGAGGCATCTCATCAGTTGGATACATTTATCCAGGTCTCCCGCTGGGTCACGTTTTATGAAATGTTCTTTGATGACACTGGGGAGGATCCTTAGGAGTATGTTAAGCATAAGCAGTTCCCGGGTTGCTGCATCAGTCTCCGGGTATATGATGGTGACGAGTCACCTGGTGTGGATGAGTGTGTCATTCAGGTTTCCATTGTAGGTTAAGCTGTCTAGTTGCGAGAGCGCCACAACTCTTCCTAGTGATGGTGTGATGGCCTGGATCTCTATTTTTGTGAAATTCGCCAATTTCAGCTCCGGGATGATCTTGGGTGCGATGCTGACCGTTGCTTTGCCCAAGAGGGGTATGGTGACTGCTATTATTTGTCTGCCATCCTCGAACCATATGTCTAGCAGCGGTTTGATTATGGATAGGTATGTGTGTATGTCATATTGTTCCTGGTCGAATTCAGTTAATTGTACATGAAGTTTTGTTACCATTTTTGCAGTTGTCCGTGGTTGCTCCTCCCAGTATTCTGCCCGGGTCAAGAACCACCGCTGGCCACCAGTGTTATCTATCTACCTATTGCCAGGCGCCTTAATCTCTTATATGGGGTAACCACAAACAAATCGCCTCCACGTCACCCTGTCCCCCGTCATTTCACTGCCCCACTCCCAATTCACACACCCCTCTCTCATATACCTCTCCACTCTATCCCACCATCTCATCCTTGGCCTTCCCTTCCCTCTCTCCCCCTCCACCTCACTCACATACACTACTCTCGTCAGTCTCTCACTCTCCATCCTCTCCACATGGCCAAACCACCTCTACGTGTCCCTCCTACTGCTTCCTATCACATCCACATCCACACCATAATGCTCCTTCACATCCTCATTTGTCAGTCTGTCTCTCCATGTGACTCAACAGGCTCCTCTCAAGTAACTCATTTCCACTGCTTTCTCTGATGACTTCTGTCCCTCCAACAACGTCCAAGCTTCACTTCCATATGTCAGAGTTGGTATCACAATACTGACAAGTAATAACTTTTTCACTTCCATGCTCACCTCCCTGTTTCTTACCACTGCCTTCAAGGAACCAGCAACCTTTCTTCCTTGTTGTACCCTTTCAACCACTTCACCCTCCACAAACTTTCATTCTTACTCATCACACTACCCAAGTACTTAAACGTACTCACATTTTCCATTTCCTCATCGTCCAACCTGACTGTACATTCAGTGACTTCACCTCTCTCAAAGACCATAACTTTACTCTTCCCTATATTCACTTTTAAATTCCATTTCTTACACACTCTCCCAAACTCATCCACCAAACCTTACAATTCCTCTTCGTTTTCACTTAACAACACAGTATCATCTGCAAACGATAGTACAGGGAGTTTCCAAACACTGCGCGCTCTCATCATGGCCACTCCAACATCCACTGCCAAACCTTGTATCTCTTTTATAACCCCATCCATATACAGACTGAACAACCATGGAGACATGACATCCCTGTTTCAACCCAACCTTCAAATAGAAAAACTCACTTAGTTCACCATCCACACGCACTGCAACCCTAACACCCTCATACATACTCTCCACAGCATTCAACAACTTCCCATCTACTCCATATATTATTAATAGCTTCCACAATCCTTCTCTATCCACCCTGTCATATGGTTTCTCCAAAACCATGAAGGCTGCATACAACTTCTTTCCCTTCTCTGGAAGGTTATTCTAGGTGTTTTTAGGCCGACTTCTCGTCCTAGAAACACCAGCTATACAGCCGGGGTCCTCTTTCGAGACCGGAGCTAGAACACACAATGAGAAGAGCAAGGCATAGAAACTCTGGACAACGACCTTACACATGTATTATCTAAATTACAACATTCATACAATATGGATGGGAGTTATACCAATACACTATCCACCATGAAAAGTACGAGACAGACTAGGAGGCTCTGACTGGTTTGTGTGGTATTGGTATCATGCTGGATACTATTCAGTCATAAGGACACTGAACCGACACTGTACGACATGTGATGGTAGATCTCACACAGTTCGTTTCTTGGGCTCTAGGATCAATATTAATACAAGTGTCTCACCGTAAATTATGCAGTGATAGGAGCACTAGTAAAACACGGTACACACTGTGGATATAGAGGCACACTACATAGTCACTAGAGCATTAGTTTGGCACTGTATATATCACGAGCACTATAGTCACAATATGTACTGGGCAGTCACTATTACGTTGGGCAGACTGGAGGACTCCGGCTAGGCTGCAGGAGCTGGGTGGTCCCCAGGTGTCGGGCAGGTGTTGGAGGGGTCCCTTCTGGTGTCTCATCTTTCAAGGGCCACGAGATGACCCTCAAAGGTGACGTTGTCTGCTGCGGGCTGTGCTCGAGCATGGTGAGAGGACTCTTGGGGCCTGGCTAGGCAGTCTGGTCCTCGGGGGTCGGGCCAAACACTGTGAGTAGGTGTGCTTGTCTGCACCCACCCTGGGGAGGAGATCGCCATTGTCTAGGGCTGGGGAGGTTGCGCCCCGGGGTTACAGAGGCACCAGTGGAGTCCGGTGTCTGCGTTCTCCCTCCCGTTGGGCCGCCACCAGGGTCAGACTGCGGCGTTGCCTCTGGCGAGAGCCAGTCAGCTGGTAAACTCCCATGGGCGCTGGCTGGATGGCGCACACTCCCAGGAACAGCACAGGGCCTCACCACACTTTTTCTAGGCAGGAAGGCTCCTTCTGGGGGCTGGTTTTGTGGAGAGGAGTGAAGGTATGTCCCGCTCGGCTACAGGAATGGTGAGCTGAGTAAGGGTCGTCCCCTGCCAGGGAAGTCTCAGAGGATGAGAGGCTTTGGTGGTGGTGTCTCTCCCTGGCGCGGCTAGAGGCTGTCGTCGAGGTCCCGTGGACAACTGGGGGAGGGTGGATAGAGGCCGTCCCTTCCCTGTTGGTGTGGCTAGAAGCCGTCACCATGACCCGACTTCCTTGCAAGACCGTGAGCGAGGTGCAGGCAGAGGCGTTCACCAGTGTCCTGCAGGGGTAGTGACGTGCAGTCTAGGTGCAGGCAGAGGCCATCACCTGCCTGCTGGTGCGGCTGGAGGCGGTCACGAGTGTCCTACTCCCAGAGGCAGCTGCAGAAGGAGAGTGGGCAAACCTTACTCTCCCCGAGTGCAGCTGGGGGCCATCACCAGTTTCTGCAGGGGGAGTGACATGCAGTCAAGGTCTGGGCGGAGGCCGTCACCTGCCTGCCGGTGTGGCTGGAGGCTGTCACCAGTGTCCTACTCCCGGAGGCAACTGCAAAAGGAGAGGGGGCGTACCTTACTCTCCCCGGTTTCTGCAGGAGTAGGGGAGTTGGCAGCTTGTGCTGCTAGAGGCCATCTCTATTACTGTGTAGGTAGAGGCCGTCACGTTTTGTGTGCGGCTAGAGGCCGTCACGTTTTGTGTGCGGCTAGAGGCTGTCAATGATTTTAAGCGGCTAGAGGCCATCACAGGGGTGCTGCTTAGCCCGTCACGTCCCGAGGTTTTCCGCACCTCCGACATCCCCCAGTCCCGAGGTATTTTCGATTTTTTTTTTTTTGGCTAAAACCTTCGCTTTTGGTGAGAAACATCGAAAATTCATAGAGAAATCGCTCACCTGAGGTTTAAAGTGCCCAATCCAGGTAGGAGTTCCTCCTTACCTGAGTGGGTTTTCTAACATGCTGGCACCAAAGAAAACGAGTTCTATGGGAGGGTAACTATTTCATCCACTCATAAACGGTATTTATTTATTTACTTGGTACGAATGTATATGTAGTATGACAGTATATTGGTTTTCAAGCAGTAATAAAGGCATTATAAGCATTGTTTCACTCACTAACTAATCGCCATACCTGACCTATTTTTGCCACACTACCTGATCATTATTTCTGGCTGTTTCTTCTTCTAATGCTATGTAAACATTGTCCTCCACATTGTCATCGATTGGGGAATCACTCTGGCCCTGAATAACTTTACTAGCCAGGTCACTGGTAACAGGTCCTTTGCCAAGACAATGGCGTGAGGGGGGGAGGGGGGAGGTTATGCAGTGTAAGGCATTGTCCCTGCTTGGTATCTTGTACAGGAATAGAGGAAGGTGTCCGGTGTATACATACGAAAAATCACGTGCGAAAATTGAAAATTGTGCAAATTAGGTACATTGCAATTGCACGACGTACTGGTACGTCGCCGGGACTGGCAAATGCAAATCGTGGTGACGTACCCATACGTCGTCGGGACGGGGCGGGTTAGGATTGAATCTTCAGCCCCACCCTGAACCTGACGAGGGCTGGTCCGGTTGGAGGGTAATGCCCTCACACTGAACAGTCCCCGCTGGGTCTGTTGCGGGGAATAAGGGCGCAAGGTAGTAAAGGGCATATGCCCGTACTTCCTGGATAGAGCGCGTGTCCTCAAAGTCCCTCTGTGGTCTCCTGGGGTGGGGGTCGCGACACCTCAGCGGTGTTTTGCTGCTATGGTGGGTATTTCACAAAGGCTTAATTTGGAGTCCTCGCAAAGAAAAGGATAACTTGTAATGATTCTGCAAAAAACCTAGACAGCTTTCATTCTAAGCAGGTGATCAAGTGTTACTTCTGCAATCCATACATGACAAGCCGCTCCAATCTATTTCCACAGGACCAGGTATACCAGTAAAAAAACGAAATTAAATTATGTGATTTGTAGAGAGTACCATGTGAACATGATGAAGGAGTATTACAACAGAATGGGTTTAAACCTCTAGTGGTTCAGCATGCTTCATGTCCGCTGTGTAGATGGTTCAGTTCGAGAAAGGTTGTCCACTAACCTGAATTATGTACTGTAACTAGAAATTGGGGAGAGAGCCAGGAAATACAGAAAATTATGTCCAAGAAACGTCCACTTACTAGAGCATAAGACAAATGTCTAAACTGCTGTGCCCTGAAAATATCATGAACAGCTTCATGACACCAGACCCGTAGAAACAAGCCACCTTTCAGTAAGAGCTGAGTAGCCTACATGCTTCAGTATGGTTTAATACGTCATGCTGGAAGGCTTTAGCAGGTGGGTTTTATTGACTCTGGGTAGGAGAAATTTCTTTTCTTGGGGGGAGGTGTGGCAGGAGGAGACGTTATGGGTGTTTGAGCATGGAGTCCTTCACACCTCTACTGTATATATGGTAATATTAAGATTGTGGCATGGTCATGCTACACGTTCTTCAGGTATCCAAGTTAACATTTCTGTGGGCTTCTGTAACATTGTGCTACAGTGTACATATAAGCAGGCACCAGAGAATGGAATGGATTCTCTCTGGCATCTTCTTTTACCATTTAATAAGTGTATCACTATAACCATTAGTGTCCTTTGACCTGTTGTTTGAAGCTATTTTTAACTGGCTATTTTTCATTTATCACATATTTTATTAATAATTACTTGAGTAAAGTACTGTAATATTGTTCAAAATTCAGTGTCAGCATTTCATTTATCTTACCTGGCCCTAGGCAAATGATAGCTGAAGTTCGCCTTCCTTTGATTCTGTATCTAAATAATTACATTCTTTTATAGTATTGATATCAGATCACAACACATCAATATCATTTTCAAGATGTCTAAGACCATTTTCCCATACTTTAACAAAAAAATGATAAAATAATTCTTTTATTTATTTATATTATTATTATTATTTTTTTTTTGAGAGAGAGAGTTCATTTTCTTTGCCCTTACAGTAAGTAATCGGACATTATTTCGTCCTGATGCACTTGACTGACAGCTCATAGTATTGTAAAAAAACGTGAACTAAATATCTAAACTCTAAAGTCAGTGTCGAAAACATGCTCTAGAGTACAAAAACGCCTGCCCAAGGTAACTACTTAAACCCTTGGTTCCAAGCGACGTTCTAGAAAGCATTACGCATTACCACAGGATCCTTGTGGCTCTCAGGAACGCAGTAGCTTTTTAAAACACAGTCTCTACCTTTCTGTCCATCACTGCTGAAGGATGTTTATTCGTTTTTCGTCTGTCACCATACTGAGTTAAACTCTTAAAATTCGGTTCTCACTCAGCCTCTCCTTACGGTTACATTTTTTTTTTTTTTAATGTATGGTTGTTGAACTAAATAATAAGGTAAAGGTATTGACACTGGTAAGAATATATTCTAGTTGCAGTGCTCTTATGTGGACAGAGTATTAAAGGAAACTAATGTCATGAACGTCTAGCAGTATGAAACTGGTGGCGCATTCAATCCTTAACAATCAGTGCTTGTTCCTTTCACAGAGTGTTAGGCAGTACAACACCTCTGGACGAGGTCGTAATGTGCTTTGTGCCAAGATAAAATCCGGAGGTTTTTATCGATTCCGAATGTTATTGTCACCCACCAGTGACCGTAGTAAAGACTGTATATATCTAATATGTTTTTTTCCTTACTGGATTCTAATTACTTATCAGTCCAGTGAAGCAGGATGGTATAATTTTCGGCAACGCACCCTATACTGTTGCCCGAGATTCAGTCTGGTGTGTGTGTGTGTGTGTGTGTGTGTGTGTGTGTGTGTGTGTGTGTGTGTGTGTGTGTGTACGATAAAACTCCTCCTAGGCTTCGATGGAGTTCAATTACATTTCTTAAGTGAGTTCGTCTGGTTCTCAGAAAGCTCTTCCACTATAGACACTTTTCCAACCACCATATAGGAAGGGGGGGTCAGCCCCTCAAGCCAATTTAAAATTTCTCAGAAATAATAAAAAGAAGGCAGTGGCTCTGATATCATAGTATACTGTATGTCGTACAATGGACTCATTCGTCGTATGATAATTGAGGAGCGTAACTCCTTTATGGTTCTTGGTAGGTCAGCCCTTTCCCACAAATAAAAACGAACAGAAAGAAGGCAGAGTGAGCAGATGGATTTGAACAAAATTTCTCAAGTCAGTTCGTCTAGTTACTTGATAATGTTCTATGCTAATTTTCCACAATTATATAGGGAGGGGGAACAGACCCCCTCTCTTAAAAAAAAAAAAAAAATCAGAAGCAAGGGAAAGTGAGCAAATGGATTTCAGTGAAGTCAGTAAGAATATCGCAGGATTAGATATGCAGTTTCCATGTTTTCTCCAGATGCATAAGAAGAAAATATGCACTGATGTTTGGGAAGCATGATACCCACCCGCCCTCTGTTATTCTTAGGTTGGTCAACTCCCTACTAAAAATGGGGGAAATAATCTGAAATACGATTTGAAGGAAAACTCCAACGTGATTTCGTCTGGTTACTCCGAAGGTCTTTCACTATGTACATTTTTTTAAACATGATGTTTTAATCAAATGCTCTCTAGACAAAAAAAAAAAAAAAAAAAAAAAAAGTAATCCATCAGGAGACTCGTTTCTTCATTGTTCGTATATTAATTATTTTACCATGAAGCATGCCTCAGTAGTTGACATTCCTTTTCAAGTAAATTATCTCTTAAGCTGATTTCCTTCACGAAGCATTTGAATGTACAGAAGGAATGTTCATTATTATTATTATTATTATTATTATTATTATTATTATTATTATTCAGTGTTTCCTGATGGGAAAACTGACCTTTGAAAAAGGCTAATTTGATCATAATGTTGTACTATCTTCCAAGACGTTTTTTTTTTTTTTTCTTCTTCTTCTTCTTCTTCTGCAACTGATCATCATTGTTAGGGCCCGGACACACTTGCCCCCGAGCATGTGATCGAAAAGACGAAACGAAGCACCGGGTTGGAGCTGCTTCAATATTCGAATCTGAACATTGGACGGACCCCTGAGCCTTGTTTCCTCTTGACGATCACATGTTCAGGGGCAAGTAATACTCAGGTCGAAAATGCAAAATAGTAAAAGCATTTATAAATAACTGTAAAAAAATCTACAATGCAAAGATGCAAAATCAAACTATAGGATTTCTATTTTATGAAGGCAGTTTGGGTGGGGCCTCCAAAGACCTCACACTGCTAGCTCTGTTGCCACATCGCTGCCACACACGTTCTTCCCTCTCTCTCTCTCTCTCTCTCTCTCTCTTACTTGTATTTATATTAACTACTTCTAATTTTATTTTCTTTATTTTTTTCTGTTGTTTTAAATTTTGTTGGGCAAGCTTCCATGGCGGGAGTTTGACCGAGTATGACACGCACACACAAGGGTACTCTCGTGTCTCCACTTGACAACATCGCAAAAGCAATGCTGACAAGTCTTATGGGATTTATACTATACTGTTTTTTTTTTTAATTACATCTATACAGAGTATTTAAAATTCATTTATAAGTAGTTACTAACTGAAAATAGGAGAGAGGGAGAGAGAGGTTAGCAGGCGTAATTTCACGTGTGGCGGTGGTGAGGTGGCAACAGAGCTAGTGATGTGAGGTCTTGGGTGCCCCAACCCAAACTGCCTTCATAAAATAGAATGTCTATAGTTGCACTCACAGACAGATCATTTGATTTAAATAAGAGAATATCATGCTTTCCATGTAAAATTCATTAATACAGCTCCATCTTGAGCATTTTCTTTTCACTGTACTTCAAAAAAATATATTGAGAAATTAGAAAGAGTTAATCAAATGCTGACAAATTTGTTACTGGGACAAAGAAAGAAAATTAGGAACGTTTATATCTAATTCTTCTTAACTTGACAAAACGCAGAGTACGAGGGACTTAGACTCAAGTATACAAGATTTCTAAAATATGTGATAATATGACATCAGCTAAGCAATTCATTTGTAGCATACCGTGTAAAGCAAAAGGGAATGAGACTGAAACAAGTAAACCTTACTTTATTTACACTTTCTCTACACAGTATATCGCAGAATTAGGTTCTTTTATATAATAAACAGGTGCACAGCCGGACACCTCTAACATAATTAGAATAATTTGCAAACCTATTCAGACAATCTCAGACTTTTCAGATGGTCAGAACAATTACATTACTAGGCTGCTGTGTTCAAGCTAAATACAAAATCTTAACTTACGACATGATGTCTTGGAGTACTTCTTATACTAATTAAGAGAGGTACTTAGAGAAGGCTGGTGCCAAGAGAGGAATGCTGTACCACCTCCAGCTGCTTAATATATTCCAGTAGCCGAGCCTCTTTTTCCTCCACTGAACCTATCTTCCACCAGGATCATTTTTTTCCCAATAATCCCTTCAAGAGGAGGATTGCATCATATTATTCAGCTGGGGTTGGCTGATATATTGTATGGGGGCGGTCCTCATCACTTGGGTTTTGCTCTGCCTCCTCTCTCTCCTTGTCTTCCAGTGCAGGTTAACCCTTATCATTGCTGATAAGTTGTGCTCCAAAGTGGACCACAGCTGTGTTAACATACAGAAGTCAGAAGGTAAGTTGCGCCAAAGATCAACGTTCACTCGGCTGGTTCCTCCAGAACAGACTTCACGTGGGCAATGCCCAGATTAGTGGCCGGGCAGCGGCAAGTAACACTTCCCATCTTGATGAAAGGAATTAACAAGGGGAAATATCTGTACGTCTTGAAATGTTTACGTCCTTGACAAACAGTTTGCAAAAACATTCGTTTCCCTTTTGGTATGGGGGGCATCTAGGGCATACTCTTGGAAGAATGGACCCCAGTAGGTTAATCACTGATTCCTGTCTCTATATTCTGCTAAGCATTTCAGGGAATTGTGGCCGGTATATACAGTAATAAGGGTAAAGCCTGAACCAACATACAAAGAAAAATGTTGTGAGCATAAGAATGAGTCCAAGGAGTTCCTTTTCATTGGCAGTCAGTCTTCAGAAGAACATTCAACTTTTTGATAAAGTTAAAAATGGGTAGTTCACCACCATGATCATTATCTTGTAAAAGGATTGCACTGGCACCAACACCACGAGCATCAACACCTAATTCAAAATATCTTACTGAAATCTGGGGCTGGAGCAGAGGCTGACTAACAAATTCGCCTTAATTTTTGAAAAGGCCTCTTCACATTCTTCTTCCACTCTTGACTCCTTTCTTTAACAAGTGTTTGGTATGAGAAATTTAAGACAAACCTTCGATAATAACCCACCATATCCAGGAACTTCTGCAATTCCTTTGTTCTTCAGTTGCCACAACTTTAGTGTAATCCAGCCTTACTTTATCCAGTCCTACCATATAGCCTAATTACTGAACTAGGGCTTTACAAAGTCACGCCTTTCCAGCTTGATTCCTAAGTCAGCAGAGGACAGCCTCTGCTGCAAGACATCTAGCTGGATCAGGTACTCCTCCCAGGAGTTACTGAATATATCCTAATCAGTTTAACTGACACATCCCTTGATATCAGTAGTAAGTTTGTTCATTAGCTTCTGGAACGTGGCTGGAGCATTTTTCTTACCGTATGGCATGACTCTGCATTGGTAACTATGACCGCCAGCCACAAAACAGGAAATTTCTGAGCCCTTTCTGTAAGTGGGACTTGCCAATATCCCATCAGCAATTCAGTACCAGTTATGAACTTTGCACTGCTTATATTATTGTCAATAGTCATCTGTTCTAGAAAATGGGTAGGTGTCAGTTTTTTTGAGGAACTTACCTTACTATAATCTATGCAAAAAATTATAGGACCTACTGGATTTTGAAACTAAGGTGACTGAGGTGCACCACGTGCATTGTCATGGCTCGATCAACTCCTGCTGCAACATGTAGATCAGCTCCTGCTGGATAATGAACTGCCTTTGTGGAAATGCGGCCATCAAACAGGGTGTCCTGGGAGATGTCACTTTGTATACTGTGTGTGGGAGGATGGTCTGATGGAATCTTTTTACCACCTTCACTGTTTCCTGATGGCTGCACAATCCCAGTCTCACTAATGTCCAGTGGTAGCTCTGCAAGAGTCTGACTATTAACAGCAACTTACTTCTCCAGTCTGGCATCAGACTCGCTACACAACTGGTGAAGATGCGTCTGACTACCATTTAGCCTATGTCTGTGGCTGCTCTCTTTCAGTAGTAGGAATCATCCGTTTATCAGAATAAATAAAGAATTAGCTCTATCAACCTCCCCTCGTCTTCTTCCTGCGCTCTTCCTCTATATCACGCGTCCTATTACAGAAGAGAGAACTTAAAACTTCTTACTGGTCCTTTGGGAACAATGTCCCCACTCTCTTTGTTGGACATTACATGCTATGGGGTTCCAGTTTTTCCAGTAGTCATCTAATTTAATCTTAACTGGTTTGTAAGAAGGGTTTACAGAGTCTGCTCTCTTACAGCTACCAAATGACAGACCTAGAATCATTTTTGTGGCTAATACTAAAAATTTTTGTCACAACAGCTTCCTCAATCAGGTTATCCACTCCTTTCTCAATAAGATGAGTGGCAACATCCTTAGCAATATTCCTAGTGAAGTTCTCCAGGATCATGAGTTCTCTCATCATAGTAAAATCCTTGATAATTTCCATGCAGTGCAGCCACTGATCAAATATATCTTGAAGTGCTCTAGGATATTCAACATGGGTGCGATCTTTGTGTTTGTAAGTTGTTCTGAATTTAAGCCAGTAAGCTTCTGGTGCAAGTTCAGAAGTCATAAGAGTTGCATCGTTCACCACCTCATAATATGCAATCTAGTCAACTGATAAGGCAATATAGGCCTCTTGTGTCTTACCCTTCAAAAGTCACCAGCAACGGCACCACAAGGACTAGGTAAACGCCAGGCTGCCTTAGTTTGCACTCATGGTCTAGTTCAGGTGGTTTCTCTCAGACTTGAAGTTGTCTCATTTGCAGCTAAATTTTGGCTAGTCCAAGTTGCGTACTGACACTAGTATTTAATGTATTACATCTACATTCAGAGCAACCAGTTATGCTCTGATCAGTTTCATCATCCCGGCTCACCCTAAACACTGTGTCCAGAATCAGGGTAAGTATTTTAAGCTTACTAATAGTACTGGGAAATTTCGCTCGTAAGACCTGAACAATCAACTTACGTTCAGATTTAGTAAGATTTTCCACCTCAGATTATCTAGGCTTTGTTTGCAAAAATGCTCTTTCATCATCAGAATTTGTCAGAACCATGACAGATAATTTTACACTTTAGGTGCAAAGCAAATTCATTGTGCTATCCTGGCCAGATCCCCATTTTAATTCTGTTGCGGACCGTGATGGGAGATTTCTAATTCTGATGATCAAATCGAAGGCTGTGACACTTAAACAAACAAAATTTATTTGACTTACAAAATATCTATACAGCACATCACAGAATTGGGTTCTTTTATACAATAAACAGGTGCACAGCAGAACGCTTCTAACCTTATTAGAATCACTTACAAACCTACTCAAACTGGATCAAACAGACACTTCAGCCAACAGAGTAATAAATGTAAACAGTTACATTACTTGGCTGCTATGTACAAGTTAAATACAATTTCTTAACCTACGACACGATGTCTTGGAGTACTTCTTACACTAGATCACAAATGAAGGGAGAGACTTAGAGGAGGCTGGAGTCGAGAGAGAAGTGCTGTATCACCTCTAGCCACTCTTGATCTATTCCAGTAATCATGCCTCTTTTCCTCCACCGCACCTATCTAACGCCAGGGTAATATCTCTTTCCAATAATCTCTTCGGTAGGGTGTTCACATTGTTATTCAGCTCGTGGTGCCTGCTGCATTGTATGGGGGGGGGGGGTCCTCATCAGTTGGGTTCAGCTCTGTCTCCTTTCTCTTCTTGTAATTCGATGTGGATTGACCCCTTATCATCGCTGATATGCCGTGCACCAAACTGGGTCGCAGGTGAGTCAACGTACAGAGTTAGTAGATAAGTTGCTGCTAAGATCAACATTCACATGGGTGGTTCCTCAGGAACCGACTTCACACGGGCAAAGACTTTACACCAGGGGTCGGCAACTTGCGGCGCATGAGCCTGACCCGGCCTGTAAACCTTATCTGACCGGCTCGCTAGTATGCTCCACAAATTCACGAAAGCATTCCCTTCTTTCAATTACCCAGTATTTGGAAAAACAATAAGCCTTAATGGCTGTCAATCACTATGGCAAACACTAGTTAGAGCTAGTCTGTTCGAAAAAGTGTGTATTTGAACAGACGAATTTAGATTATGAAGCTATGACATCCTGCACCCAGCGCTCAGTGATCCAGCGCTGCAAGACGTGCAAAAATTATTGCCCAGTGCGATAATTTCGCATGTGCCATAAAGGATAACATGCATGTGATATATTTAATAATTAATAATTATTTGAATGAAACGCCTTTAAGTTGGTGAGATAATTTTGCTCGAAAAAACATAATTTGAAAATGCTGCCCCCTCCCCTCCCCCCCCACCCGACAAGACAATATTGTCTCCCACCCATCAGTTTACTAGTCGCTATAGAGGATACGTGAGTTGTTCGTCAGCAGGCTTGGGTATGCAACTTGCTTCAATTTTTACCATGTTGTTTTGTTTCCACTCTTGTTGTTCCTATGTGTGTTTTTTGCAGTGTTGTTCCTTTGCTATGCTGTTATGCTTTCCTTTTTGCTCATTTTGAAAATGAAATTCACAAAGAATAAGTTGCACACACAACTCAGTGATTCCCACTTGAATGGAATACTCCTTCTTGCCTGCTCCATCCTGAAGCCTAATACCGAGAAACCTTCGTGTGAGAAACTGCATAAATATCACATTGATTCTCATTGCCTGTTCAGTAAAATTTTAGGAAATATACTTTGAATGAATGTTCCTGTTGTCGTTCTTCTTCTTCTTCTTCTTCTTCTTCTTATTATTATTATTATTATTATTATTATTATTATTATTACGGTATTATTACGGTATTATTATTATTATTATTATTATTATTAATATCATCATCATCATCATTAGAGGAGGGGGGTGCAATCTTTAACAAGTTCAAAACATATGACCCTCCAACTGAGTAACAATGAAGTTCCAGCCCCCCCAGTCCATCGAAGGTTGTGGACCCCTACTTTATGCGTTCAGTGCCCAGATTAATGGCCAGGCAGCGACTACCAATACACATTATAACAGTCAAATCACACTTGTGTCAACGGTTCTATAATTATTGAATAAAGTTCCAGTCAAATGAAGAAAAGCAGGATATATATGTATAACAACGCTATAAGTATAAGGAACAAACTACCTGGCATGTTGTAGTTTTGATACAGTTCATAACATTTAAAAGTTAACTGGATATGTATCTATCTTGTAATCCCCAGCTAACCGTGTTTATAGTAAAATAATAAAATAGATACATATCTGTTAATTATTTGCAAAATAGATATGACTGATTATTATTTCATCTTATCCAGAGCAGAGAGAATACAGCAACACCGCTGCATCATTAAGTTGTTAATAGCACATTACCCTTACAGAGTAAGCTTCTGTAGAATATAGTTATCCATTCACCTTTTCCTATGATTTTTCCTAGACAGATTTTTTCATACACCCAGAATTTAGGTGGAGGGCTTGGTGGGTGGGGAAAACCTTGGAACTTTTCCATTTTTTGTTTATTCGATTCATAAACTAGCTACTTCAGTTATAACCTGCCCTACAACAAGAAACTCGAAAGGACCGACAGATCTGTTGCTGTTTGCTTTTGTTTTTATTTCTATGTATGATAATCCTCTTGTGTACCATAGTCTGTTAAGTTTCTCTGCATACTCTCTTCTTCATGTTCATAGAGACCTTTTGCTGTCACATTTACTGAAAACTTGCTTTTCCATAAAAGGAAGGAACTCCCATATTAATGCATCATTGTCGTTGGAATAACTTGAGCACGCAGGGCAGCTCTGTAATCCAAGTGGTAAGTCATTACTGGACGTTGCTTTTGTAATTCTGTTCATATGAAAAAGAAAAATCAGTTCCTACGTAAGTATACAGAAATAACGATTCACAAGACCCTAGTTTATACCACAGCACACCGTATGCCAAAAGTATGAACTTTCTAATGTAATAAAATCACAGCTTAACAGAATCGAGTTAACAGATAAGATACTAATTGCGAAATGAAAAACACACACACACACACACACACACACACACACACACACACACACACACACACACACACACACACAAAGCTTACTGGGGCTGCAGGAAGGATGAATATTTGTTATGAAAATGACAGTGGCTACAGTCTGGATTTTTTCAGGAAATAATGATACACAGCCTAATGGTTTTGTCCGCCAGGCCGTTACTTGTTTTAAGGCCGGGGCGTCGTCGTGAATTATGGTGAAATGTGGGAGATATTTCGAATGATGTCAATGTTCCACTCTCTTTACTGTCTGGTATCGTACCAATATATAACATGTCCCTCATACTGATTAATTGTCTTGCAGAATAATTAAAACGAAGTAAATTATTATGAACCAGTATCTTAAAAATTTAGTCCTAAAAATACTGCATCTTCCACTGTTCTGGTTAGATTGGGTCTATATTAACAGGTATTTACTGGTGGACGGTCATGATTGTATATCGGTACATATTATCTACAACCAGATTTTAAAAATTACCATGCAACGAAGTTTCAAAAAAAAGTATTTAGAAATCTGAGAACATCTAGATATATCATAAGATACAGCACCCCTTCCTCAGTGCCACATCAATATTTATTTTTTATGTAACATATATTATCGAATGTCCATGTGGGCGATACTACTGTAAGAAAAGCTGAACTAAAAATAGACTTGACATGAATTAAAAATACACAAATTAAGATATTTCGAGTTCCAGAATAGTGGCTAACAGGTATTTGTTTTCTTGACTTTCTTAATACATTAGAGCATAATCTGTTTTAATTTTTTAAACATTATAGAATAATGGTAGGTGGGGTACCACACACTTAGTGTAGTGGTACCCTGTTTTTAGGGTATCTCTACATCGAGTGGCAAGCCAAATGATTTCCTGTAAACCATAAAATAATTTACAGTGCTGGGTGCTAACCTTATAACCAACCACACTTGTTCCCTACGTGACAGCAAGTGGGTTTGCAGAGGTTTAGTGCCCCTCCACGGAAAACAACTAACTAGAAATACGAAAAAGAAGCCTCGGACCAGGACTGACCAACAAGTGACGACTAAGGACCGAACAAAGGACATGTTACGGGTGGCGACGTGGAATGTAAGGGGTGCAAATGATGAGGTGAAAGAGAGAGACATTGTTCAGGGGCTTGAGGGTGCGAAAGTGGATGTATGTAGATTAACTGAAACTAAATGCAGAGGTGAGAGTGTGAGAGAATGGGAGTATGGATGGGGTATATGTGCAGGAGTAGGTGAGAATGAGAGGGCAAATAAGGGGGTGTACGCTGTTGTGAGAAACGGATGGAAGGAGAATATAAGAGAGTATGTATTAATTGGCTCAAGGATTGTGTGGGTAAGACTGAAAGTTGGACTACAAAAATGTGGGCGATTGTGTGCGTGCATGTGCCAACGCAAGATCATGCAAACAAAGTGAGAGAAGAGTTCTGGACAAATGTGGAATTTGCATGGAAAAGTTTGAAAGGAATGAGAGAGTGTTTCTGATTGGTGATATGAATGATAAGGTAGGGAATATGAAGGTGGATGGAGTAGTTGGTGAGTGGGGTGTGCCTGCTGAGATAGATGAGAAATGCAGTGCTTTAGTGGACATTTGTGTCAGGAAGGGATTGGTGATAGCCATTGCCCTCTTCAGGCACAAAATGATCCACAGGTATACATGGTGAGTGATGAGAAGGGTGGATGGTGAACTGAATGAAAGGAAGGCAGTGATTGATTATGTGTAGGTGGATGAAAGGATGCGAAGATGTGTAATAGATGCAAGAGCATATAGAGGTTGTGGGAGTGGACTTTCTGACCACCACTTGGTGGTCATTAGAATCAAGGTCCAAGTAATGGAGAAACAGAAGAAGGGAAGGACAGGAGGAAGGAGCAGTTGCAAGGAGAGTGGAAAGGTTACAAGAGGATGAGAAAAAGGCAGAATATAAGAGATAAGTGGAGGAACGATTGGGTAAATATGAACTGGAGCAGATGTCGGACGTGGAAAATGTTTGCAAAATATTCACAGAAGAAATATACCCAGCATGTGAGGTGATGTGTGGGGTGAAGAGAAGACGAAAGGAGGTGCAAGGAATAGCATGGTGGAATGAAGAGGTGAGACAGGCTGTGGCACAGAATAAAAAAACTTATAATGAATGGTTGAGAAATAGGGGCGTGGAAGAAGTTGAGAGACGGAAGAGAGAGTTATATGTAGAAAGGAAGAGAGGGGTGAAAAGATTAGTAAGAAAGAGTAAGAAGAGAGTGGATGAGGAATTTGGAAGGAATCTGAGTGTCAAGTGGAGGGAATGTAAGAAAATGTTCTGGAAAGAGGTAAAGAGAGTCAGACAGGGTGGCAATAAAGTTAGTAGGGGAGTGAAATATAAAAATGGTAGATTACTAGTTAAGAAGGGAGATGAAGTGACCAGATGGAGAGATCACTTTAATGCACTGTTGAACATAGAGAATAAAAGTAATGCGAGTATAAGTGGCTGAGGACTGGCTGGGGGAAGAAGGGAGGTGAGAAGACAGGAAGAAATCAGTAGGATGGAAGTTCTGGAAGCAATGAGGAAAGTCAAAATGGGGAAAGCCCCAGGAATTGATGGAGTGTGTGGTGAAATGCTGATGCATGGAGGAGAGATAGTAGTAGAATGGATGTGGAAGATGTGCAGATTGGCCTGGGAGGAAGGTAGTGTCCCGGAGGATTGGAAATCAGGTATAATTATTCCCTTGTACAAAGGGAAAGGGGAAAAAGAAATGTGTGGTAATCATACAGGCATTTGTCTTCTTAGTATAATAGGAAAAGTATACGGTAGGATACTTATTGACAGAGTTAGGGAAATAACAGAGGAATCAGTTGGAGAAGAACAGGGAGGCTTTAGGAAGGGAAGAGATTGTGTAGATCAGATAATTCATTCTTAGATCTTTAGTGGAAAATTTTCTGGAGAGGAGAAAGAAGCTGTATGCGGCCTTCATGGATTTGGAGAATGCCTATGACTGGTGGATAGACAAGGATTGTGGAAAGTATTAAGAATGTATGGAGTAGATGGGAAATTGTTGAATGCTGCGAAGAGTATGTATGATGGTGCTAAGGCTGCAGTGCGTGTGGATAGTGAACTGACTGAGTTTTTCTATTTGGAGTTTCGGTTGAAACAGGGATGTGTCATGTCTCCATCGTTGTTCAGTCTGTATATGGATGGGGTTATACATGAGATACAAGATAGGGCAATGGATGTTGGTGTGTACCTAATGAGAGAGGGCAATGTTTGGAAACTCCCTGTAGTGTTGTTTCCAGATAATACTCTGTTGTTAAGTGAAGACGAAGGGGAGCTGCAAGGCTTTGTGGATGAGTTTGGGAGAGTGTGTAAGAAACGGAATCTAAAGGTGAATGTAGGGAAGAGTAAAGTTATGGTCTTCGAGAGAGGTGAAGTCAGGTAATGTACAGTGAGGTTGGATGAGGAGGAAATGGAAAATGTGAGTACGTTTAAATACTTGGGTAGTGTGATGAGTAAGGATGGATGTTTGGAGGGAGAAGTGCTTGAAAGGGTACAACAAGGAAGAAAAGTTGCTGGTTCCTTGAAGGCAGTGATAAGACATAGGGAACAGTGCATGGAAGTGAACAAGTTATTACATAACAGTACTGTGACACCAACTCTAACGTATGGAAGTGAAGTTTGGACGTTCTCGGAGGGACACAAGTCGAGAGTGACAGCAGTGGAAATGAGTTATTTGAGAGGAGCATCTGGAGTCACATGGAGAGACAGACTAACAAATGAGGATGTGAAGGAGCGTTGTTGTGTGGATGTGGATGTGATAGGATGCGTTAGGAGAAACACACTGAGGTGGTTTGGCCATATGGAGAGAATGGAGAGTGAGAGACTGATAAGGAGAGTGTATGTGACTGAGGTGAAAGGGGAGAGACGGAGGGGGAGGCCAAGGATGAGATGGAAGGATGGAGTGGAGAGGTATATGAGAGAGGGGTGTGTGAATTGGTAGCAGTGCAGTGAAATGGCGGGGGACAGGGTGGCGTGGAGGAGATTTGTTTGTGGCCAACCCGTATAAGGGATTAAGGCGTTTGGCAATAGATAGGCAAATAATAGTAAGGAAAATGTTTTTTTTTCCTTTTTTAGAGTAAGTTGTTTTAAATCTTCTGTATAATTAGTCTTTTAACAAAGCCAATACACATATACGTTTTAGGGTTCAACACATGAGTATATGCACTGCCTACCTTCATCACCATCCGTAGGATGGAAATAGTGGAAACAATGAAGAAAGTCAAAAAGGGAAAGCCACCAGGGATTGATGGAGTATGTGGGGATATGCTGAAGCACGGAGGAGAGATGAGAGTAGAATGGATATGGAAAATGTGCAGATTGGCCAGGGAGGAAAGTAGAGTCCTGAAAGACTGGAAGTCAGGTATAATTATTCCCCTAGCCAAAAGAAAAGGAAAAAAAGAAGTGTGTGGTAATCATAGGGGAATTTGCCTTCTTAGTGTAAGAAGAAAATTATATGGTAGGATATTTATTGACAAAATCAGTGAAATAACAGAGTAATTAAATGGAGAAGAACAGGAAGGAAGGAGGGTGTGTAGATCAGATATTCATCCTAAGGTGTTTAGTGGAAAAGTTTTTAGAGAAAGGAAAAAAGCTGTGTGCTGCCTTCATTTATTTAAAGAAAGCATATGCCAGAGTAGATACACAAGGGGTGTGGAAAACATTAAAAATATAGGAAGTAAGTGGGAAGCTGTTGAATGCCGTGAAGAGTGTTTATGAGTGTGCCAGGGCTACAGTGCGTGTGGATGGTGAACTGGATGAACTTGTCTTTCTGAATGTTGGACTGAAGAAGGGATGTGTCATGTTTGCGTGGTTCTTATTTGCATATGGATGGAATTATAAAAGAGATTCAAGGTAGGGCAGTAGATGCTGGAGCAGCCCTAATGTGAGAGGGAAGTGTTTGAAAGCTTCCTGTCCTGTTGTTTGCAGATGATACTGTATATTTTTAAGCAAAGATGAAAGGAAACTGCAGGGATTGGTGAATGTATTTGGGAGGGTATGTAAGAAACATAATCTACAAGAAAATGTAGGGAGGAGTAAAGTTGTGATCTTCGAGAGAAGTGAAGCCACTGGATGCACAATGAGGCTGGATAGTGGGGAAATAGAAAATGTGAGTGCATTTAAGTACTTGAATAGTGTGATGAGAAAGACTGGATGTTTGGAAGATGATGTGCATGAACGGGTACAGCAGGGAATAAAGGTTGCTGGTTGACTGCAAGCAGTGATAAGAAACAGGGTAGTGAATGTGGAAGTAACAAACTTGCTGCATGACAGTATTGTGATTCCCACTCTAACATACGGAAACTAAGTTTGGACCATATTGGAAAGACAAGTCAGGAGTGAAGATGTTAAGAGATGAAGATGAGTGGAGCATGTGGAGTTACATGGGGAGACAGACTAACAAATGAGGAAGTGAAGGAACGTTGTGGTGTGGAATCAGATATGATAGAAAGGGTTAGCAGAAATACACTGAGGTTTGGCGATGTGGAGAGGATGAAGAGTGAAAGACTAACTAGAAGAGTGTATCTGAGTGAGTTGGAGGGAGGGAGGGAGGGGGAAATCAAGGATGAGATGGAGGGATGGAGTGCAGAGACATATGAGAAAGGGGGGGTTTGTTTGTGGCCACCCCTCACAGGATTAAGGCGACTGTCTATAGATAGATAGATAGACAGACAGACTGAGGAGCATGATTAATCATATATACAGGTCATTATACGAAAATCTTTTATAAGATGTAGACGGCAATGGATTCCTAAAATATTTACTATCTATAATTAGCAGCAGCAAAAAATATTCCTTGCAACTACTTGAACCGTTGTAGTTGTCGTTGATATGCCTTAGTCTGTGTGGCTGAGCAGATCTATCAACCACAGCCAAGCAACCCCCTACTGGAATGCTGACCCTAGCAGTGAACAAATGTTCTCCTTGTGGTCGACAGCGCCTCACGATTGCGAGCCACGAAGAAAAGTGTGGAGATATGGTTCCAGGATGGATACCACATATTTTCTATTTTTTCACCAAGTTAACTGGGGCACCATAGTAGGCTCCAATCCACCTCGTTTCTTCAGCTATATGGTTACCCTCCAGCGTTGTAACTTGTTTCCAGAGTTAAAGGATTCCAGTAGCCTTGTCACACTGTGTAGAGCCACCTGAAGTGGACAGAAAAGTAATAAAAGGTGACTAAAAAGAAAGGGAGAAGTAGGAAGAGACGAGGGCAGACAGAGAAATAGAATGATAAAGGTGAAGGAAGAAGTTAATAGCACTACATCAATTGAGTGGATGAAGGGCAGCCCCATCTGATCTGTGATACTTGCTTTAATTGGCACGTTATGAAAGATGACAGTGCTGTGTAAATAATCGTATGAGTACTGAGATCTCTTTCGCTGAAATGTATGTCATTACCATGTTTATTAATATTGAAATTATATTTATCTGGAGGATAAAAAGAGTTTAACTGTTTGTTCTCCAAAACAAGAGGTTTTCGTTTGCAAGGTCTTCCCCGCTGCGGTCTGTTTAGGATGTGGCCTTCTTCTCGCCATCGCCTGACCCACCTACACACAGTGGCCACACTGGTACCCATTTCCTTGGCTATGGCGCGGGCTGACATGCCACACACCCACAGCCGCACAAAGTTGGCACGGTCAGTTAAGTTTGTTGGCCGAGCTCTGCACCGTGGCTCCATATTCACTCTGTAAATCAATCCATAGTCAGTGCAACGTGCTGTAGTAGATGAACACGAACTGACATTAATTTTCTCGCTACATTGCGACTGTGTTCATGTGACTGATATCGTATAGTGACAATAAGAGTTCAATATTTAATGTAATCATACTACAGTCAACGTTCTTTAATCCGGTATGCCTGGGATCGAAGCCATGCCAAACTAATGGATATACCTGAGCACCTATAAATATGGAAAATGACGGTCAACTTTCATTACAATCACGCTGTTAGAATTTCAGGCAGGGCAGTGTGGACAAAGCCATCAGAAAGGGATAGAATTTATCCAGACGAAACTTTTGCCCTGAAATGTACAGACGTCGGAATAAGTTCGTTTCCTTTTCCATGTTTGTAACACTGCTTGATGGAGAGCTACCCCCTCCTCCTCCCTTCCTCATAGTCCAACACTCCCACCCAGTCCCCCCACTTTTCTCTCCTACTCCATAACCCCACCAGGTACCCTCCATACTCTCGCTCACAGCCAGCTAGTGGTTTCTGTACTTCAATCACCTCTCTAATGGGGTGCTTTCAAAGTTAGTATTCCGGTAGATGTCACCACCATTGTGACAAACACATTCCCCCCGCTGTTTAATGTTTTTCTTTGTTAAATATCTACACTGATGTGTGAAACAGTGAATCATAGTAATGTCATATACCGTAATAAAAATAACACAAATAGTACATGTATATATAATGTAGAGTGAATTGTTAATATTAATCATCAACGGAAATTAAAATATCATTGATGGAATATGATGGCAACCCGCCATTTCAGTCGTCCTATATTATTTCATTTCTGCTACATTTAGTGCAAGATAGGTTCTTAATACATAGTTTGTTCAGACTGTAAATTACGCCTAGTGAATGTCTTGACTCATTCAGTCTCTATGTGGACAGAAATTTAATGTTGAGTAAATACTGAGACTCAACATTTTGCTCATTCCCTTCACGCATGCACACAAGACAGTCCAGTGTTTAAGTTTTTTCACGAGAGATTTGTTTTCAAAACAAACGCACTAGGGCTAATGCTTAAAATAATAAAATTTAGACTAGGCTACGTGTGGTCTGGTTAAGTTAGATGAAGTAAGGTACTGTAATTGCTTTGGAGGGTCTGGGGTCAACACCACGGCCTTCTCAAACCGTGGCAGACGGGTCTTGTGGTGTGCATGGGTGAAGGGAGTGAGCAAAATGTTGAGTCCCAGTATTTACTCAACATTAAATTTCTGCCCACATAGACTCTGAATGAGTCAAGATACCAGCTAGGCGTAATTTACAGTCTGAACAGACTATGTATTAAGAACCTAACTTGCACTAAATGTGGCAGACATTAAATAATATAGGACCATCATATTCCAGCAACGATATTTTGATTTCCATTTATGATAAATATAAACAATTCACGCTACGTTATATATATGTATTCTATTTGTATTATTTATATTACGGTATATGACAATACTATGATTAACAGTTTCACACAACAGTGTAGATATTTAACAAAGAAAAAAAATGCATTTTAAACAGCGTGGGGACTGTGTTTGTCCCGATGGTTGTGACATCTACCGGAATATAAGGCTTTTCAGAAGCACCCCATTACGTGTAGTCCGAGCAACTAATAAAGAAATAGTACAGTATATATCATTAACCAAGTTAGGAAAAGGTTTACCACACTGTGTGTGTGTGTGTGTGTGTGTGTGTGTGTGTGTGTGTGTGTGTGTGTGTGTGAGAGAGAGAGAGAGAGAGAGAGAGAGAGAATAAATCTGCTGTTATTAAATGTTGCAGTAGTAGACACCTCTTTTACACACACACACACACACACACACACACACAGAATAAATCTGTTGTAATTAAATGTTGCGGTAGTAGACACCTCTTTTACACGCGCGCGCGCGCACACACACACACACACGCGCGCGCACGCACACACACACACACACACACACACACACACACACACACACACACACACACACACACACACACACACACACAGAATAAATCTGCTGTGATTAAATGTTGCGATAGTAAACTCTTTTACACACACACACTGAGAGAGAGGTGTTACAAAGAAAAGTTAGGATCTTAATGACTATGCAGCCCATACCGTGGAGATACTTCTTGTTTGCCTGGGAATGCATATCCAGTTCACATTTGTTGTAGTGTAAGATCCTGCCGATGAATTCCTTAAACTTCTGTACTGTAAACAACGTCCATGTTGAGTCAGTTCCATGTGGAGCAGATCTTGCAGGTGAAAAAGTTTTCACGTAATTCTGCTGGTAAATTTTCTCATTTACAGCTTCCAACCATGGTTGTGTGCCGAGTCCGTGATAAGAGTAAGCAACTTTGTATGGAATGATTGTGAAACCCATTCAGATGTTAAACACTTTAATGAGCTGACCTTGTAGTCTACGAGTTTCTAATAAAAAAGGCCCACAGCCATCAGCGAACCTGATACCTTAGTCTCCTGAACTCCTTTTTAAGTCGACGTATGTCTTTTTCAAGCGACCAAAATTCCACAGCAACTCAGAAAGTGGCCGTATTAAGGAGACATAGACTGTGAGAACAATCTCTTTATTCCCAGAGACAGACAGACAGACAGACAGACAGACAGACAGAGACAGAGACTTGGAATGGTAAGAACAATCAGGAGAAATACTGATAAGAAAACTGAGAGGAGAAACTAAAGCAGAGAAGAGGAAAACACGCAGGAGAAAAAATGGAACAATGTTATAGAGGTGAGACAGGGACGGAAGCACACACACACACACACACACACACACACACACACACACACACACACACACACACACAAACGCACACTTTCTGAATATTTTTAGATCTATCTGTTTGTGCCTGTCTGTGTGCTGCCCTCCCCCCCCCCTCACCTCTCCCTCTGGATCCTTTGTCTCACCCCCAGTTTCCTTTTCCCTCCTTCCTCTTTCTTTATAGCTATCTGCTGTCCCTACCTTCCTCCCTCTCTCCTTTCCTTCATCTGTCTCCCCCTCTGTCATTCCCTCCTTACTTCACTCTTCTTTCTCCCTCCCTGTGTCACAACTTTGTCTTACTTTTTTAATTTGTCACATGTGTTACCTTTTGTTCTTCATTACTCTCTCCGTATTTCTTTACTTGTAGTAAACCTATTTCCTTCACTGCTTTCTTTCCCCGTTAATAACTGCACGCTCCTTTTTCTCTCTCCTCTCTCCGTCTCTCCCTATCACCCGAAATCTATTCTTTCATTCCGCTCTTCCCACTGTCTTTCCCTCCCTTCCTCCCTCCCTTTCCCTCCCCTTGTCTTCCCTTCTTAACATCCCCCTCCTCTTTCTTGCCCTAAAAATTAACCTATTTTCTTCCCACTCTTAATCTCAACTTTCTCTCTGCAGATTTCTCTAATTTCTCTATTTCTCTCCCTCCCTTTTTACTTGAATGTCATTCGTTCTGATCAGCCTCAATGTGTTCGTCTTATCCTGCTTAGTTCTTTCCATGCGTCCTTGCCATAGTAACACACTTTCCTCCTTCTCATTTCTCATTTTTCCACTTGCTCTCCCGCTCCGCCTGTCGCTCCCTGTCTTTTCTCTCTCTCTCTCTCTCTCTCTCTCTCTCTCTCTCTCTCTCTCTCTCTCTCTCTCCGTGTAGTAATTTTTTCCTAACTTGGTTTATGTAAATACTGTACTATTTATTTAATAGTAGTTCGGGCTACATGTAATTAGAGAGGTGCTTGAAGTACAGAAACCCCAAGCTGGCTGTGGGCGAGAGTATGGAGGGTACCGGGTGGAGTTATGGGGTAGGAGAGAAAAGTGGGGGGGTTGGGTGGGAGTGTGGGACTATGAGGAAGGGAGGAGGAGGGGGTAGCTCTCCATCGAGCAGTTACAAACACCTTAGTCCACGGAAAAGGAAACGAACTTATTCCGACGTCTGTACATCAAGGATGGGGATGAATAACAAAGATATGCCTTTCTAGTCTTGCAACTTTATTGTAATAGAACTGCAGTTTTTGTGTGGTGATTATAAAATACCCGTACTATAAAAGAGACGAGCAAAAAATTAACGAGTAACAAAAAGAGTCAGTGAATGAATCTCATCAAATGATTATAAGGGAAAACATTGAGAATGGCACAGACATGGAAAAAGTAATACTTCTGCTGTAATGACAGTAAGGTCATAATCATAAGGACTGAGTTACATATGGAGGAGAGATAGAGATTAAGGAAGCAGAGTCAATGTAGTAAAGTGACCATTGTGCCAAACTCCCAAGTGGGCGACGTTCAAACGTAAAGGAACAGAGTGGAAGTCTTTCTGATACGTAAGTGGGATGTCCAGTGGTCAGTGATAAGGACGAGAGGCATCTCTCCCTTTTCCTTTCTTTATTGATTTAACTGTTTACACATGCATGATTTTCCCTTTCACTTTCTTCTTTAGCCCTCCCTGTTTGTCATGATGGTTTTCACACGAAAATAACAAAATTTATTATGTTTCTCAGTTTTAGCCTTCGGTTTGTTACCACGGATGTCGCGTTTAGGCCTTTGTTTTGTTCGTGTTTATTCTTATCTCTTGTGTTATGATGAATGTGTCAATCTGTTTTGTCCATGATAGTGTTAGGGAATCTTCTTACACATAACTTAGGCATTTGATGTTAAGCCCAAATCAGATGTCTGGTTTAACTTCCGTCCTAAACGTCACTGATGATGTCACAAGTGGTGTACTCTCCAAACAGAGGATTATGATAATCTTGCAGATTAGACTGTAAACCGATTCGAGATGACATCACCATATTCAGCAACAAAGACCTTTGTAGAATTGTTGCCTTCTTCCTTTCATTCCCTCAAGGTTTAGATGCTGGTGTGAACATGCTAAAACGAGTATATGTGGCTGCGCATGCAGTTTTAAACATGACTGTGAATCGAAATGTATCACATAGATTCTAATTTACTTGCTGTACACCCACGAGCAAAAGTTCGTCGACAGTCCCTGCAAGGTATTATGTTTCCAAACATAACCCATTCAGTGCGTAGCGCTCGTTCACCAGAGTAAGGGAGAAGGGAGGAGACTGAGAGGGGGAGGGGGAAGGGGGCATCGGAACTGGAGGGAGAGGGAGGAAACAAGACAAGAGGGGAAGAGAGCCTGTGGCGATGGTAGATGACACATATCGGGTGTTTAGTAGTAGTAGTAGTAGTAGTAGTAGGTGAGGCATCGGAACTGGAGGGAGAGGGAGGAAACAAGACAAGGGAGGAAGAGAGCCTGTGGGGATGGTAGATGACACATATCGGGTGTTTATTATTATTATTATTATTATTATTATTATTATTATTATTATTATTAGCAGTAGTAGTAGTAGTTGTAGTAGTAGTAGTATGTAACAGATAAGAATAAGACAGAACATAGCACAGCGTTAGCCCTTGGAAATAGTTAAGAATAAGACAGAAGAACATAGCACAGCGTTAGCCCTTGGAAATAGTTAAGAATAAGACAGAAGAACATAGCACAGCGTTAGCCCTTGGAAAACGGCGGCATCTTTTTTTTTTTTTTTTTTTTTTTTTTTTTACTAATTTTAGAGTATTTTTCTTGTGTGACGGAGGCATTAGTGATGTCGAAAGGCTAAAGGTTTGATAAAGTCTACCAAGCCATAAACAACAGTTTGAATTTGATCTAGTCAAAGAGGCCACAAGAAAATCCTCCTCGTCTAAGGGTTAAGGAAGTAAATTAATTTAATCGGGTCAGGTAATGTGAAGGTAGACGGCGAGATAGAAGGACGTAAAGTAAGAGGCAAGGAGAGAAAAAGAGAGAGAGAGAGAGAGAGAGAGAGAGAGAGAGAGAGGGGGGACAAGGAGTTAACAAGTGAAATATGGAAAGAGCAATGCCTAGTTTGGTGGTTGATTTGATTTGATTTGATTAATTTATTACGCCCAAAGGCGACAAACCTATTACAGTGCCATGCAGCCATATGTGAGGTGAGTACAGGGGAACTCATGCCACGTTGGACATGCTGTCGAGCTATAACAAATTAACACCCACCAAAATGTGGATGAAGCATGAGAATAACATCTAGGCTATCATCTTCCAACAAATGTTTACAGGTGTCCGTGTGGTATTAAATCAGAGACAAGTGGACATTGCAGGCAATAATGGTCAAGGGTGTTGGCATTGGGTGCGTCACACAGCTTACAGGAGGAGAAATGAGGTGCATTGCCTGCCCCAGCCACCTTCCATACAGGTCGGTGGCCCAGTCTGAGATGGGCACACACCATGTTATGTCGACGAACCATAAGATCACTGTGACGATATCTATGGGGACGAAAGAGAAAGTGGTCATAATGATGGATAGATGCACTGTGAGCCCTCTCAGCATTTCTACGGTGGAAAATAGGGGAGCGGGCTGCCCTGCATATTATCTGCTTGTAGCAAATTAGTAGCATCCACAGCAGGCAGATCCAGTCCACAGGTAGTCCTTGCAAGGAGGTCAGCGGTGTTGTTGGCTGTGAGACCAATATGAGAAGGAATCCACAGAAAGTCCACCACCTGTGAACGATCGCGGGTAATGGCCAACTGACGGAGTATCTGCATAACGAGGTGTTGATATGCAGGTGTGGGAGAGAAGAGGGCATGGAGGGCCGGCTGTGAGTCACAGATGATCAAGCCGCTGTTGTTCGTCCGTGTTAATAAAGTAACTGCATCCAGGAGTCCATGTAGTTCGCAATACGTAGAGCTCGATGGGGTTGGCAGTCGATGG
The DNA here is from genome assembly GCF_032717465.1 of Coenobita brevimanus. Classification (NCBI taxonomy): domain Eukaryota; kingdom Metazoa; phylum Arthropoda; class Malacostraca; order Decapoda; family Coenobitidae; genus Coenobita; species Coenobita brevimanus. The sequence goes on along the minus strand of NC_136961.1, from coordinate 26,471,618 downwards.
CCCAACCAGCCCCCTTGAGGTCGGTCTAGACTTGGGAAAAATACAGCACAGCCAGCACTGCCATCCTCCTGCAGGGAACCATTAGTGTTGACATGGTGGGCCAATGGGAGGGAAGATGACAGCCTGGCAATGGTCTCCAAAGTTAGCTGTTTCTGAAGCCGAGGCAGGTCAGTCTTGCAGACCAGAGTGTATGAGATAGCAGGCACAGGGGTCTCCCAAGGTGGAATGCCATTGTCCACCTCCTCAGCACCGGTACGTTGATGTTTAGCCATCAGACGTTTGAACAAACAGTAATAACTAGTGTGCGGCAACCACTGTGAAGCAGAGGCCTTGGTGCAGTGGGATCAAGGGAAGTCCAAATGATGTGAGAGTAGTGGGGAGAAAGGTGAGGATAATGCAGGCACTTAAAGCTGAAGTATGTGACCACGTAGTATATTCTCTCAATAAGTGGTGGAAGGTTGAGTTCAAGTTGCATGTTCACAATTGTAGTTGAGCCAGGGCATCCCAGGATGAGTCTCATTACTGCATTTTGGAACTTCTCAAGAGGTTGTAAGGCTGTTCTGGAAAGTTGACAAAGAGCAGGAGAGAGATAATCAACAACTGATCAAATGAATGCTATGTATATGGTTCGTGCTATAGGAATAGACACCCTGGCAGCATAATTAGTGAGCCACTTGAGAGGTTTTAGGCGCCACTGTAGCCGGGTCAGCAGATCCTGAACAATCGGATGTGCACGTTGTCTTGCAGATATGAAGGGAGAAATCCGTACAGGCGCCCCCAGATAAAGGTACTGCGTTCACAGTGGAATAACACAATCCCCGACAGAGAATGAAGGCAGTGTTCTTGCTGGATGGGATGTGAAGATTCTACTCTTTTCTGGAGAGACACTGAGTCTGCATTTGGAAGCCGACTCGTGAACCAAGTGACGGAAATGTTGCAGATCTGTTGGGGAATTTGAGTGAATGCAGATGTCATCACAATCGTGGTTCCAGGGATGTCAGGAAGGAGGGTGAGTAGACGATGTATGAGGATATTAAACAAAAAAGGACTAAGGACACCACCTTGTGCAGTATCAAGCTCGAAATCCTTAGCAGTGCTGTATGCGCCCTTAAAATGAACACGAGAGGACCTATTAGTCAGGTAACCATGTATCCATCACAGCAGGTTTCCCTTAACGCCAAAATCCACTCACTGGTTGAGGATGATGTCTCTGCTGGTGACATGAAATGCACTCTTTAAATCAATGAAGGCCACACCAGTGGCGGGGGATAGGAGGGTATATAGCTCCATGAGTCAATGATGTGTCCCTCGCTGTGGTAAAAAGCTGTTCAGTCAGGGCGAGAGCTTGTCCTGCAGCCTAAACAAGAGTCTTGTGAGGAGGATACGTTCTGGTACTTTACTGAAGCAGGAGGTGAGGGAAATAAGTCGAAATTTATCAGTGCCAGGTTGAGGAATAGGCACGATTGTACTGTGAGTCCAGGCTTGTGGCATATATCCCAGACAGATGCAAAGATTGAACAGCTGGAGAAGGAGATTACCAGGAACTATCAGGAGGACACAGAGGACAGAAAAGGTGATGCCATCATCACCTGGAGCCGTTACCCTACCCCTGGCGAGGGCCCGTCGCAATTCATCATCAGTTATAGCCACACCATCCTCATTGTCTGTCCTCAGTAAAGCGGTGGTGAGACGGAGTGCACAAAAGTTTTTCTGGGTGGAGAGCACGTCCTGTATGTGTACTGGAAGGGCGCAAGCCCGTGACTGTGCAGACTAGGCATCTACAAGATCCTGTACGTACTGTGCTAGACTGTGGTGGAGGACACCAGGGGGCTTCTTCTTAACCTTGTTGATTAGGCACCACATGGAACCAACAGTCGTTTGATGGTTCATGCTATCTGTAAGTTTATGCCATGAATCGTTATAAATGCAGTGCTGGAGAGCAACTAGATCATCCCTCGACAATCAATACCGATGGAGACTCTTGGGGGAGGTAAGTAGGTCGTCTTTGAAAGGCAAAACCATCTTCCACCGCTTTCCTCTCTGCCTAAGCGATGCAATTATCCAATGTCCAGGTGTGGGCATCATGATGGCACGTAATTGTGGCCTGTGGACATAATGGGTGTAGAAGTCACGTGTGGAGCTGACAAGTGAGGAATACAACTTTTCGGGACAATGAATTCGAGCGTGGGAAGAAGGTTGGTCATATAGGAGATGTATGTAGGGCAGTACTTGGGTGGGATTGCAATGCGAGTGCGTCTGTGTACAGCAGAAGGTGTAGCAGGGAGGGAATAATGAAGGCTGAGAGCAATGTGATCAGAGAAGAGCACAGGGATAGATGAACACCTGACCCAGGACACCACGAGGCCGGATGTAAGGATGTGATCTGGTGTGCCTCTTCAAGAGTGTGTGGCCCTACTGGTGTCCCAGCAGGTGAGCTGATTATGATAAATTTACTAAAGAAGTTTATTCCTGTTACGGTTAATGGTGGCAGAAAGGTCCCCCAAAGCAGGGTGTAGGGCATGAAAATCCCCCATGTATATCATGTCACGGATGGTGGGAGCTGGGAGAGAAGCTGTATTCAACCCGCCTGGTACAGATTACACATTGCACAACCGAATTGTGCTGCTTCCCACGGCGACCTCAAGAAGCTGGAAGGTTGTCTCGTCTTCTACAGAGCCTTGAAGGAAACGGTGCTGGATGGAAAAGTGGACATAGGTGACAAGTCCATTCCTAACTCAATGGACATAAAAAACATAACCACTGAGAGTGGGTGCTTCTACCCCGAGTAGCTCATGACCAACAAAGGATTCCTGAATGAAAATGATTTCTGGGTGGCAACTGTATACATATCCTTTGAGTGCAGTGAGTTTAGACTGGTTAGTAACACCAAAGGCATTCCAAGAGATGACAAGCAGTTGTGCCATATTACCAAACTTTGCCATGACGTTTGCAGGGGCCAGATGAGGAAGTGGTGATGGCATGAGAGGTGTTACGCGGCGTGCCAGGAAGGGAAGACTCCCTGGGGGGAGCATTCATTCATCCAATGGGAGTGACAATGGAGTCCAGCTTCTTCACAAGGGTGGTGACAGTCGTAATGATGACTTATTGTGATTCAACCAGTGAATTTAATGTATCAAGTGTGGCTTGCATGCTAACCAAGCCATCAATGTGGGCTTCTGTTGCATCAAAACGTGCCGTAAGTGAGTTGATCCAAGTCCTGAGAGTGGCAACAGCATCGCGAAGTTCAGTGACTGCAGCTGAGTCCAAACCAACACTGGAGGGAGGGGGAGTGCCAGCGCGGAGTGGTGGTGATGATGACGCTAGTGAAGCCCCACCCTTGGCAACGGGGACAGGGTGAGACCAGCGTCTAGTGCAGCCATGACAAACATTAACCCCTTCTTGATGACATCAGGGACATTTCCAGTGCAAGGTATCTGGAGGTAGCAGATTGGGTTGCATCGAGGCTGTATCAGAAGCAGGTGGAGGGGGTCAGTGAGGACACATCCAAGAGTCATGTTGGCCAGAGCACCACGCACACCGTTCTGGCACAGAGCAATACCAGGAGATGTGACCAATGCCCCAGCATCGAAAGCACACCCGGTTGCTCGTCCTTCATCGTGCGAAACTCACAAGATGGGAGGCAGGGAAGGAAGCTGAAGGTGGTGGTGGGTGAGGAAGGCTCCAGGTGACTACCAGCCCGTTGATAGGAGTGCTATTCTGGTGGAAACGTCAGGCTGAGTAGATACCTGGCAGCTCCTTGGCCAAGTTGGGATCAGTGCAGACAGGATAACGTGTAAGGAGGTAAACAGGAAACTTGTGGGGCCTCTCAGGTGAATCTTGAAATTCCAAAGAAAGGGAGAGGAACTCTCCTTTAGTTACGCTATCTGCAATGTCCCTGTAGACAAAATGGGAAGTGATTGCAGACATCTTGACCACCACTTGGGTGCAGTCAAGGTGAAAAGCACAGTTGACCTCAGACAACCATCGAAGTTTAATGTCCACAGTTGGGTTGTCCTTGAATAAAAGCTTGATGTAGTCAGTCCTGGGTGTGTACGCCGGAGGAGTAGAGGCAGGAAGCAACAGCGAAACTTGGGGTGATTGAACAAGTTGCGGGAGGCGAGGAGTGTTGGATCCAAGGGCGGTTGCCCTCTGTAGAGGACCAGAGGTCTCCTGTCACTTGGAGGATTTGGCAACAGGGGATGAAGGCTCACTGTTGCTGTCCGAGGTGTTATGCACGGGGTGCTTGGCAGAATGCCTGGCCAATGAGGTGCGATGCGGCAGGTACAGAGAGCACTGGTTCCATAGCTGTTTCCCCAGCTAGCGAGACATTGCTACTACTTTGTGGTAGCTGTGGCCAACCACTCTGAATCATATCATCCTCGTCACTCAGCGCCATGTCAGCTTCAAGGTCCCCTAGGGTGGCAGGGCCAGGGTACTCCATGCTGTACACCAAGACAGGTAGCAGGTTGAGCGGGGTGTCAGCTTCACCAGCACGACAGAACAGACCAATGGTAGTGAGGGAAGTGGAATGACGCATCCATGACGTCACACAGGTCGTACTGCGCATGCACAGAAACGAGAAAACCCGACCAGGGAGGCCCTATCTGCCATACTGAATTTTCTCCCTAAACTACAGGCTAAGTCCAAACACCAGAAAAACACAACCAATGGTGAAGTAAGCACTAGACCTTTATTTTGCTCCCTGCAACGACAGAAGGGTGTTGGAAAGCAAGGACCAGCAGAAAAACCAGGAATATGAGCCGCACACAGCAATTATTTGTTTTTGTCCGGCTTTCTGGTGGCGAAATCCTAGTTTGGTGGTAGGCATTTGTGAATCATATAATTACATATCAGGAATGAAAAAAGCTGATAAATACACCGTTATGATAATAACTTTACAAGTTACTAAACATAATAATCATTATTATTTTGATGACGAGAAGGCAGGGTCAGTGCTGCATTTTTACATTATTGATGTTACACACATACATACCATCTCTATGCGACCAATGGCGTTGTCATGCTGCGAAGTGATCAACCAATCCCCTTCGGAGTGGCAATTATACATAATGTCTGTCAACAATAAAATTACCTGTGTACTGTACTGTCACCTTTCACCCTCCCATTTCTGAAGTATGTAATTAATTGAATCCCAAATACTTACCACCAAACTAGGCATTGCCCTTTACGTGTTTCACTTGCTAACTTCTTGTCACCTCGCTCTCTCTCATCTCTTTTCTCCTCATCTCTTCTCTTCTCTTCTCTCTCTCTCTCTCTCTCTCTCTCTCTCTCTCTCTCTCTCTCTCCTTGCCTCTTACTTTACGTCCTTCTACCTCGCCGTCTACCTTCACATTACCTGACCCAGTTAAATTAATTTACTTCTTGAACCCTTAGACGATGGGGATTTTCTTGTGGCCTCTTTGACTGGATCAAATTCAAACTGTTGTATATGGCTTGGTAGACTTTATCAAACCTTTAGCCTTTCGACATCACTAGTGCTTCCGTCACACAAGGAAATCCTCTAGAATTAGTCAGAAAAAATACAAAAGATGTCAGCCGTTTTCTAAGGGCTAACGCTGGGTTACTTCCTTCTTTCTTATTCTTATCTCACACGTAATAATAATAATAATAATAATAATAATAAAGCACCCGATATGTGTTATCTACCATCGCCACAAGCTCTCTTCCTTCCCAGTCTTGTTGTCTCCCTCTCCCTCCCGTTCCTTTCCCTCCCGCCCTCCCGCCCCCTCCCCCTCTCCGTCTCCTCCCTTCTTCCTTACTCTGGTGGACGAGCGCTACGCCCTCTATGGGCTATATTTGGAAACATATGCCTGGCAGGGATTGTCAGCGAACTTTTGGTCGTCGGTGTACATACAGTTTGGTATTGCCTCATAGTATATTTTGTTGTTGATGATATCCAGTTTTTTTCTTCGTATTTCCAGTTTCACCGTAAGCTACCCAGATATTATACAGATATTATCTCACTGGGCTGTTATTTAAGAGCATTTGGAAAAGCAATTCAGCGTTATAATTAGACTAATTTCCACAGAGTTAATGCAGACACCATGATGGCTCCCGTATGGAGCTTAGAGGATATTTGTTTGTCTCAAACGGCCGTTAACAGGTACCGTCAAAATAGGCTATCAGAAGTGCACTGCTTCACATGAGAACGCCATTTAGCGTCCACAGAATGAAGTCATTCATTACATCACGTTCTTTGAGATGGCTGTCAAAACGGACCAGCCTAAACCAGGCTTTAGTCTGAGTAGAACTTGTTATAGCCTGCTTAAATCGTGCAGTTTGCGTCATTATATCTTATGATATTTTCCCCATCATTATCTGGGGACACTCTGTGTAAGGTACGAGACTGAGGGGGTCGTGTGCTATTTTCCAGGTGGTCTAAGTGATGAATGTAGACGGACATACAGTGAGACTGGGAGATCAGGTATTATTGAGTCTTCAGGGAAACGTGCTGGGGTGATTTGGTGGTTTGAAATGTTGAGCATTTCTGATTAGTATAATGTGAGAGAGCCTTGTTTGTATCGTGCTGTGTGTGTTTAGCCGTAGTGGCCGTTTCATTTAGGTATTATAACATTAGGGATATTCCGCAGTGGAGTGGAAGATGAGATATATCAATGGGTGCTTGGTGTGTGTGTGTGTGTGTGTGTGTGTGTGTGTGTGTGTGTGTGTGTGTGTGTGTGTGTGTGTGTGTGTGTGTGTGTGTGTGTGTGTTTGTTTTACGATCCTGGTTTTTGTATTTTGAATTATTTGGATATTATTTCTTTTGTCCTGTATTGGGTATATGTTCTTGTTATTGTTATGAAGTGTTAGTAAAAAGACATTTTGCTGTTTATGATGGTCATAAGGCTAGTTCCTTCTTTGCTACTTATTCCGTCTAAATGTACTGCAGTTGGTGAAATGTAGAAAGTTTAACCTGTTTGTGAGTTTGACATCTTGTACTCATGCTTTGTCGATGGTGTGTGTGTGTGTGTGTGTGTGTGTGTGTGTGTGTGTGTTCTTTCCTAATTGTTCTTACCTAATTGTATCTTTACAGGAACGAGTCAAGCTCGTACTGTCCCGTTTATTAAACGATTTTTACCATACATATCCTTGAATTCATGAATAGTTTTGGCACACACTATTTCATTCGGTAGTGCATTCCACTGATCAATTGCCCTGTTTGGAAAACTGAATTTCCGTACGTCTTTATCACTTCTCTTTTTATGCAGTTTTTTGCCATGTCCTCTTGCTGATGCTTCCCCATATGATATATATTCATGTCTATTTTCTCTTTCCCTGAGAGGCACTTACATAGCATAATCATGTCTCCCCTTCTCCTTCTTTCCTGCAGCATTAGTAGCTTCAGTCTTTCCAGTCAGTCTCCATAGCTTAGATCCCTTAAGCTTGGAACCCATCTTGTGGCTGCCCTTTGTACTTTTTCTATCTTATGTATGCGTTTCTTTGATATGAGGATTCCAGACTACTGATGCATACTCCAGGGCTGGTCTGACGAATGATGTTATTATTTTCCTCAGCATAGCTTCATTTATATATGTGAATGTCATTCTCACATTAGCAAGCGATGTATACATGTTACATTCCTTCTCACTGTGATCATCTGGAGATAGTCTATTATTGATAATTACTCCTAGGTCCTTCTCCCTTTCTGATATGTGTAGGGTTGATCTTCCTAACTTATAATCCCAATCTGGTCTTTTCTCATTTTTACCAAATTTAATTACATGACACTTATCCACATTAAATTCCATTTGCCATTTATTGCTCCATTCATGAAGCTTGTTCAATTCCTCTTACAGCTCTTTGCAAGAATCTGTATTAGTAATTTTTCTTTGAATTTTTGCATCATCCGCAAACATATTTAGATAGCTTCCATTTCCAGAGTTACTGTCTGTGTCATTTATATATACTAAACGTATGCCAGCACTGGGCCCCGTGGCACTTCGCTGGTCATTTCCCTCCATGATGAGTAATTTCCCCTTAATATTGTTCTCATTTCCCTTTTTCTGAGAAAATCCTGCATCCAACGTTAGTGATTGCCTTGGATACCTCCTTAATGGTACAGTTTCCATATAAGCCTTTGGTGCGGTCTTCTCTCAAATGCTTTCTTAAAATCTAAATAGATTAGTAACACATGATTTTCCCTTCCTAAAACCAAACTACCTCTCTGTTATCATACCGTGTTCTTCTCGATGTTTTACCCAAACTTCTCTTATCAGCTTTTCTAGTATCTTACTTACAGCACTGGTCAGTGATACTGGACGGTAGTTGAGTGGATCCTGTCTATTCCCTTTCTTGAATAGGGGAACAATGTTTTCTTTCTTCCAAATGTCAGGTAGTTTACCTTGACCTAAGAATTCCGTAAATATTAAATACAATGGTCTGCTTAACTCTTCTGCATATTCATGTAGCACCCAACCTGAAATTCCGTCACGACCATTTACTTTTCTTTTGTCCAATTTATGTAACTTCCTGTACTTCTTTTTCTGATATTTGTATATCTGGTAATACGTGTGGGCATGCATATTCCTTATCATCTCTCTCAAAATTTCGTTCTTTTGTAAAAACTGATCAAAAGTTTTTATTTAGTGCTTCACAAATACCTTTCTCTTGTGTATAGATAATCCCCTCATCCGTAATGGAATGTATTTTATATTTAACTTTGGTTTTATTTCGGATGTAGCTGTAAAATTGCTTAGGTTGATCACTACTTTAATTTACAATGTCCTTCTCAAACGCTCTCTGAGCCTTTCTCCTTATCTTTGTATAATCATTTCTTGCCTGTTTATAGTTGTTATATGCCCTCTCACTATTGTTTCTTCTGTATCTGTCCCACAGCAAGTCTCTTTTTTCTGTTGCCTTTTTTCACTCAGTATTAAACCATTTATTTATTTTCATTTTTGTTGCTTTGTGCTGTGGGATGTAATTTTGGACTCTGTTTCATAAAGATCACAGAATTGTCTATACATAATAATTATTTAAATCTTGTTCTCTAAATTCCTTTTCCCAATCTATTTCTGAGAAGAACTTCTTCAGGTCATGATAATTGCCCTTTTTGTAATTTAGACTCTTTGTAACTCTCACTGCTGGTAACATCATATGCAATCCAGAAGGCACAATTTAATAATACATGGTCGCTTTTGCCGAATGGGGGGTGATACACTATACTGTCAATTTCATTTTCATGCCTGGTAAATATATGATTTAGTATGGATGGATCATCAAGTCCTCTTCTTCTGGTGTTTTCCTTTACATGCTGTGTTAGAAAGAACTCCTGCACAAGATCTAAGAGCTTTTGATCCCAACTGCTTTCATGGCTTATTACATCTACAGAATTCCAATTTATATTTGAATTGAAGTCTCCATTTAATACAATTCTTTCAGATATCTCTTCCATTCTATGTAATAATGTTCTTAACCCGAGGCATCCCACTGAGGTATGAATACGTTGCAACATTTTGCATTTGCCAGTCCCATTGACATACTGGTATGTCGCACAATTGCAAGGTGCATAATTTGCACACTTTTCAAAATTCGCACCCGATTTTTTGTACGTAGGGTAACTCGACCTTCCTCTACCTGCCAACAGGCAGGGACACCAGCGACCCCACGCGACTCGCGCTCACCCTCGGGTCGGTCACTCACCTGTTAGCAATGGTCCTGCTCAGACATGGCGCATGAAGGTCTCTCAGAGGAGGAAATCCAAGTCGCCCTGGATGTCTTTACAGGCAACAGTGATTCCCCACTGGACGACGAGGTTGTGGACAAGGATTATGTCCAGCCAGAGGAGGTGGAAAGCAGCAGCAGTGATGAGGAAGTCCCGTCCCCCAGGAAGCAGTGCTACGTGACTTATCATGCTGCTAGAGAGGGCCAGCCTGCACAAAAACAACGTGCAACATCCTCTCGGCAGTCCCAACGTGATGTGGAGCCGGATTTCGAGGATGAGGACGAGGACGGAGCCGTGGGACGTGCTGCCACGTGGTACGGCCGAGAAATTGTCACTCATCGTTGCTCTGAGCACACACCACGTCGTATGAGCAGGTATGGGCCTAATCTTTTGTTTGGGGAGGTCGGATGTGGCGTGGAGGGAGTGGAAAGTGAAAGGGAAAGTGCAGGGAGGAGTATTGAAAGTGAGAGTGAGGGGAGTGAGACATCACTCTCTCGTGGTGGTGTGAGGCGGCAGGAAATATCATGTGGGGGAGTGAGGGTGCATCCTGAATCACGTGGGGTTGTGATGGAGGGGGAAGGTGGGGAGGAACCACTCCCCAGCATGTCTTATGCTCCCGAATATACCCAGACACGTGGGCGAGAGAGGGTGTATGCAGAATCACGTGGTGTTGTCATGGAGGGGGAAGGTGGGGAGGAACCACTCCCCAGCACATCTTATGCTCCCCAATATTCACAGACTTCATCCCCACAGCCCCCTAATGTTTCACAAGGCCGTAAGGGTAAGGGAAAGGGAAAGGGTAAAGGACGAGGGAGGAGGAGTGCGAGTGGGGAAGCCCTCCGCACTCCTCCTCTCCAACCTACCCCACCAGCATCTCCTCCCCACCCAGACAAAGGCGACGATGGGGACGAAGGATTTGTGAGTTGGAATTGGGAGAATGGGAGTGATTTTTCCTCCATTATTCACCCCTTCACTAAGCAAGGGTGTGCTGGCTGCACTGCTCCCGGTATTCACCCAAATTCCACCAGGCTGGATTTTTTCCATATTTTTTTCGGTGAGGCTTTTGTGGAGGAAATAGTGGACCAGACAAACCGTTTCACTAGCAGCCAGCAACGTGAGAGTGAAAGGCTGGGCACAAGGAGCAAGCATTCTATCAAATATGATTACCCAGTCTCCCTTTCAGAAATGTTTTAATTTTTTGCCCTGGTACTTTTGATGGGTATCGTATTTAAAAGAACAGAATTCCGGCATACTGGACAAGGGACCCTGTAATGCTCACACCAATATTTGGCCAAGTCATGAGCCGTAATCGCTTTCAGCAGATTCTAAGTCACCTCAACTTTTACGATACTGATGATCCTGCAAATGCGAATGACATAGATAAGATGAGGCGAATTAGGTGGTCTTTGATCACCTGAGGCAAACATTTCGTTCCTCATTTTATTCCTATAGAGACCTCATCACAGACGAGAGTCTCGTGTTGTGGAGAGGCAATATTTCATTTGGCAGTACATACCTAGCAAAAGGCACCGTTTTGGGTTCAAGATCTTTGTTATGTGTGACTGTAGGACTGATTATGTGCAAGACATAGTCTTGTACACCGGTGCACAGACAGACATAATAGATGATCGGAGTATTGGACTGTCTGGAGTGGTGGTAAAGACAATGATAGAAGATTCATCGTGGTCATGTCTTTTACCTGGACAACTGGTACACTAGCCCTCTTCTCGCTCGTTATATACACAGGCATGACACGGGAATCTGTGGTACCGTCAAGGTGAACTGGCATCACATGAGGTTGTCTTCCTGCAGGCCAACAATATACTTGCAACAGTGTGGAACCACAATCGAGAAGTCAGCCTCTTGTCCACGGTTCACCGCCCCTTGATGAACCATACAGAGTCCGTGGATTACCGAAGCGAGAACAGGCGCCACATATGGAAACCTGAGTGTGTCCTCGATTACAACATCAACATGCGTCTGGTGGACCAGTCAGACTCCATGATATCCACGGTCGAGTGTGCCAGAACCACGATGAAGTGGTACAAAAAGCTGTTCTTTCACTTGCTAGATATATCTATTTATCTATCTATTGCCAGATGCCTCAATCCCATTCGGGGTGGCCACAAACAAATCGCCTCCACGTCGCCCTGTCTCCCGCCATTTCACTGCCCCGCTCCCAACTCACACTCCCCTCTCTCATATACCTCTCCACCCCATCCCTCCATCTCATCCTCGGCCTGCCCCTCCCTCTTCCCCCTCCTCCTCACTCACATACACTCTCTTCGTCAGTCGTTCACCCTCCATCCTCTCCACATGGCCAAACCACCTTAGTGTATTCCTCCTAACACTTCCTATCACATCCACATCCACACCATAATGCTTCTTTATATCCTCATTTGTCAGCCTGTCTCTCCACCTGACTCCACAGGCTCCTCTTTAATAACTCATTTCCACTGCTCTCACTCTTGACTTGTGTCCTTCCCCGCAACGTCCAAGCTTCACTTCCATACGTTAGAGTTGGTATCACAATACTGTCATGTAGTAACTTTTTCACTTCCATGCTCACTTCCCTGCTTCTTATCATTGCTTTCAAGGAACCAGCAACCTTTCTTCCATGCTGTACCCTTTCAAGCACTTCACCCTCCAAACCTCCATCCTTACTCATCACACTACCCAAGTACTTAAACGTACTCACATTTTCCAATTCCTCACCATCCAAACTCACTGTACATTCACTGACTTCACCTCTCTGAAAGACCATCACTTTACTCTTCCCTATATTCACCTTTTAGTTTCCGTTTCGTACACACTCTCCCAAACTCATCTACCAAGCCTTGCAGCTCTCCTTCGTCTTTACTCAACAACACAATATCATCTGCAAACAACAGTACAGGGAGTTTCCAAACACTACCCTGTCTCACCAGGGCCACTCCAACATCCACTACCCTACCTTGTACCTCTTTTATTACCCCATCCATGTACAGATTGAACAACCCTGAATTGCCACCACAACAGGAGTTCAGGAAACCTTTGTAGGGTTTGTGAGGGAGCTAACACGAGAGATTTTTGCCCGGTATGCGGTTGAAAGGCCCCAACACCGCACACGCACTGCCCCTACCGCCCAAACTCCCTGAGAATATCCGCCCACGATTTCCCCACTCCTATACCTCCCCAGCCAAATAGACCTAGGCCCCAACGCAGGTGTCACGTAGGTAGTAATTCCCGGGTGAGACCCACCACTCAGAGAAAAGACACCCTTTATGAGTGCGTAGAGTGTGACGTGGGTCTCTGCATTCACCCCTGTTTTAGTGAGTATCACACCTTGATGCACTTCTGATATGGTGTGAATGCAATATGACGCTGATACTCAGAAATAAATGCGACAAACACATGCTTAGTGTAATTATAAGGCTCGTAGATCTGTAAATAGTAGTATGTAAGTGGAAACGGGTGTAATATAAGTGGAAAATTATTATGTAAGTGTATAAATATGATCTAAGTGGAAAGATACCTAGTGAGGATATTTTGATGTGATAATCTGATGCTCAGTGGAATAAATAAGGCCAGTAAATATGTAAATATTTGTATGAAAAATGCAAACGGGTGTAATATTTGTTGCAATATTTGTAAGTGATCATATTTTTTCTAAGTCAAAATATTCCTAACAAGTGTATAAAAGTGCGATTTTCTGACGCTCATTGAAATAAATAAGGCCCGTATATATGTAAATAGGAGTATACAAGTGGAAACGGGTGTAATATAAGTGGGAAATTAGTATGTAAGTGTATGAGTATTATCTTAGTTGAAACATTCATTGCTAGGGTATTTTGGTGCGATATTCTGATGCTCAGTTGAAGAAATAAGGCCCGTAAATATATATTGTGCAGTATTGGGTGTAAACGGGTGTAATGTAAGTGGGGAAGTATATAAGGAACTGAAGAAATAAAGTAGAAGTTGAAACACGAGTGGTAGAGATTGTGCTTGTTACGTGAATACGCGCTAACATTTCGCTAAATGCCCTCGTAATGAATGTAAATACTTGAAAACATTTACAGTGGTGGAGGAAAGGTTCAATGTAAAGAAAACAATACTATGAAATTAATAAAACAATATGGTATGTTGAAATACGAGTCATTGCGAGTGCCTGAGTAAGCAGATGTGCGCTATAGTTGTGCTACATGTCATCGTAATGAATGAACACAACTGAAAACATTTACAAACAGTACAAAATGGTAAAATGGCATTGAAACAGTTGTATACAAGTAGAAAAAATGATATGTTGACGGAGACAAGAAACTTAGCACATAGCGTGTTACCACTCTGACCCAACTCGCTATGCTCGTACGAAGGTACAGTGCTTATTTTTCATATATATGTTAATGAAAACCGTTATATTGTTATTCTTATTGTTTATTAGTTCAAATTCAATAAATGTAGAGGTGTTGTTTGTGGTTTCTCCCAAAATTACATATCATAGAAAATCTGAGCGACTCACACGTCAATGATACAATACGATACCTGGCACAGGGGACCTCACCTGTTCCGACCACTTATGGACCACGGTAAGCCCTTTCTTGGTGATTTTACTTTGTTTCTTAACAAAAGCGGAAGGTTTAGCCAAAAAAAAAATCCAAAATAGCTCGGGATTGGGGGGTGTCGAAGGTGCAGAAATAGCTCGTGACGTGACAGGTTAAACTCTGCATTGTACTTTCTATAAGGTCTTCATATTCGCCTCTTTCCCAGGTGGCATGTATAAATTTGCCACAATTAAGTTCCCTTCATATATGTTAAATTCCATTGCAATCAGTTCTACTTGGGAGGGTATATCTAGTTTTATTTCTTTGACTTGCAGATTTTTCTTTAAGATAATAGTTCCTCCTCCCTTTCTTAACTTTCTTTCTCATCTCCATATATTGCATGCCTCTAATTTTAGGGTATCGTTTGATATCTTTAGGGTTAATTTTGTTTCAGTTTGGCAGTTAATGTGTGGTTCCTTTTCCTTGATATAGTCTCCTATCTCTAATAAGTTTAATACCATTCCATCTTCATTTAAGTACACCAACCTAACCATCTTGTTTACATACTTGCCATGACTTGAGTCTACTACCTTCCTCCTTTCTGTTTCCTGTTGGTTATGTACCACTTTCTTACCTGCAGTCCAATTACTTTGTAATAAAACGTAGTCTTTTCTTCTAATCTTCCCTTGTTCTTTGTTTTTACCTCCTCCTCTTCTCTTTTAGTAGTCCCAATTCCTCTTGAGTTAGGCATCGTTCTATCCACACTTTTTAAAATTCCTCCTTTTCTATGAGTTTCTTTGCATTTTTTAGTATTGCCTTCACAGTGTTCACACTCTGGAAGGTTACTTTCAGTGGCCTTGATTTATTTCTCTCATATCTCCCTAGCCTTTTGTGTTCCTCTATGTCTTTATTACAGATTTCCTCTGAGGGTTCCTTCAATATGCTCATTATGTGTGTGTGTGTGTGTGTGTGTGTGTGTGTGTGTGTGTGTGTGTGTGTGTGTGTGTGTGTGTGTGTGTGTTGTTCCAGCTATTTGTTGACTCTCTGGTGTAGAGTTACTGTGTAAATGAATAAATCTGCACACGCATGTACGTGCTGTGAGGTACTGTATCAAGTATGCTATTTTCCCCATTCTGTTTTGTCACTTCTTATTACTTCATTATTTTCGAACACTAAAGCAAGTTAATGTTTGTAAGTGGACGTATCTATAAGTATCTTTATCTATACACATCTGTCAATAACTCTCTGTATTTATCTGTCAGTCCATTTGTTTGTCTCTCTATTGATATAGACAGATAGACAGACAAATAGATACAGAGAGAGAGAGAGAGAGAGAGAGAGAGAGAGAGAGAGAGAGAGAGAGAGAGAGAGAGTTAAGTTTTTGCTGTTAATTTATTTCCTAGTGTTTTCGTTTATTATTATACAGTGTATAAGAGTTTAAAGTTTGACAGCCTGTTAGTACTAGTTGTCACTTTACATGAACAGAAAGTCGTGCCAGCGAACACATTAGGGGATGATCAGATAGGTCATCAAAAATTCTACCACATATCTGTACTTTAAAAGAAAAATACAATCACATGGCTGCATAAAGATGTACAGTATATTACTTTGGTTACAATAGTCGAAACTTGATTACACAAAATCTTCAAGCAGTCTATATGCAATAAAACTGTCTGGTGAGAGTCGTATGAAATTCATTCTAAAACCAAATGTTCTCCTTGATGAGAGGATGACTGCAAGAAATTACCATTCTTCATGCTCATCATGTACGAACGAACGGGTACGTATAGTGACGGTACTGCATGAAACTAATGTTCCTTTGTATGACTGGGTGTGTAAGTCCTTGTATATTATCATTTTGAACAAACAGGCCTTGAACACATGCGGACATATGAATCGACAGGTAACAAATACCCACTTTCAGTGTCCATAAATCCATCTACAAAAATAAGCAGAATTATACCCCTAGTCAAGAGGCGTATAACATGGGGTGGATCGGGATAATACAGTAGTACCCCCCTCGTATCTGGGTCAGAGGGAATATTCTATGTAACCATCCCCTCTTACAGTTCAGGTTTTTCGGAAAAATCCAGAACAAAATCGACAGTTATTGTTAAAAATTCTTTTTGTCTTTAAACTGATAATGCAGTTTTTGTATAAACATGTAAACTGAAACTGCAGAAAATATTACATCGGAAATGTTAAATTGAGTCAACGTATAAACCTCCTCTTGTAAAAGGAGTGCAAGTGTAAAAACGGAATGGTGCCAGAACTGGCTACAAGTAACAAATTATCTGTTATTTTTCTTCGTGATACCTAATTAATATTTTACCTTCTTTAATGTTTATATACAACAAGTAGTATCAGTTCACATCCCTCAGTGCCGGCCCTCGCTTTTCTCAGCATTAAGTAATTTTTAGTCACGGAAGGCATTTCCCCCTATAATCGAAATAAATGCCAGTGTCCCTTGCTCATCGTCTGTAAAAACTTCCAAAGGATAAATCATTCATAATCAGGACCTTTTCAACGATTAGTAACTTATTATACAGAATTACAGTGGGATCAGACTGTATATCTGACTGAAGCGTAAATCTGTCTCAGACTGGATTATATCTACACCACTTGAGTGAAAACAAAATGTGTGGCAAAAAGGTGCCACACGACTGACAACTAAGTGCATAACAACAATGTGCCACATGACTGACATCAAAGTATGTTGTAACACAGTGCCATATGACTGACAACGAAATGTGTAGCAAAAACAGTACCACATGGCTGACATCAAAGTATGTTGTAACACGGTGCCACATGACTGACAACGAAATGTGTAGCAACACGGTGCCACATGGCTGACCACAAAGTATGTAACAACACGGTGCCAAATGACTGACAACAAAATGTGTAGGAGCACGGTGCCACATGGCTGACCACAAAGTATGTAACAACACGGTGCCAAATGACTGACAACAAAATGTGTAGGAGCACGGTGCCACATGGCTGACCACAAAGTACGAAACAACACGGTGCCAAATGACTGACAACAAAATCACGGTACCACATGGCTGACAATATGTGTAACACCAGGGTGACAAATGACAGACAACAAGGTGTGTAGCAACACAGAGCCACATGACTCACGGTGAAGGCGCACAAGCAGGTGAGGCGAATGAGGGACTCTCAGACTGAAGCAGCAGCTAAACACTGAGTGCTGAGCCCCCTCCCGCGGTACTTATATAAACACTGCCTGCCAGTCACAGAACACTCCTGCTCTGCTTGAAATAATCCTCCCTTTACCGGAATTCTTAGGTACAAAAAAAAAAACACGTTTGTTGTCTATACAGAGTATTAGCTAACAGATCTGTACATCAAGCACCATAGGCGTATCCTTATGGTAAGCCATTTGATGAAACCCAATCATGTTCTTACTTCTGAATGCCAGTAAGTTTTTTTTTTTTTCTGTACTGGCGGCAATGCTAGCGTTACAGAGATCCATTTGTTTTGTGGAAGGTGGTAGTAGAGTTGAAAGCCCAGTTAGCTGGGGATTGCTTTGTCCCGGGTTCAATCCCGGAAGTTGCAGGGATAGTGTGTTAATTTACATTCGACGTCACCGTGTTCATTGATTCTCATTCTGAGCCCATCAGCAGCTACGGTAATACAAACACCCTAATTAGTGGGGTAGGTAAGGTCATACATGGAAGGTACTGTGCATTTTAAGATTAAAACAAAATTTTATCCAGTATTTCTAAGTCATGAAACTTATTATCAGATGTGAAGGGACATCAAATTTAACAACTAGGACTAGGAAGAGGATGAAGAAATTTCAGGCTGTCAAATTTCATATTTCTCCCAAGCATAATAGCATTATACATTAGTTATACTTTACTGATACACTCTAATTACACACATATTACATAAAAGTGCTGAAAGCTCTGTTGTAAGAAAGTAAATAAGAAAACAAAAGAAACGAAAGAGGAACCAAATATATATATATATATATATATATATATATATATATATATATATATATATATATATATATATATATATAGATAGATAGATAGATAGATAGATAGATAGATATTGATATATTTCACACAAGGTATAATTAGGATGTGCTCTATCTGCCTAAGCAATGTTGCTGAGACACTCACGTCGGCGTCTATTAACACCTCTTACGATGACATCATCAGTTCAATAAGATCATGTATGTTATTTCTAAGCCTAGCAGTCTCTTGTGCTTGAGCACAGGGCTGGACACCTGAGGGCAGCCTTTTTGGACTTAGAGTGCCTAACACATCCTTTCTTGCAACCACACTGGATACGTCCGTTGCAGCTCTGTGAGGCTTCTGGAAGGGTGGTTTGCAGTGGCTACCATCCCGGTGCTTCCTTTATTTAGCCCCACTAAAGCAACGTTTTTGACACTGGCCTGATAGGTAGTCTGCCTGACGTGTTGCTTCAGCACAGCCTTCATGGGTGGGATGTTCTTCAGGTTTATAGATTTCTGAGTGAAAAGCTGTTTTCTTGCTTCTTTCACCTCCACGGTTTCGCTGGTCCTGCCGTGTATGAACACCACAAAGTGCTTTACAAGTGACCTGGACAACTCACTCACATTACCTGGTATCCTCATGGACTCTTACCTCGGTCACTTCAAGGAAACCCTTCCAAGTTTTCCATAAAGTTTTCTTTCCTCTTCCGACAACTGCCAAGACTGTGTCACAGTCTGTTAGCGTGTGGAGCAATGGTATCTGAAGCTGGTGCCTGTATCAAGATCAATCCTCTTTTTTTTTTTCTCGATCTTCCTAAATATTGTCAGGGCTAGTACAGCAACGCCAGTGTCTACGGTACAGGGTCACATTGCAACCCCTCTGAACAGTGTCTGACACATGCAGAAACAAGTATGTGTCTGCATTCTGGTGAGAACGTGGAGTGAAATTTGTTAAATCAGACTAGGTAGGAGAGCAGAGCACTATCTTCTTATGAACTGCATAGATTGGTTATAGTTCTTTCCACCAGCTGAGTCTGGTGCTTGATGTCCACCCCATCCAGGACCATGTTCACCAGGACTAAAAGACACTGAGCCATCAAAAGTGAACATTATGTCAGTTGCAGCGATATGTTTCCATGCCACCTGCGTTGCTCAGAAACTGCCGCGTCCCAGTAATGTATGGGTTACGTTGCAACGTTTTCTCAAGCCCTAAGTTTTGTACAGGTCTACCGAGGTCTGCAGGTTTGCATACTGGGGACATAGTTATCGACTCGTGTTTCGTCCATGAAGGCCAACAACTCCTGCAGAGGCAATTACAATGCAGCTGGAGCCCCTTCATCATTCTACTCATTCTTTAATGCAGCTTGTCTTGCTTTCATACAGAGCCACACAATGGTGGTGATATTTTCGCTTCAAGGACTGGTGTAACTTGCTTGGCAAGCAGCTCCAGTATCTATTGAGACGTCTCCTAGGCAGTCTTTCTGATATTCATAGTCCTAACTGTTTTGCTGCCCCTTATGGGGCACTTTGGAATTTCATTTGGCCAGTTGTTGAAAGAAATGCACGCCAGTTCTTCTTAGTCTTGAAATGGCTATTTGCAGAGCTTGTGTGAACTTTGATGCATCAGACTGATGCAACCTCTACCGCTGACTTCAGTCATCGCTGCAGTATTGCTTGATTATATTTTAACTGACAAGTCTTGTGCAGTTGGGCCCAGTTGGTCATCACTGTAGAGCTTCTGTGCCGTTCCCCATCATCCAGTTTATCCAGATCCAACTCAGCTAGTATTTGTCCAGGTTCCTGAAACTCCAAGTAGATACTTAGTCAGTGACTGATGTGTTGCTTGGAACTGGATGGGCACTGCAAAGCTTCCCCTGTTGTTACTTTGGCAGAGAGCACAGAGTTCCCAGTTATTGGTGCAACGTGATTCCGGTTCCCTAAGATGTAGCTGGGCAAGATCAATCAGTATAGGGATTTTCAACATGGTTATAATGAAAGAAGCAAACACCAGAAGCAAAAAGAGGAGTACCAGAAGTTCAGATGTCGAAGTCCACAGTTCCTTTGGCTTTTGATCATCTGCTGCAGTTTTGAAAGGTGCCAGACCACAGTACCAGAAGTTAGCTGAGGGAATGCACAGGGAATATCTTGCAATGCACAAGAAATGCAGTATTGTTAGTATATGTGTAACAAGTTATTTATCTGCAATTATGCAGCAGTGCTAAACTTAAGTATGTTGGAGGGTAGTTTTACAGGTGTCTTATATAATGGTACCTGGAAAAAAAAAAAAAATGCTTGATAAGGTAGGTAAACATCTCTATTAGAACAAAAAATGCACAATTTTTCCAAAAGATAGCAACGTGAAAAGTGATGGAGCAAAAAATATAGAAAAATACGATGGTGAGGTCAGTGATCTGTGAGAAGGTCACCAGAGTTCAGATACAAATTGCCTCCCCGTCTGAAACAAAACATTGGGAAAACATACCATGACCAAAAAATTATACTAGCTTTTGTCATTAAATGCACACTTCGTTTTCACTGTCTATCTGTCTATCTAAGCGCCTTGGCGTTTACCCTCACAGGAGGGTTAGCCGAGACAGGACAACACGTTCACCAAATTACTCATCCACACATACACAGTAACTCGTGTCTGATCCTCTAAGGAGAGGAAGAACCGCTCCTCACTGCACGACGGTCAACTGCGCAATGCAATACAACGACATCAGCAGCAGGGCCCAATAGCAGTTAACTGGTGCTAACCTCTACCACATGATAATGGACCCATTCCCTCTCCCCGCATCTGACCCGATGAGCTGATTCCAATCTCCCTCAATAAATACCTGGTTTCCAGATCTGAATGTGATAATTCCAACCCTTTACACGAAAGATAGTAGGCAGATAATTAATGAGGGCTGCAAAGGACCAGCCATCAGCTAGTGTGTCGCAGGTGTACGGCTAGTCCTCAAGTACAGCCTACTTTCCTATGTCCATAACCGGTATTAAAACATTTCATACCAAGCAGTTTTTTTTATGCATGTGGCAAATAGTTTATATACCCTAACTAAAATAACACATAACTGAGACGTCTACTGTTTATATAAGGAGATAAATACTAATAGTTTTATTTGATAATTTTATAATGGAATTTCACAGCATATAATCCAGAGACACAAAAGACATTATCACGATAGTTGTATGTGTTGTGACTTGTCTTCGATTTACATCCAGTTTTAATAAAATTTTACATATATTTTGCATTTTGAGAAGGAAAATATCTCCTGTCTTTCATTCTACTACCAATTAGACGTACTTTACTGTTCCTCCTTGATACTCCCAGGAGATTAAGTGACCAGCTTAGGATAGACATATCTTACTGAATGAGTAATGAGGAATATATAACAGCCTATTATGTATTCCCTCCCATTCAGCAGCTGTGTTTGAAATATCGCCTGAAGTTAAGGAAAAGATGAAAAATACATCAGAATAATGTAACAGTAAATCGTGGTGCGGTATCTCAGAATATCTATAAAACACACAACATGTGAGGCGGTGATGTGGTGGTGTTGGGGATCGATCAACATCCTTGTAAATCCCGGTGACAATCTCCAGCACCACAGCAACAGCACACCCAATAACACTCCCAGTACCGAGGACAGCAACAAACATTACCTGAAACATATTCGTATTAAAAAACACACATAGGCCTACACACACACACACACACACACACACACACACACACACACACACACACACACACACACACACACACACACACACACACACGTGAGCGAGAGAGAGAGAGAGAGATAGGAGATAGAAGTAAAAACAAAGACGAAATAGTACGAGCGGGATTAAATAAGCTTATCAACGTGAGGCAGAGCTAAGTAGAGAGAGAGAGAGAGAGAGAGAGAGAGAGAGAGAGACATCGATTACATCAAAGAAACCATCCAAAAAGGAAAAAGTCTGAA
Organism: Coenobita brevimanus; assembly: GCF_032717465.1. Classification (NCBI taxonomy): domain Eukaryota; kingdom Metazoa; phylum Arthropoda; class Malacostraca; order Decapoda; family Coenobitidae; genus Coenobita; species Coenobita brevimanus. The sequence goes on along the minus strand of NC_136961.1, from coordinate 26,449,460 downwards.
ACAGGTCCAAAGTAAAATGGCACTAGGAATGCAACAAACTGTGTCACTGAAAGACAAAAATGGTGAAATCATTAAATGCAGATATAAGATGGCGAAGAGAGTTGAAGAATTTTACAAACAAATGTATGCATCAAGGACAGTAGTACCAATAGCTAACTTTTCCGTTGACGTAAGTGAAATACCGGACGTACTGTAACACCAGACGAAGTAAAAATTTCTCTTAAAAGTATGAAAAGAGGGAAGGCTCCGGTAGAAGATGGAATAGTAGCAGATTTGTTGTTGGTTGCAGGAGAGGTTGTACAAAACAGGCCTGCCTACTTATATACTGTGTAAAAAAAAATATATGATGCATTGCAATAGCTATTTTTGCACTACAAAAAAGGCAACTCAAAAAGATCTAATTAAAGTAACTATCGACCATCAGCTTATTGTCAGCAGTTTACAAACTCTTCATTACAACAGAATAACAAAGAAATTGGAAGAAAACCAACCTCGTGAAATACCAGGCAGGATTCCAAAGCGGGTATTCAGCTACTAGTCATCTTCCCACACAATGAATGAGGTAACTGAGGAAACTGCAGAATATAATAAACCACAATGTGTTTAGGTTTTGTTAATTACGCGAAAAGGCTTTTCATGCAGAGGAGCGCCTAGCAATTATAAAAATAATTGCGAGAACAAGGAGTAAAAGAACGCATTGTAAAACAGCTCAAAAACATAGATAATGAGGGAACTGCTATAGTTAAATTACATAAAGACTCGAAAAAAATTAAGAAGGGCGTGCGTCAGGGAGATACAGTTTCACCAAACCTATTTAAAGCATGCCTAGAATGAATTTTCAGAAAGCTTAGACTGAGAAAAAAAAAACAAAGGAGTAAACATACTGTAGATGGAGAAAAAACTAAGTCATTTAAGATTTCCAGATGACATTATCCTAATCTCGGAAAAAGCTGAGAGCATTGCAAGAAATGTTAAATGACCTGAACAAAGAAAGTCTCAAAGTAGGGCTAAAGATGAACCGGAATAAAACTAATGTTTAATCCTCAAACACCAAAAGAGCGTCATAGAGATAAGTGGAAGAAATTATTGAAGAAGTCGAGGAATACAATTACCTGGGACAAATACTTAAATTAACAAAAGATAATGATAGCGAAATAAAAAGACGCATTACAATTGGATGGGAAAGCTTTCGGTAAACATAGGGACATTATGAAATGTAGCTTGCCAGGTTGTATGAAACGAATAGTATATAACGAATGTATAATTCCTAACTATGACTTAGGGTTACAGTGAGCTTTGGAAACTGACAAAATCGATGAAAAATAAATGAATTCGTTATCAGAGAGCAATGGAAAGGTGCAATTCGTTGGGGAATATCTTTAAGAGACAAGGAAAAGATCAACTTGGGTGAGAGAGCAGAGGCAAAAGTCAAAGATATTATAGAAGTTATAAAAGAACAGAAATTGAAGGTGGGCAGGCCATGTAGCAAAAATAAGAGATAATCGATGGAGCAAGAGGTTGACTGACTGGACACCAGGAGATGGTAAGCGTAGCAGAAAAAGGCCAGACAGGAGGTGGAGAGATGAGATAGAGAAATTTGCAGGAAAAACATGACAAAGATTAGCTCAGTCAAGAAATTCGTGGAGAAGGTTGGGGGACGCCTTTGTTCAGCAGTGGACTTGTAATGGCTGATGATGATGATATCTACCTATCTATCTATCTATCTATCTATCTATATATATGTGTGTGTGTGTGTGTGTGTGTGTGTGTGTGTGTGTGTGTGTGTGTGTGTGTGTATTTATATATATATATATATATATATATATATATAATGATAACAAAATATTTTGGTCAACCCTTAATTCATTCAAAACTAATCTTCCTACTACTCTCCTCTTCCATTTCACCTTTACAGTCCCCCAGTGGAAATCTAGTAAGTGACCCACGTGGAGAAGCCAAACTTCTTGTTGACATTTTTTCAACAATCTTAACCCTAAATACAGAAAATTACAATATTCCTGTACCTGATTTTGATTCCCCTCAAATACCTCCTTTCATGATTCACACCAGGTAACATTACAAGCTGTATTACAGAATCTCTCAGCAGAGCAAAAGCTACTGGTCCAGATGAAATTCCTTCAATAGTACTTAAAAATTGCTCCCTCTTTGTTGGCTCCTGTATTGGCAAAATTTTTCCACTCTATGCATCCGTACCCTCAAGTTTTCCAGCCTCTTGGAAAGAAGCAAATGAGTTCATCCTGTTCCTAAAAAGGGTCAACTTGATCCATCAAAACTATAGACCATAATTGCAATAACTTCCATTCTTGGCAAGTTTTCTTGGAGACTCTAATTAACAAACACATAATCAAGCATCTTGAAATCAGTAAATTAATCAATGATCGGCAGTATTAGGATTTAGACAAGAACGTTCAACTGCTAGACATTCTTTGCCTTCTAACCCATCAGATTAACAAAACAATAGACCAAACACGGTGAAATACACACAATAGCACTTGATATTTCAAAAGCATTTGACAAAGTATAGCACCAGGCCCTATTGTCTAGGATGTTCACACTATGGCCCCTTGCATCACTGGTTCCTCTAATTTCTTCTTACCTTCATAATAGAAAAATACATGTCATGGTAGATGGAATTCATTCTCAGTTTCATTCCATAAATGCTGGCGTACCTCAGGGATCAGTTTTGGCACCAACCCTCTTTCTCATTCATATAAATGACCTTCTATCTGTCACACACAACCCAATACACTCTTAATGCTGATGACTCGACCCTTCATAGTTCTTTCACATTTAGTACCTCCTTTACACAATTTGATATTGCCAAAATCCCAAATAAACACAGCTATTTCTCTGAACCAGGACCGTTCTAAAATTAATCAATGGGAACAAACAAAATCTGGTCTCATTTAATGGTCAGAAAACTAAATACATTAATTTCTCCAACAGAATCCCTGAGACTCTCACATAATTTTAAATGATGTCAGTATTCCCATATCTACTACAATTGATATTCTAGGTGTTACTCTAAACCCCAACCTAAGCTGGACAGCTTATGTTAAATCCCTTGCTAAAAATGTTTCTAAAAAACTAGGACTTATATAGAGAGTTCGTGAGTTCTTCCCTGATGAGCAGATGGCCACAATATACAAAAGTCATGTGCGTTCTCAGATCGAATACTGTTCACCACTGTGGAGTGGATGTGGAGCAGTTTGCATTTCTGAGGCAGTTGGACAGAAATTCAAAATAAAGCCACATTAGATTAATTCAACTAATCCTGCCATCAAGCAAGACCTTCCCTCCTTTATCAGTATGTAGAGATGTTGCTTCTTTTAGCATTATTTTATATAGATATTTTTACCGTAAGTGTTCAGACAAACTGGTTTCTATTGTTCCTCCCCTTCACATTTTTCTCCCGAAATACTCGGGCAGCTGGGAGCGCCTATGAATTCCACACTATCTCCCTCGCAATGCAGAATCTCTGCTTATCAAAATTCATTTTTATCCCCAGAATCTATTACTCTCTGAATTCGCTTCTTGGGAGTTGTTTCCCATAAATATTTGATCCACTTCAGTTCAAGTCCAGTTGTGATGGGTATTTTATGAATGGAGGATGCCTTTTAGGCCCTTGGACTTATTTTTTTTCCCTTTGTTTTTCCTTCTTCCATTCATTATCCATTTAAAAAAAAATAAACATAACTGATACATATACATACATATACAAATGGATACATATTCATAAACATATACAACACTTATACACACACATACACACACACACACACATATTGTGTATATATATATATATATATATATATATATATATATATATATATATATATATATATATATATATATACCTAAGCGTAAACATACTGACACATATTTATGCATATATACTGTATATGCATACACATACGTATGCACACACATGCATATATGTACACATACGTATACATACACATTCATATACATACATGCATAATATATATATATATATATATATATATATATATATATATATATATATATATATATATATATATATATATATATATATATATATACGGTATATATATATATATATATGGAGCCTCAGTGGTAAAGTGTGCATTTTCGTACACTGAAGGAACGTGGGTTCCGCTTCCCGCTAGGGTAAACACTTTGGGAGCGTTCCTTCTATGGCCACGTACTGCATTGGAGTACACAAGGGGTGGTGTGGTTGAACCAGTGTCGCATACTATAATGTTATGCTTGCACCCAGTTGGCTTGCGCAGAGCCGATTATACTTGGTTCACAGACTACACACACATCCAAAGCCATTCCAACACAACAGTTACACTTACAAGCACTTCTCACCCTACATACAATCTCTGCCCTAGACAGCCTAAGCTACTTGGTAGAGATACGTTGGCTCTATCGTCCCGACTTCGGTAGGGATAGGCCGATCCTCCAGGTGGACACTCAAACTGCTGTAACTGCTGATGATATATATATATATATATATATATATATATATATATATATATATATATATATATATATATATGAAGGTGGAGCGTTTTTATACTTTCTTCGATTTTTTGATGGGGGTAGTGCGGAAAAGTTGTCATTTCCTGAGAAAAAAATTGTGTTAAAAGCATTTTTGCTCTCCGATGATATCTTTTACCGCCCCAAGCTGACTGAAGTTTGAAAATTTACCCTCGAAAATAGGCAACAGATGTGATATACCCCGATTTGATATTTAGATGTATTTTCCTTTTGGGCACTGCCGAAAACTGGTGTTATACCTTGTAAATGAAACATGCAGAGACTAACTGATGATGGATGATGGAATGATGTCTCTTACTGCCTCAAGTCGTCTGAAAAAAAATGAAAGTAAAAACGGATTTTTTCAGTAGTTTTGTAAAACATTCCTAAAATTCTACCATGTGTCTGTAATTTAGGGGTATGTATAATATGGAAAACTAAAGGCCTATAAGTATCATTTGTCCAAAGGGACATCAATATACAATAATATCTTCCATCTCCCAATTAAAATCAATATTACTTACTTTCCAGGAACTTGGTCACCAAACACTGCATCTGATGACCGCTTGCCAGAACTCAGAATATATATTTTTTTCTGTTTTGAAGCTGTTATTTAATTGAATAGAATTTCACATACAGCTCTTTGCTTATTTTGTTCTCATTTATATTAAGGAAAAAAATAACTCCAGAACTGACCACGAGGAGGTGGCTGCATTTCGAGTTCCGTCCTAATTTCCAGCCCAACCACATTTCTACAACTGCTGGGACTATTTATGTGCTAAACCGTATTTGGTTTCAAATCGAGGCATTTGTTGGCGAGAGAACAGAGTTGACTGAATAAATCCATCCCGGTTGCTTCTCCCACAAACTTTCTCAGAAGCCTGGGTAATAATCTTGATATAACGTTCCACTGCTTGAGTGTGACACGCAATATCCTTTGCATGAAAACGTGGAACATCACCTGCATGAATGAATTCTATGATATTTCTGTGAATATGTTCCTATTACTAGGAGGTTGTGTCAGCTTCAAGGAATGCCAGTCAGCCATGTCATAATATGATTCAACGTTGAAATTTAGAGTGGGCAGTTTAAAAGCTCTCCACACTATCTGGTGCTGAGGCTTCGTGCCTTCAAGATCCCTCCTCCAACCCAGCTCTCTTATGTGACCTTCCTCGTCGTGAATCATATTTAATAGAATATTTTCATGGGGGCTTATGGTGAAGTATGCATTTTCTGTTGAATAAACTGGTTTTACTAAACCTTGTGTTCTGCCGTCCAGTTTTCCAACTCTGACGATTGTTTCATGAAGATGTTTGGAAAGCTTTTGTTACTGAGGGATTGCATATGATTCTGAACCACATTGGAGCATACACTGTCGCGATGATGAATTTGGATGATAGTCACAAATTTATCTGATGGATTTTCTTTACCCATGTAGAGTCGGAGACGTCTATCAGCAGTCGTGAGCCAACGAGAGTATGACATATTGACCGGGTTGCGATGTGGCCAGTGAGTCATCACAGTGGACCTGTTGTAACAGCCCGGTAAGCTTGAATGAGATATTGTTGATCTGTACTGAGATCAGAAGTGTCGACAGTAATCTCTTCTGTCTTCATGGATTCGAATGAAACAATTGGCAGCT
>NC_136961.1:26325544-26443170 GCF_032717465.1 Coenobita brevimanus | reverse complement strand
CTGCAGAAACCAGTGACGGCCTCCAGCCGCACTCAGGAAGAGTAAAGGTACATCCCCTCTCCTTCTGCAGCTGCCTCCGGGAGTAGGACACCGGTGATGGCCTCCAGCTGCACCAGAAGGCTGAGTGACGACCTTCGCCTACACCTCGACTGCACATCATTCCCCTGCAGAACACCAGTGAGGGTCTCTAGCCACACCTATGGTCAGGTGACAGTCTCCACCTGCACCTTGCCCACAGTCCTGCTAGGAAGTTCAGGCCCCTGGTGACAGCCTCTAGTCACACCAACAGGGAAGAGACATTGGCCTCTGGCCACCCCTCCCCTTGTTGCCCACGTGGACCTCAGTGACGGTCTCTAGCCACGCCAGGGAGGGAACCCAACACCACCAAAGCCTCTCTTCCCCTGAGACTTCCCTGGCATGGGACAACACTTGCTGAGCTCACCCCTCCTGTAGCTGAGCAGGACATACCTCCACTCCTCTCCACAGAGGCAGCCCCCAGGAGGAGCAAGTGTGGTGAGGCCCCGTGCTGTCCCCGGGAATGTGCGCCATCCAGCCAGCACCCGTGGGATTTGACCAGGTGAAGGGACTCCCGCCAGAGTGTGACGCTGCACAATCTGACCCTGACAGCGGCCTGACGGGAGGGGAGACCACAGACAACGGACTCCCACGCGACGCCCCTGCTTAACCCCGGGGTGCGACCTCCCCAGCCCGTAGGACAACAGTGACTTCACTCCCCAGGAGTGGGCACGGACATGTGTGTTTACTCGCACTGTTTGGCCCGAGCCCCGAGGACCAGACTGCCAGCAGCCAGAAGCCCCACGAGTAGAAGGCCTCTCACCACGCTCGACCGCAGCCTGCAGCAGACAACATCAATCACCTTTGAGGGTCATCCTGTGGCCCTTGAGAGAAGGGACACCAGAAGGGACCCCTCCAACACCTGGCCTGTACAGGCCACTGACAGCCTGGAGACCACACGACTCCTGCAGCCCTAGCCGGAATCCTCCAGCCTGCCCAGTGTAACAGTGACTGACCAGTACATATTGTGACTATAGTGCTCATGATGTATACAAAGCCAAACTAATTCTCTCTAGTGACTATGCAGTGTGCCTCTATATCCATAGTGTGTACTGTGTTTTACTAGTGCTCTCCCATAACTGTCATAATATATGGCGAGGGAACACTTGTATTCAGATTGATGCTAGAGCCCCAGTAACGAACTGTGTGAGATCTACCATCAGCCTTGTACAGTGTCGGTTCAGTGTCCCTTATGACTGAATAGTATCCAGCGTGATATGGTCAATACCAAACAAATGAGTCAGAGCCCTCTGAGTCCGTCTAGTACTTTTGATGGTGGATAGCGTATCGGTATAACTCCCATTCATGTTGTATGAAGGGATTGTAATTTAGATAATACACGTGCAAGGTTGTTGTCCAGAGTTTTTATGCCCTGCTCTTCTCGTTGTGTGTTCTAGCCCTTGGTCTTGAAAGAGGACCCTGGCTCTATAGTTGGTGTTTCTAGGACGAGAAATCAGCCTAAAGACACCTAGCATAACACTATGTACTTCCGACCTTGAAAGTGTAAAATTCCCCTCTCTCTCTCTCTCTGTGTATATATATATATATATATATATATATATATATATATATATATATTCAGATCCAACTGACAGGTTAATCTGCACCAGTTGCAATCTAGGTATACAAATTCACTCAGCTAATTTTAAACTTCATTATAGAATCTCATTTCCTCAGTTTGAGCATGCTTATTGCACATGGCTTTTGTCTTCTGGTTCAACTTCAGTCTTACAGAATGGCTTTCTCTGTTTCAGTCAACTATCAACTGTTGCAGTTATCCATCCGATTCACCAAAGAGAATGCTATCGTCTGCGAACCTGTGGTTACTCAGACACTAATCTATTTCAATCCTATACTGATTTGTGTGTGTGTGTGTGTGTGTGTGTGTGTGTGTGTGTGTGCCCTCTCCTATACCTTCTTTCTTTAGTGGCATTATTCCTCTATTGTATGGAGCTTAACTGTTACTGTTGCATCCCGCATATGTATTCAATATTCTACAGTAGATCTCATCTCATTTACTCTGTCGACGAATTGCTGAGCCGATGACCTCTTAGTATCAATGAACACCATACACAAAGGTTTCCAGTATTAATATGTCTTCTCATTTATTTGGTTTATTGTAAGTTTGTGATCGATGTTTGAGAATCCACTTCGAAAACCTGCCTATTTCCTAGTCTGGTTGGAGTCTAGGATGCCTGAAATGCTATTGGTGATGAGATTTGTGAATAACTTGCATATAACTGACAATAAGACTAACTGGTGGGCAGTTTTAAGATCCTTCAAATCTTTTTTCTTATGTTTCATTCATTTTTCCAAGCTGTGACTTTTCCTTTTAGGAGACACTTCGTAAATGGTCTTAACCCCTAAATAACGTAATTCAATTTGGCTCGTCTGCCATTGGAGTCGCAATTTGGGGGTGTTTTTTCGAATTTCACCAAGGGGAAAATCAATATGTTCTGGCCAAAGAGGAAGAATTTACAGCACACCTGATGACAGTGCAATCAGCACCCCCTAGGCCTAATGGTTTACTGCACAATCGAGGGTCAAAGTTGGAAAAAAAATAAAATAGTTACCCCTAAGAATTTCTCGAAAGCCCCCCCATAGTTTTGATAACTAACTATTTCTATTACTGAAATAGGTCATTGCAATATCAAATGTCACACCAAGCCCGAGAACAGGTGTTTTGGGGGGTGTGGGGAGATTACTTGTTTCTTGAGGAGATAAAGAGCCCTGTGGGGAGAAGGTTTGTAGGTAGGGAGAGTTGGATAAAACAATCTTTTCTCATCAAGGTAGAGCAGTTTAGTTTCTTGACCAACTACTATGAAAACAGATGTGTAAGTGTATGAGTGGGGAGATAAAATTCGGATCGGGGGAGAAGGCCCACAACGAGTACAGTGAACCTTGGGGAGATCATTTATGGTAACAACTAATTTGGCTAGTTGAAACTAACAAAATCTATGTAATGTAGCATATCAACCATGCAAGCAGATGTGTTTGCAGGTGTGGGGAGATAATTCACGTATGGAGTAGCTAATAGATGTATCAAAGGTGGAAGGTGGGTGGTTGGGGGGAAGGGGGCTGGGTGGGTGGTGAGGGGGCTGTGTGGCTCAGATGCCTGCAATTGCATGTGTTTGCATGTATAGGAACAGTGTACAGAGAAGCATTTGTTGTGTTCAGGTAAGAAAAGGCACAGGAAAAAATCGAGGCAATACGCATAAAGCACGTGTACATGTGTTGGAGGTTGGGGGGAGTGGGGGGAGGGGAGGCGTTGGGGGGAGAGCAAACCAAGCTGCATGCTCGCTATCACACGATGGTTTATTGGGGGTAGAGGGAGGAGTAGTATGGGGCCGAAATTGAGGGAGGAGATAGGGTAGGGTCAGGGTATACCAGGTCGGGGGAACGTGGGGGAAGCCAGAGGGGGATAGAATGGGCCTCGTGGTTGGGGGAGTGGGGTAAACTCTCGACTAACAACGTCCTACTGGGGCATACAAAGTGGTGGGGAGGGTGTTCAGAGAGGGTTATTACGTGCCAGATGACGAAACATTCAGGCAATGGAGCGAGGCCAAAGGGGGGGGATGACTTCCCCTGTCCCCAAGAGTGAGCAGGATCACCCAACCCAAGGCCGGGAGGGGTTAATAAACATTGGCTTGAAGGTATATAACGTCACAATCGGGGCGGGTCGATGTGCAGGCAGTTATTTACAAGGCGCTGTATTGATGTGATTCGGCTGAGAGGGCTAAAGTGGTCAACACGTACATTGACGTGCTTCAGTATTTAGGGGTTAATTGTTTTACATGCCAGTCTTTCCTGCATGTGCTGTGTATACTCATCTTCTCTTGATGTTCTTCCAATTTTTATACTTTCCAAACCTATTTTTGTCAGTTCTATAGTTAGTGGCTGGAACTTCTGTATAGATATTAGTAAGGTTTCCCTTCAGATGTGTGGTCTGTCATCTGAGTTGTAAAGATGACCAAAGAATTCTTCAACAACATTGATAATTTCTTCCTTATTATGTGTTATTTCACCATTTGCTTTCTTTGAAGCATACATGATTTTTCCCATCCCTAGTCTCGTTTTTCTGCTTTTGTGCTAATTCCTGAGAGCTAGTGCAATGGTCTGTTAATTTTACAGCTTCTGTTTTATCTTTAGTAAATATTACCTTCAAGTTTTTTCGTTTCTACATTAATAGTTTCGTTTCTTTTGATAATTTACTCTTCATTTGCATTTTACTCCTATTTAAAGTTCTGCTTCGTTCAGTATCTTGGTGAAGTTTTCACTTATTTAGTCAGTGCAGAGGTTTTCTTCTTAGTTAAGGACTGAATACCTATTTTGGATGCTGATGTCAGAACTCTAAAATATCATAACACACTACATAAAAAAGCTAGTAACGTATATATATGTATTATAGTGGTTAGATGAAAGTCATACCTAGGGCTAAGAGGAAGTGGTGTTTGCACATTCACAGTGGGACTGTCACACACAGCAAGGTGTGACATCTGATTGAAAAAGTCCCCAGACTCAGGAAGATTCCACACAACTGTGCCTTACACATGTCAAAACCAGTCATATACAGGGGAAATGGAAGAGACAGAGCAGAAAGGGGTTAGGAGAGAATAGGAGACAGCACACGAGAGAGGAGCGTGCGGGTTAGCCAGTAACTCTCACCTCACTACGTTCTTGTAAGACTCACACACTGTTACTCTGTATTACTCTCGAGATATTCCCTTTGAAGAAAATAAACTGCAATTAAACCCCAGACTCATCTTTTGTCTTTCTTCTGTCATCTACGACAAGTACAGTGAATATTCTCTCCTTTCGTAAAAATCTCTATGAATCAACTCACTGTTACAATAGCTTCGGTGGTGACCATGATACATTAGTTCTACAATTACGATATATTATACAGAAACCAAATTTGATTTCCTTATTAACCCTTAGCCGCCGGGGGTTCCCGACAACTGTACCACTCCTCCCTACGGGGGATTTCCGAGATTTTGGAAAAAATACCCTCTTACTTCAAACCCTTCTATCTGACAAACTATAATAGCTAGAGAATTCAATGAAAGTTCATAAGATTCATCAACTCTTCCTCTTTCCAGTGAAGGTATCACGAGGTCTCTAGGTGGTCCCGTCGATGAGTAAGGATGAGGTTGAAGACGAGTGGTTTTTCACATTTTTTGCTTGCGTGCTCCGAGCGTGTGTCACTGGCAATGGCCTTGGCCCGGCCGACTAGCATTAGCAGCACTGACTGAGCGGTGATTGTAACACTGCCTGTGTGTCCTTGGAATGCGGAATTCAACTCGGTTTTTTTTCTACTCCTTATCGCCGTGAAAATGAGTCATCACCCGGTTCATGTGGCTCACCCAAGGATTTACCGCCCACATCACCATGCCACTATGGCCTTCAATATGTGTATGGGAAAGGACATATCTCGTCGTTTTTCTGTACTCACTTCCGTGAATAATCATATTTCTCCTTTACTAATACACTTAGAACTGCACTTTACATCACAATTACAGGTAATTGCACTTTGACAAGTAAGTGCTGTTGCTCTTTCACGTATGATCGTAGAGTATGAGGTAATTATTTGTGCTGTAAATCAGACTGCTTTGTACTAATAAGGGTTATACTGAAAATCATATATATGTTTTACACAACTAACATTATTTGTACTTCACATCACAGATACACTGATGCTCATATTTGGCACAATCCCCCTGAGTATTAAGTGAAATAATTTAGGTATAGCGAAGCAGGTTTTGTTCATTGTGGCCTGCTCACAAGTGGTTTTCTTTCAGGTAACAGGTAGGCAAACTCAAGGTATATCCAATAATTTTCTAACCAATATCCAATAAACAGTATCAACTGTATTGCACTTACTATAAATCACTTATATGCACTTGAAGAACTTATACAAGACTTATATCAAAGCACTTTCTATAATTCACTTAAAATATCACACATTTCACTCATTTATGAAAATAAACAAACTTCTGCACAGCTGTACACTATTTACACTTCCCCACATACCTGTTCAGTACTCATAGCACTCCCGAAGGGCCTGATTGTGCAGATTCTGCCCTTGACGTGGTAGGCTGAGGTGTGGGAGAGTGCTGGAGGAAGATACGTAGGCAAGCAAGTGGCGAGAGTGTGGGGGAAACGGCTCTGCGGCGTTTTTTTCCGCAAATGACCGCCAGGTCCGCGTCACTTTCCCGCTGTCCTGGGTCATCTTGCGCCTCCTCATCGCCGAAATCATCACTCTCGTAGACTGTTCCTTCCTCCTGGAGAAGTCGGAGAGCCCTCTCTAACGTCAGAGTTCGAGTAAGGATTGGAGGGCGAGAGAGCTAGCTCTCCACGTCACAGCTTTTTTTCTCCTCAGAGGACATACTCTAGCTGAGTGTATGAGAGGAGAAAGTATCGTCAAGGGCACGTCCTATGGCATTATCATTAAGCCCTTTACGTGGCACTAAGGGCTGAATTTTCGCGGGGGTTGATGAGGCACTCGGCCCTTCATGCGGTGGGATGGAATCGGACGATGTCAAGGAAGTTGACATTGCTCCTCTCGCTACCACTGCCCAGCACAAACTGAACCGCACAACTGCGGGGTACCTGGGGGTCCTACCTACCCCGTAGGTATCACAGAAAATGGTCCCATGCTCAAACAGTGGCGGGAAGGTGAGTGCGGTATATCAAGTTAACCGGCGGCCCTCCACGCCCTGAATCCTGTTGTGCATACACGTCAGCCAGCCGATAGGGATTAAGCTGGATTGACAAGTCAGGATGCATCATTTGTAGGATTTTTTTCCTCTCTTTACTTAACCATTATGATGAGGATCCAGTCGAGGGACATGGTGGACTTTGGCCCTGGATGGCTCTGGGCCCTGTACCTCAATGTGACAGTTTTCATGCCATTGTTTGAATGCTTGCCCAGAATTCCCCACCTCTTTCTCCTCTATGATCAGCTGACACAGCAGATTGTGTCACTTGAATCTATCAATTATTGTCTCACCACCATGAGTAATAATTGTCATGGACCAAGCTGGCACGTTGTCCAATCCTCACCCGCCCACCCTGGGCAAATGGCCTCTTTACCCACAAAACAACCTCTGCCCATGACAGTACATATGCAAAGGCTGTGAGGTTCCCCTGTGCACAAAGTGCTGCTTTGATTAACATACTGAAAAAATTCTAGTATGAGTTTTGTGCTGGTAAATGTGATAAGGTACTGATGTTGGTTAAATAATAACGATAATGACGTTTGTGCAATGACTTTTGTGAAATATTTGCGATTGTGACGTTTGTGTATTATTTACAACAGTGATCGTTTATGAAATAATTACGATATTGGTGAGAGAGATGTGTTTTCATGAACGGAAAGAGATGGGTGAAACATTTATGATAGTGATATGTGCAATACATGTGTAATATTGAAGTTTATGAAGTATTTCCGATAGTGAGGAGAATTATGTGTTTTCACGAAAGACAAAGTGATTATTGCAATACTGTGATACTGATGGCTTGGGAAGTTGCCAACTGGTTATTACAAAATTTAGTGTCGCCTCAGGAAACATGTAGATTATGACGGAGAAAAAATGCACTGGAATTACACCTTCAGTAATATTATGTCAGTGATGCTTGTGCATCAAACTGTAAATGGTATGTATAAATGCCTGTGTATAGTAAGTACACATAGAAAATAAGTAATTTAATCATAAGTGAAAGGATGTAAAAACAAGTGTTTGTAAAGTATGAAATTAGTAAATACAGAAAACCTGATGGGGGAATATTTTCCCTAGTAATATACATCACCATGTAGTTTATTTGCAGCTACACACATTTCAATGCACAGCAACAGCATGTCAGAATGGAGAGACCAGAAAAAAAGTGCAGGTAATTCTTTACCAAATGGGCAGAGCAATTCCACCTACATTATAACAAACTCAAAATTTCAAGGAAAATAATTTTGGTACATACACAACACAGATAGTTAACTGTTCCAGTGTGGCTGCAAGAAGCAATTGGAAAAAGACAAAATACACCTATTTGGGGGTATTTAAGGAAGCGGCCAGGTCGCCCGTGGCAATGTTTTCTGACGATCTCTCTGACTGGCCATGTTGTTTACCAACCATCTCTCTGATTTGGCGCATCAGTGTATCCCGTGTCAAAGTAATGGGAAACTTAATGGTAGCCTAAACAAACCAAACCTAATCCAACCTAACCTTACTGGTGTTTGACAGCAAGCTTTCAAATGTAAAGATGTGCATTAGGGTTGTTAAATATGGCCTGCAACTGGCAGACGTTGGTGGAATACTTACACATTCTAAATCCTCATTTATAACTTTCAGAGGTAAGTTTATAAATATCCCCAGTAGCTGTGGTAATCCAGGAAAAATAACAAGTAACCTGTGAAAGATTCATTTCAATATAAAATATGGAAAGGCCACACCCATTTGGTAACACATTGATAAAGGGCGTAATCATGTGCTAAGGCACCAAGGTGAAGAAAAATAACCCAAGAAAGCAGCGAGAGGAGGTAGGAAGTCTTGAAAAAGACAGGGCTTTGAAGTGGTTGGCCAGGGAATGGAGCGCAGGCTGGCTCAGATCACACACAGACACACTGAGGCCATGGCCAGATGAACATATCCAAACACAAGCATGCTGAAAGCCAAAATTTACCTCTATTCAACTAGTCCTCTCTCCAAAACGCCACCTCCTAGTGACCTGGGGATATTTGCATTGGAAAGAGGAAGAGTTGTTGAGTAAGGCAAGCTTTATTTGAACTTCCTTGGTTGAGTGGTTGCTGAGCTACGAGAATGTGAAATAAATCTATTTTGTGGCGTTTCCCTTTATACTGGAGGAGGAAAGTGCGAAAAATGCCTGCAACCTAGAGGTTAACATAATTTTGAGATCATATTTCATTATTCTGTGATCACTACCAACATTTACTTGACTGATGATACATACATTTTTTTTTTTTTCACAATATCACAACGGTTAGTAAATTTGAAATCATTCTCGTTTTTACACCACCTGGAGATTTCCAAGTTCATTTTTATATGTTCTGTCTTTAAAGATGGTAGTCATAATTTGCAGTGACAAAGCTTCTGTAAATTCTACCACAGATTGGCCACTTTCATTTCTTGAGTCTGCACCATGATTCCTAACTGAAGTCTCTCCTACAACCATTTTTCCAAATTTAACTTTGAAGTTGCCCATGATAATAGTATGTATAGTGGATCTTTCCACTGTCAACAGCTGCCTGTACATCGTCACAGACCTTAATATTTCATCGCTATAACTATTTGTTGCTGCATATACTTGAACTACTTCTAATTGGTTTCTATCATTCAGTTTTATCGTGACAGTATCTACTCACTGAGCTTATATATATATATATATATATATATATATATATATATATATATATATATATATATATATATATATATATATATATATATATGTATATATATATATATATATATATATATATATATATATATATATATATATATATATATATATACTAACACTATTACTAAGTGAACAAGGTCTATTTTTTATTATCAGTTACATAATATGGAATATTAATTAGTGATTAACTGACTACCATCTTAGTCTTTGCTACCACAATAGCTCTCAGCACCACCATGTCCAGCATCAAAGCCCTCATTACTGTCACTGTCACCTCTAGCGCTTACATTACCACCAACACCATCACCTCAGCTCACATCATTATAAGGATCACTACCATCGTCATCACCACCTCCAACAATGTAGGTCCCACAACCACAGCTCACCACAACATCTGCTACCGCCACCATCACCACCACCACCATCACCACAACCACATCTGCTACCACCACCATCACCACCACTACATGTGCTACCACCACTATCACCACGATGACCACCACCATCGCCATCAACAACAGCAACATGATCATCACAGGCTCCTACAACCAACATCTTATTATCATGCTGCTCATTACCACCACTGATATGATTCCTACAAATTTCAGTCGCATCAATATTATCTCAACCCTCCCCATCATTATGGCCACCACCACCACCACAACCAACACCACTACAACCCTCAGTGCAGCATTATTTACAACCACCACCACCTCCACCAGTTCTACCAGTGCTCTCACGTATAGCCCTACTATGACAACCATTACCTCACAACATCCATTTCCAGTATCATCACTAATATCGCCACCATATTCAGCACCACCACCACAGTCATAACAGTCACTACCATCAGATCCAGAGCCTTCACCATCAATGCTACCATCACAGACTACCACACCACCACAGTCCTAACAGTCACTAACACCACATCCACAGCCTTCACCGTCAGTGTTGCCATCACAGTCTACCACACCACCACAGTCCTAATTGTCACTACCACCACATCCACACCGTCAATGATACCATCACAGACCACCACACCACTACAATCCTAATAGTCACTACCACCATATCCACGCCTTCGCCTTCAATGCTACCACCATCACAGTCTATCACACTATTGCCTCAGTTTTTTCACTACCAATACTACCACAACCACAGCACTGATTACTCCTTACTCCACCACCACAATAGCTGTAACTACAGTAGCTCCACCACCACCACCACCGCAATGTTCGCAGTCACCGACACTACAGACCTCTGTACCGACATCACAATGTTCACCATAAGAACCGTAACTCCTACTATCACCTCAACCCTCACCACCTATGACTGATGCCCAAGGGCCACAAGAACCGTAACCCCTGCTATCACCTCAGCCCTCACCACCTATGACTGATGCCCAAGGGCCACAAGATCTGTAACCCCTACTATCACCTCAGCCCTCACCACCTATGACTGATGCCCAAGGGCCACAAGATCTGTAACCCCTACTATCACCTCAGCCCTCACAACCTATGACTGATGCCCAAGGGCAATATCATATAATGAACTAATAGGATATGACGCTATGTTCATTGTAACACTGGTATCTTTCTCCCACCAGCTCTTGATGTAGACATATGGCGTAAAGGACAACATGATGTCGACAACTGTTTGGTCTTTGAAGCTTAGCCTGGGTGTGTCCTGCCTTCTGGTCCACGGTCGCCTGCCCCACTGCAGCGGTGTGTGTGTGTGTGTGTGTGTGTGTGTGTAAAGAGAGAAGCATAACCATAGTTTTCCTGAAACCTTTCTATTCTTTTCACCTCCTTGAAGGTACTGGTGACCCTGCATCCACTGCTTGACTGCAACACTTACCATATTCTGTAGTGACATTGCTGTTTATTAAACCCTTTATGTAGCAGAATACTTTGAAGAACAGTGCGCCGTTAAATTTAAACTTCGTTAAAACCCATGATCGAGCTAAATTTACAAAAACCAGGATCGTTACATACATATCCAAGTTTATTTAATGTGTTATTGTACAAATCAGTTCTGTATACCTATAGTAGGCTACAAATGTGTTGTAAATCATTACACGTTTAAAAATGGAAATAAATTATACCAAAGTAGGAGAGTAAAAGTGCAGGAACTGCAGTGAGTGCTTACACAGTGAAAGACTGAGTTTGACTGACGCTCTAATGCAGTCAATCAGCTACTTTTAAGATGTATAATTGAGCTTATTACCCGTCCCCACCCAGGAGGGGCTCAGCCACGGGTACTGTGTCTACACGGTTTTTCTGTTTGTTTGTTTGTTTGTCTAAGTGTCTGTTAACAACTTTACGCAAAAACTACTGGTGACTTTGACTAAAATTACAGGGATAATGGGCTAGGACCTAATCATCTTAAATTTTAGGTCAAAATGGGCCAAGGACCAGGCGGTAGGCCCTTGGAAAAAAAAAAAAAAATAACGGGGACGGGTAAAAATCGTTTTTTCGACAACATTCCTTTCAAATTCGTCATATCGACATGAAACCAAAACCTAAATGTGCATCTTTTAGATCTGCATCCTATATCATGCTTAATTACATCAAGGGGTCACCCTCCCAGTTAGGGGTAGGGGGGTCAGTGTCAGGTTTGCTGTGTCTTGGCACCGATTCTTGTTCTTTTCATGAGATGATTGTTTGACTCAGAATTTGTTCAAGCCAAAATTTGATAAATGGATGTTCGTTAAAAAAAAAAAAAAAAAAAAAAAAAGAGTATACTATACTTGTATGATATTCCAAGATATGTTTCTGAACACTTGCCTTCATTGAATTTGCTTTGTTTGGCCGTGGTGTTAGTTGCTATTTGGCATGAAAATTATGTGTGTGTAATTCACCGGGTCGGTCAGGATCTCTTTGATGGTCGTGATCGTCAGTTTTTACCCTCCCGGAAGGGAGCTGAGAGCTCATATAGTCCGATCTAAGGGCAAGGCTGTGACCTTCACACACGCACACACCCGTCCCCTTGCTCAAGGGGGACAGTGTGTGTGTGTGTGTGTGTGTGTGTGTGTGTGTGTGTGTGTGTGTGTGTGTGTGTGTGTGTGTGTGTGTGTGTATGTGTGTGTGTGGAGGAGGAGTGGGATTCGAAGGCCAAGCATTGGTTTTTTGGGGGGATTAGGGAGGGGATAGAGGAGCACTTTTCTAATGTGTGTTGAGGCTACAACACAGAGCAGTGAGCTGATGATGAAAGTGGTGTAGAGCAAACTTATGTACAGGAAAACTCTGAAATTATGTATTATTAGGCTATTTCAAGGAGTGCGGTAACTACTTCTTAAGTAGGAATGGCGCAGGTTCAAAACGAAATCTTGTACAAAATGGTATAGGAGCAGTAGAATGAAAACGGCCGCAAAGCCCAGTTCTAAGCTTATGAACTAAAAGGCCTTCGCTATTCAAGTGTAAAACTACTCGCAAAGTCTTGCTAACCTTCGTAGGAGTCGCAAATTTGAACCATTAAAATATCGAGTTCTTCTTTCTTTCTTTCTTCATCAGTCATAACTCCAAAACAAAAAGGCATATACACCAAAACGTTTCTTGTCGAGTGTAGATGTTTCTTTCCATGTTTAGATCATGCTACGGTTCGCGAGTTACGGCCAGAAAACCATATTGCGGTCACCCGTAAGTACGCCATTTTGCGTAATTTTGGTTAGCTACAGCTCACTAACTGTTACAGAATGTACCAAAACAAGTCTCTTTCACGGGAAGGCACCTTCATTTTAGTCTTTCAGTATGCTGTACATGTAACAATCTAAATCTAACACTTGGTTTATGCATAATTATACTTCTACAAAAAGATCATATACCAGATAACAAACATTTTATCTTAACATGATTAAGTAGTAAGAATGGAAAAAGTGCACAGATAAGAGATGAAAAAAGCATAGAAACAAGACCATAGCACAGATAAGAGGTGAAGAAACACAGAAACAAGAAAGCATTCAGGATGGGAGGAGGTTTGGACACCTATACCCATTACTACATTGCACCAACTACAAGTTTGTGGATAAAGTGTGTAATTAGTAATGGGTATAGGTGTCCAAGTCTTCTCCCATACTGAATGCTCACTTGTTTCTGGCCTTCTCAACTTCTTATCTCAGCACTTTTGCCCTTTCCAGATTTGGAGACCTATACCTTATACTACATCCCACACCTTAACCACATACATGTATTTGTAGCTGGTGGAATGCTCTTGTTTCTGTGCTGTTTTCATCTCTTATCTGTCTACTTTTGAAAATTCCTACTTCTTAACAATCATTTTATGAAGAAAATTTTTGTTTTCTAGTATTTATGTTTTAGTTGAATTATTTCATTCAATATTTGAATTGTCATATGAATGAAATGTGTGACTGAAGTGTGTCACCATTTACATTTAAAAAATGCGAGATTTTGCATAGTAAATACATTGTTTCAATCTATCTGTCATCTAAATCTTTCTCCCGATTAGAGGCGAATTAACCGAGGTCAAGGACAGTCGATTTCGACAATCATGGTGAGAGTGGTCAGTCACTCACCATGATTGGCATCATATATGCAGTGAACACCAACCTTCCCATAAATGTAAACCATCATGAGTCATGTCTAGATGAAACGCTTTAACTCACCAGATCATAAGCCGTCTGTGTGGTTATGTGGTTTCACGCAATGTAGTAAATGGCTTACAGGGTTACAAAAAAAAATTATTTGGCTTGTCACTCAGCACAGAGTCAGGCAAAGGTAACACTATATCAAGTGAGTGGATGGTAGTTCCCCCCCCCTACCGGGATATATATATTATTCGGTTATAAAATAAGTGTGTAGTTGTTCATCTGCCGGGAAAACATAATTTTACCTTATTAATACATTATTTGGTTGAACTCACTCATAGTATGTAGAAAATGGAGAGATTTCGCAAAGCACTATTAAACTGACAATTTTCTCTGAACATATTACAACGTCAGTGTTGTAACCTTATAATGGAAACTACACAGTTCAACCTGGGTAAACCTCGATGCACTGATCGTATGCAGTAAATTGCCAAGTTTTGTGTATTTCATAATCAGCTCCTGCGAATGATGGCTACTGGAGAAATTGTTTACACAGGTTTTGCAACACTGCCATGGCTGCTTCTGCACACCTTCCAGCCCAGCAGTGAAGTACTTGCAGCATGATGTTCAGTCACGCAGGGGCTATCTGGTCCTACTCTCAAACTCAAGCCAAGACGAGGATGTGGGTTTATTTGTTTCGTTATTTGGCTTCAAACATCGATAATAATTATGAAGAACTAAAGAATAATGGTAATTTCATTAAGGCATTCAACTGGCACAACGTCAAAATATGATCATTCTTTTTCAAAGCAAAATTTTACGATATATTGCGAAGATGTTCAGCTTATTGATATTACACATAAATAGGCAAGGGAGCATTTCATTGTCTCAGTAACTTGATCCGCTCTTGCATCCCACTTTGAATTGTCGTTTCTCAAATGTTGTGATTGGTATTCTTTCTTGCTCTGTTGCACATGTTATGCTGAGGATGTTATTCTGAGTGTTCTAAGTGAACTTTTTATGCAAGACAGAAGGAACCATAGGTTAGAAACCTGCAAGACTTTTCCCTGAAAGAAAACAAGTAATAGAGCCAAATGCAAGATCCATTCATTGTGAAATGCCTGGTTACATTGCATTTAAAAGACTAGAGTTCACTGCCTGAAGGAAATACAGATAAAGATAGTTCCAAAGTTGACCTGTTGCATATATGAAATACTGGGAGTATCGGTTAACTCTTGCATCATTGAAAGGACAGAAAAGGGATGGTGGTAATCATCATCACTATAGAACGTATATGTGGTGGTCCTGTTCTTTAGTGGGTGGATATTCTTGCAGACACCAAAACACATAGTTATCTAATTGTTACAGATTTAATCAAGAGAATCTTTGTTGTATTTTTAGTTCGCAAACAATGCAGAGTGGGGCACTAGCCCTCCAACAGCCCAATACTGTTATGTAGGGAACTTGCATGAAAGCAGTGGAAAAGAGTTATCTGAGAGGAGCACGCGGTGTCACACGGATAGACCAACAGACAAACGAGGAAGTAAAGAAGCGTTGTGGTGTTGATGTGGACGTGACTAAAAGTGTTAAGAAAAATACAATGAGATGGTGTGGCCATGTGAAGAGGATGGAGAATGACAGACTGACTAGAAGAATGTATTTGAGTGAAGTAGAGGGCAGGAAAATTGTAGACTTTCTGCCAGGCTAGTGTAGTGGGAGTTGAGCCATCACACACACACACAGACACACACACACACACACACACACACACACAAGAACTCAGGTTGTGAAACACCTCCAACGACTTCTTGACAATTTATTGATTCTAAGTACGACCCACTCCCTAGGTGTCTAGTTTCTTTCAAACTGTTACTAAGTTGCTGGGAAAGACCAAAGGGGTGACCACGTGTAGCATGTGTCAGGCATGTTATGCTGAGTTAATAAAACTCTGATCTGCACACACACACAAAAAAAAACGAATTCTCACAGGACCACACTGCACATTCTTAGCAGAAACTCTCTGAGCAGCTGTATCATACAATGGCTATACATATAGGTATATACTTTATCATGCATATTAAAGTCATACACTTATACACATTTCCAAAGGAGGAGGGGAGACCAAGGATGAAATGGTTGAATGGAGGGGAGTTATATACGAGAGGAGGGACTGAGTTGCAGGAAGTGCAGCCAAATGAAAGAAGAAAGGGCAACCTGTTGCCAGTTTGTTTGTGATCACCCTTGCAGAATTAACCCATCTCGTCCGGGTGGCATGTATACTGGTCCTCCTTGGGTCATGCAGGAGTCATGTATACATGATCTACTAATTCGTAACATTGTTTGAATATTTAGTTTATTATTTCCACCACCTGCACCTGCTGGCTACACTCCCGCACACATTCCAGTCACACTCCAGTTGCCTGCAAACCTCTGTGATGGACAGACCTACGCAAATCCATGTTCCTGTACCCGTACCCTCGGGTAACCGCCCGTGCCCACCGACTTCAACAGCAATGAAGTCCAAAGGCCCTAAGAGGAAAGGCCTTAGTGATAATGCAATAGGGAGTTCCATTATCGCCGATTGTGAGTGGGGAAAGTGACTCTTCCTCTGAGAAAACATATACAGTGATGCTGATGCTGAATATGGAAAAATAGGCATCAGAAGAGGAGAGTGACCGTGAATTCTCCACTGTGTGCCGATATTTAAAGTGGTGGGGGAGGTAGACAGTGTAGGAAGGGAAGAGGCTGGCAGGAGGAGAAAAAGTCAGGCTGAGCCACCATGCACCAGAGCGGCCTAAAGTGGAAATTTCCACCCATACACCATCATCACCACCTTCACCCACATGGCCTGCATCACTACATTCATCACCACGTGCCTCACACCACCGGCCTGCATCATTACAGGCCTCACCATGTGCCTCACCACGCCGACCTGCCTGACCATGTGCCTCACCACGCCTACCTGCCTCACCATGTGCCTCACCACGCTGGCCTGCATCACTACAGGCCTCACCATGTGCCTCTCCATGCCGACCTGCGGACCATGTGCCTCACCACGCCTACCTGCCTCACCATGTGCCTCACCACGCTGGCCTGCATCACCACGTGCCTCACCACGTGCCTCACCACGCCGTCCTTTCTCACCACGTGGCGCGTCACGCTGGCCTGCCTCACCACTTGCCATATCCCCACAACATGGCCCATCAGGTTATGTTGGTGAATGTGCACGCTGGCAGGAAGTACCCGCCAATGCCTTTCTCCAGCTCCATGACCACCACTATCACTGTCACCAGCATCATCACCTGCCTCATCTAGTGGTGAGTCAGCAGAATCGCCACCACGTCACCATGTTAGGGGTCGTGGCAGGGCACGGGGCAAGCCACGTGCACGGTCGACACGACAGGAGCCAAGGACAGGTAGGTTAGAAGTCTTTGTGGGAGGAAAGGGCAGCGTTTCAGCCTGAGGTACCTGTGTTTGATGACACAAATGCAGGTGTGCAGCCGGAATTTCTCTGCAACAGAGCTTCTTCTGCAGTGGACTTCTTCCTTGCTTTTTTCACAACAGTCGTGTTGGAGTTCATTGTGAAAGAAGTGAACAATTTCAGGGTTTTCTGCTGCAATTGGGCTGAGACTTCGCACCTGAAAGAGAGTCTGAAAATGAAGGAATGGACTGCAATGAGTGTTAGCGAAATGTATGTTTGGCTAGCATTGACAGTGTTGATGCCTCATGCTAGAAAACATAACATACACGATTATTGGCTCGTGGACGATATTGCCACAACGCCAGTATTCGGTAAGTACAGAATATGCCACGTGACCGATATTTTGACATCCTGAGGTACTTGCATTTTTCCAGGAATATGGGCCCACATCCGTACAATAGGCTGTGGAAAATTCGCTCGATTCTGGAGATGATGAAGGAAGAATTTCGATCTTTTTTCAGGCCATTTCAGAAGGTTGTTATCAATGAGTTGCTTGTTTTGTTCAGGGGATGTCTTGCCTTCATTCAGTCCATTTCATCAAAGAGACATTGTTTCGGAATAAAGTTCTTTTTATTGTGTGATTGCAAGACTGGGTACATGCTTGATTTCACTGTGTATACAGCGAATGATGCGGTGTTGTTGAAGGACAATCCCGATGGTTTCTCTGGCTCAGTTGTCAAGAAGCTAATGGCGAGGCACTTCAGTGGCAACCATATCCTTTACACTGATAATTATTACACGGCACCAGGTCTTGCAAAGTACCTGGAAGAATTGGATCATGTGGCACTGTCCGTGCAAAGAGGAAACATTGGCCATCTTTTGCCAAAGGCACCATGAAGGGGGAGTGCAGGACCTTGCAATCAGGTAAACTCCTGGCATTTCACTGGCGTGATAAGAGAAATGTGAATGCCCTCTCCACGTTCCACGAAGCTAAGTTGATTGACACAGGCAAGGTCGATAGAAGAACGAGGCAGCCAGTCTTCAAGCCTAATGCTCTTATCGACTATAACATGAACATGTGACTCGTCGATAAATCAGATATGCAGATCGGCACAATCAACTGTCTGAGGAGGTGTTGTAAGTAGTATTAGAAGGCATTCCTACATGTACTGGACATCTGTGTACTGAAAGCCTTCATTCTGTACAAGGATGTTACACAGACCAGCACATCCCTCAGACAGTTCGAGAAGGATGTAATTTTTGTAATTTTCGGCCTTCTGGAGTGGTATGGACAGGTAAATCTTTCCGTGAAATGGAGGCACAGTGTACCGCCTGTAGTGCGGGAACTACCTAAGCAGGCATTTCATGGAAATACTACCTCACACACCTGCAGGCAAGGAAGCTTTCTGACTTTGCTATGTTTGCGCCAGTTCATCGTGCCGACCACAGCAACGCCACATGAGGAAGTGGTGGTGTGCTGAATGTGAGGTGGCACTGTGTAGGCTACTGACTGTTTCTTTGATATCCACGCAAAGTGGTAGGAGTCTGGGTAAAATGCATGCGTTACTTTTGTACATACCGGTATATGTTATTTTTTGTTGAAACAGAAAATATGATCTTACTGCTCTGCGTATTTTTATGTGAATAATGGAGGCACAAAGTACAGTATGTTTCATGATAAACTTGCAGCCTTATTTTATTGTGAAAACATTTGTTCATACATATTTCGTATGATTAAAAAGTATAACTCAAAGGAAAGAGAAAGTCACAGTGGTATTTCCGTTTGTGGGTAGTACGTAAATGACTACCGGTTCTTGGTTCACATTTTTTTTTTTGTAGTAGTACTTGTAGTGGTAGTAGGAGTGGTGGTAAAGTATATGTTGTAGGTGTGGTAGGAATAGTAGTAGATGTGGTAGTTGTAACAGTAGTAGTTGTGATAGTGGTAGCAGTATTTGTAGTAGTGGTAGTTGTAGTATTAGAACTAGTTGTTGTAGTGGTAGTTGTACTTGAACTTCTGGCAGTAACAGTATTATTTCTAGTTGTTGTAATACCCAGACTTCTACTCGCTCACCAATGCCAGAAGCGAGGAACAATCCTAGCCAAACATACATTTCCATGTGTGTGTTCTTACCTAATTGTATCTTTACAGGAATGAGTCAAGCTCGTACTGTTCCGTGTCTTAAACCATATTTATCGTACATATCCTTAAATTTGTGAATTGTTTTGGCACACACTATTTCATTCGGTAGTGCATTCCATTGATCAATTGCTCTGTTTGGGAAACTGAATTTCCTTACGTCTTTATCACCTCTCTTCTTATGCAGTTTTTTGCAGTGTCCTCTTGCTGATGCTTCTCCATATGTTAAGTAATCATTTATGTCTATTTTCTCCTTCCCTGATATGCACTTATATAGCATTATCATGTCACCTCTTTTCCTTCTCTCCTGTAGTGTTGGTAGATTCAGTTTATTTAGTCTTTCTTCATAGCTTAGGTCCCTTAAGCTTGGTATCCATTATGTAGCGGCCCTTTGAACTTTTTCGATCTTGTCTATGTGCTTTTTGAGTTGAGGACTCCGACTACTGATGCATATTCCAGGGTTGGTCTAATGAATGATGTTATTATCCTTCTTAGCATGTCTTCATTTATGTATGTGAATGCTATTCTCATATTTGCAAGCAGTGTATACATGTTCCGTACCTTCTCGCTGATGTGGTCAGCCGGAGATAGTCGGTTATTGATAATCACACCTTTTTTTTTTTTTTTTTTTTTATAACAGAACGGAGGAAGGAAAAATAAATGAGTAAAAAAAAATTATCCATACACCAGATTACTGGTGTCCTCTGTTCATAAAATATCTGTAACAGTTAGACTTGAACAGTTGTGGGTTGAAATTTGGAGGAAAACAACTCTGGGGAAGCGAGTTCCAAAGAGATGCAGTTCGGGGAATGAAAGAATTCTGATAGGCAGAAGTTCTGCAATATGGTTGAGTGACAGTCCAGTCATGAGAGCTACCAGATGCCCGTGTAGCACGAGGGAAGGCATGGAGAGGTGGCACCATGGACGCAACTTCGTCTGAGCATTTGCCAAAAAAATATCTGTAAAATAATGCAAGGGAGGCAACATTCCTTCTTACTTGCAGGGGAGGTAGTTTATATGTAATGGCAGGATTTTTAATGATTCTAACAGCTTTATTCTGAATTTTGTCTAGTTGTCTTAATGCAACCTCTCCACAACCATTCCACAAGGGTGAGCAATGTTCAAGCTAAGAGCGCGCATGACTCTTATAAATTATAGCTAACTGCTCATCGGCAATGAAGTTACGGACTCTGTACAATAATCCAAGTTTTTTTGAGGCAGTTTTAGCAAGTGATCTGACATGAGAGGTCCAGCTGAGGGCACTGTTAAGTGAGACACCAAGAATTTCAATACTTTTGGAGATGGGAATATTAGTAGCACTGAAGGTAATGTACGAATCTGGCAATATCTGTCTATTAGTAAACTGTATGTATTTAGTTTTACTAGCATTAAAAGAGACAAGGTTGTTTTGTCCCCATTCACTGATTGTAGATAGATCTTGATTTATGGAGATGGGTGTACTGAGTTGAGAGGTAGAGATATTAGACTTTGTAAATGGATGTCTGAGTGTGAATGAACTATGTAGTGTTGAGTCATCTGCATATGAGTGAATGGGATTGTGAGTGACAGATAAGAGATCATTAATATGAACCAGAAATAGGGTTGGCGCCAGAACTGATCCCTGCGGCACGCTGGCGTTGAGTGGAAATTCGAATATACATCCTAGGTCTCTCTCTCTTTTTGATGTATATAGGGTTTTATTTCCTAACTTATAATCCCAGTCAGGTCTTTTTCCACTTTTACCAAACCTGATTACATGACACTTGTCCACATTGAATTCCATTTGCCATGTACTACTCCATTCATGAAGTTTATTTAATTCTTCTTGTAGCTCTTTACATGAGTCTGTGTTAGTAATTCTCCTTTGTATTTTTGCATCATCTGTAAACATATTCAGACAGCTCTCATTTCCAGTGTTACTGTTTATTTCTTTTATATACACTAAAAACATGATTGGTGCCAGCACTGAACCCTGTGGTACTCCACTAGTCACTTCTTTCCATGATGAGTAGTTTCCTCTTAGTACTGTTCTCATTTCTCTTTTTATGAGAAAGTCTTGCATCCAACAAAACAGTTTGCCTCGAATTCCTCCTTAATGGTACAGTTTCCATAAAAGTCTTTGGTGTGGTACTGTGTCAAAAGCTTTCTTGAAATCTAAATAGATACTGTCCACCCATCCTTCCCTTTCCTGTATTGTGTTTGTTACTCTGTCATAGTAGCTCAACAGATTAGTAACACATGATTTTCCTTTTCTGAAACCAAACTGTCTTTCTGTTATCATACTGTGTTCTAGACGATTTACCCAAGCTTTTCTTATAAGCTTTTCTAATACCTTGCTTACAACACTGGTCAATGATACTGGTCGGTAGTTGAGTGGATTTTGTCTATTTCCTTTCTTGAATAAGGGGACAATATTTGCTTTTTTCAAATATCAGATAGTTTACCTTGACTCAAGGATTTCTTGAAAATTAAAAATAATGGTTTACTTATCTCCTTTGCACATTCTCGTAATACCCAACATGAAATTTCATCAGGACCACTTGCTTTTCCTCTGTCTAATCTACTTAACTCCTCCTGTATTACTTTTTCTGCTATTTGTATATCTGGTAGTATGTGTGGACATGAATGTTCCACATAGTCCCTCTCAAAATTTTTTTCTTCTGTAAAAACTAATTGGAAATTCTTATTTAGTGCTTCACAAATATCTTTCTCTTGTGTATAAGTGATTCCCTTGTCCGTAATGGATTGTATTATATCTTTTACTTTGGTTTTGCTTCTGATATAGCTGTAAAACAGCTTTGATTGATCACTACTTTTATCTATTATATCCTCCTCAAACTGTTTTTGGGCTTCCCTCCTTATTCTTGTATAATCGTTTCTTGCCTGTGTAATTATTATACGCCCTTTCACTATTGTGTCTTCTGTATCTATTCCACAACGAATCTCTTCTTTCTTTTGATTTATTACATTCTGTATTGAACCATTTCTGTATTTTCTTATCTGCTTCTTTGTGCTGTGTGATGTATTCTGGACTCCTATTTCATAAAATTCACAGAATTTTTTATATACAGCATTTAAATCTTGTCCTCTAAGTTCATTTTCCCAATCAGCTTCTAAGAAATACTTCTTTAGGTCTTGATAATTTCCCTTTTTATAGATTAGGCTCTTTTTGTAACTGTCATTGCTGTTTACTATGTCATATGCTATCCTGAAGTTATAATTTAGTACTGCATGATCGCTTTTGCTGAGTGGAGGGTGATATATTAAACTGTGTGTGTGTGTGTGTGTGTGTGTGTGTGTGTGTGTGTGTGTGTGTGAGAGAGAGAGAGAGAGAGAGAGAGAGAGAGAGAGAGAGAGAGAGAGGGAACGCACAAGTGTCTGTCTGTCTGTCCGTAAGGCGGAAGGAGACGAGCAGCCTGAGTTCAAGGTCGTTTCCAGTAAACATGATAGTGTTGGATCAGAACCGTACCGATGCTGGCTTGTGATGGCACGTGGTGTCGGAATGGTTCAGGCAAGATAGATGACCTGAATCATCCCAGTGCAAGTGCCAACAACCGTTTTCACATAGATCCAGATTCGGTTCTGTTCTGGCCCAACTGCATGTCTGTATCAGAAGCCAATAATCAGATCTGAATTGGGTGTAAGTAATTAGGCCAATTTACTGTACAAGTGTGTCTGGGTAGCTCGAAATTAACTGATCTTGAAATTAACTTTTTTCTTCCTTTGAGGGAATAACATTGTAAATTTTTATCCTTTAAATGCTTCTTAAAAAAAAAAAAAAAAAAAAAAAACGAGTTTATACATTAAGCTCAAAGGAAATGAACTGTAAAATTTATTAATTACAATGAAATAAATTTACATTACATAAGTCTCAAAATTAATTAAAAATAACAAGGAGAATACACTCACTCGCTCATTCAAACGCTAACACTTAACCTAGGAAAAACGAAAAGAAATACCAATCAGTAGAGGGGGCTAAGCGGAATGACTGGTCTTCGATACATAGGACGGACGCTGCAAACACGCTAAACCTCTTCGCTGATTCACTGTCTAGGTGGAGATTTCAGGAACTCGCTGTGGCGGCGTTGCTCCAGGCTGGGCACAAACCTGCTCTCACGATGATCCAATTCTGACTAAGTTTGAATTATGAAAGAGGGCGAGGGCCTGCCGTGTTTGCTCCAACGGTCAACGGAAAGAAAGTGAGCGATATACGGTCACAATAAATCACTCAGCGAAGGTGCTACTGTCGCGTGCAAGTATGATCACTTATGAAACAGTGAAAATTTTTCTGAAAACCGTCCCAATCGAGTGAACACTAGGACGGTTGGACCGAGTGAAACTCAGTGTAGAATTCCACTAGAATTCGCGGTTTTCACACTGAAACAAAAATGTCACGAACTTATAAACACGCTCGCGCCAATTCGTGACAGAGCAAGAAGGTGTCCAGACAAGAGGCCAAGCTAGGCAGGAAGAGGCATCGCTGGGTGGAATTATGAAACTATTATAAGCACATATACAGACACAGAACGAAGGACAGAAAAAAATTCAAGCACAATTACAAGCACAGAGTGAAGGACAGGAAAAACTCCAAGCACAGTTACAGGTCCAAAGTGAAAAACAGAAAAAGCTCAGAAACGAAAGCAAAGGACATCTACAAGCACAGAAAGAAGGACAGAATAAGCTCGAAGAACAATTACATGAACAGAAGAAAGAAATCAAAGAACAATTGCAGGCACAGAACGAAGAACAGAAAGAACGATATGAACAGCTTCAGGAGGCACTACAGGAGCAACAGAGGGAATTACAGCTGAGAATGCAAGGACAGCTAGATGCTTTCATGGGGGAAATGAAGGAAAAACAGGAACAATTGAAGGAGGAGGTATATGCTGAGTTACGGCAGCAGAAGTATGAGGTATGAAATCATGTGATAGAGTGTAAACAGCATGTAGACGAACAGTTGAAGACAGTTAGTGAGGTAACAGAGATGGAGTGCAAACAGCATGTGGAAAACCAGGTGAAGATTAGTGAGGGAATAGTGACAGAGTGCAGACAGGATGTGGACAACCAGCTGAAGATTAGTGAGGGAACAGTGGTGGAGTGCAGACAGCATGTAGACTACCAGTTGAAGTCTATTCTGTGAGGAAGTAGTGACGGAGTGCAGACGGCATGTAGATAACCAGTTGAAGCATGTAGCTGATCGTGTGAAGATAATCAGTGAGAAAATTGAGGCTGTAGAGAAATATTGCACTGCTGAGCCTCAGGTTAGTGTACAGGGAGCATATGAAAGGAATGAACAGTGTATGGTGAATCTTGGCGGATCCCAGCCATCTGAAGATGGCATTACAGGGCTGAATAATCAGAATGTTGGAGGTTCAAGTCCTGGACACAATTATGATGCCTCAGTTTTTAGGCCATAAACCAGTGAAGTGCATGGCTATAATGGGATCCAGTTAAGAAGAAACCTCAAGGAAGTGATGGTAGAGTATCTTGGGAAGCGTACTGTGCACAGTTTGAGTTACTTGTGGATCAGAATGGTTGGGATGATAAGAAGAAGGCTGCAGAAGACCCACCACTGAAGAAATGCAAGAGAACCTTATGAATAGTGTGTGAGAAGACAGAAGGACAGATGACATGCAGCGCAGAAGGAATCGGAATCAAAGGAAGAAAGGCTGCTATACTGTAGTGACGGGTCCGGCGTCGGATGGAGAAGACCTGGGGAGGATCCAGATGGAGGGTGCAGATTTGCAACCGGTGCTGGAGTGACTTTAGCAGAGTGCAGTGCAACAATCTTGGGAGGGGGTTTCCGTACCGGGAGCTGCTGCAGTCAGTGGGACCTTCCTCTCTTGAACAATGGGCTACTGGAGCGTCAGTGGGAGACGCCCAATGGCCTCAGCGAGTGTTGGCAACTGGTGGTTCTGAAGAAGATGAGGTCTGAGATCTTGGATGAGTCCCATAACCAGACCACTAGTGGGCACCTGGGAGTGAAGACAATTCTAAGCCGGCTGCAACACAAGTTGTACTGGATTGGCATGAGTTAGGATGTTGAAGAGTGGTGTCGGAACTGTGATGTGAGCTATGCAATGAAGAGGACCAAGACCTTCCAGGAGGAGTGGACTGTGTAGAGGAACAAGGACATCGTCGGAAGTGGCATAGAAGAAGACCTGATAAGCTGAAGGATTATTTTGTGCATAGTCAGATGTTCCATTAAGATTAAGGTTTGTGTCAGTATATACTGTTTAGTTTTGTCGGGACGACAAAGAACTAGGGAGGGGATAGTGTTATGAAGGGAGATTTGCCAGTTAGGTAGTCTCGTACCTTCGAGACGTTTCCAGTTCCGAAAGTACTGGTACGAGTCAGAGTTACCAATTAGCCTGCTGTTTGTGAGCGTAGTTATTTCGTATGTTACGCATTATTTTTGTGCTCTTTTTCTTTATAATGTTTTATTCAAGTGATTGTTTGTTAAATTATGTAGCTTAAGTTCGTTAGGTAAATGATTTAGAGTGTTATGTAATGTAAGACAACACTGACATGTTTTGGGCTGTTTCCGAGTTGGCAACTGTTGCCCGTCGAGAGTAAACACGAAGTTCAAAGAGTAATGCAAGCTTATATAAGATGGAGTAGAAACAGTGGCAAACAGTGACGGATTATTGAAGTTTGTATATCATTGGTACTAGAAGAAAACAGTGAAGTGTCAATCATTAAGTGTAATAACTGTGAAGTGTTGTTCAGCATTAAGTGTAATAGCAGTTAGTAAAGTATGAATAGCTCCAGTGCTTGTGAGACCAGTGAAGTTGAAAAGCATTAAGTGGAATTACTTGGAAAATAAAGACAGTGAACTTTAAGGAGCCAGTGTTTATTTTCGCCTCAGCTGATCATGTGTAGTGTACACCAAGGCTGACCATAGGAAGAACAACTCGCTGGGCAACGTCCTTCCTGTACTGTAATACCGCTGTTGGAGCCTGTGGCACTGTGGGGACTGGGACGTAATATATATATATATATATATATATATATATATATATATATATATATATATATATATATATAACTGAAGACCAGGACAAGGAGACGATGGACTGGGGCCATGTTCACGATTTATTTCAGTGACGTTTCGAGGAAATCCAACCTCATCATCAGACGTAACTAAAATACGTAACATGAATTAGAAAATGAAGTTTCACCAGAACCTCAGTCACAAATTAATAGAAGCAATAAAATATATACAAGTTAAATGAAAAAATGAAGTAGCAAAAAAAAAAAAAAAAAAAAAAAAAGATTCACAAAATTACTAGAAATCTAACCTATACGCGTCAACAGTGTGGCATCTACACAAAGCAACTGATCAGTAGACGAAAGTCTGTGGAAAAGTAAACTTGATTGAGCTGTACGAGACTGCTGAATAGAATCAGTGAATCAGTGGGTAAATAATTTAATGGAAGAATCATAGGTATTCAGTGGCTGATTTGTCATGTTTAAACAATGATTCTGCTATTCTAAGACTAGTTTTATCATTATTTGTCATTAAAATCTCAAAATCATCCAGATCAAATGTATGACCAGAAACAAATGAATGTTCCCTAATTTCCGAGAAGGGAGGGTTTGAGAGTGGTAAAGTGGTTCTATATGACAGGCCTTTGTGTTCGAATATTCTAATTTTCAGGTTTCGAATTTGTATATATTTTACTGGTTTTATTAATTTGTGAATGAGGTTTTGGTGAAACTTCATTTTCTAATTCATGTTACGTGTTTTAGTTTTGTCTGATGATGAGCTGGATTTAGTCACTGAAATAAATCGTGAACATGGCCCCAGTCCATCGTCTCCTTGTCCTGGTCTTCAGTTTATATATGCCATCATGTTCCCTACTGGATCCTCAGTTGTTAATACTCTCTCTCTCTCTCTCTCTCTCTCTCTCTCTCTCTCTGTATATATAACCATCACTGCCTGTAATCGGTCCAATGTATTGTGCTGTTTCAGCCCAGTGTCGGAAAAAGAGTTTTGTATATATATATCGGCCCAACACAAGTTTAACATCAATTGGCCCGGTATAAACCGAATATTATGGCCAGGGATCGGTCCAATGCATGGTTGCCGGTTTCCCCGAGTTCTGTTATATGCCAGTGTTGGCCTGTCATTTCAGTGTTTGCTGGGTACGTGTCGATTCATGTAAATATGTAATGCTGTATTAGACCTGTTCATAACCATTACAGAACCATCTGTTAGCCAGCATTGGTTATGTAGGTTTGTAGGAGTAGACTGTAGCACCAGTCGAGCAGGGCAGCACTCCCGAGGTGGATGGAAAGCTGATGACAGGGAGTGCTGGAGCTCCCGTTTCATCAGCCCTCAGGACTAGTTCCTGACCATCCCCCTTTGCTGAACTTTTTCAGTGTCTCAGTTACACAGAGAGTAGGCCAGCATGCTCTCCAGTACAAATTTCTCTAACTATCTTCACCAAACTACATGCACAGTACACACTACACTTCCTTTTCAAAAATCAACAAAAATGGCGTCTATTAATCAAGGCTCGGAGTCCCCAGGGGGGGGGGACCATAAATGCCCCCGCCATCTGCCCCTCTCCCGGTGACGACTCGAGGTGCCTGGAACCACTGTCTGACTCTTTTCTTCTTCATTTCTGCAACATTCGCGGCCTTTCATCTAACTTTCGCTCTGTTGAGCACCACCTCTCCTCCTCTAAACCTCACCTTCTTTTTCTGACGGAGACTCAGCTGTCTGAGGCAACCGACAGCAAACCCTTTTCTGTATCCTCCTACTTTCTCTATACTCATTTCAAAGCCAAAGGTGGCTGTTGTGTATACATACGCAACGACTTATCTTGCTCTCGTGTTCCTGAACTTGATTCTTCTGAATTCTCCACACTCTGGCTTCGGCTTTCCTGTCATTCTCTGACTAAATATATCTGTGCTGTTTACTTATCCCCTAATTCTACTGACTATCAAGAATTCTTCGACTATCTTACTTCTACGATGGAACACATTCTGTCCATTTCTCCTTTCTCTGAAATCTCCATTCTTGGAGATTTCAATGTTCACCACCACCTTTGGCTCTCCTCTCCTTTCACGGATCCACCTGGTGAACAAGCCTACATCTTTTCTATCCTTAATGACCTAGAGCAGCTTGTACAGCACCCTACCCGTATCCCTGACCGCCTTGGAGAGAGCTCCAACATACTTGACCTCTTCCTCACAACTAATCCTTCTGCTTACTCTGTTAATCTTTTCTCTCCGTTGGGCTCCTCTGATCACAACCTTATTACCTTAACCTGTCCTATCACTCCGGTACGGCCTGTGGACCCTCCAGGGAAACGTCGTCTGTGGCATTTTGGAGCCGCGAACTGGGAGGCCCTCAGGCAGTACTTCTTTGATTTTCCCTGGAATGATTATTGCTTCCATGGCCGGGAGCCATCTGAATGTGCCTCGCGCATTACGGAGGTTATTCTCTCGGGCATGGAAGCATACATTCCTTTCTCATATCCTTTGACTAATGCAAGAAAGCCTTGGTTTAATCACGCTTGTTCTAATGCTGTCCGCAACAAGGAGAGGGCCTACAAAAGGTACCGGAGCCAACCCACCCCTGAATCACATCATCTTTACGTTTCTGCCCGGAATCGTGCTAAGTCTGTTCTTCGCTCTACTAAAAATAATTTCATCCATAGTAAATGCTCTCAACTCTCCAACTCGAATTCTTCCCGCTCCTTCTGGCACCTTGC
Organism: Coenobita brevimanus; assembly: GCF_032717465.1. Classification (NCBI taxonomy): domain Eukaryota; kingdom Metazoa; phylum Arthropoda; class Malacostraca; order Decapoda; family Coenobitidae; genus Coenobita; species Coenobita brevimanus. Next base: position 26,413,855 of record NC_136961.1, on the reverse strand, counting down.
CAAAAATCTTTCTAACAACTTTACCTCATCATCCTTCCCTCCTCTTTTCTACTCTGATGGTTCTGTAGCTATTTCTTCTACTGATAAAGCAGATCTCTTCGCACAGACTTTCTCCTCCAATTCCACCTTAGACGATTCCGGTGCTGTTCCTCCATCACTTCTCCCCTCTGACTTCCTCATGGCTGACATTAAAATTTCTTCAGTTGATGTATTTTCTGCCATCACTGGCCTCAGTACTAACAAGGCATATGGACCTGATGGGGTCCCTCCTGTTGTTCTCAAGAACTGTGCTTCTGTGCTTACACCCTGCCTAGGCAAACTCTTTCGCCTTTGTCTGTCAACTTGTACCTTTCCTTCTTGCTGGAAGTTTGCTCTCATTCATCCAGTCCCAAAGAAGGGTGACCACTCCCAACCCTCCAACTATCGTCCAATTGCTTTAACGTCCTGTATTTCAAAAGTTTTCGAGTCAATTCTTAATAGAAAAATTTTAAGGCATCTTTCCTATCACAACCTTCTTTCCGATCGTCAGTATGGGTTCCTTCAGGGACGCTCCACTGGCGATCTTCTCACCTACCTTTCAGACTCCTGGTCATCCTCCTCTCGGGACTTTGGCGAAAGCTTTGCCATTGCACTTGACATCTCAAAGGCTTTCGATCGAGTCTGGCATAAATCTTTAATTTCCAAACTGCCCTCCTACGGTTTCTATCCTTCTATCTGTGCCTTCATCGCTAGCTTCCTTTCTGGTCGTTCTATAGCCGCTGTTGTAGACGGCCATCGTTCTTCCCCTAGATCTATCAACAGTGGTGTTCCTCAGGGCTCTGTCCTATCACCAACTCTCTTCCTTTTATTCATCAATGATCTTCTAAGCTGTACATCTAACCCTATCCACTCATACGCTGATGACTCCACCCTTCACCTTTCCATTCGGTTCCCGCAACGCCCATCTCAACGGTTACTTCAAGAAACAAGGGATGAGGCTATGGCACACCTAATATCTGACTTGGCTCGTATCGCTGACTGGGGTAAAAATAATATGGTTGTCTTTAATGCATCTAAGACTCAGTTCTTACACCTATCAACCTGACAAAATCTTCCACAGGTATACCCATTAATGTTTAATAATATTCAGCTTAATCCTGCATCATCCTTGAACATGCTTGGGGTTTCATTTACTCAAGACTTATCTTGGAAAGATCATATTACATCTCTTGTAAAATCTGCTTCCAAGAGATTGGGTGTGCTAAGCCGACTCCACTCTTTCTTTACCCCTGCACAATTGTTGACTCTATACAGAGGTTTTATCCGCCCCTGTGTGGAGTACAACTCTCATGTGTGGGGAGGCTCCCCACATACAGCTCTTCTCAATAGGGTGGAGTCAAAGGCTTTTCGTCTCATTAACTCTCCTCCTCTTACTGACTCCCTTCAACCTCTGTCTCTTCGCCGCACTGTTGCATCTTTGTCTCTTTTCTATCGCTACTTTAATGGTCACTGCTCCTCTGAACTGTCTGCTTGCATTCCTCCACCTCTACGACGGGCACGTAGCACCCGTCTAGCAGCAAACTCTCATCCCTTTTCTGTCCAACTCTCTAATGCAAGAGTTAACCGTTACTTCCAGTCTTTCATTTATGCAACAGGTCAGCTCTGGAACTGTCTCCCTCTGTCTGTATTTCCTGCTGCCTATGATCTCCAGTCTTTCAAACGCAGTGTGTCCAGGCATCTCAAAATGATCGGATCTTGAATTTGGCTCTCTATTGTATTTTGTTTTTCTCTTGGAGGGAACTGTTACTGCGGGCCATGGCCTTTGGTTCCTTCTTCCTCGCATAAAAAAAAAAAAAAATGTATCAGATCATTAACCCGCCCCATCCCGACCACTTTTCCACCACTGACTCCCCCCAATCCTGACCATTTTAGGAAATTTTTGTTTTTGGCTCAAACCTTCGCTTTTGGTGAGAAACATCGAAAATTCATAGAGAAATCGCTCACCTGAGGTTTAAAATACTCATTACAGGTAGGAGTGCCTCCTTACCTTACTGGGTTTTCTATCAGGCTGGCACCAAAGAAAACGAGTTCTATGGGAGGATAACTATTTCACACCACTCATAAACGGTATTTATTTATTTACTGTTAAGAATTTATATGTAGTACAAGAGTATATTGGTTTTCAAGCAGTAATATAGGCATTATAAGCATTGTTTCACTCACTAATACCTGACCTTTTTTTGCCACATTACCTGATCATCATTTCTAACTGTTTCTTTCTCTAATGCTATGTAAAGTTTGTCCTCCACATTGTCATTGATTGGGGAATCACTCTGGCCCTGAATTTCGTACCGTGGCATGACATGGCTATACTGGCTAGGTCACTGATAACAGGTGAATTGCTGAGACAATGGCATGCAGGGGGGGGGGAAAAGGTCATGCTGGGTAAGGCATTGTCCTTGCTTGGCATCTTGTTGAGGAAGGTGTTACGTGTATACGTACCAAAAATGACTTGCGAAAATTTAAAATTGTGCTCTGGGCCCGTACTTATAAAAACTACATCATAGTTAGGTGAAAGTCATAAATGTGAGACTTAAGGAGCACCTCATCATAACTAAGTCGAGACTTTGTTAGGTCGAAGTCACAAGCTGCTGAGTTAGTGGTTGGCGCTGCGTAGCACTTGAGAGTTTCGAAAAATGAAGAAAAATCTAAGAAAACAACAGAGAAAAGATGCTACAAAAAATCTGAAATTACTACGATAATTTCTTAAATGTTTTCAGGGTAAAGTAAACAGATTAATGTCATTTTTGAGGAATTATTAATTTACCACTTTGTGTTGTGGACGAGGATATGTTGCCTCTCCACACCACCCTGTAAACAAACACCACCACCGCCACCCAAGCATGGAGAACTCCAACAGTGTAACAAGTAAACGTTCCAGAAAGCAAAATTGGACCCCCGATGCCACATATAAGCTGGCACAGTTGTATCTTGAGAACATACACGTGCTGAAGGGGGTTAAAGCCTTGTTTCTTGCCGTTGGTCTTGTTAGTGTCTCCCGCACCAAATCGGTCACAAAAATTATGCCTGCAAGGTCCAAAGGATATCTCTTGACCAGTTCTGCATCACTTAGCTCGTTAAGCACATCTTTCCTTTCACGAAAACGTCTTGGTTGGCGCTGGCGATTTTGTTGTTGTTGTGGTGCGGCGGCCATCTTTACTGTTATGATCGAGTCATAAGCCGCGTCCGAAGCACTAGAACCACTCGGGAGGGGTCTTAAGCTATGACTCAGTTTAAGTCGAACATAAGGACTTATGACTCACTCCTATGAATTTAGGACAGACTTTCGCCTTATGACTCAGTCTTAGTGTTTTATAAGTACGGGCCCTGGCCCTTCTAGGTCACGCATCTTGACCCAATTGCTCTCCACCATCCACTGTCTCTGTGGCAGCTGTTAATTCAAGGGTACCAGTTTATCAACTGTTTTTATGTTTGTAGGTCCCCTACATTTAATTCTTACGAGTCTCAGCACCCTTTCTGAATGTGGGTGCGTGGAGATCACTTTAGCTAATGGCCACTGGGATCTTGGTTGTTCTGTTTTTACTAAGACCACATCTCCTATGTTTATGACAGACTTCTTGCTGGCAGTCTGAGCCCCCTAAAATCTTTCTCATAGGCTCAAAAGATATTCTTCGCTCCAATGTCTATTCCAGGTGTCCAGTACCTTTTTCATACATTGATATCCCTCCCGCAGATGTTGTCCTAATTCGTTATTTTCTATGGTAGGATAATTTACTTCCTCCTGGATATCCACACAAGGCACCGGATGGAGCTTTATGCCATATAACATATGAGCCTGTGTCAATGCCTAATAGAAATGCTAGTGTCATCTAGATGGGTTAAAGGTTTACCATTAATCCTAGCCTCAGTTTCAGTTATCACTGTTCTTAACTCCTCTCTTGTGATCTTAGTTCTCTGTAAGGTTTTCCTAATGCTGTTCTTCACAGTACCAATCATTCGTTCGGTAAATCCATTTTGCCAAGGTGTTCTTGGAGCTATGAACTGCCAGGTACAATTTCGGATTCCCATCGCCGACTTAACCTTTGGGTCATTCATTATATTTAAAAGTAGAGGTGCTGCTCCAACGAAATTGGTTCCGTTGTCGTTTATTAATATATTAGGACAAGACCTTCTAGCAGCAAATTTTCTAATTATATTCAGGAATGTCTCTGAACTTAAATCTTCTGCCATTTCTAGTTGGACTGCCCTTGTGTAGGTGCAAGTAAACAGACATATATACATCTTATGGGGAGTTCCCTCACCTGTAACAGTTGTAGCCCCTATGTAATCAACTCCAGTTACCTTGAAGGGCCAACTTAAATTTACCCTATCCCTTGGTAAAGCAGTTGGTCCTGGATAGTCATATGGTCGTTGTTCATACCTCCTACATGTAATGCAACCTTTAAGATATTTCTTTATGACCTGTCTACCTTTAGGGATCCAATACCTTTCCCGTATTCGGGCCAAAGTCTGCGGCACACGTCCCTGAAGAGTCAAATCATGGGCTTCCTTTACAATTAACTGTACAAAATAATCGCTCTTAGGTAATAATATGAGATGTCTAGTTTGGAGAGGCAAATCACCCTTTATTATTTGGTCCCGGCATATAATTAGACCCTTTCCATCTAAGATTAAATCTCTTATCAGCTTATTCTTGTTCCCAATGCCTTTGCCTAAAAAGTCATATATCTCTCTTTAATAATTCCTTTGTATCCTTTTCAGCCACTCTTCCATGGGATCAAACTTCTGAAACCCCATTTTCTTATTCAAAAAGTTAACAACTAATTTAGTAATGTTAGTAAGTTGTCTTATTGATGAGAATCTGCTAATGTCAATTACTTTGGCTCAGGTACTACAGGATCCAAGTTTACTACACCAACCTCAGCAATACTATACTATTTCTGCTCAGGCCAATCTTTAGTGAGTAACCATTTAGGACCTTCAAACCACAAGTTATTTTTGATCAGTGTCTTTACAGTCGAACCTCTTGAAAGCAGATCAGCTGGGTTTTGTTTGGAGGATACATGCATAAATATAAATTTAGAAGACAGCTTTTTAATAGTCTTCACTCTGTTGTAGATGAAAGGAATTTTACTGTCTTCCTTCCCCATCCAATAAAGACAAATATCACTGTCAGTCCATATAAATATAGATATCCTCGAACCGAGTATCAAGAGTAGTGGTCAAATACCTGGCCAATTTAGTTCCTACTACTATGGTAACCAATTCCCTCACTGGGAACCTCGAGGGTATTGGAGGGGGAGCGAGTGGAGGTCAGCTCCCTGGCTTGGCGGGCCTGATGGTCCCTGCCGGAACTCCAGACAGGAGCCTGAGAGGGAGACCCGGTGGGCATTCCTTCGGCCAGACAGACCCGGTGAGCACTGCCTAGGTTCCTACTTGGGACAGAGGTTGAGATCTGAAGGACGCTCCCTCGGGTGCCGCTTGTCCTGGGGACAACGTAAGGGGGAGGCCTGGTGGGCACTCTTGGCTAACGCTGAAGGTCCGGTGGACTCTGTCCTCCTGCCATCAGGACAGGGGCACCTGTCCTGGGGATGACGGGAGAGGGAGACCCGGTGGGCTCTCCTGACTGATGCTGCAGGTCCGGTGGACTCTGCCTTCCTGCCGTCGGGGCTGGGGCAGCTTGGGGGACGACTGGTGGTCTTTCCCACGAAGGCAGCTCCAGCAGAGTCTACCCTTGGGCCCGTCTTCCTCCTGGAGAGGTCGAGTGAAGGTCATCTGTGAGATGTGCTGACATGCTGGCTCCCGAATGTGGGTGGCATAGGGTGGAGAAGCTTTGGTCAGTCCACCCACAGTACGTCCAGTGGACGCTACTGTGCCACTGCTCCCCTGGGATGTAGCAGGACTTGAGACTCCAGTGGAGTCCCCTCCTCTTGTGAAGGCCGATCAGGTGGACACGGCATCTGAGGGTCTGGTTGGGACTTGGTTGTTACAAGTCCCACCCTGATTCTGGCAAGTGCTTCCCCGTCAGAGTGTAGTGCACTCAGACTGCATACTGCATGGTGGTCTGGCTGTGAGGAAGAGGGGCATCGGGTCCCAGGGGAGATACGTCGTTCCTGCTCAGAAGGCTTGAAAGGCTGAAAAGCCTCCCCGTCATCTCCGTGTGGGGTGGGGGATCACCTCCCTGCACCCTCCTCCTGGGGTGGTGGTGTCTGGCTCGCTCCGCTGAGCAGGTATTTCACATGTATTTACAATATAGTTGTCCTCAAGGGTTAAATGCAGTAGCATTCAATTTGTTAATAATAAGAATTAGTAAAGGTAACGTAATCTCTGTGTTATAAAACTGCTTGAATAGTTATTAATGTTCTCCAGGTTTTCCTCTGCTTTTAACCAGGGATGACTATTTTAAAAGGTAAAGAATGGAACCGTTCTGGGGGAAAATATTTCCCACAAATAGTATTATTTCTAGTAGTTGTAATACCCAGACTTCTGCTTGGTCACCAATGCCAGAATCAAGCAACTATCCTAGCCAAACACACATTTCCGTGTGTGTGTGTGTGTGTGTGTGTGTGTGTGTGTGTGTGTGTGAGAGAGAGAGAGAGAGAGAGAGAGAGAGCGAGTGTCTGTTTGTCTGTCTGTAAGGCGGAAGTAGACGATCAGCCTGAGTTCTAGGTCGTTGCTACTGGGACCGGCCTTCATTCACCCAGTACGACCGATTACGGAAAAATATTCACGGAAACAGTGTTTGTAGTGGATTTTGCTCTCCTGAAGAGTCATCAAAGTGATAACAGTGTGGTGGGCTAGTGTAAGCCTCTGTTGTGTCACCGAATGTCCGCCACGCATATGGACACCGGCAAAAATATACCAAAAATTGCCTTCATTCCCCACTCACACACTCTTCCTATCTGCACTTCACGGACCATGTGTTGACATCAGCTTTAAGTCGAATGATTAGTTAGTAATATGAGACCTTGTTTGTTATAACTGGTTAAGTATTAACAGATATGAAAGTTTAATGACAGATGATTTACCGATTTCTGTCGGGAATGCCCATAGAGTGATCACAACATCTGCCGGACAGGAGGGGTTAAGGGATCTGGCAATAGACAGGTAGATAGACTAGGTAGGGTGTTTATCTTTAACCACTTCTCTATGTTGATGTACTTTCGTTTTGTTATTGCTACCTTCAGACGGTTTTATTAATCTTGAAGAAACCTTTGCAACTCCGGTAGAGATGTTAGACACGCATTTAATTTTTCCATTCAGTACGAAATATCTTTTCCACAGGGAATTAAATCATCCAGAGAGAGAGCAAAAGAAATTGTGTCCTCGAGTTTAAAGGCTAAAAAATTCACTAACGAAACAACGTCTGGAAAAATGGATTCCAGTAGCTACAATGGGAACAGTTTGGTGGAGATGATAGTGGGTGTAATAACTTTCATTCCTGATAATAATGAGGCTTAAGAGCCAGAAGTCTGAACTTGAATCTATACTCTTCGAATATCTGTAAGAGTTCTTTTAATTTCCATTCAAATCTTTAACGATGTTAATAACATTACATCTCTGTTCCTCAGAATGATCCAAGTCATGTAATGTTTCCACAGCTATTTGGCATGTCTATAACTAAAGTACAAATTATTTAACCCCTTCAATTCGCTGATGCCATTTTTATTTTCATCACGTCACCAAAAATTTTATTCAGCTTTAAGTGAGATCCCATATTGTATAGACGTTCATGAAGGCAATAATTACATAACCCGTCCATTTCGAAACGTCTCCTGAAGTTGAAGAAAATCGTGTCAAGATAGTAAGAATACACTGAAAATAATACTCATAGAGCAGGGATAATATAAGTTATAATAATAATAATAATAATAATAATAATAATAACAGCAGGGAAGGATGGTTGCTGGTTCCTTGAAAGCAGTGATAAGAAAGAGGGAAGTGAGCATGGAAGTGAAAAAGTTACTACATGACAGTATTGTGATACCAACTCAAACGTATGGAAGTGAAGCTTGGACGTTGTTGGAAGGACACAAGCCAAGAGTGAGAGCAGTGGAAATGAGTTATTTGAGAGGAGCCTGTGGAGTCACATGGAGAGACAGGCTGACAAATGAGGATATAAAGGAGTGTTGTGGTGTGGATGTGAACGTGACAGGAAACGTCATGAGGAATACACTGAGGTGGTTTGGCCACGTGGAGTTGATGGAGGGTGAAAGACTGACGAAGAGAGTGTATGTGAGTGAGGTGGAGGGGGGGAGAGGGAGGGGGAGGCCGAGGATGAGATGGAGGGATGGAGTGGAGAGGTATATGAGAGAGGGTGTGTGTGAGTTGGAAGCAGGGCAGTGAAATGGCGGGGGACAGGGCGACGTGGAGGCAATTTGTTTGTGGCCACCCCGAACGGGATTGAGGCGTCTGGCAATAGATAGATAGATAGATTATTATTATTTTTATAGTAACTAGATGTCATCTCACGATGGGATCTCACTACCCGCGTAGCCATGAAGTTTGTCCTCGGCACATACTTTTGCATCTCCTTTCCTGATTTGACGCAAAGTCAGGATGTATAACACATTCAAGCAAAGCCAGCCAGGAAACCTCACAACTTAAAACATTACTACTCCGCTCCCTTCGCAACGTGAGTGGTAATAATAAGTTGGTCTTCTGTTTAACTGGAAATCATAATTACAGATGTAGATGAGTCTGTGGCTGGTACTGGTGCAGCAGTGAATACCATGCTGGCCTCACAGTCTCAGCTGTGCTCCCGTTCTTCTGTTATCCTGGTGACAGATCACTCATACTGGGCCACGGCTGTCTTGACGGTCAGTTGCAACTCTTGTCTTTGGGATTTGGATAAATATATAAAACTCTCTCTCTTTCTCTCTCTCTCTCTCTCTCTCGTCAGGTAACCAGTCTACAGCACGGCACTCAGATTAAATCCGTGGGTTAGAAAAAACCAAAGCAAATAAGCTAATACATTTGTTTTCTGGTAAACCATACCCCAGAAATTCAGTGTTCATAATTTTTTCTTTTTTTATCAGAACACTCACCGTCAAGGGATCAACAAAGAAATGCTCCCTAAGGTCCAGTCTGTTTATCTACCATGAGGGACTGTCTTAACTGTTACCCATTCTTCAACAATGCCCCTTCCTCAGGGATTGAAATAAGAAAAAGAAAAGCTCATTAAGTTCCCCATTGCCTTAGTTTTACTGACATGAAGTTCAGCATATTGGTCAAGCCAGGTCTAGTACTATATTATATCTACTCCAATCACATGAACAAAAAACACCGAATAACTAGTTTAAAATGCATTTATATTCCCTGGACCATGGTAAGGCTTTTTTTTTTTTTTTTTGTAAGATGGACAGAAGGAAAAACAAATTAAGAATATAATGTTATGAAGGGAGATTTGCCAGTTAGGTTGTCTCGTACCTTCGAGATGTATCTCGTACCGTAAGGTCTGGTACGAGTCATCAGAGTTGCCAGTTTGCCTGTTGTTTGTGAGTGTAGTTACTTCGAAAGTTAAAACATTCATTTATTTTTGTGGTCTTTTTCTTTACAATGTTTTATTTAAGTGATTGCTTGTTAAATTATGTAGTTTAAGTTCGTATGTTAAATGATTTAGAGTGTTATGTAATATAGGACAACATTGGCATGTTTTGGGCTGTTTCCAAGTTGGCAACTGTTGCCCGTCGAGAGTAGACACAAAGTTTCGAGAGTAATGCAAGCTTATATAGGAAAGCGATCAGAGCAGCCATGCAAGAAGGACGTGCTACCATTGCCTGCGACCCATTGAGGGGGGCAACCAGCCAACCAGCCAACCACAGTCTTCCACCGCCCAGAAGATCCGGGGGACCGTGGTTTGGTTTAACGTAATGGTGGGGTATGGATTCATCAAACGCCAGGATACTGGCGTTGATGTTTTTGTGCACCGCCAGGCGATCATTAAACCAAACCTTCGGCACCTCCAATGCTCCCTTGGTGATGGAGAATCGGTGGAGTTTAGTCTGTTTGGAATCCCCAAGGGTCCTGAGGCCTGGGATGTTACTGGGCCGGGTGGTGTTGCTGTGCAGGATTCTGCCCATGCACGGCAGTGCCACACGGCCCGGGGACGTCAGGCCAGGGATCCTGGGAGTTCTGAACAGATGAACCTCGTCGTGGAGATGTGTATTGTGACGGCAAAGGCTTTTTGTGGGGATGATAAGAGGGCCTTGCACATTCTTCTCCCAAAGATCTTTGAGGAGAACGGTCTGCCTCGCCTTATCATCCCCGAGTGCTTTGCCCACGATATACACTCTGTCCCTTGCCACCCACCAAACACACGACCTGCTGCTTCTCGTAAGACACCGAGGAAGAGGCTTAGGCTGGAAGCCTTCCTCAAGTGACGAACAGCCTGTCAGATTACCGACCCGGTCCCGGACCTGACCAACACTACGACTACGACAACGACCACGGCGGAAGTCCACCAGCCGCCAGTATTGTCTGAGGAGGAACGGGACTCAACTGACACCGCCTCCATGGCCGAGGAAGCTTCGACCGGCTCCCCAACCGAGGAGGAATTTGGTGAGTCCCCCCCTTCTCAGACAGAGGAGGGCACTCCATCTCGCCCTCCCATCATCGATCTAAAGGATCGGCTAGACTTAGCCTCCTATAGACACCTCCTGGCTCTCAGCGCTCACTCCCGGTCATACCAGCTTGGAGAAACGACATACACCAATCTTTACGATCTGCTCCGAGCTGCCGACCGGGGTGAGGACATAAGACCTGCGCTGATTGTCAGGGGGGATGAGGTGCGTCTAGCCGATCTTCGAGCATTTTATCATATGCTCCCACCTCGACTGGCCCCTTAGATCGTCGGTGGTGCACGGTGGGGGAGTGGATCCAGTTTGTTCACTTATTTTGGCTGGCCTAATGCCCCACATTGGTGGCGATGGCCATGAAGCCTCAAAAAAAAAAAAAAAAAGCTTATATAAGATGTGGTAGAGATTATTACAAGTTTAGTCAGGTGTCAAGTCAGTTTCAGTGAAATGCAGTCAGCTTTGATGTAGTATCAGTGTAGTCCAGTGTCAGCAAATATTGTATAATTTTTGGTACTTGTGAAAGCAGTGGCAGACATTGACGTGTTATTGAAGTTTATATATCATTGGTACTTGAGAAAACAGTGTTGTCAAGCATTAAGTGTAATAACTGTGAAGTGTTGTTCAGCATTATGTGTAATAGCAGTTGGTAAAGTGTGTATAGTTCCAGTGCTTGTGAGAACATTGAAATTGAAAGGCATTAAGTGGAATTACATGGGAAATATAGACAGTGAACATTAAGGAGCCAGCGTTTATTTTCGCCTCGGCTGATCTTGTGTACTGTACACCTTAAGGCTGACCATAGGAAGAACAACTCACTGGGCAAGGTCCTTCCTGTACTGTACTACTGCTGTTGGAACCTGTGGCAGTGTGGGGATTAGGACGTAACACTGGTGTCAGGAATGGGAATATTCAGGGCTGCAGTGAGTCTAATCTTCGACGTGGAGCAAGAAGGTATCCAGACAAGAGGCCAAGCTATGCAGGAAGAGGCATTGCTGGGTGGAATTATGAAACTATTACAAGCACATATACAGACACATAACGAAGGACAGAAAAACTCCAAGCACAATTACAAGCACAGAGTGAAGGACAGGAAAAACTCCAAGCACAATTACTGGCTCAAGGTGAAGAACGGAAAGAGCTCAAGAACGAACTCTAGGAACAATTATAGGCAAAGATTGAAGAACAGGAGCGATATAAACAGCTTCAGGAGGCATTACAGGAGCAACAGAGGGAATTATATTTGAGGATGCAGGGACAGCTGGATGATTTCGTGGGAGAAGTGAAGGAAGAGCAGCAGCAGTTGAGGAAGGAAGTGTGTGCTGAGCTGCAGCAGCAGAAGTGTGAGGTAAGCAATAATGTGATAGAGTTGAGACAGCATCTTGACGACCAGGTGAAGCATGTAGACAAGCAGCTGAAGATTAATGAGGAAATAGTGACGGAGTGCAAATAGCATCTGGACAACCAGCTGGAGATTAGTGAGGGAATAGTGATGGAGTGCAAATAGCATCTGGACAACCAGCTGGAGATTAGTGAGGGAATAGTGATGGAGTGCTGGCAGCATGTGGATAACCATTAGAAGCATGTAGCTGACCATGTGCAGATAATTAGTGAGAAAATTGAGGCTGTGGAGAGGTGTTGCACTGCTGAGTATCGGGATGATGTACAGGGAGCATATGAAGGGAATGGACAGCGTATGGTGAATCTTGATGGATCCCAAACATCGAAAGGTAACACGGCAGGGTTGAATAATCAGAATGTTGGAGGTTCAAGTCCTGAACATAATTATGATGCCTCAGTTTTTTAGGCCCCAAACCAGTGAAGTGCATGGCTATGATGGGGATCCAGTTAAGAAGAAACCTCAAGAAAATGATGGTAGAGTATCTTGGGAAGCTTACCGTGCACAGTTTGAGTTGCTTGTGGATCAGAATGGTTGGGATGATAAGAAGGCTGCAGAAGACCCACCACTGAAGAAATGCAGAACCTTGATGAATAGCGTGCGAGAAGACAGAAGGACAGATGACATGCAGCATAGTAGGAATGCGAATCATAGGAAGAAATGCTGCTGCACTGTAGTAACGGGGCCAGCATCGGACAGAGAAGACCTGGGGAGGATGCAGATGGAGGGTGCAGATTTGCAGCCGGTGCTGGAGTGGCTGCAGCGGAGTTCCATGCGACCATCATGGGGAGGAGTTTCCAAGTTGAGCCCTGTGACCAGGAGCTGCTTGAGTCAGTGGGACCTTCTTCGTTTGAACAACAGACTACTGGGGTGTCAGTGGGAGACACCCGATGGCCTCAGCAAGTACTGGCAACTGATGGTTCTGGAGAAGATGAGGTCCAAGATCTTGGATGAGTCCCATAACCAGATCACTAGTGGCCATCTGGGAGTGAAGAAAACTCTAAGCCGGCTGAGACAAAGGTTCTACTGGATTGGCGTGTGTCAGGGTGTAGAAGAGTGATGCCGGGCCTGTGATGTGTGCTGTGCCATGAAGGGACCTAGGAAAAGTGGTTGTGCCCCTCTCCAGCTGTACCAGGTGGGTGCACCAATGGACAGAGTCGTGGTGGACATTGCTGGACCTTTGCAACTCAATGAGAGAGGAAACCAATATATATGTGTCGCCATGGACTACTTCACAAAGTGGCCAAAAGCCTATGCCATCCCCAATGAAGAGGTTGCGACTGTTGCTCAGATGTTGGTTGATCAGTTTTTCGTCGTTGTGGGATGCCACAAGAGCTCCATTCAGACCAGGGTAGAAACTTTGAGTCTGTGTTCCGTCAGTGCTGCAAGTTTACTTCACAAAGTGGCCAAAAGCCTATGCCATCCCCGATGAAGAGGTTGCGACTGTTGCTCAGGTGTTGGTTGATCAGTTTTTCGTCGTTGTGGGATGCCACAAGAGCTCCATTCAGACCAGGGTAGAAACTTTGAGTCTGTGTTCCGTCAGTGCTGCAAGTTATTGAGGATCAAGAAGACCAGGACGACCCCACTAAGGCCACAGTCAGATGGGATGGTGGAGAAATTCGACTGGACCCTGGGACAAGAACTGGCCAAGTACTGCAGCGATGGACAAACGGATTGGGACCAGAAATTACCCACGTTGCTGATGGCATATCGGTTTGCATCCCATGAGTCTACTAGCTACACTCCTGCAAAACTGATGTTGGGCTACGAGTTACACTTACCTGTTTACTTGATAATAGGAAGACCACCTGGTGAAGAGCTGCATACCAACACCGCCGGGTATGCAAAACGCCTTCAGGAAATGATGGCTGAGGTACATCAAGTGCGAGGAGCCCTAAAGTTTTCAGGAGTGGTTATGAACTGCACATATGCCAAGGCAAGTGAGGTGAGCATCACGGATGGTGACCAAGTTTGGTTATACAATCCTCAGCGAAAGAAGGGACAGTCACCAAATTTGCAGAACCCATGGGATGGGCCTTACACAGTGTTGGACCGCCTATCAGATGTAACATATCGGATTCGGGGAGGCAGGAAGTCTCGCCCAAAGATGGAACACGTGAACCATCTGTGGCAGTACCATGGGCCAGGACAGTACAGCTGGGATGTCTCCGAGTAATTGTACTCACCCGCAGCCGAGGATGTTGGGGAGGACCAAGGAGCTGAAGTGCAAGAGGATGGTGACAGTTCCCCAAGAGAAGAAGCAAATCAAGAAAAGGACCAAGACCTTCCAGGAGGAGTGGACTGTCTGAAGGAGCAAGGGCATCGTCGGAAGCAGCACAGAAGAAGACCTGATAAGTTGAAGGATTATTTTGTGTATAGTTAGATGTTCCATTAAGATAAAGGTTTGTGTCCGTTTGTACTGTTTAGTTTTGTCGGGACGACAAAAACTTGGGAGGGGGTAGTGTTATGAAGGGAAATTTGCCAGTTAGGTTGTCTCGTACCCTCGAGGCGTTTCTCGTACCGTAAGTTCCGGTACGAGTCATCAGAGTTGCCAGTTTGCCTGTTGTTTGTGAGTGTAGTTATTTTCTTTATAATGTTTTATTTAAGTGATTGCTTGTTAATTTATGTAGTTTAAGTTCGTATGGTAAATGATTTAGAGTGTTATGTAATGTAAGACAACACTGGCATGTTTTGGTCTGTTTCCGAGTTGGCAACTGTTGCCTGTCGAGAGTAAACACGAAATTTCGAGAGTAATGCAAGCTTATATAAGATGAGGTAGAGATTATTACAAGTTTAGTCGGGTGTCAAGTCAGTTTGCGTGAAGTGCAGTCAGTTTTGGTGTAGTTTCAGTGTAGTGCAGTGTCAGTGAAGACTGTATAATTTTTGGTACTTGTGAAACCATTGGCAGACACTGACGTGTTATTTAAGTCTGTATATCACTGGTACTTTATAAAATAGTGTTGTCAAGCTTTAAGTGTAATAACTGTGAAGTGTTGTTCAGCATTAAGTGTAATAGCAGTTGGTAAAGTGTGTACAGCTCCAGTGCTTGTGAGAACAGTGAAACTGAAAAGCATTAAGTGGAATTACTTGGAAAATAAAGACAGTGAACTTTAAGGAGCCAGTGTTTATTTTCGCCTCAGCTGATCTTGTGTACTGTACACCTTAAGGCTGACCATAGGAAAAACAGCTCACTGGGCAACGTCCTTCCTGTACTGTACTACTGCTGTCGGAGCCTGTGCCAGTGTGGGGTGAGGACGTAACAATAATAATCCATGCTCCACATTACAGGTGTCCTCCATTAATAAAAAACAAATCTGTAGCAGTTGGACCTGATCTGCTGTAGGTTGAAATTTGGAGAAAAACTATTTTGGGGAAGTGAGTTCCAAGGAGATGAATAAAAGTTTTCTGATTGGAAGAAAGTCTGCAATATGGCAATGTGAGAGTCAAATCATGAGTGCTACCAGATGCTCGTGTAGCAAGGGCGAAGGCGTGGGAGAGTGACACAATGGATGCAACTTTGTCCGAGCATTTGCCGTAAAATTTCTGTAAAATAATGCGAGGCAACATTCCTTCATACTTGTAAAGGAGGTATACCGATTTTACGCTGCTAAGGCCTACAAGCCACGCCCACTGTCACTGAAAACAGTTGATTGGTCCACACAAAATCTGTGCAGCTTCCCATTTATTTGTATTAA
Organism: Coenobita brevimanus; assembly: GCF_032717465.1. Lineage (NCBI taxonomy): Eukaryota > Metazoa > Arthropoda > Malacostraca > Decapoda > Coenobitidae > Coenobita > Coenobita brevimanus. The sequence goes on along the minus strand of NC_136961.1, from coordinate 26,398,187 downwards.
ATAAGCTGACAGTTCATAAACAGACCAGATTTTCTCTACAGAAATGTTAATTATTAGAAGTATAAAAATGGAAATTATTTCAAGACATTAGCACATTAGAGAGTATATAAAAATATAAAATAGGTGCCACAAACTGTCGAAGTCAAGGATGCATGCTCGCTTTCGAATCAAGCGTATTCACTGTTTCTTTGATTGTTGCAGAAGTAATGTAGGCACAAACAAATGACACCAAACATAAGGTACATTAATCAGTGAACTACAGTATTTGCGACAATATATATCAATATATTCCCAGGTCATCGTATAACTCATACAACTCTTATAAGTGGAGTCCATGAGGAGGCAAAAGGAAGAGCCACAGTGATGACGGTTTTCAAATGTAGATTTTTCTGCTGCTCATATTATAAATATCTTTGTAATCAATGTATTGCGAAATTAAACAGGCACCTTACCCTCCCTCCTCACCATCCTGCTGCTGTCTTAAGTTCCCCCCCCCCGCTCTCTCTCTCTCTCTCTCTCTCTCTCTCTCTCTCTCCATGATAAGCACGGGTGTATCACTGCAGCACGGTACTGTTCACACATGCTCTCTGTCAGTACTTCCACACCCTTTCATTTGGTAACCATTAATTCTATGGCCATCATAATTATAAACTACCATGCATTTTAAAGTATCGTATAGCTATTCAACAACAGGCCTCTATGTCATGACTGTGAGGTCACTGTGGAAGAGAAGATTATATTTGTGTCGTCTAATTTAATTATAAACGTTGGCAGTTATTGATTTCCATAAAGATGAGCTATTACAATAAACATGTAACTTTGCCTTCACATACCTGTAAATATGGATTACAAATGGGGACGAGCAAAGCATACGTACTTTTATTACTGGTGATTTTCACAGGGCAGACGTGTTTTGACATTTGATAGCTGTGAGATGAAATCAGCTGGCTGGTGGTACGTTTAATTTCCCGCCGAGTGACTAGCTGTTCCCCTGAGCATTTTACCTCACCATGAACGGCTTATAATAATATTGACCCTTATCAGTTTGATAGTCTATCTATCTATCTATTGCCAGACGCCTCAATCCCGTTCGGGGTGGCCACAAACAAATCGCCTCCACGTCTCCCTGTCCCCCGCCATTTCACTGCCCTGCTCCCAACTCACACCCACCTCCCTCATATACCCCATCCCTCCATCTCATCCTCGGCCTCCCCATCCCTCTTCCCCCCTCCACCTCACTCACATACACTCTCTTCGTCAGTCTTTCACCCTCCATCCTCTCCACATGGCCAAACAACCTCAGTGTATTCCTCCTAACGTTTCCTATCACATCCACATCCACACCAAAACGCTCCTTTATATTCTCATTTGTCAGCCTGTCTCTCCATGTGACTCCACAGGCTCCTCTTAAATAACTCATTCCCACTGCTCTCACTCTTGACTTGTGTCCTTCCAGCAACGTCCAAGCTTCACTTCCATACGTTAGAGTTGGTATCACAATACTGTCATTTAGTAACTTTTTCACTTCCATGCCCACTTCCCTGCTTCTTATCACTGCTTTCAAGGAACCAACAACCATTTTTCCCTGCTGTACCCATTCAAGCACTTCACCCTCCAAACCTCCATCCTTACTCATCACACTACCCAAGTACTTAAACGTACTCACATTTTCCAATTCCTCACCATCCAGCCTCACTGTACATTCACTGACTTCACCTCTCTCAAAGACCATCACTTTACTCTTCCCTACATTCACCTTTAGATTCCGTTTCTTACACACTCTCCCAAACTCATCCACCATAACTAGACCATAACTAGACCATACACACTGTACTTCACTGACTATTGTTCACTATGTTTGGTGTGATTTAGCTGTAGTAAATTTATGTTTGATACAAAACAAAGTAATTGTGAATAGGTTTCATTCAAAAACATACTGTATCCTCGACTTCGACAGTTTATGATACATATTTAACTTTTCTAGCATCCTCTGTGAAATGCTAATTTCTTATTATTTTTATATTTTTCTTCTTGATTATTAACATTTCTTAAGGTAAGTACAAGCCTAATTACGAACTGGAAACACATTTAGTGTAATTAGATGGGTATCCACTCGAACATAATATATGAACCAATCACCAGCTTCCACAGAAAGTGGGCGTGGCTAGTAGGCCTTAGTACGTAAAATCAGTATAGTGCCTTTGTAGCAGCAGGGTTATTAACCCCTCTGTGGCCACTGGCATTGAATGATGCAGTATCATAGTGTGGCCTGTGGTGCTGATGCAGAGCAGTCTGTAAAAAACGGCGAACAATTTTAGGAAGGGAACGAGTGTCTGGGGGATGTTGACACCGATCTATTGTACCCTCCGAACCACATATGCTATCATTACAGCGTGTGACACAGCCATGAGTGGATGTCCGGTTTTCACTCCCTTCAAGGTCAGCACCCACTGCCACCGCCACCCTTTGAGCTCACCCCAGGGCCTTACAACCACTGAAATAAGGGCTGAATTCTTCCCCAAGATGGGGAGAGTGACGACGACCATATTGGGTCTAAGGAAGAACGTGGAGGCATAGATGACCTGTCAGATGAAAATAGTGATAAGTGGTACAAGGCGCCAATGAGAAGGACGATGATAACGAGGACTTTGAAGTTGCCCCACCTCTTTCTTGCTGGAATATTGCTGCACCACTGGCTAAGAAGAAGGTGACAAAGCAATTATTTGCAGAAGAGGCTGAGAAGGAGGCGAGCACGTTGCAAGAGTGTTTGCGGCAGGAGCATGGTGTGAGTTTCTCCACCCGCGTTTCATCACCACCACTTCCCTCCACCTCACATTGCCTCGCATCATCCTGCACAGTTGCGCCACCTGAGCCAGTACCAGAGACATCCTCCTCAGCACCAGGACCTTTGTCTGCCTCCCTGCCTTCACAGCAGACTGGAAAATCTGTTGTGAAACGTGACAGTCTGCAAAAGATCAAGAGGCACTCCAGGCAGCTTTCACAGGTACAGGTATCATCTTCCTGTGCACCGTACTCATGGACATTGACAACTGACTTCACACCATGGACCTTTACGTTTGACAACAGTGACTCTAGTGGAGGTGACACAACAGGGCTGATGGCAAACGGTTCAGTACTCAGCTTCTTTTTCTTGCTTTTTTATGAGTACCTCATAACAGTGATTGCAACAGAGACCAAGAGGATATTTTCTATATATTATCACTGACAATGGACAACATGGGACCTACCAGACACAGTTCTGGACTGAAGTGACAGTGTCTTCTTTGTACATGTTCTTGGCACTGATGATGTTGATGCCTTTCGTGAAGAAACATGCGATTGTCGACTACTGGACGACTGATGTTCTTACGCTTGTCAATGTATTGGGCGAACACATGTCTCGAACCATGTACCAGAACATCTTACAGTTCCTTCATTTCTCCAACAACACTTCCATGGACCCTACAGACAGTTTGCGCAACATCAGGCCCAGTTTGGAGAACCTCAAAGGCAAAATAAAATGTTCTTTGGGGACCTTTCAAAAGGTTTTGATTAACGAGTTGATAATGTTGCTCCAGGGCCGCTCTACTTTCAGGAAGTATATCCCATTCAGTCATTATCTTTCTGGCTTAAAGTTAATTGTACTGTGTGATTGTGCGACGAGTGTTGCCTTGGATATAATAATATACACGGAGGCAATGACTTAAATCCCCCACAATGATCATCTTGACATTTCTGGTATAGTAGTGAAAAAAATGATGGAAGATTATGAAGATGGAGGTTACGTACTCTACATAGATAATTGGTACACCTCTCCAGGACTGGCATTGCACCTGTTTGCCGGCAACACTGGGTCATGTGGCACAGTGCAGTCTAACCGACGCTGCATGCCAACATTCAGTAATGAGCAAGAGAGAGGCATTGTTCAGCTGCAACGAAGCATGGACCTTCTTGCCCTGCATTGGAGAAACAAGCATGATGTGCACATGCTATCAACTGTATGCACAGGAGCTCTCACTGACACAGAAAATAGATCATGTGACTGGTGAACGCATTCAAAATCCAGATGCAGTCGCAGGCAACAATCGTAACTTGAGCTTGGTTGATAAGTGACGTGGAGATCGGATATGTAAATACATTCTTCGTCCTGTCCCACTTGATAGATGTGTGCATTCTGAATGCACATCACTATTACTGTCAGAAAACGGGAAAGACAATCTCCATGAGGAAATTCATTCATGATTGTGTGTTCGAAATCTTACAGGAATACGATCTATAGTCATCAGTGCCATGATGCGTATGAGTGCAATTCATGACCATATGGACCGACATGGTGCACGGGATTGGGCTGCTGTGCATCATCTTGAAAAGCTGTCACCACCCAGTGAAGGACAAGGACCTACAAGAGTAGCCAGGAGTGCTCAGGTACGTTGTCATGTACAGTATGTGAAAGTTCCAAGGGGTGGCCGTGACATAGAAAACACCACCTGGCAGTATCATGGGTGCGAGGTGGCACTCTGCCCTCCCTGCTTCCCTTAGTACCATTCCACTGTGAAGTACTGAGTATGAAAAAATCAACTTGTAAATAGTGACAAAATAATGTGTAAGGTACTACTGTACTTATAGAACTAAAATTATGTCCGTGATGGTGAAAGTATCGATAAGGATGTGTGGTAGTGTACGACAAACTAAGGAAATAAGTGTTGGTATAATTAAGAATGAGAAAGTAAGTCAAGAAAAGAGATATGGTGTGTTTCACAGACAGTGCTTATTAAAGTTTTTTTTTTTTTTTATCCTTTGGTCACTTTCTTTTTGCCATTCCTTCTTTGCTTGTACTGTTTTCCTCTCACGTTTTTCTTGTATTTGCATGAGAAATTGTCACAGTCTTTGTGTATTGTAATAACCACTCTAACATACAACCTCACCATTCCCACAATCTCCTTCTCCAGCCAACTGTGCTAATCTCTGGCCTTATCGTTTTCTGACCGCACGCACAGCCACACCCAATATCTCGAAACAAAATAGAATTATCAACCTTCTCCTCTCTTTCGACGTGCACTATACCACCCTCAGTATGAATGGAAATCAATACGGGAATAAACAAAAAATGAACTAGAAATCATAAATTTATTTGTACATATAAGTTTACATATTTTCTCCTGATTTTCATCATTTTACATAGTGCTTGTTTTGTACAGGCATTTCAGCAACATCTGAGGTGTTCATGTGGTGAATAGATGAGTGGAAAACCTTCCCTTCCCTTCACGCTAATTCCTTCGTGCTAGGTGCTAATTGCGGGTCAATCCGAATTCTAGCAGCTGTGGTTCAGCCTATATACACAAAGGAGCACCCTTATCTGGTTAGAGTCTAAAATCTAAAAATACCATCTCTCGCCTCTCTTATCACATGCACTTCACCACCCAGACTACAAAAATACCTCGATACTCGCATAAACACAATAAACGTCTAAGAATGTGAAAAAAATAATATATTTTTGTAAAACCTCCCATATTAAGTACTGTGTACTGATACTGTTGGTAATACATATAGCTAGTCATTACAAACCATTTCAGGAATATTGTAATTTGGGGGGAGGTAAAATTATCGATATTTCTTAGTGTGATATTTTGTCTCTTTTCTGCTTAGTTTTCACCAGCGTGTAACGGCCATTTGGAGAATTTTTCCGCGCTTCATTGTAAAGTACAGGATGGGTTTAGGAAGCTAAAAATTGCATTGCCAGGTGCGCCAGATTTTCTCTTCAGTTTGGTAAAGAAAAAATAATCGATTTTCGAAATTTGAAAAATTCGTCCCAGTGCTGGCCAGGGAGACCCATGAATTTCCAGAGGCACAGCCATGGAGGTGTTAATAATTCTTACAGCTTTGTTCTGATTTTTTTTTCCAGTTGTTTTAATGCAACCTCTCCACATCTACCTAACAAAGGGTGAGCCATATTCCAGCTGAAAGCATACATGACTCTTGTAAATTATAGCTAATGGCTCATCAGTGAAGAAGACCTTAGAATACTAACGTTGGATTTTGAAACATTAATGCTAACCATGGGTGAATTTTACCCAATATTAGGAAAATAATTAAAAATACTTCCACTCAACTTTTACTGAATCCAAAAACACGGTATTAAAACACAACTTTCACACTTCCTTTACATGCAGAAAAGAACATGCAGTATCAAAAAATAAAGTTACATGCGATTTTATAAAGAAGTAAAAAAATGGACCATTATTTTTTAATGACTTTAACCTTAAAATCTATAACAGTCAAAATTGCCTCGAAGGACATAAGCTTTGGTCAAGATTATTATTGTTCTATGGAGACTCTGGCTGGGTGTGTCACTCGTCTTACGAATCACCATGGCCCGAAATGACGAGAAACGAAACGGGTAAATTTTGAGTTACATAAAATGGCTTCATTTCCTAATAATCTTAAGGTCTGAGTGACCAACCCCCTGTATGTGACCAGAAACTGCTATTTTATCATCCCTTAAACTTTTCCTATGAATTTCTATTGATTGAAGAGGAAATCCTGGATTTTTATTGTAACACAATTAAGAAAATGAATTTAATTTTTCATTAATTTTTACTTTTACTTATTCCTAGGTATAATACATGAGTATTAGTGACAATTTCAAGGAACATTATGCCTTACCTCTGTGTTCTGCACAGAGAGAGCAGAATAGATGGTAATGGCGAGGGTAGACAGCCTTCTGACAATCGTAGCACCTGTTCCTCATCTTCAAGTCAGATCGTCCCACTCAGTAGTGGCACCTTATGCTGGGCGTGGTTGTCTTTGATGCCATTGGGCATCCATCAGCAGCAGCCTGGCAAACTAGAGGCAGTTTGAACATCGATTATATGAGGTGCTTGAGTTCCCGGGTCACGTTTTGCATATAAAGTTTGGAGGCTGCCCAGGGCTTCATCAGTTCCACGTCCAGTGACTGCATATAATTCCTCCTAATCATAGGCCGATTGTTCAGTCTTTTCTTGTTTTCTGTATGAATGACCCAGGAGTTCAGTGTCCCCGCATTCAGCATCCCATAAAACAGGCAAAGTGGCCACCTCTTGGTTTTACGGGATGTAGAATATGTGGCACACATCTGGTCGAAGCTGTCTACACCTCCTTTCGTCTCATTGTAAAATTAAATAATCTCAGGGTTGCCACTGCTCTCCACTTTCCCCTGGTGATGCATCGTGGAGAGTAGCATCACTATCTTCTTTGTAGTCTTCTTGGGTGGCACATGGGACAAGAGTGTCGTCTCCTTTGTGTAGAGGAATGCTGAACTCCCGGGTTTCTTAGAGTCTTTCTTCTACATGCAGGCTGGCCTTTCCTTCTTCAGACTTTTTATTGTGCCAACCAATGTCATGCCACTGTTGTTCAAGGGGTCTAATGCCAGGGGTACTGAAGTAAACCAGTTGTCGGTTGTGACATTGCAGTTGGTGTGGTGGTACAGCTTGGTGAGTTCTTTTGTATAGTAATGTCCAAGGCCTAGCTCATCCTTTGGCCTTGATTTCTGCTTACACAGGTACAGGATGCCACCGACCAAGTATTTGCTCTCGTTATCATTGCAGAGAATCAACTTCACGCCGTACTTTGCTGGTTCATTGGGGATGTACATTCTGAATGGGCACCTCCCTCTAAATTCTGGCAGCTGCTCGTCAACAGTCAGATTATCCTCTGGCACGTACATGAAAGTTGGAATACAAATATGGGCGATTGTGTGAGTGTATGTGCCAACGCAAGATCGTGCTAGCAGAGTGAGAGAAGAGTTCTGGACAAATGTGGAAGTGTGCATGGAAAAGTTTGGAAGGAATGAGAGTGTTTTTGATAAGTGATTTGAATGGTAAAGTTGGTAATGTGAAGGTGGATTGAATAGAATAGTTGGTGAGTGGGGTGTGCCTGCTGAGATAGGTGAGAATGGCAGTGTGTTGGTAGACATTTGTGCTGGGAGGGGGTTGGTGATAGCCAATACCCTCTTCAGGCATAAAATGATCCACAGGTATACATGGCGAGTGATGAGAGGGTGAGTGGTGAACTGAATGATAGGAAGGCAATGATTGATTATGTGTGTGTGGATGAAAGGATGCGAAGATGTGTAATGGATGCAAGAGCTTATAGAGGTTGGGGGAGTGGACTTTCTGACCACTACTTGGTGGTGGCCAGAATTAGGATCCAAGTAAGATGGAGAAATAGAAGAAGAGAAAGGCGAGAGGAAGGAGTAGTTGCAAGGAGAGTGGAAAGGTTACAAGAGAATGAGAAAATGGCAGAGTATAAGAGAGAAGTGGAGGAACGATTGGGCAAATATGAATTGAAGCAGTTGGGGGACGTGGAAGGTGTGTGCAGGATATTTACAAAAGAAATATGTGCAGCATGTGATGTGCTGTGTGGGAAGAAGAGAAGACGGAGGTGGGTGCAAGGAACAGCGTGGTGGACTGAAGAGGTGAGACAGGCTGTGGCACAAAAGAAGAAAGCATACAATGAATGGATGAGAAATAGGGGCGTGGAAGAAGTTGAGAGGAGGAAGAGAGAGTTATATGTAGAAAGAAAGAGAGAGGTGAAAAGATTAGTAAGACAGAGTAAGAAGAGAGTGGATGAGGAATTTGGAAGGAATTTGAGTGTAAAGTGGAGGGACTGTAAGAAAATGTTCTGGAAAGAGGTGAAGAGAGTAATACAGGATGGAAGTGAGGTTAGCAGGGGAGTGAAAGATAAAAATGGTAGATTACTGATGGTGAAGGGAGAAAAAGTGAGCAGATGGAGAGAACACTTCAAGGAATTGTTGAACATAGAGGATGGAAGTAATGCGAGTATAAGTGGCTGGGGAATGGCTGGGAGAAGGAGGGAGGTGAGAAGACAGGAAAAAATCAGTAGGATAGAAGTAGAAGCAATGAAGAAAGTTAAATTGGGGAAAGCCCCAGGAATTGATGGAGTGTGTGGTGAAATGCTGAAGCATGGGGGAGAGATTGTAGTAGAATGGATGTGAAAGATGTGTAGATTGGCCTGGAAGGAAGGTAGAGTCCCGGAGGATTTGAATTCAGATATAATTATTCCCTTTTACAAAGGAAAAGGGGAAAAAGAAGCGTGTGGTAATCATAGGGGCATTTGTCTTCTTAGTATAATAGGAAAAGTGTATGGTAGGATACTTATTGACAGAATTAGAGAAAGAAAAGAGGAATTAGTTGGAGAAGAACAGGGAGGCTTTAGGAAGGGAAGAGGTTGTGTAGATCAGATATTCATTCTTAGATCTTTAGTGGGAAAGTTTCTAGAGAAGGGAGAGAAGTTGTATGCTGCTTTCATGGGTTTGGAGAAAGCATATGACAGGGTGGATAGACAAGGATTGTGGAAAGTATTAAGAATATATGGAGTAGATGGGAAGTTGTTGAATGCTGTGAAGAGTATGTATGATGGTGCTAAGGCTGCAGTGCGTGTGGATGGTGAACTAAGTGAATTTTTCTCTTTGAAGGTTGGGTTGAAACAGGGATGTGTCATGTCTCCATGGTTGTTCAATCTGTACATGGATGGGGTAATAAAAGAGGTACAAGGTAGGGTAGTGGATGTTGGAGTGGCCCTGGTGAGAGAGTATAGTGTTTGGAAACTCCCTGTACTGTTGTTTGCAGATGATACTCTGTTGTTGAGTGAAGACGAAGGGGAGCTGCAAGGCTTGGTGGATGAGTCTGGGAGAGTGTGTACGAAACGAAATCTAAAGGTGAATGTAGGGAAGAGTAAAGTGATGGTCTTTGAGAGAGGTGAAGTCAGTGAATGTACAGCGAGGTTGGATGGTGAGGAATTGGAAAATGTGAGTACGTTTAAGTACTTGGGTAGTGTGATGAGTAAGGATGGAGGTTTGGAAGGTGAAGTGCTTGAAAGGGTACAGCAGGGACGAAAGGTTGCTGGTTCCTTGAAAGCAGTGATAAGAAACAGGGAAGTGAGCATGGAAGTGAAAAAGTTAATACATGACAGTATTGTGATACCACTTTAACGTATGGAAGTGAAGCTTGGACGTTGTTGGAAAGACACAAGTTAAGACTGAGAGCAGTGGTAATGAGTTATTTAAGAGGAGCCTGTGGAGTCACATGGAGAGACAGGCTGACGAATGAGGATATAAAGGAGCGTTGTGGTGTGGATGTGGATGTGATAGGAAGTGTTATGAGGAACACACTGAGGTGGTTTGGCCATGTGGAGAGGATGGAGGGTGAAAGACTGACGAAGAGAGTGTATGTGAGTGAGGTGGAGGGGGAGAGAGGGATGGGGAGGCCGAGGATGAGATGGAGGGATGGGGTGGAGAGGTATATGAGAGAGGGGTGAGTGAGTTGAGAGCAGGGCAGTGAAATGGCGGGGGACAGGGCGACGTGGAGGCGTTTTGTTTGTGGCCACCCCAAACGGGATTGAGGCGTCTGGCACTAGATAGATAGATGGACGTAGATGTCTTGGCATTGTTGGATGAATATGTCCCAAGTCTTGCAGATAGCTGCAATGTTGTCTTCTTTCTCCTCTGCTCTCGAGTAGTGGGGTCATCGAAATGGAGACAATTCATAAGGAACTCGAACCTTTGCATTGGCTTCCCCCCAAGGTACAGCCCAAGGCCTATTAGTGTGCCCCACATCTCTCGTGTGGAGAGGTGGTTATCTCGCTGGCACCCACTTAAAACTAGAATCCCCAGCAGTGCCTTCAGCTCACCAAGCACAAGAGGTGCCTGTGTTGCAGTCCTTCTTGCATACTTTGCAGCCCTCACCTCCACATGCTTATTGGTCCAACCCTGTACTTCATTCAGGATATCATCATTAAAAAATAGTGAGAAGCACTCGAGTTGGGTAGTAGCAGACCATGCCTCACGTTTTGGACCCTTGGTGTAGTTTACTATGTTCCTTGCCAGTGTCTTTCCTCCCAAGGCCACCTGTGGACGACTGTTCCACCTAAACTCACTTGTGCTCTTGAATCCCTTCACCACGAGCGTGACTACTCTTGCACATTACCGTGTACAAGGCTTCCCCCCTCCCTCGTTCCCCCACACTACTTTTCAAGAGAAAAGCTGCTATCTTGCAAAAATAGCTATGGTGTTTTGTATGTTTGTGCATATGTGTGTATGTGTGTATATGCATATGTGTGTAAGACTGTCACTGGTTGTGCTTGTTATAAAAATAATATAAATCATAAAATATTTTTGAGTAGGTTTATAAAAATTACAGTGCAGTGAAAGATTATATATATACGAATTAATTCAATGTACTTACCTATTAGAAATGTTTCCTCTGAACTCAAATCTAGGCCTACATTTTCTTGGCCTTCATGCCCCTGCTTGGCCCTGGCTGTGGCATATCCTGGCTGTGCCACTAACGATACTGTACAACATACTTCTGCTCCAGTACATGTAAATGCAGGGCAATTTCATCATTCCCATGGAAACAAAAGGCTGACGAAAGTGTACATATCACTTTCTGAAACTGGACGCCAAAAAATGCAGTTTACTTTACTCTTTTTCTGTGAGTGTTCACAGAAAAATTTATTTTTCTTCAGATCTGTCCACTCACATATTTGTTTCACCACACCTGCATCAAATAATAGCTTGAAAGAGTCCCGAGGCGACACAGTTTCAGATTTGCTGATTGCTGGGTTCAGACCGAGGAACTCATCATATATTCAGGCATGCGGTTGGGACGTGTGTCAGCAAATATGTCGCTTATCAACCGCCACCCATGTTTGATTTCTTTTTCATGAATATCATCAAATTCATCACTCTCAAGTTCTTCACTCGATGAGTCATCTATATCAGTCTTGAGCCGACGGCTGACAGTCCTCATCACTCGAGGAATCGCGAGATTCCTTAAGAATACACTGTAATTTGGCAAAATTCACTGTGTAGGGAACGACAGTACACTCTCCTATGACACACAGTCAAGACTGATTCTGGCGGGATGCAGAGCTACTGTCCAACATGCAATCAATCACATGCCTTCCCATATATATTGGGATTGGCCGAAAAAAAAAGTGGGTGAAGCTTATTTTATCCTCAGTAACTTATACGAGCCAATATGTAAGGCCCTAGCACAATAAACTAAACCCTCTGCTGTCTCCTTTGGTGGCAGTGACATGACGACACAGAGGCATCGTAGTGTGTGCGCACTGGAGGGTTATGACGATGTATGTCATCGTGATGCAGGGGTGAAAGTGCTTTGCTGAAAGTTCACTACGGAGTGATCACTTGCCTGCTCAGCCTCATGATGTATTCTTCTTTGTACTCAAGATTTGGCTGGTGCAGAAGGGCGTGGGGCTGCAGCAGAAGGGCCTGGGTCTGCATGTGATGGGCCTGGGATGGGGTGTGGGTCAGGAGATAGCACACTACAATGCCTGGAGGGGCGTTTTTGGTGTGGAAATAGCCTTCTTCTTCTTCCTTGTTCTTCGGGTAAATGTTTCCTCATCCTCTGCATCATCACTGTCATCAGCAGGATTTGGGACCTACTCCACATCTTTATCACTATCGTACACTCGATCAAAAAGGTATCAGTGCTCAGGGGATGTGATGCCTGCCAAAAGGGTTCGAACAACTGCTGACATTACCAATGTCTCATTGTGTATCATCAGTGTCTGTCTATATAAACATTACATTTACACTATGTTTGCAAGATGATATTGCTAGTTGGCGATAAATAACACCTCCCGACATCGGGGCTACCAACCTGCGGTAGGTCGGATACTAATATTTCAGTGACCTTCGTTCTGTGGTCCCAAATGTTTCACGCATGTTGTGCACTGATACATTGTGACCCAGTGTACATTAGATCAGCTTCTAAATTATCTGTTTCCTCATCATCATTTTCTAAGATTTGTTGTTCAACCTCACCCACATTTTCCTCCACTTCCTCCTCCTCCTCCTCTTCAATATTGGATACGGTACTTAGGCCTGTTGTGTTCATTACACATTCTAGTTCTTCGTCACTGAGAATTCTCTTTGCCATTGTGCTTTATTATAATGTCTTGTAGTTACCCTGGAATAATTATTTCACTGCCTGAAAGAAAATTACAAGGTTAGGCCTGTTGTATTTATAACATTTTCTAGTTCGTCATCACTGAGAATTGTCTTTGCCACTTTACACACTTATAATGTCTTACAGTTACCCTTGAATAATTATTTCACTGCCTGAAAAATAAAAAGGACAAGGTTAGGCCTATTGTATTTATAACATTTTCTAGTTCATCACTGAGAACTGTCTTTGCCATTTTGCACACTTATAATGTCTTATACTTACCCTGAAATAATTATTTCACTTCCTGAAAAGAAAATATCACGGAAAAAAATATTGCATGCATTGTTAACGTTGGGTAAAATTTACTTCAATCCGCAAATACGAAAAGGCGCACAACCTGTCACGCCAAGAGGCTAGGATGAACTGAGCACTTGCGGAAGGACAGCTGCATACTCCTCCTTATCACGCAGTCAACACAGATAAGACGCTGCGGGAAATTTACCCAACGTTAGCATTCTAGGGTTAAGGATTCCGTACAATAATCCAAGTTTTTTAAGTGGTTTTAGCAAGTCATCTAAAACGAGAGGTCCAGCTGAGGGTATTCTTAAGTGAAACACCAAGAATTTCAGTACTTTTAGAGATAGAACTATTAGCAGCACTGAAAGTACTTTAGGAATTAGGCAATATTTATCTAATACTAAACGGTATATATTTGGTTTTCCAAGCATTAAATGATTTTGTGCTATTTTGTGATCTTAGATAAACCTTGATTTATGAAGATTGTTGTACTGAGTTGCGAGTAAGAGATGTTAAGCATTGTGAATGGGTGTTTAACCCCTGGGATATGCAGTTCAATCGACCCGAACTTTCCTGAAAACCTGTATATGGAGCCGATTTTTCAACTCACGTAGAAGTAAAAAGTTTTATGTCCGAGGTTTAGGGCTTGAATTTACACACCTTATGCTGCAAACCAGAGCATTTTAGATCAATTGGTTCATGAACTATAGCCCGTCAAAGTTGAAAAAGTTACCCTTCTGGTGGGGCGACTCCAGTTTTCTATTCGCTCCCACCCTTCCCTCCCTCTGTCCTCCCCTCCCTCCCTCTGTCCTCCCCTCCCATGACCTTCCTCACCAACTCCCATCACCCCCCTGTCTTGCTCCCCTCCCCCCTGTCCCCCCTCCCCCCTATCCCATCCTTCAGAGTTTTCCAGCTCATTTTTTTTTTTTTTTTCAAACAATGCCATGCAAAATAATTATGTCAGTGTTCCTCACTTACTGTAAAGGACATGAAAACAACAGCAGTTTAGCGTCAAAGCCATTATTGCGAAATACTGGAACACCAGGGTCAGGCTAAAAATAGCCGGCAATATTGACACAGGCCATTTACTATGGCTGCATGGCATATATAAAATATAGCTAATGCAACGTTATTGCAAAGAAAAGCATATATATATATATATATATATATATATATATATATATATATATATATATATATATATATATATATATATATATATATATATATATATATATAAAATAACGAGGTAGGTAGTGTAGAAACGAAAAAAAAAAAAAAAAAAAGAAGGATAATGCATAGGACAAATTGTCGCCTCATTGGAGGATTAGCCCTGAGGCTAGCTGCAGTAACGGTAAAAGATTTCCCACTCCCACACAAGCGATAGTGGGGCAATTCGGAGGCTGGAAGTAAATAAAATTGTCTTGAACTAGCAAGGCAATACTGAGAAAAGTATTCCAATAGACTTCAACATAAAAAATACAGCAAAATAAGACAAACCTAACAGGAAAAGCCTGGGACAGGCTGTAAAACTTTTGACAGGTGCGGTGGAAGGGTCCCTGGGTCAAGGGAGATAATTACCTGGCTGCTAATCACAGCTGAGATTGCCCGAGACTCAGCTGAAACTCTGCACCACAGAGAGAGTGGCTTATCATACGCTTTGATAAACAAAGTGTACAAAGAAATTCACCAAAAGGATAAGCATATGCAAAAAACTTTTTGCAGGTACATAATTGTGCCAGTAACACGTGTTTCCCTTATAAAAACATGCAAGAAACATGGAAACTCATTTAAAAACAAGACAAAACACACATTCTATTATTCACACATTGGTGAATGCAATTACACAAATAATAATCTGGTATTGAATGAAAACACGCGACATGAATGATAATAATGACGTATATTCGTAATACTCTAAGGGGGGGGGGAGGTAAGCGGACGGCATACTACAGGGGATGGTGGGTGGGGTAGGGAGAGACCTGGAGGGGTGCTATAGGGGTACAGAGGTGGGAAACAGACACCGCAAGACAAAGAGGAAGGGGAGAGAGGGAGTGCAGGGATGTGGAGGGTGGGTATGGGGGATATAACCCTCCCTAGGCAGACAGGGAGAGGGGAAAGGGGGGGGAACCAAAGTGGCATGGAGGATGGTCAGGGAGGGGGAGGGAGGGAGCAGGAGGTGGCCAGAGGCGAGGGAGGGGGAAAGGGAACAAAGGTATTGGGGTAGAGGAAGGTGGCGAGAGGGCAGCGGAGGAATCACCCCCCCACCGTGGGTAGGGAACTGGATCCTCCCCCCTCCCTACTCAGGACTTATGTACTGCACGTCACAAACGTCCCAAAGCCTAGTGTCCGCAGTTTTTTACAAACGATCCTCTATCGATCCTATTAGGCATCTAGCGAAATTCTGGGAAAGGATCGATCCATCCTATTAGTACTTTAGGGGTTAAGCATAAAGGAATAGTGAACTGTTTAGTCCTTTGCAAATAAGTGAATGGGATTATGGGTGATACTGTAGAAAAGAAATTATGTATCTACCTATCTATTGCCAGATGCCTTAATCCCTTATGGGGTGGCCACAAACAAATCGCCTTCATGTCCTCTCCTCCACAATTTCACTGCCTGCTCCCAGCTCACCCCCCCCCTCTCTCGTATACCTCTCCATTCCATCCCTCCATCTCAACCTTGGCTTCCCCCTTCCTCTCCTCCCCTCCACCTCACTCACATACACTCTTTCCATCAGTCTCTCGTTCTCCATCCTCTCCACATAGCCAAACCACCTCATTGTGTTTTTCCTAATGCTTTCTATAACATCCACATCCACACAACAATCCTTCCAATTTTGTCAGTCTGTCTCCATATGACTCTACATGCTCCTCTCAAATAACTCATTTCCACTGCTCTCACTCTTGACTTGTGTCCCTCCAACACAGTCCAAGCTTAATTTCTGTACATTAGAGTTCGTATCACAATTCTGTCATGCGGTAACATTTTCACTTCCATGCTCACTACCCTGTTTCCTATTACTGCTTTCAAAGAACCAGGAACCTTCCTTCCTTCTTCTACCCTTTCAAGCACTTCAGCATCCAAACTTCTATCCTTATGCATCACATTACCCAAGTACTTAAATGCACTCACAATTTCCATTTCCTCCTCATCCAACCTCACTGTACATTCACTGACTTCATTTCTCTCAAAGACCATAACTTTACTCTTCCCTACATTCACCTTTAGATTCCGTTTCTTATACACTCTCCCAGCTCATCCACCAAGCCTTGCAACTCCCCTTCGTCTTCACTTAAGAACACAGTATCATTTGCAAACAAAAGTACGGGGAGTTTCCAAACACTGCCCTCTATCATTAGAGCCACTCCAGCATCCACTGCCCTACACTGTATATCTTTTATAACCTCACCCATATACAAATTGAACGACCATGGAGACATGACACATCCCTGTTTCAATCCAACCTTCAGATAGAAAAACTCACTCAGTTCACCATCTACACGCACTGCAGCCTTAGCACCCTCATACTTTTTTTTCTTTTTTTTTTATGTGTTCGACTCTGGGCATAGGCTTCACAGCCTGCTCCCAAGGCCCAGTAGCCCTCCTACATACCATACACCTCTACATATCACCCTCATACGTACTCATGGCATTCATCAACTTCCCATTTACCCCATGTATTTTTAATACTTTTCACAATCCAGTCATATGCATTCTCCAGATCCATGAAGGCCGCATACAACTTCTTTCCCTTCTCTAGAAACTTTTCCACCAAAGGCGAAAAAATGAATATCTGATGTACACAACCTCATCCCTTCCTAAAACCTCCCTGTTCTTCTCCGACGAATTCCTTTGTTATTTCTCTAACTCTGTCAATATGTATCCTACCATATAATTTATCTATTACATTAAGAAGACAAATGACCCTGTGATTACCACACGTTTCTATTTCCCCCTTACTTTTGTACAGGGGAATAATTATATCGAACTTCCAATCCTCCGGGACTCTTCCTTCCTCCCAGGTCAATCCGCATATCTTCCACATCCATTCTACTACCATCTCTCCCCCATGCTTCAGCATTTCACCACACACTCCATCAATTCCTGGGGCTTTCCCTTTTTTTACTTTATTGCTTCCTCAACTTCCATCCTACTGAGTTTTTCCTCTCTTTTCACATCCCTCTGTCTTCCAGCCATTCCCCAGCCACTTATACTCGCATTACTTTAATTTCCTATGTCCAACAATTCCTTAAAGTGTTCTCTTCATCTGCTCACTTCTCCCTTCACCATCAGTAATCTACCATTTTTATCTTTCGGTCTCTGACTAACTTCTTTGACATCCTGCCTAACTCTCTTTACCTCTTTTCAGAATATTTTCTTACATTCCCTCCACTGTACACTCAAATTCCTTCCAAATTTCTCATCAACTCTCTTCTTACTCTCTCTCTTACTAATCTTTTCAACTCTCTTTTCCCCTCTACATATAACTGTCTCTTCCTTCTCTCAACTTCTTCCACTCCCCTGTTTCTCATCCACTCACTATATGCTTTCTTTTGCGCCACAGCTTGTCTCACCTCTTCATTCCACCATGCTGTTCCTTTTCCCCCCTTTCGTCTTTTCATCCCACACACCATCTCACATAGTGTACAGATTTCTTCTGTGAATATCTTGCACACACCTTCCAGGACTCCCATCTGCTCCAATCCATATTTACCCAATCGCTCCTCCACTTCTCTCTTATATTCTCCCTTTTTTCCATCCTCTTGTAACCTTTCCACATTCCTTGTATGAACTACTTCCTCCTGCCCTTCCCTTCTTCTATTCCTTCATTTCATTTGAACCTTGATACTCACCACCACCAAGTGGTGGCCAGAAAGTCCACTCCCCGAACCTCTATGTTCTTGCATCCATTACCCACCTTATCTTATCATCCACACACACAGAATCAATCATTGCCTTCCGTTCATTCAGATCACCACCCGCGCTCCTCATCACTCCCCACATACAATATACCTGTGGATCATTTTGTGCCTGAAGAGGGTAATGGCGGTGGGTCAATCGGTAGAGAGTTGGCCTGCAGTCCAAACGGACCTGGGTTCAAATCCCGCTGGGGCAGGGAATAGTTTAAGGATTTGAATTTCACAAATATCAGACTTTACTGATCTTCCAGAAGACCCGCCGACATGTCTTAAAAATACCCCCGCTAATATCAATACAGCAGTCCTAAATGAGACAGCCCTAGCATGTATTCAGTATGGACGGTGGGTGATACGTAGGAGGACTCCTTGAAAGCAGGCTGTGAAGCCTATGCCCAGAATCGGTCACTGAAAAAAAAAAAAAAAATCCCGACACAGATGTCCACTAGAGCATTGCCATTCTCATCCACCTCTGTAGGCACACCCCACTCACCAACCACTCCATCCTTCATATTCCATACTTTTCCATTCATATCTCTGATCAAAAACTCTCTCTCATTTATTTAAAACTTTTGCATTCACAATTCCACATTTGTCCAAACTCTTTTCTCACTCTGTTTGCACAGTCTTGCATTGGCGCATACACACACACAATCGCCCACATTTGTAGTCCAACTTTCAATCTTACCCACACAATCCTTGAGTCAACTGATCCATACCCTCTTATATTCTCCTTCCATCTCTTGCACACAACAATACACATTCCTTCTTTTGCCCTCTCATTCACACCCACTTTCACTCATATACCTCATCCATACTCCCATTCTCTCATACTCTCACCTCACCTTTTAGTTTCAGTTAATCCACATACATCCACTTTTGCACCCTCAGACACCTGCACAATCTCTCTCTCTTTCACCTCATCATTTGCACACCATGCATTCCATGTTCTAATCCGTACCATGTCCTCTGTTCGGTTCTTAGTCATCTGTTGGTCAGTCCTGGTCCAAGGCTTCTTATTCGTAGTTTTAGTTATATAGTTGTTTTCCGTGGAAGGGCACAAACCCTCTGCCAACCCACTTATTGTCACGTAGGGATCACGTGTTGGTTGGTTATAAGATTACCACTCAGCAGTGTCAATGATTTCCTAGTTTACAGGAAGTCATTTGGCTTGCCACTCAACGTGCAATCGCCCAAAGAAGTGATGACTCACTTTCTTAAAGTTTCGGACAAAACTCCCTTGGCCTGCAACATTCATTCAATTAGGAGACGGAAACAATCTATGCTTGCCCTGAAAACACTATCCATGGTTTAAAAAAAAAAAAAAAAAAAAAAAAAAAAAAAACTAACCTTTCAAAAATATCAGTTAAGTTTAGCCTTTTTTTTTTTGGTTTAGATAAATCAATAATTAAATAAAAAGTGACATCTGGCACGTTTTCACGACTCATGCCAGCAGCGTTACCAATGAAATGATTTTCCCGCTAAATTTAGGTTTTAAAAGCTGTCTATAGCTGGTAAAAATTTATTACATTTATCAGGCTTTTTTTTTTTTTAAGATCTTGCCTTTTTTATTTTTTTTTTTTCGTTATTTTCCCTCAGTCTAGCAGATTTTTACCGCTTTCAAGAAAATTTCAGCAGATTTATATACTTTTTTCCTTTGGCTTCACTGCACGCCAGGCCTTACATCAGACATTACCACACCGTGGGTGGGAGGAGATGTGTTTCGGCCTTTGTCGCGGTTCCCCCCCGCCTTCCCATTTTTTATATTTTAATATAATACTTTTTGTCTTTAGTTCTCTTTATTGTTGCATTCTTGCTTTCGACTGTCACCCTCTCCCTCTTTAGTTCTTTCATGAAACTGCCCTACAAACTTTGTAACATGTTGGAATTTCATAGTGTGAATAAAAATGAGCAATATCCTCCATATAACTGCACTGGTTTCACTAACTTCACTGAATGCCGGCCGATTAATTTGCTTCTTGGTAGCAACACAAGTGGTTAGTGGTTGTTCTTGGGCACATGTATTAATTTGTTTGTTTTGGTCTTGTGCCACGAGGGGCTCCATTTGGCAAATTGCTTATATTCTACCTCTCTATATATTGCTTAGCTATTCATTCACTGTCTTCTTGATGTTAAGCTGCCAGTATATGTCTTACTAGAATATTTGCTAAATAAAGAGCAATAATCTGCTTTCACCGACAGGCTGTAGTTTCTCTCTGACGATACGTCATACTTACTGGCTTCGCTCAAGGGTTTTCCCGTGTGAAAATCCTGCATAGATAATTAAATATGGATGATAAAATATTTTTCAGATATTTATTTTTCTGATTTGATGGCACTATTCATTTCACCATAATCATTATCTGTGGGTTTTATTTTATGGGACATTTTTCCTTCAGCATTGTTGATTTTGGATGTAAATTAAGTATAACGTGAGTATCTTCGCATTTTAACCCTGAAACCGTTGAGCAATAGGCTGTGCGTTTCACATTCTTTCGTATGGCTAAGCCTCAACTTTAGTATATTGTGGTTTTCTCATCTGTAATGTGAGATATACATGGAAAAAACACTGATGTATTGCTTTTTGGTGTTGTTTACCTAACTTCTGCTCTTTCCGGTGTGCAAAATAGGAATTATAACTTGGCTGTGGCAGTTCCCAGATACCACTGTATGAACGAAAGGTACTGGGAATTGGGTCATCACTTCTTTGGGCATTTGTACAGCTACCCTAAAAACAGAATACCGCTGCACTAAATAGGTGGATGATGGGTGCCCCACCCTACCACCAATAAGTAGAAATCATTAATATGAATTAGGAATAGGGCTGGAGTCAGGACTGATCCTTGTGGCATGCTAGCATTAATTGAGTGGAAATTAGAATATATATCATCTACGTTTACAATAATTTTTTTCTGTCTCCGAGATATGAGGACATCAGTAGAACAAAAGATGATTGGCCATAGCAAGAGTGTTTGGATAGCAGGAAACAGTTCCACACCCTGTCAAAAGCCTTAGAATAATATCAAGGACTATTTCATGGGTTTATCCATGTTGGTCTGTTGACTGATAGATGGTATGAGCCAAGGGATTGAATATATCAACTGTGGATTTTTCGTGGCTAAAACCATACTGTCTGTCACTAATTAAGTTGTTGTATTCAAGATGTTTAACAGTGTGCATGTTAATTACAATCTTAACCCGTCGGGTCCTATTGATGTATATATACGTCCGAACGTTTTGTCACTGTGACTCCCGTTGATGAATATAAATGCGCCGCAATTGCAAGGTCTGTCATTTGCACATTTTTCAAAATTTGCACATGATTTTTGGTACGTATGCACGAGACTCACTCTACAAGATGCCAGGCAGGGACAATGCCGTACCCCACATGACCTCCCCCCCACGCACCATTGTCTCGTCAATTCATCTTTTACCAGTGACCCGGCCAGCAAAGACATGTCGTGCCATGGTATGAAATTCAAGGCCAGAGTGATTCCTCAATCGATGACAATGTGGAGGACAAACCTTATGTAGCATTAGAGGAAGAAACAGTCAGAAATGATGATCAGGTAATGTCGCCAAAAAAGGTCAGGTATGTTGATGTGTTTGGTGAGTGAAACAATGCTTATATTGCCAATATTACTGTGTGAAAACCAATATACTTTCGTACTACATATAAATTCGTACCAAATAAATAAATAAATACCGTTTATGAGTGGGGTGGAATAGTTACCCTCCCGTAGAACTCGCTTTCTTTGGAGCCAGCCTGATAGAAAACCCTGTAAGATAAGGGGTACTACTACCTGTATCGAGTATTTTAAACCTCAGGTGAGCAATTTCTCTATGAATTTTCTATGTTTTTCACTAAAAGTGGAGGTTTGAGCCAGATTTTTTTTTTTTCCAAAACTGGTAGGGATTGGGGGGAGTCAGTGGTGGAAAATCGGTCGTGGCGGGTTGGGTTAATACTTTAAACAGAGATGTGATAGTTATTGGTCTGTAATCAGACTGGTCATGGGAACTTCCTTTCTTTGGGACTGGGTGGATATTAGCTTCTTTCCAAGAAGTAGGGAATGAAAAAATATGTATGCAGAGTCTGAATAATTTAGCTAGGACATGAGTAAGTTTGGGGGAACACTATCAGAATGATTGGGGAAAATCCATCTGGACCTAGAGGTTTGCTGGTTGATTAATACTGTAGGATGGATTGTAAGTATCTATATTAGCTCTCTTGCAGACGCATAAGTTTTATAAAGTTTGCTGACACACGATTTTACTCACCCCTCCCAGCCAGCCCACCCGTGTGCCACTGAAAACACTTCTCCTCGCCTTATTTTCACCACCCAAACCTCTATGTATTGCCATGAAACTACATCATCTTATTCGCCGATGTTTGTTCTAGCTGATAAGCAAAAAAAAAAAAAAAACGAATAAAAGTACATTAGGCCACCATGAATAAACATTTCCGAATGTCAGTCTCACTTCCCAACATCCTAGCTCGAATGTTTTCCATCATACAGATAAATGTTATTAAAAGGTTTGATAGAGAATTTCATCAGCTGTCTAATGGGAAAGTCCAGTTGTGATACGATTTGTAGTTTCCGAGAAAATAGCCAAAAACTGAAAGCCATTTTGTGAAAAAAAAAAAAAAAAAAGATTTTTGTACAGGGAGCTCTACCACAAAAGTTTTCTCATACACGTTATGTTTTTATTTCATAATCTTGAGTAGAATTTCATGATTTTTCTCATGGTACCCACTGATTTTAGATAGGCCTCATAGTTTCCTAGTAAATCGCAAAAAAACTAGTGAATCGCAAAAAAACGGACGAGCTGCACTTTTGTCATGCACACACAGTAACCTTTATATTTCCGCCTACGTAACAACGACTTTTCATCAGAGATATTACATTGTTATGTCCTGTACATACGTAGAATTCACTGATCTTTATCATGGTTCGGACAGGAAATCGATACATCCAATAGTTTTCAAGTAAATGGACGACAAATGTAGAATACTCCTCCTTGCCTGCAAGTGAGTTAAAAACACTCTCTTTCCCTGCCTCACCCACACCTACATATTTTCGCTCGTTAGGTTTTATTTATTTATTTTTTAACTCAAAGTATACACATAAAATATCGTATGCTTTTTTATTGTGCTCTCAGAAAATCTACCTGACCAACAGTATTTTTTGCTAGGTAGTGATACTGAAACTGAACTTTCTTTCATCTCATATGTGTATATATAAAAAACATTACTTACTTGTGTAAAAAATATAGAAATATAGAAATAGGTCAGTATACAGGTCAACAAAATATGGATAACTCACATCCTTCAGAGGTGTTTAGATGTTGGCAGGACCCTGAAGGGTTTGAAGATGAGGAGTTATGTAGTGTGTGTGTGTGCGTGTGTGTGTGTGTGTGTGTGAGGTGTATTTTGTTCTCTTCTCTTTGCACTATGTTTGCCTAACACATGCGATGCACACAATAGATTCTCCAGGAGCATTGGATGCACAACATACGTATATATGTGTGGCATATATCTTGTCTCTGGTCCTTGTGCTAGGTTTTTGCTAAGTCAGTCAATGCTCGCAATATTCTCAGTGAACACTTGCTGCACTATTTTATACATATGTTTCACACTAGACCAAATGCAATATAGCACTGTCCGAGATTGTACATCACCTTTTCACTGAAGTTTGTGATTGTGTGGCATATCTCTTGTCTATGATGCTTGCACTAGGGTTTCACTAAGTCAGTCAATGCATGCAATATTCCTCAGTGAACACTCGCTGCACTGTTTTGTATGTATGTTTCACACTAAACCATACACAATATAGCACTATCTGAGATTGGTACAATACCTTTTCACTGAAGTCTGTGATTGTGTGGCGTATTTGTTGTCTCTGATACTTGCACTAGTTTTGAGCTAAGTCAGTCAATGCACGCAATATTTCTCGACAATTACTCGCTGCACTATTATATACGTATATTTCACACTAAACCGTATGCAGTACAAAACACTATCATATGATTCCATCCCAACTTCCTCTATTATTCCCTTCCTGATTCTATGGTGTACGTGACCGCTTATTTTGTTGGCGACTATGGCATATCTCTGTGGCGTACATAATGCCTGCTATGGTAGGTCAGTTATTTCACTAATCCATGTACTATATGTTTCACAAAATATGAGTATTGGCTTTCACTATAAAGGTAAAATGGTCACATCATAGACAGGCAGGGTGAAGCAGAGTGGAAACCCCGTTATAATAAACTAGACTCCTGCCTCAAGGCCTAATGGCTGATAATGGGCCCCATTGCTTTACAAACAATATGTCTATGTTCCATAGACATAATCACTTCACATAATAATAAAAAACACTGTACAATCACAATATTTCAATAATGGCTTCTGTCACGGGTAGGAGGGGGAAATGGCGGCTTTAACCCTTTAACCACGGGCATTGTTTTGACCCGACTAGACCCCCCCCACGGGGGTTCCAGCCAAAATGTAAACAAACTTTAAACCTTTATAACTCTGCACAGAATAAATCTAGAGCGAAAAATAAGGTACCATTAGAAAGTACTAACCTTCGGCTTTGCAATGATGTAGGTTTCATGATTTCGTTGACTATCACTGGATGGGCAGTGCTATTAGAAGTGAGCGATCTAAAATCACTATTTTTCGCTCACAGACCATTACCAAATGCCAACCTTATTCTGATGATAATACTATAAACATATATGAACACTGCACATACGATAAACACCCACTCTGTGTTCACTGAGGCAGGTAAAAGGCAGTGTAATTGCCCGCACTTCACTGCCACATCAGCGGTGTTGTCACTCACAAAGCTGGACAGATACTGATACGTGTTTGGTCAGGGGTGGGGTGGGGGGCCCGGGGGATGGGAGGAGGGAGGTGGGGGTCAGCTGGAGTGAAAGAACTTAATAGCTACTCTCCCTTGAAACAATTGGCGCGTGGAAAAAACGCACGGTATTCAAAATATTCACAAACACTCCAGAATGACACCCGTGGTTTGGTCCAGTTTTTGCAATGTCATTCTGCGATGACACCCGCGGTTAAAGGGTTAAAGGGACGATTGACAGCAGCGCTACCCTTCAGCCCAGCTGGTCCTGTGCTATGTCTCATCAGAGCAGTCACGGTGTTGCCAAGTGTTTACCTCAGAAGAGAGATGCACCCACTAGAACACACCAAAATTTGATGCAAGTCAGCCAAAAACGTTCCTTTTGATGGCGTTTTTTCTATGCAACAATGCAAGTTGCGTCTACGTGCATTTATGTGCCAAACCACAAAGAATGCGATTCGCGTAAACGTGCCTCCAAGGGTTAGAACTGAATCAATTTTGGGAGAGCAAAAGTTCTAGAACAGGGACGATCTCAATGTCCTCCTCAAAGATAAATTTTGTGGCAAGTGTACTAGCAAGGATGTTCGTTCTTTCGACGCAGGTCATTTATAATATTTCCATCTAGAGATATTAGTTGAATGGATGATGACTTGTTTATTTTTGAAAGAATCGAGAGTTGATCAAATTATTTTTTTGTCTGGAAGATTATTTAATAGTTTGGATGTTTGTTTTGAAGAATTTAGTGAGATTTGTCACTGTTTTTGCATGGTTTCTCGCAATTTCAAACTCACGGAGGGATTCGGATATTTTTATTTTAAGAAAATGTTATATGCTAAGGACTTTGGGGCCATTGCTGTGGCACAATTGCTGTCAAACTATTTTGGGGAGTCCGATCTTTTAGTATCTTGTTGATTGGGTATAAATAGTTCCATACCAGCTTGTAATAAATCATTAATGTGGGACTGGGTAGAATTGATATCACTGAAGGAGAAAGACTACCATGAGATATCAGGAACATAATTTCTAAATATAACCAGGTCTCCCCTACTGAAATGCCATCTGGTCACCGTGACTGGTTCAGAACTGGGATGTCTGGGACAACTGACTCACGAGGCTTTGACGAGATTGTGGTCGGAAAATCCAAGTGGTGATAATACCTCTGGGTTATTTGTCAGGAATAAGTCTAAGGGATAGATATTATGGCCATCATTATCTGGGATTCTGGTTGGTTGTTTTACCAATTGCGTGAGATTAACGATTTTGTAAACAGCTCGCATTCTAGACCAGTATCGTCAGTCCTGGCAGAGTGCAATAACCATTCTATATTACTGATGTTAAAAAGCCCCAAATGGTAATTTCAGTAGTAAGGGTGATGATGAGGTTGGTCAACTCTGGATATGGAGTCAAATACGCTGGGTTCTGAATAAGCAATAGGGGAATGATATACTGTATGGATAAATTTGGTAATATTTAGGTAATCTAGTCTGTAAAATGAATAATCAAAGTCGCCTGAAGTGAAGGTCAAAATAGCGTGAGCAGCATATTCAGATTTGATATGGAAACAGGCGTATCTCTTGCTACACAAATTTGTGAGGAGATGGTAACCAGGAAAACTAAATCAGGAAGAGTCAGTATACAGAGTGATTTGGGTATCTATGAGGAACCGGGCTAGAGGAGATACAGATCGGAGGAAAAAGTTAACAAAACTACGAATGGTAATAAGACCATGGGTATCAGTAAAATATCAGAACAAACCCGCATTTCAGTGCTGACGAGTATTAGTGTTTGCAATAACCGCTGTAGGCACAGTCGCTTGATTTTTTTATTATTTAATGCAAGGAAGATGAAACCAAAGACCAGGAACCCGCAAGATTGTTCCCTCCAGGAAAAAAACACAAGAAAAACAAGATAACAGAGAGCCATATTGAAGATCCTTCTTAATTTCATGATGTCTGGACACATTGTTTTTAAGAGACTGGAGATCACAGGCAGTAGGAAATACAGAAGAAGCGAGACAGTTCCAGAGATGACCAGTTCCATACATGAAGAGTGGGAGTGACAGTTAACTCTTGCACTAGGGTGCTCGAGAGAAAAGGGATGAGAGCTTGTCTTTAGGCAGGTGCTATGTGCCCATCGGAGTAGAGGAATGATGCAAGTAGGCAGTTCAGAGGAGCAGTGGCCATTGAAGCAGTGACAGAAAGGAGATAAAGACGCAATTGCAGAACAGACTAAGAGGTTGAAGAGAGCTGGCTGTAAGAGGAGATATAATGAGACGAAAAGGCCTTTGACCCAACCTTGTTGAGAAGAGCTGTATGTGACGAGCCTCCCCACATATGAGAGCTGTATTCTACATAGGAGTGAATAAAACCCGTGTGTAAAGTCAACAACTGTACAGGGGTAAGAATGTAAGGAATCGGCTAAGCACACAAAATTTCTTCGAAGTTGATTTTACAATGGAGGTAATATGATCTTCCCAAGATAAATCATGAGAGATTGAAGTCCCAAGTATGTTTAAAGATGATGCAGGATTGAATTGGACACTGTTAAAAATTAGATTAGAGGATGCTCTTGCGGAAGATTCTTTCGGGTAGATTGGTGTATGAACTGAGAGTCTGATGTATTAAAAACAAGAAGAGATTATTTTTACCCCAATCAGAGATATAAGCCAAGTCAGACATTAGGTGTACCATAGCCTCATCCTTTGTTTGTTGAAATGACTGCTGAAAAGGACACTGCAGGAGGCAACTGTAAAGGTGAAGGGTGGAGTCATCAGTATAAGAGTGGATATGGTTAGAGGAACACTACAGAAGGTCATTAATGAATAGAAGGTATAGAGTTGGTGATAGGACAGAGCCCTGGGGAACACCACTATTGATATCTCTAGGAGAAGAATGGAGGCTGTCTACAAAAGGAGCTATAGAACAGCCAGAAAGGAAGCTAGAGGTGAAGCCACAGACAGAAGGATTGAAACCATTCGAGGGCAGTATGGAAATTAAAGATTTATGCCAGACGCGATCAAAAGCCTTTGAGATATCGAGTGTAATGGCAAAGCTTTTGCAAAGTCCCGAAAGGAGGCTGACCAGGAGTCTGAAACGTAGGTGGGAAGACTGACAGTTGAGCGTCCCTGGCGGAAACCATACTGATGATGGAAAGAAGGTTGTCATAGGAAAAGTGCTTTAAAAATTTCTTGTTAAGAATAGGTCAAAACACTTTTGACATACAGGATGTTAATGTACTTTGGCGTTAGTTAGAGGGCTGGGAATGGTCACCCCTCTTTGGGACAGGTTGAATGACTGCAAACTTCCAGCAAGAAGGAGAGGTACAAGTTGACAGACAAAAGCAAAAGAGTTCACCTTGGCTGGGTGCAAGCACAGATCTTGAGGAGAACAGGAGGGACCCCATCAGGCACATATGCCTTGTTAGTATTAAGGCCAGTGATGGTAAAGAATACAGCAACTGAAGAAATTTCAGTGTCAGCCGTGAATAAGCCAGAGGGGGAAAGCGAAGGAAGTCTGAGGTGGGAGGTGATGGAGGAAATTGGAGGAAAAAGTCTGAGCGAAAATTCTGAATTATCAGTAGAAGAAACAGCTACACAGTCAACGGAGAGTGGAAAAGACGAGGGAAGAATGATTAGGTAAAGTTGTTAGAAAGGTTTTTGGCAAGGTGCCAGAAGAATTGAGAATAATTTGAGTGGGTAAGCTCAGAGCGTTTAGTAAGAAAGAAATTAATTTTAGCAGAGCGAAGAACAGACTTAGCACAATTCAGAGCAGAAACATTAAAGAGATGAGATTCAAGGCTCTGGTACCTGTTGTAGGCTTTGTCCTTGTTGCTGATAGCATTAGAACAATCATGATTAAACCAAGTTTTTTTTTTTTTTTTTTTTTTTTTGCACCAGTCACTGGATATAAGAAAGCAATGTATGTTTGCATGCCTGAGAGAATAACCTCCGTAATGCACAAGGCACACTCAGATGGCTGTTGGCCGTGGAAACAATAATCACTCCAGATGAACTGAAAGAAGTACTGCCTGAGGGTAGCTCCAAAGTGCTACAGCTGCTGCTTCTTGGGAGGGTTCTCAGACATTACTGAAGCAATATGACAGGTTAAGGTGATAAGATTGCGACTTGGGGGTCCCTGTGCCACCAGTTCTATCCTGGCAGAGGTGGCAATCCAAAGAACCACCGAATTTGCTGATAATACTGCAGTGGCAGGGGACGGAAACAGATGGTGTGATGTTTAATGTACATGTAGCATAGAGAAGACAGTTGGAGATATAGGAATTATGATAGTATGCTGGCCTTCTCTCTGTGCTAATGAAAACACTGAATGAGAGATGGTCAGGAACACGTCCCGAGTTCCTGTGAAACGGAAGCTGCAGTTCTTCTGATCATCAGCTTGCCAATCACCTTGGGAGTAAAACCCTGTTCGACTGGTGCTCCTTATTAAGTAATCATTCTGTCTATAAAATACTATGCAAATGTGTTGACACCCTACCTAGACAACATTTTATCTTTGTTTTTTACCTTTATCTATTTGTTTATCTTTTTTTGTGTGTGTGTGGGAGCCCGTAATCACTCAATGCATTCCCCAGAAATATTGTTAGTACTATTCAAATATGTATTGACAGCATATGGTGATCTCTTGTACTTTTAGAATTTTTTTGGCATTTTAGTCCAAGGCTTCTTCAGCATCATTCTTTTCATAATTATCTTCCCGATTAACAGAATGTTAATTGTAAAGGACGTTGTAGTGGGAACTTTATTAGCTTTTACCTTAGGTTTTTGTCTTTCCTCCTGGAGGAATTTCTCCGAAAAAATATTGTACCAAATGTCATACACATATTCAGTGCAGCTGACTGAACCGACATCGGTTTTAAAAGTTTGGTCTGCTTTTGTACGGCTTCTGTCCATCCAGTGCATCTTCACCGTGAATTTCATATTCTAAGTGCTATCCAAAAGTTCCCAAAATCTGAAAACAGGGTGAAACTCTTGTCGTCCAGTGTGTGGATGGTAGGTGGCAATGCATGCACCCTTTGCTTGTTAGTGTGTCAAGTGCCGTTGAGCAGAGTGGATGCGCTTAGTGCATGTGTGTGTTTTTTAATCATTGTGTTTTGTTTTGTTTTAAAAATCTGTGATCTCAGAAATGGAAGATGTGAAAGAGCAGCGTGTGTACATCGAGTTTTGTGTGAAACTCGGGAAAAATGCGACAGAAACTCATAAAATGTTAAAACAAGCATTTTGTAACAATGCTATGGGGGTTACACAAACCTAGGACTGGTTTAAGCATTTTAAAAATGTACGGACGTCAACAGATGACGATGCACACTCTGCTCGTCCTTCCTCTAGTTCAGCTCCTAACAATTTGGCAAAAGTTGGTGCAACCATCCTCGAAGATCACAGGAGGACAATCTACGATGTTTGTGGCACTGATAGTCTATTGTCTTAAACTTTCCAATGCATTTTGTCTGGCATCCTTGACATGAGACGAATTGCTGCCAATTTTGTCCCGAGGCTTCTCACTGATGAGTAAAAGCAACGTCACATGGAGGTCTCAGCAGAGCCCAAGGAAATGGCCAAAAATGACCCTAACTTCCATTCAAGTGTCATTACTAGTGATGAAAGCTGGGTTTACAGGTAAGACCCGGAAACCAAACAAAAAATCATCGCAGTGGAAGAACCTAGTTTCACCCCGACCAAAGAAAACACATCAGGTCAAGAGTGTGAAGTCAATGCTCATCACTTTGTTCGGCATTGTTTATAAGGAATTTGTGCCTCAAGGACAGACTATCAATGCAAAGTTGTACTGTGACGTTTTGAGACAGCTCAGGAGGACGTGAGGCAAAAACCTTCAGAGAAGTGGTGCACAAATAAATGAGTTCTTCACCATGACAATGCACCCAGACAAACAGCTGTTTTTGACATTAAAAACACATGCTGGTTATCCTCCACCCCCTGTTAACATGCCGTTTGTCCTCTACCCCTCATATCCACCAAATTTGGCCCCGTGTGATTTTTTAAAACTCTTTTCGAAAATGAAAATCCCGCTGGAAGTGCTAAAGTTTAACACCATTGAGTAGATCCAGGAGGAATCGCCGAAGGTTCTGAACAAGCTGAACCACAAGGCCTTCCAAAACGCATTCTGATCTTGAGAATAGCGCTTGAATTGATGTCTGCATGCCCTAGGAGACTACTTTGAAGGGGACAGTGGTGATTACGACTTAACCTAAGGTTTTTGCCTTCTTTAGTCAAATGTTGGGAGCTTTGGGGAACCTCTTGTATTCCGCCCATTCACTACTTGTTATGGTGTCCAGAGCTGTTAGGCCCCCATCCACCCCTCTCCCGGTGACGACTTGGCAAGATGCCTGGAACCACTGTTTGACTCTCTCCTTCCTCATTTCAGCAACATTCGCAGCCTTTCCTCTAACTTTCTCACTGTTGAACACCACCTCTCTTCTAAACCTCACCTTCTCTTCCTGACAGAGACACAGCTGTCTGAGGCAACTGACAGCAAACCTTTTTCTGTTTCTTCCTACTTTCTCTATACTCATTTCAAAGCCAAAAATGGCTGTTGTGTATATGTATGCAGTGAATTATCTTACTCTTGTGTTCTTGAACTTGATTTTCCTGAATTCTCTACTCTCTGGCTTCGGCTTTCCTGTCTTTCTCTGACTAAATATATCTGCTCTATTTACTTAATTCTACTGACTATGAAAAATTCTTCGACTATCTTACTTCTACGGGGGAACACATATCAAATTTCTCCTTTCTCTGAAATCTCCCTTCTAGGAGATTTCAGTGTTCACCATCACCTTTGGCTCTCCTCTCCTTTCATTGATCCACCTGGTGAACAAGCCTACATCTTTTCTATCCTTAATGACCTAGAGCAGCTTGTACAGCACCCTACCCATATCCCTGACTGCCTCAGAGAGAGTTCCAACATACTTGATCTCCTTCTTGCAATTAATCCTTCTGCTTATGCTGTTAATCTTTCCTTTCCGTTCAGCTCCTCCGATCACAACCTTATTACCTTAACCTGTCCTATTGCTCCGGTATGGCCTGTGGACCCTCCAAAAAAACGTCGACTGTGGTACTTTGGAGCTGCGGATTGGGAAGCCCTCAGGCAGTACTTCTTTCATTTCCCTGGAATAATTTTTGCTTGCACGGCCAGGAGCCATCTGAGTGTGCTTTGCGCATTACCGAGGTTATTCTTGTGGGTATGGCAGCATAAATTCCCTTCTTATATCCTTTGACTTTGGTTTAATCACGCTTGTTCTAATGCTGTCCGCATCAAGGAGTGGGCCTATAGGTACCAGAGCCAACCCACCCCTGAATCACATCTTGTTTATGTTTCTACCCGGAATTGTGCTAAGTCTGTTCTTCGCTCTGCTCAAAATTATTTCATCCGTACTAAATGCTCTCAACTCTTCAACTCGAATTCTTCCCACTCTTTCTGGCACCTTGCCAAAAACCTTTCTAACAACTTTACCTCATCATCATTCCATCCTCTTTTCAACTGTGATGGTTCTGTAGCTATTTCTTTTACTGATAAAGCAGATCTCTTCACTCAGACTTTCTCTTCCAATTCCACCTTAGACGATTCCGGTGCTGTTCCTCCATCACTTCCCTCCTCCGACTTCCTCATGGTTGACATTAAAATTTCTTCAGCGGATGTATATTCAGCCATCACTGGCCTTAATGCTAACGAGACATATGGTCCTGATGGAGTCCATCCTGTTGTCCTCAAGAACTGTGCTTCTGTGCGTACACACTGCCTAGACAAACTCTTCTTCCTTCGTCTTTCAACTTGTACCTTTTCTTCTTGCTGGAAATTTGCTCTCATTCAGCTAGTCCCAAAGAAGGGTGACCATTCCCAACCCTCTAACTACCGTCCAATTGCTTTAACATCCTGTGCCTCAAAAGTTTTTGAGTCAATTCTGAACAGAAAAAATTTAAAGCATCTTTCCTATGACAACCTTCTTTTTGATTGTCAGTATGAGTTCCGTGAGGGACGCTCTACTGGCGATCTTCTCACCTACCTTTCAGACTCCTGGTCGTCCTCCTTTCGGGACTTTGGCGAAAGCTTTGCCATTACACTTGACATCTCAAGGGCTTTCGATCGTGTGGCATAAATCTTTAATTTCCAAACTGCCCTCTTATGGTTTCTACCCTTCTGTCTGTACCTTCATCTATATCTTCCTTTCTGGTTGTTCTATAGCCGCTGTTGTAGATGGCCATCGTTCTTCTCCTAGATCTATTAAGAATGGTTTTCCTCAGGGCTCTGTCCTGTCACCAACTTTCTTCCTTTCATTCATGATCGACCTTCTAAACTGTACATCAAAACCTATCCATGATGATTTCACCTTTCACCATTCCATTTGGTTCTCGCAACGTCCATCCCAGCGGTTACTTCAACAAGCAAGGGATGAAGCTATGGCACACCTAATGTCTGACGTGGCTCGTATCTCTGACTGGGGTAAAAATAATCTTGTTGTTTTTGATGCATCAAAAAACTCAGTTTTTACACCTATCAACCCGACAAAATCTTCCACAAGAGTGCCCACTAATGTTAATAATATCCAGCTCAGTCCTCCATCATCCTTGAACGTGATTGGGGTTTCATTCACTCGGGACTTATCTTGGAAAGATCATATTGCATCTCTTGTAAAATCTGCTTCCAAGAGATTGGGTGTGCTAAGCTGAATCTGTACCTTCTTTACCCCTGCACAGTTGTTGAATTTATACACGTGTTTTACTCGCCCCTGTGTAGAGTACAACTCTTATCCGTGTGGCAGCTCCCCACATACAGCTCTTCTCAATAGGGTGGAGTCAAAGGCTTTTCATCTCATTAACTCTCCTCCTCTTACTGGCTCCCTTCAACCTCTGTCTCTTCGCCACACTGTTGCATCTTTATCTCTTTTCTGTCGTTACTTCAATGGTCACTGCTGCTCTGAACTGTCTGCTTGCATCCCTCTACCTCTAGGACGGGTCCATGGCACCAGTCTAGAAACAAACTCTCATCAATTCTCTGTCCAGCTTTCCCATGCAAGAGTTAACCGCTACTCCCAGTCCTTCATTTATGCAACAGGTCAACTCTGGAACTGTCTCCCTCTGTCTGTATTTCCTACTTTCTTTGATCTCCAGTCTTTCAGATGCATTGTGTCCAGTCATCTCGAAACGAACGGAACTTGAATTTTGCTTTCTTTTGTATTGTTTTTGTTGTTTTCTTGGAAGGAACGGTTTGCGGGCGCCTGGCCATTGATTGCTTCTTTCTTGCATTAAAAAAAAATAAAAAATAAAATCATTCCTCTATCTTCGTTACATTTTTCTATGGATGTACTTGCTAAGTAGTCTTGGTGCCATGTTATCTTGTGTGCTTCCACAAATCAATCAAAGACTGTAAAAATAGCCTATAATAATTTGAGTATGCTATGTAGTCACTCCTTCCTGAACCCTCCCCCATGTTCTGATTATGCAGTTGTATTCTCTGCCTCTTTTTCGTCTCATATTTTCATGTATGCATGAGGTGACGTTAGTTATACTGATCTTCCTAAAGCCCTAAATGAATGTTAAATTAATGATAATGCAAATGGTCTCAGAGAGTCATGTATGGACGTGAATGGCAGTGAAATTAAAAAATAATGCTACTGCAGAAATTACCTGTCACTGATAAACTTTAGGTCTCAGAGTATAGAAAAATTACTTGATTAATATAAAAATATTATGTGATATTATTATGTAAGAATTGTGTATGGCCAAAGATAAGTTTTTGGTGAAATATGCACCAGTTTATTCACTGAAAAAAATATATTCTACAGGCAACAGACGAGATCCTAGCACCATGGGGATTTGGAGTATTCAGGAGCTCAATCGCAAGTCCTAACACCAATGAGACACAGACATTCCTTTTTTGGACTCATGCTGTGGATGCAAAACGGGTAAGGTTAATCTTTGTCACTTGGGGCCAGCTATGTGCTTTGTCCCGTAATCTGCTAGAAGATGGACTCTTTCTGTCATTAACATATAAATTCAACATTAATCGAACTTTGATTATAGTTGTGTGCAACATTATCAACGTTGGCATTTAACTTCCTTTCGTGTAACAGGTTCACTGAAGTGTAAAGTTGTAAAAAAAAAGCATTATTTAACCCCTACGCACTGACTGACGTGTATAACCCTCACGATGTTGGGCGCGGAGCAACACGAGTTGACATGTATAGCCACAACAGCTTCCCACCACCCTTTGAAATTTAACTTAACCTTACTCATCGACGGGACCACCATAGGGAGGGGCGTGCGACATCGGAAACCCCCCGGCGTGTAGGGGTTAAGAATGCCTGATTCTGCTTAAGGTCTTTGAGATATCTACCATAGAAATAAAGAATTATCAAAATCTGAATGGAATGTAGTCCAGGAATCTGAAAGAAATCGAACACCTGTGACATAAACAGTCCATGATTTTAGTGAAAATATTATGAAAAGAAAGATATGTGAAAATCTGACTGTAAAGAATAAACCAAAAAAGCTGTTAAAATGCAAGACATTAATGTAGCTGGCCAAGAATTAAAGGACTCAGAATAAATATTTATGCAGGCTGAATGAGCGCAGTCTTCCAGTAATAATAAAATGTTAAATTTGAGAGGCGAAAGAGCTTGTTGAGGACGGGTTTAATCATTAGCACAGATCTTGAGAAACAAATACAAACCACAATGGTATGCTTTATTAGTGTGGATGCCAGTGAGAGCAGTGAATCTATCCTTTGAGGAAAATGTTAATATATGGCAGGGGCAAGTAAAACTAGGCAAATATATTTTGGTGAAAGACAAAGACTAAGTTGATTTACACACCAAAGTTTGACCGAAAAGTAGAATTTTATCAGTGGAGGAAAGAGAAACTCGGCTATGTGAATGGAAACGATAAGGGTATTGCTTACTCGAATGATTTTGGAAAAGTATCAACAAGAAAGATGTTACTTTGTTTTGGGGAGTTCGTAGCATTTATATACAATGACGTTTTCAAGAGTCAGTGGATAGAGTAAGCACGTTTCTGGCAGAAAGGTAGAATGCATCTGATCAACGGTAATAGGCGCAGGTGCAGTAGTGCAGACAAGTATTTTTGCATAATTTGTGGGAAGTAATATGGGACTGGATGATAAACTTTGGGATATAAGTGCTTCTACAGTAGGACCGCTAGTTGGTAGTATCGTGATGACACATTGTTTTGTAGAAATAATTTCTGTTGCATTTGTGAATCATCCAAACATTATTGTATTTAAATTTATTCAGTAACTCATATGGATATATTTTATTATGATAACAGAAAAAATATGGTACATGTATTGTTTTACAAAACCTGGGGATGTCTGGGCTTCTGTTTCAGCAATGGCCTACATCAGTAAATAACTGGCTACCGATCAGTCTTGTGGCGCCAAATTCACGGTTTCTCCTAATCTATATTAAAGTTGTAATTTCAATGGACACCGGCCCACAGCGGAATTTCACGAATGTACAGGGTGACAGTAGCTCCCCCCCCCCACCGCATTTCCTGTTTAGCTTCCATGACGAATGCCAAGAAAAACATATTATAGCCAAAGCCGGGCTCTGATATGGTTGATAACAATTAGTGCGGAGTTTCATGAACCTGGTTCAATAAAAACGAACTCGGTCTTATGATTCAGTTATTATATGGCACTGTGCCAAAGCAGCTCATATGTACTGCAACTGGAGCCCATGTGTGCTACATTTCTATTTAACTCAAGTAAAAGGGATGGTACCGGCTGTCTCCCTATCCTGTCTGATAGTAATCAATAACCAATAACTAAGTCCCATCTGGCAGCACATCCCCTGAGGCACGGAATAACTAAAGGTGGGAAAGACCATATGTACCAAGTCTTCCGAGCAGGTAAAGGCTGCTGTAGACCACTAAGAGCATGTTTACAAAGTTGAATCCAACTGACAGGCTGAAAAAAAATACGGAAACCAAACCTGAAAAACTTGAGAACACGTTACACCACTGTATAAATGCAGGCAACTAATGTCTTCGACTTTGAAATTATAACAGATATCATACCAAATTTCTCACAATTTTAAAAGAATGTGTTTGTGGAATATGCATGTACTGCGGTGCAGATAGAGAAATATGTTTAAGAGACTAGCGTGAACTGTCCCCTTTACAATGAGCAAAAGAACATAACCTGAAACGGCATCATGTTGGCTTGTGAAACTGAAGCCCCTGCTCCCCCTGTCACTTCTGTTCCATCCGCTACGAGTATTGCCCTGTTCGGAAGGTAACATTATAATCTCCACACTCTCATTATTATTACTGCCAGAATAGAGGTATGGTCAACCTTGAAATTTAACCCGTCACATCCCGGGCTATTTCGCACGTCTGACACCCCCCAATCCCGAGCTATTTTGGAAAAAATTTGTTTTGGCTAAAACTTCCGCATTTGTTGAGAAACAAAGGAAAATCACCAAGAAAGGGCTTACCGTGGTCCATAAGTGGTCGGAACAGGTGAGGTCCCCCGTGCCAGGTATTGTATTCTATCATTGACGTGTGAGTCACTCACGTTTTCTATGGTAGGTAATTTAGGGAGAAACCACAAACAACACCTCTACATTCATTGAATTTGAACTAATAAACAATAAGAATAACAATATAATGGATTTCATTGACATATATATGAAAAATAAGCATTGTACCTTTGCTCGAGCATAGCGAGTTGGGTCAGAGTGGTAACACGCTGTGCTAAGTTTCTTGTTTCCGTCAACATATCATTCTTTCTACTTGTATACAACTGTTTCAATGCCATTTTACCATTTTGTACTGTTTGTAAATGTTTTCAGTTGTTTTCATTCATTACGATGACATGTAGCACAACTATAGCGCACATCTGCTTACTCAGCGCACTCGCTATGACTCGTATTTCATCATACCATATTGTTTTATCACTTTCATAGTATTGTTTTCTTTACACTGAACCTTTCCTCCACAACTGTAAATGTTTTCAAGTATTTACATTCATTACGAGGGCATTTAGTGAAATGCTAGCTCATATTCACGTAGCAAGCACAATCTCTACCACTCGTATTTCAACTTCTACTTTATTTTTTCAGTCCCAAATATACTTCCCCACTTACATTACACCCGTTTACACCCTATACTTCACAATATATATTTACGGGCCTTATTTATTCAACTGAGCATCAGAATATCGCGCCAAAATACTCCCGCAATGAATGTTTCGACTAATATGATACTCATACACTTATATACTAATTTCCCACTTATATTACACCCGTTTCCACTTGTATACTCCTATTTACATATATATGGGCCTTATTTATTCCAATGAATATCAGAAAATCGCATCCATATACACT
Source organism: Coenobita brevimanus (assembly GCF_032717465.1). Lineage (NCBI taxonomy): Eukaryota > Metazoa > Arthropoda > Malacostraca > Decapoda > Coenobitidae > Coenobita > Coenobita brevimanus. The sequence goes on along the minus strand of NC_136961.1, from coordinate 26,359,757 downwards.
TGCTAGGAATATTTTGACTTAGAATAAATTTCAGTACTTACAAAAATTACAACTAATATTACACCCGTTTGGATTTTTCATACTAATATTTACATATTTACGCGCCTTATTTATTCCACTGATTGTCAGAATATCGCATCAAAATACCCTCGCTAGGTATGTTTCCACTTAGATCATATTTATACACTTACATAATAATTTTCCACTTATATTACACCCGTTTCCACTTACATACTACTATTTACAGATCTACAGGCCTTATAATTACACTGAGCGTCTGTTTGTCACATTTATTTTTGAGTATCAGCGTCATATCGCATTCACACTATATCAGAAGTGCATCAAGGTGTGGTACTAAAACAAGGGTGAATGCAGAGACCCACGTCATACTCTACGCAATCATAGCGGGTGTCTTTTCTCTGAGTGGTGGGTCTCACCCGGGAATTACTACCTACGTGACACCTGCGTTGGGGCCTAGGTCTGTTTGGCTGGGGAGGTATAGGAGTGGGGAAATGGCAGGCGGATATTCTCAGGGGAGTTTTAGTGGTAGGGGCAGTGCGTGTGCGGTGTTGGGGCCTTTCAACCGCATACCGGGCAAAAATCTCTCCTGTTAGCTCCCTCACAAACCCTTCAAAGGTTTCCTGAACTCCTGTTGTCATGGCGTGCAGGTGGTGGCAATTCAGGGCAGTTATGTCTAGCAAGTGAAAGAAGAGCTTCTTGTGCCACTTCATCGTGGTCCTGGCACACTCGACCGTGGATATCATGGAGTCTGACTGGTCCACCAGGCGCATGTTGATGTAATCGAGGACACACTCAGGTTTCCATATGTGGCGCCTGTTCTCGCTCTGGTAATCCACGGACTCTGTACGGTGCATCAAGGGGCAGTGAACAGTGGACAAGAGGCTGACTTCTCGATTGTGGTTCCACAATGTTGCAAGTATATTGTTGGCCTGTAGGAAGACAACCTCATTTCTGTCAAGTTTCCGCCCCACCTTGACCATGTGACGCTGGTTCACCTTGACCATACCACAGATTCCTGTGTCATGCCTGTGTAGATAACGAGCGAGAAGAGGGATAGTGTACCAGTTGTCCAGGTAAAGGACGTGATGAAGGTAGTCTTCTAACATTGTCTTTACCACTGCTCCAGACAGTCCAATACTCCGATCTTCTATTATGTCTGTCTGTGCACTGGTGTACAAGACTATGTCTTGCACATAACCAGTCCTACAGTCACACATAACAAAGATCTTGAACCCAAAACGGTGCCTTTTGCTGGGTATGTACTGCCAAAATGAAATATTGCCTCTCCACAACACGAGACTCGTATATGACGAGGCCTCTATAGGGATAAAATGAGGAACGAAATGTTTGCCTCAGGTGATCAAAGACAAACCTAATTCGCCTCATCTTATCTGTGTCATTCGCATTTGCAGGATCATCAGCATCGTAAAAGTGGAGGCGACTTAGAATCTGCTGAAAGGGGTTACGGCTCATGACTTGGCCAAATATTGGTGTCAGCATAAGAGGGTCCCTTGTCCAGTAAGCCAGAATTCTGTTCTTTCGTACAATACCCATCAAAAGTCCATCTATCTATCTATTGCCAGATGCCTCAATCCCGTCTGAGGTGGCCACAAACAAATCACCTCCACGTCGTCCTGTCCCCTGCCGTTTCACTGCCCTGCTCCCAACTCACACCCCCCTCTCTCATTTACATCTCCACCCCATCCCTCCATCTCATCCTCGGCCTCCTCCCTCCCTCTTCCTCCCTCCACCTCACTCACATACACTCTCTTCGTCAGTCTTTCATCCTCCATCCTCTCCACATGGCCAAACCACCTCAGTGTGTTCCTCATAACACTTCCTATCACATCCACATCCACACCACAACGCTTCTTTATATCCTCATTCGTCAGCCTGTCTCTCCATGTGACTCCACAGGCTCCTCCTAAATAACTCATTTCCACTGCTCTCACTCTTGACTTGTGTCCCTCCAACAACGTCCAAGCTTCACTTCCATACGTTAGAGTTGGTATCACAATACTGTCATGTATTAACTTTTTCACTTCCATGCTCACTTCCCTGTTTCTTATCACTGCTTTCAAAGAACCAGCAACCTTTCTTCCCTGCTGTACCCTTTCAAGCACTTCACCCTCCAAACCTCCATCTTTACTCATCACACTACCCAAGTACTTAAACGTACTCACATTTTCCAATTCCTCACCATCCAACCTCGCTGTACATTCACTGACTTCACATCTCTCAAAGACCATCACTTTACTCTTCCCTACATTCACCTTTAGATTCCGTTTCTTGCACACTCTCCCAAACTAATCCACTAAGCCTTGCAGCTCCCTTTCGTCTTCACTCAACAACACAGTATCATCAGCAGAGAACAGTACAGGGAGTTTCCAAACACTATCCTCTCTCACCAGGGCCACTCCAACATCCACTAACCTACCTTGTACCTCTTTTATTGCCCCATCCATGAATAGATTGAACAACCATGGAGACATGACACATCCCTGTTTCAACCCAACCTCTAAAGAGAAAATTTCACTTAGTTCACTATCCACACGCACTGCAGCCTTAGCACCATAATACATACACTTCACAGCATTCAACAACTTTCCATCTACTCCATATATTCTTAATACTTTCCACAATCCTTGTCTATCCACCCTGTCATATGCTTTCTCCAAATCCATGAAAGCCGCACACAACTTCTTTCCCTTCTCTAGAAACTTTTCCACTAAAGATCTAAGAATGAATATCTGATCTACACAACCTCTTCCCTTTCTAAAGCCTCCCTGTTCTTCTCCAACTAATACCTCTGTTCTTTCTCTAACCCTGTCAATAAGTATCCTACCATACACTTTTCCTATTATACTAAGAAGACAAATGCCCCTATGATTACCACACACTTCTTTTTCCCCTTTTCCGACTTCCAATCCTCCGGGACTCTACTTTCCTCCCAGGTCAATCTGCCCATCTTCCACATCCATTCTACTACTATCTCTCCCCCATGCTTCAGCATTTCACCACATACTCCATGAATTCCTGGGGCTTTCCCCAATTTAACTTTCTTCATTGCTTCCACAACTTCTATCCTACTGATTTCTTCTTGTCTTCTCACCTCCCTCCTTCTCCCAGCCATTCCCCAGCCACTTATACTCGCATTACTTCCATCCTGTATGTTCAACAATTCCTTAAAGTGTTCTCTCCATCTGCTCACTCTTTCTCCTTTCTCCACTAGTAATCTACCATTTTTATCTTTCACTCCCCTGCTAACCTCTTTTCCCAGAACATTTTCTTACAGTCCCTCCACTTTACACTCAAATTCCTCCCAAATTCCTCATCCACTCTCTTCTTACTCTCTCTTACTAATCTTTTCACCTCTCTCTTTCTTTCTACATATAACTCTTTCTTCTGCCTCTCAACATCTTCCAGGCCCCTATTTCTCATCCATTCATTGTATGCTTTCTTCTTTTGTGCCACAGCCTGTCTCACCTCTTCAGGCCACCACGCTGTTCCTTGCACCTCCCCCCCCTATCTTCTCTTCCTCCCACACACCACATCACATGCTGCACATATTTCTTTTGTAAATATCCTACACACACCTTCCACGTCCCCCATCTGCTCCAGTTCATATTTGCCCAATCATTCCTCCACTTTCTCTTATACTCTGCCTTTTTCTCATCCTCTTGTAACCTTTCCACTCTCCTTGCAACTACTCCTTCCTCTCGTCTTTCCCTTCTTCTATTCCTTCATCTTACTTGTATCCTAATTCTGGCCACCACCAAGTAGTGGTCAGAAAGTCCACTCCTCCAACCTCTATAAGCTCTTGCATCCATTACACATCTTCGCATCCTTTAATCCACACACACATAATCAATCATTGCCTTCCTTTCATTCAGTTCACCACCCACCCTTCTCATCACTCGCCATGTATACCTGTGGATCATTTTATGCCTGAAGAGGGTATTGGCTATCACCAACCCCCTCCCAGCACAAATGTCCACTAACGCACTGCCATTCTCATCTATCGCAACAGGCACACCCCATTCACCAACTATTCCATCCACCTTCACATTCCCTACTTTATCATTCATATCACCGATGAAAAACACTCTCATTCCTTCCAAACTTTTCCATGCACACTTCCACATTTGTCCAGAACTCTTCTCTCACTCTGCTAGCACGATCTTGCATTGGCGCATACACACACAGAATCGCCCACATTTGTATTCCAACTTTCAACTTTGCCCACACAATCCTTGACCCAACTGATCCATACTGTCTTATGCTCTTCTTCCATCTTTTACTCACAACAATACATACTTCTTCCTTTGCCATCTCATTCTCACCTACTCCTGCACATACAGTATACCCCATCCATACTCTCATTCTCTCACACTTTCTCCTCTCCATTTTGTTTCAGTCATTCCACATGCATCCACTGTTGCACCCTCAACCACCTGGACAATCTCTCTCTCTTTAACCTCAGCATTCGCTCCTTTTACATTCTACATAGCCATTACCAAGTCCTTTGTCCGGTCCTGGGTCGTCATCATTTGGTCAGTCCTTGTCCGAGGCTTCTTGTTTTTTTAGTTAGTTGTTTTCCGGGGAGGGGCACTAACCCTCCGCCAACCCATTTAGTCGCCTTTTACGACAAGCAGGGATACTGGGGGAGTATTCTTGAAAACCCCCCATACCCCCAGGGGGACCATCAAAAGTATCAGGGCAAAAAATAAAAACAGCCTGGTGAAAGGGAGACTGGGTAATCATATTTGATGGACTCCTGCTCCTTGTGCCCAGTCTTTCACTCTCACGTTACTGGCTGCTAGCGAAATGGTTTGTCTGGTCCACAGTCTCCTCCACAAAAGCCTCACTGAAAAAAATGTGGAAAAAATCCAGCCTGGTGGAATTTGAGTGAATACTAGGAGCAGTGCAGCCAGCACACCCTTGCTCAGTGAAGGGGTGAATGATGGGAGAAAAATCACTCCCATCCTCCCAATTCCAACTCACATAACCTTCGTCCCCATCGTCGCCTTTGTCTGGGTGGGGAGGAGATGCTGGTGGGGGAGGTTAGGGAGGAGGAGTGCGGAGGGCTTCCCCACTCAGACTCCTCTTCCCTTGGCCTTTACCCTTTCCCTTTCCTTTACCCTTACGGCCTTGTGGAACATGAGGGGGCTATGGGGATGAAGTCTGAGAATATTGGGGACCGTAAGACGTGCTGGGGAGTGGTTCCTCCCCACCTTCCCTCTTCATCACAACACCACGTGATTCAGCACACACCCTCACTCGCCCACGTGTCCGGGTATATTCGGGAGCATAAGACGTGCTGGGGAGTGGTTCCTCCCCACCTTCCCCCTCCATCACAACCCCACGTGATTCAGCACGCACCATCACTCACCCACGTGATACTTCCCGCCGCCTCACACCTCCATGGGGGAGTGATGACTCACTCCTGCAACTCTCACTTTCAATACTCCTCCCTGCACTTTCCCTTTCAATCCCCACTCCCTCCATGCCACTTCTGACCTCCCCAAACAAAACACTAGGCCCATACCTGCTCGTACGACATGGTGTGCACTTGGGCCCACGATGGGTGATAATTTCTCGGCCATACCACGTGGCAGCACGTCCCACGGCTCTGTCCTCATCCTCATAATCAGGCTCCACATCATGCTGGGGCTGCCGAGAGGATGTTGCACGTTGTTTTTGTGCAGGCTGGCCCTCTCTAGCAGCACGATAAGTCACGTAACGCTGCTTCATGGGGGACGGGACTTCCTCATCACTGCTGCTGCTTTCCACCTCCTCTGGTTGGACATAATCTTTGTCCACAACCTCATCGTCCAGTGGGGAATCACTGTCGCCTGTGAAGGCATCCAGGGCAGCTTGGATTTCCTCTCCCGAGAGACCTTTATGCACCATGTCTGAGCAGGACCATTGCTATCAGGTGAGTGACCGAGCCGAGGGTGAGCGTGGGTCACATGGGGTCACCGAGTGTCCCCGCCTGGTGGCAGGTAGGGGAAGGTCGAGCGGCCCTATGTACCAAAAATCAGGTGCGAATTTTGAAAATTGTGCAAAGTATGCACCTTGCAATTGCGCGATGTACCAGTACATCGATGGGACTGGTAAATGCAAAATGTTGCAACGTACTCATACGTCGATGGGATTCCTCGGGTTAACCTGTACAAGAAAACGAATAGAAAGGGTGTTATGGTAGGAAAGACGTTAAATCAGTATTGTCAAAAGCTGAATTATTAACTATATCTCCAGCTGCGTGATGTGTTGTGGTGTGTGGTTGTGGTGGTGGTGAGCGACGATCCATCCTTCCTCGCCTCGTTCGCTGAGTCCTCCTTCAAAAGCCACCTCTTGCTAGTCCAGACAACGAGGCTGCTCACCTTCACTCGGCTTCCTCTCCACCGCCTCCAAACCCTCCACCACTTTCACAAGACTTTATCACGCACCAACTCTCTGATCACCGTCATCGATGGCTCCTCTGCAGCTTCCAGGTTAGACTGATTAATAATTAATAATTTCAACTCCTGTAGTTGTAAAGATCTCCATCAAGCTGAATATATCATGTAGAAATAACAAGAATAAATAGAAAGTACGTTATGAAACTGAAAATAGTGCATTCTCATTTTTCAAATCTTCCTTTGAGTATTCCTTCATTTCCAGTGCCTATTTTTACTCATTCACACTAACATTATTCTATTATTCCAGTGGTAGCGTGTATGCCTTCCTGCCATACAGCGATCCAAATGATAAGCCTATACATGTGACCTCTTGGACTACCGGCAAAGGCCTGACTCATACTTCAGCATCTTATCTCTTTCCTCCTAAACTTGTAAGGCAAGTTAACATCGTTCATATTCTTCAGTTTATAAACAAATTCAATAGAAAACCAGACAACACTAAATCTGCTGGTCCAATCAAAGTTGTTTGTTGATGGGATAAGTGTGACTTTGGTGATAAGTGAAAATTCATGTGCTTTGTGATGCAAGTATCAAATTTGGTATGTACTGTACACTCTTCTGATCCTATTTTAGTGAAAAAGCCTGTTAGACACGCAAGAATTCAAGATGGTGGGCATTTCTTCAAGATTGCCACCATTTCCGGTTTTAAAATACGATTTCTTTACTAAAACTTGACATATATGACCGATCATAATAATTATGGTGTCAAATTAAATGTTCTGAAGCATAAGGAAATCAATTTTGTGAACAGTTGACTGATTAGAAGTTTCTTTAATGTCATTATTGCCCATTCAGGACAAAAATGCATAGTGTATATCCAGTTTACATCTACATTCATAGCACATTGGAAAAAATATGTCCTGTTTTATTGCTATCCTTGCATCGAACTGTTGGTGTCTCTTGATGCTAATCTTCAAATATGCAAGTGCATAAAAGTGTGCCGGGAAATCCAAAACGATAACACTTGCACCTGCCACTGCATTCAGTCTAACTCAGAAGTGGCTCACGCTTTTTCTTTTTCTGATGTTGGGTACTGGAAGAGGGATATGCTTGCTCCATGGAAAGAAGTGGTGGCTGTCGTTGCTGTTGGATTAAGGTCTATGTTGTCCTTAACCGGTGTGGCAGAGTCCTTTTCTAAGAACAGAGGGACACACAATTCTTCTTCCACGTACCTTCCAATGGCTGCGGCTCCTAGTTGTGTCGAGGCTTCAAGCACTCTTATGGGATGCTGAGACCATGGTCATGAAGTAGTTTTACAAGAACATTTTTTTCGAGTTTTGGCATGGCCAGATGTGCCCCTGAACACAGGAAAGGGGGTCTCACTATATCTTGCATGCCTACACTGTAAGTTGATGCCCCTTGTCTATATTTTGCATAGCAGGTGAACTGCAGAAGCTGTACCAAGGCTAAATCTGACTTGGGTGCAACAAATCTTAATTGAGATTTGATATCAACACCATGTTCAATCATGCAAACAAACTGAAGAAGATCTGGTGGAATTGCATCTTCAACACCGCCATCATGGAATGTACCATCAAATGTGAATTCATGGTTAATCCAATGTCTTCATAATATCTTGGCAGCTTTGGCGAGTATAATAGCGTCAGAAAAATTTGAAGCTTGTGACAAGGCTGATCCAGTATCTTTCTTGAAGAACAAAAGAACACCTCTTCCACTTCTATATGCTTTGGGCTTAGGAATATCCGGCAATACCTTTTCTTTTAGTCTTGTCGAGTGAACATCCGATTCAGATGTGCGTATCCCGAATGTTCAAGCCGTTGCTTGTATAGTATAACAAGATCTGCAAGCCGGCATATTACGGGACCATCAGTCCTTGTTTTTGTCTCAGCTATATAGGCAAGAAAACAGTAGTAGTTATATTTCCATTTCTCGTGAATCGGCGAGGCTTCTTGTTCGTATTTTTAGTTAGCTGTTTTCCGGACAGAGGCACTAATCCTCCGCCAACCCATTTGCTGTCACGTAGGGAACACGTGTTGGTTAGTTATACAGTTTCCACTCAGCATTGTAAATGGTTTCCTGGTTTACAGGAAATTACTGAGTTATCTGAAAGGAGCATGTGGAGTTACATGGAGAACAGACTGATAAATGAGGAAGTGAAGGAGTTCTGTGGTGTGGACATGGATGTGATAGAAAGCGTTAGGAGAAGTACTGAGGTGGTTTGGCCATGTGGAGAGGATGGAGAGCAAGAGACTAACGAGGAGAGTGTATACAAGTGATGTGGAGGGGGGGAGAGGGAAGGGGAGGCCAGAGATGAGATGAAGGGATGAAGTGGAGAGGTATATGAGAGAGGGGGGTTTGAGCTGGGAGCAAGGCAGCGAAGTGGCATTGGACAGGGTGACATGGAGGCGTTTTGTTTCTGGTCATCCCTTAATTGAGGCGTCTGGCAATAGATAGATTGTGAACCGCCCTTCTGCTGTTTTTCAAGTGTTGAAAATGGGCTCTTTTCCAACTGTACAGAGCTGTCAATCAAGATATATTATACTTCAGCTTTTGTGCCACTATATCCCCACCACTCAGTCTGGCAAGAATCTTTCCGTCAATTTCGGGCGCATTCATTCAGTCTTTTATCCAGCTCCATTGCCATAGTTTGTCTTAGTGCAGATTCTGGAGCTTCTTCAACTCATAAGAATCACTTTTGGGCTTCAATGCTGACTCTTCATATCTTGGAGCACGTTTCATCCGAAGCATATGGAGTGCTAACTACCCTTTCCTTGCCCATTTAAGTTTAATATTATTAAACATGAGGCAATGGCTGTGATGATATTTTGCATTGTTCTGTCTCAGCGATGCTTCAGTACCAGTACCTTCATCTAATCTAATTGGATCCAAAATCAAAGGAAGCTGGATGATGGCTTAAAAGAGAGGAATGTTTGTCACAATCACTGAATAGCCATCTTGCTCCTTGCTACTTGGTGGGATGGATTTTAGATCTTTTTTCAGATCTGACAGACAACATTTGTCCCAGTCAGTTTGACTGAATAGACACATTCAAGTATGGGATACAACTAGTTTTTTTTTTTTTTTTTTTTTTTAAGGCGAGGAAGAAGGAACCAAAGGCCATGGCCCGCAGTAACAGTTCCCTCCAAGAGAAAAACAAAATACAATAGAGAGCCAAATTCAAGATCCGATCATTTTGAGATGCCTGGACACACTGCATTTGAAAGACTAGAGAATATAGGCAGCAGGAAATACAGACAGAGGGAGACAGTTCCAGAGCTAACCTGTTGCCTAAATGAAAGACTGGGAGTAATGGTTAACTCTTGCGTTAGAGAGTTGGACAGAAAAGGGATCAGAGTTTGCTGCCAGACGGGTGCTACGCGCCCGTCGAAGAGGTGGAGGAATGCAAGCAGACAGTTCAGAGGAGCAGTGACCATTAAAGTAGTGATAGAAAAGAGATAAAGATGCAACAGTGCGGCGAAGAGACAGAGGTTGAAGGGAGTCAGTAAGAGGAGGAGAGTTAATGAGACGAAAAGCCTTTGACTCAACCCTATTGAGAAGAGCTGTATGTGGGGAGCCTCCCCACACATGAGAGTTGTACTCCACACAGGGACGGATAAAACCCCTGTATAGAATCAACATTTGTGCAGGGGAAAAGAAAGAGCGGAGTCGGCTTAGCACACCCAATCTCTTGGAAGCAGATTTTACAAGAGATGTAATATGATCTTTCCAAGATAAGTCCCGGGTAAATGAAACCCCAAGCACGTTCAAGGATGATGCAGGATTAAGCTGAATATTATTAAACATTAGTGGGTATACCTGTGGAAGATTTTGTCGGGTTGATTCTTAGATGCATTAAAAACAGCCATATTATTTTTACCCCAGTCAAAGATACGAGCCAAGTCAGACATTAGGTGTGCCATAGCCTCATCCCTTGTTTGTTGAAGTAACTGCTGAGATGGGCGTTGCGGGAACCGAATGGAAAGGTGAAGGGTGGAGTCATCAGCGTATGAGTGGATAGGGTTAGATGTACAGCTTAGAAGATCATTGATGAATAAAAGGAAGAGAGTTGGTGATAGGACAGAGCCCTGAGGAACCCCACTGTTGATAGATCTAGGAGAAGAACGATGGCCGTCTACAACAGCGGCTATAGAACGACCAGAAAGGAAGCTAGCGATGAAGGCACAGATAGAAGGATAGAAACCGTAGGAGGGCAGTTTGGAAATTAAAGATTTATGCCAGACTCGATCAAAAGCCTTTGAGATGTCAAGTGCAATGGCAAAGCTTTCGCCAAAGTCCCGAAAGGAGGATGACCAGGAGTCTGAAAGGTAGGTGAGAAGATCACCAGTGGAGCGCCCCGACGGAACCCATACTGACGATCGGAAAGAAGGTTGTGATAGGAAAGATGCCTTAAAATTTTTCTATTGAGAACTGGCTCGAAAACTTGTGAAATACAGGACGTTAAAGCAATTGGACAATAGTTGGAGGGTTGGGAGTGGTCACTCTTCTTTGGGACTGGCTGAATGAGAGCAAACTTCCAGCAAGAAGGAAAGGTACAAGTTGACAGACAAAGGCGAAAGAGTTTGCCTAGGCAGGGTGTAAGCACAGAAGCACAGTTCTTGAGAACAACAGGAGGGACCCCATCAGGCCCATATGCCTTGTTAGTACTGAGGCCAGTGATGGCAGAAAATACATCAACTGAAGAAATTATAATGTCAGCGATGAGGAAGTCAGAGGGGGGAAGTGATGGAGGAACAGCACCGGAATCGTCTACGGTGGAATTGGAGGAGAAAGTCTGTCGAAGAGATCTGCTTTATCAGTAGAAGAAATAGCTACAGAACCATCAGAGTAGAAAAGAGGAGGGAAGGATGATGAGGTAAAGTTGTTAGAAAGATTTTTGGCAAGGTGCCAGAAGGAGCGGGATGAATTCGAGTTGGAGAGTTGAGAGCATTTAGTATGGATGAAATTATTTTTAGTAGAGCAAAGAACAGACTTAGCATGATTCCAGGCAGAAACGTAAAGATGATGTGATTCAGGGGTGGGTTGGCTCCGGTACCTTTTGTAGGTCCTCTCCTTGTTGTGGACAGCATTAGAACTAGCGTGATTAAACCAAGGCTTTCTTGCATTAGTCAAAGGATATGAGAAAGGAATGTATGCTTCCATGCCCGAGAGAATAACCTCCGTAATGCGCAAGGCACACTCAGATGGCTCCCGGCCATGGAAGCAATAATCATTCCAGGGAAAATCAAAGAAGTACTGCCTGAGGGCCTCCCAGTCTGCGGCTCCAAAATGCCACAGAGGACGTTTCCCTGGAGGGTCCACAGGCCGTACTGGAGTGATATGACAGGTTAAGGTAATAAGGTTGTGATCAGAGGAGCCCAACGGAGAGAAAAGATTAACAGAGTAAGCAGAAGGATTAGTTGTGAGGAAGAAGTCAAGTATGTTGGAGCTCTCTCCAAGGCGGTCAGGGATACGGTTAGGGTGCTGTACAAGTTGATCTAGGTCATTAAGGATAGAAAAAATGTAGGCTTGTTCATCAGGTCGATCCGTGAAAGGATAGGAGAGCCAAAGGTGGTTGTGAACATTGAAATCTCCTAGAATGGAGATTTCAGAGAAAGGAGAAATGGATAGAATGTGTTCCATCGTAGAAGTAAGATAGTCGAAGAATTTTTGATAGTCAGTAGAATTAGGGGATAAGTAAACAGCACAGATATATTTAGTCAGAGAATGACAGGAAAGCCGAAGCCAGAGTGTAGAGAATTTAGAAGAATCGAGTTCAGGAACACGAGAGCAAGATAAGTCGTTGTGTATATATACACAACAGCCACCTTTGGCTTTGAAATGAGTATAGAGAAAGTAGGAGGATACAGAAAAGGGTTTGCTGTCTGTTGCCTCAGACAGCTGAGTCTCCGTTAGAAAAAGGTGAGGTTTAGAGGAGGAGAGGTGGTGCTCAACAGAGTGAAAGTTGGAGGAAAGGCTGGAAATGTTGCAGAAATGAAGAAGAAGAGAGTCAGACAGTGGTTCCAGGCACCTCGAGTCGTCACCGGGAGAGGGGCAGATGGTGGGGGCATTTATTGTCCCCCCCCCTGGGGACTCTGAGGCTTGGTGAAGAGACGCCATTTTTGTTGAATTTTGAATAGGAAGTGTAGTGTGTACTGTGCATGTAGTTTGGTGTAGATAGTTAGAGAAATTTTGTACTGGAGAACATGCTGGCCTACTCTCTGTGTAACTGAGACACTGAAAAAGGTACGTGTATAAAGACTCCCTACATCTAGCCTGATCGTTCATCTAGTATATTTTAAGTCCCATGCTGTCTGTACACCATCCAGATAACTGTGGCCCAGTTACCCTTGGCTCTGCTCTTCTGTGCTAGCACATCATGTCAGGTCAGGTGCGGCTATCCACCTAATAATTTAACACATCTATACTATAGGTTATGTGTGTGAGACTCATTAGATAGCATTTGGGACATTAAACAAATCGTCTGCTGTAGTCTGGAGATATTTGGTTGATACTGGACCCCATGCTGAGTTTCACAGCAGTGATGTCACCAGTGTGCCCAGGCTGTACCTTAACCCGCCCCGTCCCGACCACTTTTTGATCACTGGTACCCCCCAATCCCGACCATTTTTCGACCCTTTTTTTTTTTTTTTTGCTAAAACTTTCGCTTTTGGTGAGAAACATCGAAAATTCATAGAGAAATCGCTCACCTGAGGTTTAAAATACTCATTACAGGTAGGAGAGCCTCCTTACCTTACTGGGTTTTCTATCAGGCTGGCACCAAAGAAAACGAGTTCTATGGGAGGATAACTATTTCACACCACTCATAAACGGTATTTATTTATTTACTGTTACGAATTTATATGTTGTACAAGAGTATATTAGTTTTCAAGCAGTAATATAGGCATTATAAGCATTGTTTCACTCACTAATACCTGACCTTTTTTTGCCACATTACCTGATCATCATTTCTAACTGTTTCTTCCTCTAATGCTATGTAAAGTTTGTCCTCCACATTGTCATTGATTGGGGAATCACTCTGGCCCTGAATTTCGTACCGTGGCATGACATGGCTACACTGGCCAGGTCACTGATAACAGGTGAATTGCTGAGACAATGGCATGCAGGGGGGGGGGAGGAGGCCATGCTGGGTAAGGCATTGTCTCTGCCTGGCATCTTATTGAGGAAGGTGTCACGTGTATACGTACCAAAAATGACTCGCGAGAATTGAAAATTGTGGAAATTTTGAACCTTGCAATTGCAGGACGTTGAAGTACGTCCCCGGGATTAGCTGTGACAAAACGTGAGGACGTGGAAGTACGTCCCCGGGACGCCGCGGGTTAATAATCACTGATTTTTTTTTTTTTGGGGGGGGGTAAAATGGTGAAAGAACATTCTAGAACTGTTACTTACAAAACACGGCTTCTCCATGGCAGTTAAACTGTAGTTTCAACTCACATTCTTCCAAATTAAGTCATAGTGTCAACCAGAAGAAAATTGAAAAAAAAATTGGAATGAAAATGGTGGCCATTTTGAAGAATGGTGGCCATCTTGAAATTTAAGTGGCTAAAGGGCTTTTTCAAAACAGTATCCCAATATGAGTGTCCATGCCAAGTTTGATGCATGCAGCACTAAGTGCACGATTATCCTACAATATTTAGAAGCGAGATTTACCAGTTAGGTAGTCGAGGAGCTTCTCTACGTTTCCCAAAGTTTACCGTATGTTCCGGTCGAGTCAGAGTTGCCAGTTTTCCTACTGTTAGTGAGTGTAGTTTTTTTTTTTTTTTAGATAATGAATGGAGGAAGGAAAAACAATGGAAAAAAAATAAGTCCATGTGCCCAAAGGCATTTTCCATTCATAAAATATTTATAACAACTGAATTTAAATTGAAGTGGATTAAATGTTTGTGGGAAGCAACTCCCAGGAATTGAATTCCAGAGAGTAGTAGTTCTCGGGATAAATGAATTTTGATAAGCAGAGGTTCTGCATTGCGGGGGAGTGAGTGTGAGTTCATGGGCGCTCCCAGCTGCCCAAGTATTTCGGGAAAAAATGTGAAGCGGTGGCACAATTAAAGCCAGTTCGTCAGAGCTAAAGATGCAACATCTCTGCGTACTGATAATGGAGGAAGGTCCTGCATAGTGGCAGGATTATTGATTAATCTAATGGCTTTATTCTGAATTTTGTCCAACTGCCTCAATGCAGCCGCTCCACATCCACTTCACAGTGGTGAACAGTAGGCTATTCGATCTGAGAACGTAAATGACTTGTATATTGTGGCCATTTGCTCGTCAGCGAAGAACTCACGAACTCTGTACATAAGTCCCAATTTTTTAGAAGCATTTTTAGCAAGGGATTCAACATAAGCTTTCCAGCTTAGGTTGGGGTTTAGAGTAACACCTAGGATATCATTTGTAGTGGACATGGGAATATTGACCTCATTTAAAATTATGTGAGAGTCTGAGGGATTCTGTTGGAGAAATTAATGTAATTAGTTTTCTGACCATTAAGTGAGACCAGATTTGTTTGTCCCCGTTGATTAATTTTAGAAAGGTCCTGGTTCAGAGAAATTGCTGTGTTTATTTGCGAATTTATAATATCAAATAATGTAAAGGAGGTACTATATGTGAAAGAACTATGAAGGGTCGAGTCATCAGCATAAAAGTATGTATAGGGTTGTGAGTGACAGACAGGAGGTCATTTATATGAATGAGAAAGAGGGTTGGCGCCAAAATTGATCCCTGAGGTACGCCAGCGTTTATGGAATGAAACTGAGAATAAATTCCATCTACCATGAGTTGAGCAGAGGGTGTTGCAATGGCTTGGGCATATGGAGAGAATGGATAATGAACGATTGGTGAAAAAGATAACTAGATCTGATGTGAGAGGTGTAAGGCTGAGAGGGAGACCACGAATAGGATGGATGGACAGTGTGAAGAGAGCGCTGGATGCGAGAGGGATGTCTGTTGAGCAAGGAAGAGTGGCTGTGCGTGACAGAAATAAATGGAGAGAAATTGTGAATGAATAAGTGATGACGCAGCCCTGAGGGGATATTCTCCCGCATTTGGTCTGATCAGCTAGTCAGGTCAGGTGCGGGTAAGGGGATGGGTCTGTTATGATGTGGCAGGGGTAAACCAGTTCTACTGTCGGGCCCTGCTGCGGATGTCACTGATTGCATTGCGCAGTTGACCCTTGTGCGGTGTGATGCGGTGAGGATCTGTCCGTTCTCCCCTTTGGGGCTAAGATGCGAATGAATGTGTTTGAATGGGTGAGTAAATGGAGAGTGAGTCGTCCTGTCTCGGCTACCTCCCTCTCCTTGGGGGAAGCAGCCTAGGTATATAGATAGATAGATAGACCATGACCCGTATTTTTCTATTATGAAGGAAAGAAAAAATTAGAGGATCCAGTGATGCAAAACCATAGTGTGACATCTTAGACAATAACGCCCGGTGCTATATTCTGTAAAATGCTTTTGAAAAAATCAAGTGCAATTGTGTGTGTTTCACTCTGTTGGTCTATTGTTTTGTTAATCTGATGGGTAAGAAGGCAAAGAATATCTACAGTTCAACGTTCTTGTCTAAATCCATACTGCCGATAATTGAATAATTTATTGATTTCTAAATGCTTGACTATGTGTCTGTTAATCAGTGTCTCAAAAACTTTACCGAGAACAGAAGTTATTGCTGTTGGTCTATAGTTTGATGGATCAGAAGTTGCCTCCTTTTTAGGAACAGGATGGATATTTGCTTCTTTCCAAGAGGCTGGAAAACTTGAGGTACGGATTCATAAGAGGAAAAATTTTGCCAATACAGGAGGCAACAATTAGGAGCAATTTTTAAGTACTGTTGAAGGAATTGCATCTGGACCAGTAGCTTTGTCTGCTGAGAGATTCTGTAACACAGCTTGTACATATCTGGTGTGAATCATGAAAGGAGTTATTTGAGGAGAATTAAAATCAGGTACAGGAATATTATAATTTTCTGTATTTAGGGTTGAGTTTGTTGAAAAAATGTCAAGAAGGTTGGCTTTTCCACGTGGGACACTTAATAGATTTCCATTGGGGGACTGTAACGGTGGAATGGAGGTGGTAGTGAAGTTAATTTTGAATGAATTAAGGATTGACAAGTTTGTTATCATTTGGGTTGTTTAGTAGTTTGTTAGCTTGTCTATGTAACAAGTTTGATTTAGAAAGATTGATAATAGTTTTGGCATGGTTTCTGGTATTTTTATAATAGTTAAAGGCTTCTTTGGTTTTTGTCCTTGTATAAGTGTTATAGGCTATTGTTTTATGTTCTGTTATTCTGGCACAATTGTGGTCAACCATTTAGGAGAATTACATCTTTTTCTGTAACTATGATGGGGAATGAATGTTTCCATGCCGACTTTAATGAAATCCTGTATGTGGCCCAATGTGGAAAATGCATCTTGGAAGAAAAAGGAGGCCCAAGGAACATCCATGAAAAAATTTTTAAGTCCCTCTCAATCTGCCCTGTCGTAGTGCCATTTAGTCACCACGACAGGTTCAAAGTAGGAGGGTGTGGTAGGAGTTAAACTGGTGGGTTGAATCAGACAATGATCCAAGGATCCGAAGGGGTTACTTCACTTCGACATTACAATTATCCGAACTGGTTGTTAGAAAAAAGTCCAATAGGTGGGGATTTTGATCGGGGTTCTCTGGTACATGGGTGGGTTGTCTGACTAACTGGATGAGATCAAATGAGTCTGCAAATCGCTCACATTCAAGACCAGAGTCATCAGTTCTGGCTGAATAAATGAACCATTCAACATTATGGACATTAAAATCACCCAGAATAGTAATTTCTGATGCAGTACTAACGTTCAGGACACTTAATATGGAGACAGAGAGTCAAATAAACTCGGCTCTGGAGGGGCATTAGGGGAACGATAAACACAGCAGAAATACTTAATTTTACCAAAAGAATTTAATTTGTATATGGAGTAGTCAAAATAAGGACAATTAAATTTAGTAATCTAATTTCGGGAGTTGTGCATTAATTTTTGGTGCTCTTTTTCTCTATGATGTTATATTTATGTGATTGTTAAATTGTGTACTTCAGTTAAGTTTGTATGCTAAATAATCTACAGTGTTATGTAATGAAGAAAACTCTGGCATGTTTTGATGTCTCCTAGTTGGTAACTGTTAACTGTTGGCCTGTCGAGTTTGTTCTAGATGTTTCTCCGATAATGCAAGCATATATAAGGATGGGGAAGAGACTATTTCGAGTTCAGTTGGTTTTCAGTGCAGTTTGAGTGTAATGCAGTGTCAGTGAAGTTTGTATAATTTTGGTACTTGTGAAAATAATGAAGTGTTGTCAAGCATTAAGTGTAATTGCAGTTAGTAAAGTTTGTAGAGCTCCAGTGCTTGTGAGAATAGTGAAGCGAAGTTGGAAAACATTAAGTGAATTATTTGGAAAATAAAGGCAGTGAACCTTGGAAGCCAGTGTATATTTACGACAACTCAGCTGATCCTGTGTACTGTGCACCTAAGGCTGACCATAGGAAGAACATCTCACTGGGCAACATCCTTCCTATACTGTACTACTGCTGTTGGAGCCTGTGGCAGTGTGGGATGGGGACACAACACTGGTGTCAGGAGTGTGGATATTATAAGTGCTGCAGTGAGTCAAACTTTCGACATGGAGGGAGGTGAGTAGACGAGATCCCGAGCTGGAAAAGAGGACGAGGTGTCATTGGCTGGAATCTTGAAACTATTACAGGCACAAAAGAAAGAACTCGAAGAACAATTACAAACACAAAATGTCCAATTAAAAGTACAAAGTGTCCAACTACAATCACAGAATGAAGGACTGCAGGCACAAAGTGAAGAATAGAAATAGCTCAGGAACTAAATAAAAGAACAACTTCAGGCACAGAATGAAGAACAAAAAGAACGTTATGAAGAACTTCAAGAGGCATTACAGGAGCAACAGAGGGAATTACAAATGAGCATGCAAGGACAGCTAGATGCATTCATGGGCGAAATGAAGGAAGAACAGCAACAGCTTAAGGAGGAAGTAGATGCCAAGCTAGTGGAGCAAAAGCATGAGATAAGCAATAATGAGATGGAGTGTGAAGATAATTTGTGAGAAAATTGAGGCTGTAGAGAAATATTGCGTTGCTGTGTCTCAGGTTAGTGTATAGGGAGCATATGAAAGGAATGGACGGTGTATGGTGAATCTTGATGGATCCCAAGCATCTAAAGGTGGCATTACAGGGCTGAATAATCAGAAAGCAAAAGTTTTAAGTCCTGGCCTTAATTATAATGCACCAGTTCTTAGGCCCCAAACCAGTGAAGTGCATGGCTATAACGGGGTCCAATTAAAAAGAAACCTCAGGAATTTGATGGTAGGGTATCTTGGGAAGCTTACCGTGCACAGTCTCAGTTACATGCAGATCAGAGTGGCTGGGATGATAGGCAGATGGCAGTGCGGCTTGCTACTAGCCTTAAGGGTGCTGCAATGGAAATTCTAGGCCTGATACTGGTGATGGAGAGAAACAGTTATCAGTTCCTAGTGGAAGTGCTGGAGCATAAATATGGAACCCTGTACCAGACAGAGGTTTACAGAGAGAGATTCTGGAACCGTGTACGGGCTCGAGGAGAATCCCTACAGCAGCTTGCACATGACTGGAGAGTATGGCATACAAAGGTGTACCCTAGAGCAGCACCTAACCCATTGGCTATTCTTCTGAGAGACCAGTTCATCGATGCTCTTAACAGTGCAGAGTTGAAAGTGCAAGTGAAATGGGCACAACCCAGAAGCATGTAAGAAGCACTAGCCAGGGCTCTAGAATTTGAGTTCTACATCATGTCCAGTACATCCACTTTTCAGACAGGTCATAGTGAAGGATTCAGGACAAGAAAGGTGCAGGTACAGGAAGAGGAAAATTTTGAAGGAAGGTGCTGGTACTATGGAAAGCCAGGACATCGGAAAGTGGATTGCAAGAAGTGGAAGAAAGAACAGGAGAAGATCAGGGGAAGTTGCTGGTTCTGCAGGAAGCTGGAACACAAGAAGGTTGAGTGTTACAAATGGAAGAAGGAACAAGAATGGAACAGTGCAAGAAAATCCCCGATTGCAACAAACAGGTGTTGGACACGTGGTGAGGTGGGACACTTCAGCTATGAGTGTCCAAATGAGAAGGATGAAGGTAAATTACTTAAGGCTGGTGACAAGAGGCAACAACCAGCCAATTTTTCCCAAGAAACCCTACCACAGAGGAAATGTAGGAGAAACTTGATGAACAGTTTGCGAGAAGATGGAAGAACAGACAGCAAGCAGTGTAGTGGGAATGGGAATTTTGGCAAGATGTGCAGCCGTACTGCAGTGACAGGGCCAGAGTCAAATGAAGAAGACCTGAAAAGGATGCAGATGGAGGATGCAGATTTACAGCCAGTGCTAGAGTGGCTGCAGTGGAGTACAGTGTGACTATCTTGGGAACAAGTTTCCAGGTTAAGCCCTGCAACCAAGAGTTGCTGGAGTCAGTGGGACCTTCTTGTTTGAACAACGGACTACTGGAGCATCATTGGAAGACATCCGATGGCCTCAGCAAGTATTGGTAACTGGGGGTTCTGAAGAAGATGAGGTCCGAGATCTTGAATGAGTCCCATAACCAGATCACTAGTGGGCACCTGGAAGTGAAGAAAACTCTAAGTCACCTGCAACAGAGATTCTACTGAATTGGCATGGATCAGGATGTTGAAGAGTGGTGTTGGGCCTGTGATGTGTGTTGTGCCAAGAGGGGACCCAAGAAACACGGTTGTGCCCGTCTCCAGTTGTACCAAGTGGGTGCACTGATGGAAAGAGTCAGAGTCGACTTTGCCGGACCTCTGCATGTGTCGCCATGGACTACTTCACAAAGTGGCCAGATGCCTATGCCATCCCCGATGAAGAGGCTGCGACTGTTGCTCGGGTGTTGGTTGATCAGTTTTTCTGTCATTTTGGCATGCCAGAAGAGCTACATTCAGACCAGGGTAGAAACTTCGAGTCTGCTGTGTTCCGTGAAAGCTGCAAGTTGTTGGGGATCAAGAAGCCCAGGATGACCCCACTAAGGCCACAGTCAGATGGGATGGTAGAGAAATTCAACTGGACCCTGGGACAAGAACTCATCAAGTACTGTGTAGAGGGACAAACAGAATGGGACCAGAAATTACCTGCATTGCTGATGGCATATCAATCTGCATCCCGTGAGTCTACAAGCTACACCCCTGCAGAACTGATGTTGGGCCATGAGTTACATTTACCTGTTGACTTGTTAATGGGAAGACCACCTGGTGAAGAGCTGCCTACAGACACCACTGGCTATGCGAAGCACCTTCAGGAAAGGCTGACTGAGGTACATCATCAGGTGCAAGGAGCCCTCAAGTTTTCAGGAGAGGTGATGAACTGCTAGTATGATGCCAAGGCATGTGAGGTGAGCTTCAAGGATGGTGAGCAAGTTTGTTTATACAATCCTCAACAAAAGAAGGGAGTCACCGAAACTGCAGAGCCCATGGGACAGGCCGTACACTGTGTTGGACAGCCTATCAGACGTAACATGTCGGATTCAAGGAGGCAGGAAAACTCGCCGAAAGGTGGTACACGTGAATCGTCTGTGGCAGTACCATGGGCCAGGACAGTACAGATGGGACGTATCCAAGGAATCGTGCTCTCCTACAGCCGAGGATGTTGAGGAGGACCAAGGAGCTGCTGAAATGCAAGAGGATGGTGACAGTTTCCCAAGAGAAGAAGTGAATCAAGAAGAGGACCAAGACTTTCCTGGAGGAGTGGACTGTGTGGAGGAGCAACTACTCTGTCGGAAGTGGAATGGAAAAAGACCTTCGAAGTTGAAGTATTACTCTGTGTATAGTTAAATGTTTATGTTTTTATATATTGTGTAGTTTCGTTAGGACGCCAAAGAACTAAGGAGGGGGGTAGTGTTAAGAAGCGAGATTTGCCAGTTATGTAGTTGAGGAGCCTCTCAATGTTTCCCGAAGTTTACTATAGGTTCCTGTGTGAGTCAGAGTTGCCAGTTTTCCTGCTGTCAGTGAGTGTAGTTATTTCGGAAGTTGTGCAATAGTATTTGCGCTCTTTTTCTCTATGGTGTTTTATTTATGTCATTGTTAAATTGTGTAATTCTGTTTAAGTTTGTATGCTAAATAATCTACAGTGTTACATACTGTAAGAAAACTCTGGCATGTTTTGATGTCTCGTAGTTAGTAATTGTTAACTGTTGCCCTGTCGAGTTTGTGCTAGAAGTTTCTCATATAATGTAAGCTTATAATTATAAGGATGGGGAAGAGACTATTTCAAGTTCAGTCGGTTTTCAGTGTGGTTTGAATGTAGTGCAGTGTCAGTGAAGTTTGTATATCTTCGGTACATGTGAAAATAGTGAAGTGTTGTCAAGCACTGTTATTGCAGTTGGTAAACTTTGTATAGCTCCAGTGCTTGTGAGAGGAGTGACGTGAAGTTGGAAAGCATTAAGTATATTATTTGGAAAATAAAGACAGTAAACTTAGGAAGCCAGTGTTTATTTACGATGCCTCAGCTGATCCTGTGTACTGTGCACCTAAGGCTGACCATAGGAAGAACAATGACTGGGCTATGTCCATCCTATACTGTACTACTGTTGTTGCAGCCTGTGGCAGTGTGTGACGGGGACCCAACAATATTTATTTAATTTGCTGAGCTAATTATTTTTTCCTTTAATTTGAGGATAATGATTAACTAAGTAAAATTGAGAAAAACTGGAATTATCCCCATATAAGTGAAGTGGGCAACACTACTTACAAGGAAAGGAGAAAAAATTGAATAATGGTCTCACCAGTCTGAGGTGAGTGGCCAGTGATTTGCACCATTGGTTGTTGTACAAAGCTACTTCAGTAAATGCCCTATATCACTCAACAACAGGATACTACGCGCAGTAGCACCATAACAATGGAAAAAGTATGTTTCCCTGACCCACTCATTGTTGACCATGGCAGCGATTTAATGGATGCTGCAGTCGAAGAAACGTGCAATTGTATTTTTTTAATACCTTCATTGGCCTGAAACAGTTGTACAATGCACGAAGTATCAAAGTATTAACGCCAGAACATTTTTTTTTACTTATTTGTTTATTTAATCATTTGTACCATCCCTACTGGATTCCTCTAATCAAAATCATATTGCAGTCTTTCCTTTTATAATCATACATTATTTTTTTGACTTCCATGGTTCAAAACAGAGTTCAGCGATTATTAATGAAACAAGGATGTATTCACAAATTTCACTTATCTTGCAATTTAAGCCAAAAGTAAAATTTAACCACAATTGTTCTGTAGGTTTGAATCATGGTCAGTTAACATTTTTACCCGTAAATGGAATAAATATCTTTTTCATCTTCAGTACAACTTCATCCTTGCCAGGTGAAATGATGTTTCCATTTCTAGCTTCTCCAGTTATTTCCAGTGTGGTAAAATTATATAGCATTATAAAGATGAAATCTGTGAAAGGCACACAAAATAATGTTTGGGTAGGAATGCTATAAGAATGTGTTTTGCACCAGTCCCTGGGACTGGATGCTCTTATATTTGTTTATGCTAGATAGTTAGATAGATAGATATAGATAGATATATAGATTGATAGATATAGACATATACTGTGTTCCCTCATTTATCTGGACATTCATTATCCGAACTTGTTTGGTATCCAGGTGCTGGGCCTCGGCTCTATTAAATCATTATCCAAATTTACTTGCTATTATCTGGAGGTAAAAGTGCCTGAGAAATTTGGCCAGTCACCCGACATCCTCAAACATTCGGTATCTTGGCCATTGGGCTCGAGCTGTGAGCGGGAAGTAGTCTGCAACCCACAACCAGAGGTAAAATGGCCATCTGACCCTGTACTGAATGGTCAAAATCACGCGCTCGTCCTATCACTTCCAATGAACGTCCAGCACTCGAGTAATACGACTGTAACCCACAAGTAGTGTCAAAACGTCCATGCGCATTCCACACCGAATGTCTAATATTGCGCGGCCACAGGGGCTAAGTCTTTTCCAACAACCACCTCCATTGAACTCGACCACAAGCCACGAGTACGTGTACTGCAAAAGCTGCCATCCACCTCTTTACCAAAGTCGAAAGTCTCACTGTCTTGATGCGCTGTTTCTGTACGGCCACTCGGCATCAAACAGACTGCAAGCCATGAGCAAATGTATGGCAAAAGCACCTGTCCGCCTGTTGACATAAGAGGAAGAATCCTTACCACAGCCTCGCCTCTCCCCTCCCCTCCCTCCCGGCTCCCCCCTCAGTTCACTCCCTCAGTCGTTACCCCCTTCCTTGATGATAGCATTGACTCGTGAGTTTTCAAATTTTTTTTGCAATTTATTCTACTGCTATTGATCCCATGGAATTTCCGTGGTGACCAAGAGAAAGCTAATGAAGTTCTGCTTCTAGACATAACTCTTGGAAGATGCTGGCAAAATTTTGAATTAGGATGGTGGGAAGTTATATGAAGGTAAGTTTTACTCTTGAACACTTTATTCCTGCTTGAATTTTGTACTCTTATTTGTCAGTTTTATGAGCTTATCTTACAGTATAAAAACCAGCGAAGATGATGGTGTACGATTTATATCAATATAACTAATTTACAGTGGTATATTTGCCTTTTTTTTTTTTTTTGAGCCCTGGAAACAATCACTCGTCACAGAGAAGAGATTGTCAGACCATCGTCAGTTTTATTATGGAGTTTTGTTGTTTATGCATTGTTTTCGTGATGTATAGCATTAACCCCTAAACCGCGGGGTTGTTTTTGCTTGACTTGCGTGTCTCGTGGGCATATTCGCGCTCCGACAGACTCTCTAAAAATATTTGCCAAAGATCAGTTATTAGTCCTAGAATATTAAAATTACATATGCATATGGCACATACCTTCAGCTTTCTCCTGGGATGTTTGTTGAGCCTTCGTCGAGAACTATAAGACTTGTGGAGACCTCTGAAGTTGGGTAATGAAGTCTCCACTTTACACTGCCCAACAACCCGTAATATGATTACCACAGCCTGATATTATCACTAGAGACACTATTTTATGATTCTCAAATAGTTTGGAATCCATACTCCAAAAAAAAAAAACCACTGAAAGCAATGAAAATTACGAGCACGTATGACCTTCCCACTTACGCTCGTTCGCCGCTGGTGTTCTGTCATTTATTATTCATAAAAACACTCACACTTTATATTTCTATTACTATATAACACTTATATATATCTGCAGTCTTTATCCATAAGTTTCCTTCAGTAATAGTAGTTTATTGTCACTGTAGGCATTAAATTTCTCTTTCAGTAAAATACGTAGCATTCACTTTCTCGTCCTGTATACTAGCATGGAAAGTGAATCTGTCACTTTCACTTCCACTTTCATAACTCAATAGTATTCGTACATGCAAGAGTGAAACTTTCACTTTCATTACTTCTAGTATATATACTCGTATTCATATATTACTACTCATTTACATTTCTATTTACATTCTTTATTTTATTTACATTATTTACATTTCTATTTTATTTACACTGTGTTATGCACTGTCACTTGCAGTAACTTATAAAACTATTTTCCACTGTTCACTTATATTTACATTCATTGCTTTCACTTGCTGTTTACACATTATTTACATTTCCACTTGTACTGTTTTACTCACCAGGAAGATCCTAGTCACTGTCCATCATTTTCATCGATATATTAGTCAGTTCACGTTCCACAGCAGTCACTTAGCCCTTTACCCCTTTCCACACGAGCTTTAGTAGGGGGTAGAGGTCACAGGGCCCTTTGCATGGGGCTAAAAAGCAGCGGAATTGGACAGGCGCGAATCCGACGTGGTTTCACCTTGAAAGACGAAAGTAAACTGAATACAGTGTGGTGGACTGGTGGCCTAGGGAGAGTGCATTGCTGCCAATGTCAGCGTGGTGTCAGCTGCTAATATATACGCAATGAAATGATTGGGAGGAAATTTAGACAATACATAATTAATTAGGTAGTTCCAGGTGAATGTAAATATCACTTAGGCTTCTCCCTTCCTTTCTTATATATATTTGTATTACGAGAATAGATTATACGGCATATTTCAAGGGGAAATAAACAGCGAAAATTAGTGAACGAGTGCATGTGAGGTGTTGTCAGGTGATAATTAGCCAATTCCAGGTGTATGGCACTATCACTTACCTTATTTCTTTTTTGTATATATTATTTGGTATAAGAATAGGGCATAGGGCTTATTTCAATGGATAAAATCAGTGGAAAATTCCAGGGAAGATTTACTTAGCGTAGCATGGCCGGGCAGGAGAGAGGAGAGGGTAATGGAGGGGAGCTAGGGAGGGGAGTCAAGAAAGGGGAGAAATGGCTAAATTGAACACAATGGATGGGAGTAAAGATGAGATTAGGAGTGCTGACTAGTGTTGGACATTGGCAGTACTGATAGATAATACAAGCCACCACTTGAAAGCCCAGGCGAGTTCAAAATAACACAGAATCACAAAAGTGACGCCCCCCGGTATGATCCCTTGCTCTCAAGCATCACGAAAGTGACGCCCCCCGGTTAAGGGGTTAATATGGATAATCATGTGTGTTTCGATGTCTAAATATGGCAGACTAACCTGAAAACAGTGCCAAAATTAGGAGGGGTACTGTGCATATAGGGGAGGCGGTGGCTGAATCGGTAGAGAGGCGGCCTGCAGTCCTACTGGATGAAGGATCGAATCTCAGCTGGGGCAGGAAACAGTTCAAGGATTTGAATTTGCTTTAAAAAAAGCAGACTTTCCTGATCTACCAGATATGTCGTAAAAATACCCCCACTAATACCAACATACCAATCCTGTATGAGAGAGCCATAGCATGTATTCAATATGGATGGTGGGTGTTAGGACTGATGTAGTGACATCTGGAGGTGTAGGAGGACTACTGGGCCTTGGGATAGGTCATTGCCCTCGAGAAATAGGCCTTGAAGCCTTTGCCCAGAGTCGGACCTGTCAAAAAAATAAAATTAAAAAAGACTGACCTGAAAGCAGTGCCAGAATTAGGAGGGGTACTGTACATACTGTAGAGTCGTGTACAAGTCGGGTGTTTTTTGGTTTTCATTTTTTTTTCTGGATTTTCTTAGTGTTTAGCATTACTTTGGATAATCCTGTTGTTTTTATTTCTAAATATCACAGACTGACCTGAAAACAGGAGGGGTACTGTACATACAGTTGTGTATAGGGAGGGTGTTTTTTGGTTTTCAGTGTTTTTTTTTTCATGGTTTTTTGGTGTTTAGCATTACCTTCGATATTCCTATGTGTGTTCTGATGTCTAAATGTGGCAGATTAACCTGAAAACAGTGCCAAAATTAGGAGGGGTACTGTGCATAGAGTGGAGTATTGGTAGGGTGTTTTTTTTTTTCAGTGTTCTTTTTTTTATGGGTTTCTTGGTGTTTAGCATTACATTGGATATTCCTATGTGTATTTTGCTGTCTGAATGTGGCAGACTGACCTTTAACCAGCCCCATCCCGACCAATTTCCCATCACTGACTCCCCCCAATCCTGACCAATTTTGGATTTTTTTTTTTTTTTTTTGCTCAAACCTCCGCTTTTGGTGAGAAACATCGAAAAATCATAGAGAAATTGCTCACCTGAGGTTTAAAATACTCGATCAGGTAGAAGTACCCCTTAACTTACTGGATTTTCTATCACACTGGCTCCAAAGAAAACGAGTTCTGTGGGAGGGTAACTATTCTAAACCACTCATAAACGGTATTTTTTTTCATTTGGTACGAATTTATATGTAGTACGAGAGTATATTGGTTTTCACACAGTAATATAGGCAATATAAGCATTGTTTCACTCACCAAACACATAAACATACCTGACCTTTTTTGGTGACATTACCTGATCATCATTTCTGACACTTTCCTCCTCTAATGCAACATAAAATTTGTCCTCCACGTTGTCATCAATTGGGGAATCACTTTGGCCCCGAATTTTGTACCGTGGTACGACATGTCTTTACTGGCCAGGTCACTGGTAACAGGTGAACTGCCGAGACAATGGCGTGCGGGGAGGGGGAGGTCATGCGGGGTAAGGTATTGTCCCAGCCTGGAATCTTGTAGAGGAAGGTGTCCCGTGTATACGTACTAAAAATCACATGCGAAAATTGAAAATTGTGCAAATTAGGGATCTTGCAATTGATGCGCATTCATATACATCAACGGGACAGGCAGTGACAAAACCTGTGGAGGTATATATACGTCAGCGGGATGCGGCGGGTTAAACAGTGCCAGAAATAGGAGGGGTATTGTACATAGTGTGTTATATAGGTAGGGTGTGTGTGTGTGTGTTTTTTTTTAGTGTTTTTTTCAGGGCTTTCTTGGTTTGTAGCATTACTTAGGGTATACCTAGTGGTATGTGTGTTTTGATGTGTAAATATGCCTGAATGACCGGAAAACACTGGCAAATTAAGCATAAGTATGGTACTATACAAATAAGTTAGGTATAAGTGGGAGGTGGGTATAGATAGGGACGGGTTGTGGTAGGGGAATAGTGTTTATCCGGATGTTCCCACTGTCCTGACATGCCTTTGTCTCTCCTGACGTGCCTTTGTCTCTATTATGTCCGGATAAATGAGGGATTATCGTGTGTCTGTACACACACACACACACACACACACATATATATATATATATATATATATATATATATATATATATATATACGTACACAAACTACAGCCAACACAGGTGCATAACTGGGTCTTGTTAGCGAGGCCCGGGATCGAACCAGGAATGTCTCTGCAGTTTCTAATACATGCTTTTTAGTAGGAGTAGACTGTAGCACCAGTCGAGCAGGGCAGTACTCCCAAGGTGGATGGAAAGCTGATGACAGGGAGAGCTGGAGCTCCTGTTTCATCAGCCCTCGAGACTAGGTCCCGACTATCCCCTTTTGCTGAACTTTTTCAGTGACTCAGTAACACAGAGAGTTGGCCAGCATGCTCTCCAACACAAGTTTCTCTAACTATCAACACCAAACTACATGCACAGTACACATCACACTTCCTTTTCAAAATTTTACAAAATGGCGTAGAATAATGTAGCCTCGGAGTCCAAAGGGGGGGGATCATAAATGCCCCCACCTTCTGCCGCTCTCCCGGTGACAACTCAATATGCCTGGAACCACTGTCTGACTCTCTTCTTCATTTCTGCAACATTCGTGGCCTTTCCTCTGTTGAGCACCACCACTCCTTCTCTAAACCTCACCTTCTTTTCCTAAATGATACTCAGCTGTCTGAGGCACCTGACAGCAGACCTTTCTCTGTATCCTCTTACTTTCTCTATACTCATTTCAAAGCCAAAGGTGGCTGTTGTGTATATATATGCAACAACTTATCTTGCTCTCGTTTTCCTGAACTCGATTCTTTTGAATTCTCTACACTCTGGCTTCGGCTTTCCTGTCATTCTCTTACTAAATATATCTGTGCTGTTTACTTCTCTCCTAATTCTACTGACCATCAAAAATTCTTTGACTATTTTCCTTCTACGATGGAACACATTCTATCCATTTCTCCTTTCTCTGAAATCTCCATTCTTAGAGATTTCAATGTTCACCACCACCTTTGGCTCTCCTCTCCTTTCACTGATCCACCTGGTGAACAAGCCTACACCTTTTCTATCCTTAATGACCTAGAGCAGCTTCTACAGCACCCTACTCGTAACCCTGACCGCCTTGGAGAGAGTTCCAACATACTTTACCTATTCCTTACAACTAATCCTTCTGCTTACACTGTTAATTTTTTCTCTCCGTTGGGCCCCTCCGATCACAGCCTTATCACCTGAACCTGTCCTATCGCTCCGGTACGGCCTGCGGACCTTCCAAAGAAATGTCGTCTGTGGCAGTTTGGAGCTGCGGATTGGGAGGCCCTCAGGCAGTACTTTGATTTTCCCTGGAATGATTATTGCTTCCATGGCCGTGAGCCATCTGAGTGTGCCTTGCACATTACGGAGGTTATTCTCTCGGGCATGGAATCATACATTCCCTTCTCATATCCTTTGAGTAATGCACGAAAGCCTTGGTTTAATCACGCTTGTTCTAATGCTGTCCACAACAAGGAGAGGGCCTCTAAAAGGTACTGGAGCCAACCCACCCCTGAATCACATCTTTTATACGTTTCTGCCTGGAATCGTGCTAAGTCTGTTCTTTGCTCTGCTAAAAATAAATTCATCTGTAAAAATTGCTCTCAACCCTCTAACTCGAATTCTTCCCACTCCTTCTGACACCTTGCCACAAAGCTTTCTAACAACTTTACCTCATCATCCTTCCCACTTCTTTTCTACTGTGATGGCTCTGTAACTATTTCTTTTACTGATAAAGCAGATCTTTTTGCTCAGACTTTCTCCTCCAATTCCACCTTAGATGATTCCAGTGCTGTTCCTCCATCACTTCCCCCCCTCTGACTTCCTCATGGCTAACATTAAAGTTTCTTTGGCTGATGTATTTTCTGCCATCACAGGCCTCAATATTAATAAGGCATATGGGCTTGATGGAGTCCCTCCAGTTGTTCTCAAGATCTGCTCTTCTGTGCTTACACCCTGCCTAGGCAAACTCTTTCGCCTTTGTCTATCAATTTGTACCTTTCCATCTTGCTGGAAGTTTGCTTTCATTCAGCCAGTCCCAAAGAAGGGTGAGCATTCCCAACCCTCTAATTATCGTCCAATTGCTTTAACATCGTGTATCTCAAAAGTTTTCGAATCTATTCTTCATAGAAAAATTTTAAAGCATCTTTCCTATCACAACCTTCTTTCTGATTGTCAGTATGGGTTCCGTCAGGAACGCTCCACAGGCGATCTTCTCACCTACCTTTCAGACTCCTGGTCATCCTCCTTTCGGGACTTTGGCGAAAGCTTTGCCATTGCACTTGGCATCTCAAAGGCTTTCGATCGAATGGCATAAATCTTTAATTTCCAAACTGCCCTCTTACGATTTCTGTCCTTCTATCTGTGCCTTCATCTCTAGCTTCCTTTCTTGTCATTCTATACCCGCTGTTGTAGACGGCCATCATTCTTCTCCTAGATCTATTAACAGTGGTGTTCCTCAGGGCTCCGTCCTATCACCAACTCTCTTCCTTTTATTCATCAATGACCTTCTAAGCTGTACATCTAACCCTATCCACTCACACGCTGATGGCTCCACCCTTTAACTTTCCATTTGATTCCCACAACGTCCATCTCAGCAGTTACTTCAACAAACAAGGGATGAGGCTATGGCACACCTAATGTCTGTCTTGGCTCGTATCTCTGACTGGGGTAAAAATAATCTGGTTGTTTTTAATGCATCAAAGACTCAGTTTATGCACCTATCAAGTATCAACCCGACAAAATTTTCCACAGGTATACCCGCTAATGTTTAATAGTATTCAGCTTAATCCTGCATCATCGTTGAACATGCTTGGGGTTTCATTTGCTCGGGACTTGTCTTGGAGAGATCATATTACATCTCTTGTAAAATCTGCTTCCAAGAGATTGAGTGTGCTAAGCCGACTCCATTCCTTCTTTACCCCTGCACAATTGTTGATTCTATACAGGGGTTTAATCTCCCCCTGCATGGAATACAACTCTCATATGTGGGGAGGCTCCCCACATACAGCCCTTCTCAATAGGGTGG
The DNA here is from genome assembly GCF_032717465.1 of Coenobita brevimanus. Taxonomy (NCBI): domain Eukaryota; kingdom Metazoa; phylum Arthropoda; class Malacostraca; order Decapoda; family Coenobitidae; genus Coenobita; species Coenobita brevimanus. The sequence goes on along the minus strand of NC_136961.1, from coordinate 26,328,657 downwards.
AGTCAAAGGCTTTTCATTCCATTAACTCTACCCCTCTGACTGAGTCCCTTCAACGTCTGTCTCTTCACCGCACTGTTGCATCTTTATCTCTTTTCTATCACTACTTCAATGGTCACTGTTCCTCTCAACTATCTGCATGCATTCTTTCACCTCTACGACGGGCGCGTAGCACCCGTCTAGCATCAAACTCTCACCCCTTTTCTGTCCAACTCTCTAATTCAAGAGTTAACCGTTACTCCTAGTCCTTCATTTATGCAACGGGTCAACTCAGGAACTCTCTCCCTCTGTCTGTATTTCCTGCTTCCTATGATCTCCAGTCTTTCAAACGTAGTGCGTCCAGGCATCTCGAAATGATCGGATATTGAAGTTGGCTCTCTCTTGTATTTTGTTTTTCTTTTGGAAGAAACAGTTTTGCGGGCTCGTTGTCTCTGGTTCCTTCTTCCTCACACACACACACACACACATATATATATATATATATATATATATATATATATATATATATATATATTTAAACATCATCATCCTGACCTCCTTCCCCACCATAGGGCACAGTAAGAAGTAGCAATGTCCAGACAACCCAAGTTTGCCCAGTTCAATGGGCCACACTTCTATTCACTCATCATTCAAGTCCCCCAAATCTTGGCTGTATAATATGCCAAGAACATTCACCATATTCCGTAGATTCACATAAACGTATTAGATAGAGTCAATCTGGATGCTGTCACATTGAAAAGGGGTGCCAAATCCCTGATCATACACTTCTCACAACATTCATCCATGCAGGTCGATCTCTTGTCAGTCCCCTAGCCTCACCGACTTCCATACCTCCCTTCCTCACACACTCATCCACGATACCCCTGCTCCTTATCCTTGGCATACCTCGCCTACTCCCTCCTTCAAATTCACTCAGATATATTTTTTTCACCACTCTGTTGTTATCCATTTTTCCGCATGGCCATACCATCTAAGTACACTCTTTTCGATTCAGGTGTCCACAGACTTCCTTACTCTACATCTTTCACGAATCACATTATTTCATATCCTATCCACTTTCTGTATTCCACACACATTCCTCAGCACTCCCATCTCCACTGCTCTCACTCTTAACCCCTCCGTGGCCGCCGGCGTTGAATGATGTTTAGCTGATAAATTGCTGCCGGCCTCGTTTGAGCGCTGCCTATAAAAAACTTTGAAAAATTTGGGAAGTGAACGAACGTTCTGAACATCTTCAGACTGACCTATTCTACACTCCCATGCACCCCACACATCAGTACAATGTGCACTTCCGCAATGAGTGGACATCCAAGTTACACCTCTCTCCAGGCCACTACCCCCACCCGGCGCCACCCTCTCTGGCCCCGTAGGGCACTCACCAGCCCAGAGATCAGGTCAGAACTGTTTCTTTCCTATCACAATCTTCTTTCTGATCGTCAGTATGGGTTCTGTCAAGAACGCTCCACTGGTGATCTTCTCACCTACCTTTCAGACTCCTGGTCATCCTCCTTTCGGGACTTTGGCGAAAGCTTTGCCATTGCACTTGACATCTCAAAGGCTTTTGATCGGGTCTGACATAAATCTTTAATTTCCAAACTGCCCTCTTACTGTTTCTATCCTTCTATCTGTGCCTTCATCTATAGCTTCCTTTCTGGTCGTTCTGTAGCCGCTGTTGTAGACGGCCATCGTTCTTCTACTAGATCTATCAACAGTGGTGTTCCTCAGGGCCCTGTCCTATCACCAACTCTCTTCCTTTTATTCATCAATGACCTTCTAAGCTGTACATCTAACCCTATCCACTCATACGCTGATGACTCCACCCTTCACCTTTCCATTTGGTTCCCTCAATGCCCATCTCAGCAGTTACTTCAACAAACAAGGGATGAGGCTATGGCATACCTAATGTCAGACTTGGCTCGTATCTCTGACTGGGGTAAAAATAATCTTGTTATTTTTAATGCATCAGAGACTCAGATCTTACACCTATCAACCCGATAAAATCTTCCACAGGTGTACCCACTAATCTTTAATAATATTCAGCTTAATCCTGCATCATCCTTGAACTTGCTTGGTGTTTCATATACCGGATACTCGGGACTTGTCTTGGAAAGATCGTATTACATCTCTTGTAAAATCTGCTTCCAAGAGATTAGGTGTGCTAAGCCGACTCCGTTCCTTCTTTACCCGTGCACAATTGTTGACTCTATACACGGGTTTTATCCGCCCCTGTGTGGAGTACAACTCTCATGTGTGAGGAGGTTCCCCACATACAGCTTTTCTCAATAGGGTGGAGTCAAAGGCTTTTCGTCTCATTAACTCTCCTCATCTTACTGACTCCCTTCAACGTCTTTCTCTTCGCCGCAATGCTGCATCTTTATCTCTTTTCTATCGCTACTTCAACGGTCACTGGTCCTCTGAACTCTCTGGATGCATTCCTCCACCTTTATGACGGGCGTGTTCCTCCCATCTAGAACAAACTCTCATCCCTTTTCAATCCTTCATTTATGCAACAGGTCAACTCTGGAACTCTCTCCCTCTGTCTGTATTTCCTGCTTCGTATGACCTCCAGTCTTTCAAAAGCAGTGTGTCCAGGCATCTCAAAATGATTGGATCTTGAATTTGGCTCTCTCTTATATTTTGTTTTTCTCATGGATGGAACAATTGTTGCGGGTTCGTGGCCTTTGGTTCCTCCTTCCTCGCATAAATAAATAAAAAAATAAACAAATATATATATATATATATATATATATATATATATATATATATATATATATATATATATATATATATATTTATATATATATATATATATATATATATATATATATATATATATATATATATATATATATATATATATATATACCATTTTAAAGTCCTTCTCAAAAGCCTTCTCGACTATCTGTCTTACTGAAAATATTTGATCCACACTTCCTCTGCCACTCCTAAAGCCACTCTGTTCACTAGGACTTCTGATATATTTTTTACTTTATAATATTTCTTCACCTTCCCTACCACACTCAATAAACTTATGCCACGATAAACCTTCCACTCACTTTGCTCACCTTTATTTTTGTACAGGAGTACAATCACAACCTTTTTCCACTCTACTGGCA
>NC_136961.1:26108044-26323044 GCF_032717465.1 Coenobita brevimanus | reverse complement strand
TTTTCAAGATAAGTCCCGAGTGAATGAAACCCTAAGCATTTTCAAGGATGATGCAGGATTGAGCTGGATATTATTAAGCAGTAGTGGGTACTCCTGTGGAAGATTTTGTCGGGTTGATAGGTGTAAGAACTGAGTCTTTGATGCATTAAAAACAAGATTATTTTTATCCTAGTCAGAAATACGAGCCAAGTCAGACATGAGGTGTGCCATAGCCTCATGCCTTGTTTGTTGAAGTAACGGCTGAAATGGTTGTCACGGGAGCCGAATGGGAAGGGGAAGGGTAGAATCATCAGTGTACGAGTGGATAGGGTTAGATGTACAGCTTAGAAAGTCATTAATGAATAAAATGAAGAGAGCTGGTGATAGTTCAGAGCCCTGAGGAACACCACTGTTGATAGATCTTGGAGAAGAACGATGGCCGTCTACAACAGCGGCTATAGAACGACCAGAAAGGAAGATGTAGATGAAGGACAGACAAATGGATAGAAACCGTAAGAGGGCAGTTTGGAAATTAAAGATTTATGCCAGACTCGATCGAAAGCCTTTGAGATGGCAAGTGCAATGGCAAAGGATGACCAGGAGCCTGGAAGGTAGGTGAGAAAATCGCCAGTAGAGTGTCCCTCACGAAACCCATACTAACGAACAGAAAGAAGGTTGTACTAGGAAAGATGCTTTAAAATTTTTTAGTTAAGTATTGACTCAAACACATTTTGAAACATAGGATGTTAAAGCAGTTGGACGATAATTAGACGGTTGGGAATGGTCACCCTTCTTTGAGACTGCTTGGATGAGAGGAAACTTCCAACAAGAAGGAAAGGTACAAGTTGATAGACAAAGGTGAAAGAGTTTACCTAGGCAGGGTGTAAGCACAGAAGCACAGTTCTTGAGGACAACAGGAGGGACCCCATCAGGTCCATATGCCTTCTTAGTACTGAGGCCAGTGATGGCAGAAAATACATCAGCTGAAGACATTTTAATGTCAGCCATAAGCAAGTCACGTGGGGGGAAGTGATGGAGGAACAGCACCGGAATCATCTAAGGTGAAATTGGAGGAGAAAGTCTGAGCGAAGAGATCTGCTCTATCAGTGGAAGAAATAGCTACAGAGCCATCAGAATGGAAAAGAAGAGGGAAGGATGATGTGGTAAAGTTGTTAGAAAGGTTTTTTGCAAGGTGCCGGAAGGAGCAGGAAGAATTTGAGTTGGAAAGTTGCGAGCATTTAGTACGGATGAAAGTATTTTGAGCAGAGCGAAGAACAGACTTAGCATGATTCCGGGCAGAAACATAAAAAAGATGTGATTCAGGGGTGGGGTGGCTTTGATACCTTTTATAGGCCCTCTCCTTGCTGTGGATAGCATTAGAACAAGCGTGATTAAATCAAGGTTTTCTTGCATTAGTCATAGGATATGTGAAGGGAATGTATGCTTCCATGACCCAGAGAATATCCCCTGCAATATGGGAGGCACACTCAGATGGCTCCCGGCCATGGAAGCAATAATCATTCCAGGGAAAATCAAAGAAGTACTGCATGAGCGCCCCCCAGTCTGCAGCTCCCATGTGCCACAGTCAACATTTCTTTGGAGAGTCCACAGGCAGTATCGGAGTGATAGGACAGGTTAAGGTAATAAGGTTGTGATCGGAGGAGCCCAACGGAAAGGAAAATATTAACAGTGTAAGCAGAAGGTCAAGTATGTTCGAGCTTTCTCCAGGGGCAGTCAGGGATAAGGGTAGGGTGCTGTACAAACTGCTTTATGTCTTTATGTACTGAAAAGATGTAGGCTTGTTCACCAGGTGGATCAGTGAAGGAGAGTAGAGTCAATGGTGGTGGTGAACATTGAAATCTCCTAGAATGGAGACTTCAGAGAAAGGATGAATGGATAGAATGTGTTCCATCGTAGAAGTAATATGGTCCAAGAATTTTTCATTGTCAGTAGAATTAGGGAAGAAGTAAACGGCACAGATATATTTAGTCAGACAATGAGAGGAAAGCCGAAGCCAGAGAGTAGAAAATATAGAAGAATCAAGTTCAGGAACACAAGAGCAAGATAAGTCATTGCGTACATAACCACCTTTCGTTTGAAATGAGTATAGAGAAAGTAGAAGGATACAGAAAAGCAGTTGCGTACAGAGAAAGTTGAAAAAGAGGGAGGGGGGGAATTTTTTTATGTTTTTAACTGTGCAGCCCATGACTTTGGTGAGCGCAGCAAGTCCCTACAGCTTGGAGTTCGGGGGGGCACTATAACCACCTCCCCCCAAAAAAATATATATATATTTTGGTCAATTTTATGATCATTTTAAGGCCATATGGAATGGGTTTACGGCATAAATCTAGATATTCTAAAGTAATTTTTAAGTACTCTGTGCCACTGAGTTATACTACTAAAATTCAAACGCTCACATTTCGACCAAACAACTTAACTGTAATAAACTGATCATAATAACATTTAAAAAATTATAATTTAATCACTGTATTAGTTTCAATTACAAACAGTTAAAGACAAGACATATCCAACGTAATTTTCTTGCTGATAATTCACTTGAAACAGATGAAGCTGCTGAGCAGTTCTCAGAGCAACCAGTGGATATAATATATATATATATATATATATATATATATATATATATATATATATATATATATAATTTTGTGTGCAAAACTAGGGGGGGGGGGCCTGGCCCCATGCCCCCCTCGGTACGCGACTGAATTGCTATCAGTAGCCTCATACAGCTGAGTGTCAGTTAGGAAGAGAAGGTAAGGTTAGAGGAGGATAGGTGGTGCTCAACAGAGCAAAAGTTAGAGGAAAGGCTGCGAATGTTGCAGAAATGAAGGAGTGAGTCAGACTGGTTTCAGGTATATACTGTATACACACACACACACACACATATATATATATATATATATATATATATATATATACTGTATATATATATATATATATATATATATATATATATATATATATATATATATATATATACACACACACACTTGTCTGTGTACAGCGAGACACTGAGTGATCAGTGCAAGAGCTATGGAATGGAAGAGAACCTGGTAACTAATGTTGGAAAGTTATTTCAGATCGGATCAATATTCATTTGTGACAGATGACGACTGTCCTAAAACCATAATATATAGTTCTAAATATAGGTTTAACAGCTACAGTTAAAGCATTTACTTCGTAATTTACATATTTTACACATAATATAATAAAAGTATTGGTTGTACAGTCAATGTGTATTATATTTTGGTAATTTTACAACGCAGGTTCAGTCACCGACCCCACTTGATAATGACAGCTGAAGCATTCCCGACTCAAGTAGCTGTAATGGTGGACGATCCCACAGTGCCCGAGGGCAAGCGTCTCACCTTCCAGGGACCCATGAATAATGTTGCTGAGTTTTTATCCCGGAAGCTAAACTTCAGGTATGTCAAAGTTCATCCATGGTTGACTGGAGTTGTTCTGTGTTGGTTATAAATGAGTGCTTGAAGTGTTGTGTGCTGGCAAATACACAAATTAGACCATGTTTACTTGAAGTCTACTAGTGGGACCTAACGCAGGTTCCTATCCCTACGTGTGATTGGTTGTCGGAAAGAAGAGCACTCGATCCTAGGGGATGCCTTCGTTATCTTTCCATTTTTTCTTTTTGTTTTCCTGTTGCATCTCAATCGATAGACAGAGTATTGATCTCAACTTATAAACAAATCCAGAGAAGCAGTACGTATCATAGAAAATACTTGTACATTAGATGTTGTTGTTGCTAAACCTCGTTCTGTCTAGCGAGTAGTCCTTTCGACCATAGGTAAACTACTTTTGTGGAGTCATCCTACAGATACAACACAGTATCTCAACAGAGATTGGACCAGGGTGCTTTCCCATAGCAAGGTGAAGAGGAAAATGAGGAAGTTTTTCTCCCGGGTGGACACCGCAGCTGTACCACCCACCATGAACTATGCTGCCACATGTATACTCTCCTTCATCGTCGAAGTATATTATATATATATATATATATATATATATATATATATATATATATATATATATATATATATATATATATATATACAGTATATACAATGTTGGCAAAAAAAAAATGGGCGCGGGCGGCCGAGCCCATTTATTCTTGCCAAAAACGTCCCACCCCCCAAAACTGCATTTTGAAGGCAGATACAGTCGTGATCGTACGTCTGGCAAGTGCACTGGGCTTGAAGTATATAAGGGAGAGCCGCCTTGGGGAAGTCCACACACACCACAAAGCCAGTCAGGAGACAGGACGTGTGTGCTGGGCATTCCCCAGGTCCTGTCCTCCCCACTTACTGTTTTTTAATCAGTCCATACACCACTGACCGGGCTAATGTATGGCCCGGCCTGCACTATATGTGCAGGGAAACTTTAAACGAAAAAAATGGGGAAGTCAGTGTGCCTGGAGCTGTCAAAGAGGAAATATTGTTGGTGGTGCTTGCTTGCTGAAACCTGTTGCTGTCACCGTGTTTGTGTGTGTTTCAGCCCTCCCACCCATCTAATTATGGTTGGATCAAAGAATTTAACTCCTGGAGAGTTATCTACCATAACAACACTGCCGGAGTGGGTCAAGTAATAAGGAAATACCCCAAGTGACTGGTGTGAACATTAACCCTATTCGGTGCAGCCCGTATCATTTTTGATACGCCCTAACTAATTTTTACCAATAAACTCTAGTTTGTAAGCAATGCATGGTCTCACGATTGTTTTCTTATTAAATTACTGGAAACACAACAAATGGTGATTCTGAGCGAAAAAACTGGGTTGAAACGAGCGTTTTCTCTAAAATTAACGATTTTTCCCCGTGGAGAGCGCTAAACAAAAAGAAAACGCTCGAAGATGAGTGGAATATCTGGGACCTTAGCCTACGCAAGCCTAACGGGCATCAACACAGCTTCCAGACGTACGTTGTTTCCTATTTTCATTAAAACTACTTTATTTTCTATGTATTATTCATTGTTCATACTTTATGACTCCTCATACCTAGTGAAATAGTTATTTCATTCACTAATTTTATTATCTATGTATTATTCATTGTTTTTTCTCTATGACTTCTCATACCCAATGAAATGGTTGTTCGTACACATACACACAGATACAGACATGTGCACTGTACTGTGCACACAGATACACACACGTGTATTGTAATGTGCACACACACACACACACACACACACACAAACCTCGCGGCTCTCGTGTAGGCGTGCCGGACGACGGTTAGTTAGCAATTTATTAGGGAATGGAGTGGATGTGCTGACGGACGTAGTCATGGCTTTTACTTTCGACTATGTTGACGACCCAGTCGAAGATTACGTGGAAGAGGTAGTTGGCGATGATGATGATGGCCTTGCCTTGGATAGAGTAACTGAGGGCGACGATGAAGATGATCAGAATGATGACAAAATGAAGAAAGTGGGTACCACTCAGAAACAGAAAGCCACTGGTGAAAAATAGATTAATCAGTACTTTGGACCAATACTTGAACAAACAAAATTATGACGAATTTGTCCTGCCACACGAGCTCAGGGAATATACCTGCATTTTAGAGAAACCCCAGAGAAAATTAGATATCGGTAAGTCAATAACATGGACCAATCATACAGAAGGTAGGCTTGTTGAGAAGGTATTGCCTAGTGAAGGATGTTTGTTAGGAGAGGCAAGGTCAGTTAATACAGAAATAATGGCATGGGAGTTGTTTATAACATCTAATATGATTGATGGTATTGTAACCCATGCTAACACAAGGCATAATTACCGAAATTTCTAATACTGACAGTGCGAAATACCAACACACGTCAAGATGACTGATGCCATTGAATTGAAAAGCTTTTTTGGCCTGCTCTATCCAAGAGGCTTGTTGGGACAAAATAAATATTGCTTTAATCGTCTCTTCATGGAAGGGTTTGGTCACCCAATATTTGGAGCCGTCATGTCTGTAAAACGATTTGGTTTCTTACATGCCAACATAACTTTTAACAACATTGATACCAGACACCAGAGATGGGTACACGATCGACATTGATACCAGACACCAGAGATGGGTGCACGATCAACATTAATACCAGACACCAGAGATGGGTACACGATCGGTTTGCAGCAATCAGGGAGCTTTTTGAACAGTTCAGTAATTGTTGTTGCTCAGTCTTGGAGCCAGGTGACTTCTTGACCACTGATGAAATGTTATATGGGTGCAGAACACAAATAGGGTTCAGACTACAATAAGAGCAAACCCGTACTCTACGGCCTCCAATATAAATCTATTAATGCTGTTAGATATCCATTTACCTTTAGGACAGCTGTATATTCGGGTAAACCTGGAAAGCCAGGACCACACTACATACGCGGTACAGTTCCAACAGTGAAAGCTCTGGTAAGTCAGTTACAAGCCTCAGTCGACCTTAGAGGTAGGATTATTAGCCTGGATAGATTTTACACCAGTATAGAGTTACTGGAGTGGCTTCAAACACAAGGTATCTCAGCCTTAGGTACTATAGATTCTACTAGGAAAGGCATACTACCAGAGATAAAGACAGTCACAGAAAGGGAAGATAGGTCATACCAAATTTACTGGAAGAAACACGGGGAGGAAATGACACTGAATCCTATGTAACACCCACCAAAAGCAAAGGTAAGAAAAATGTGTTACTTCTGAGCACAGATTCCCCTATATTAGGCATTACCAAGGATGATGATTTTGAAAATATATATATATATATATATATATATATATATATATATATATATTTAAATTGTATGATTTCACTAAAGGAAGCACTGACATTATGGATCAGAGAATAAGTTTTCATACAGTACACACTAAAGCTAGAAGATGGACAGTGAATGCCCTTGGCTACATTGTCGACACTGCCAGAGTAAATTCACAGACAATTTATTCGTTATATAATAATCAGGACCCAAGAAAAATTGCTTCAGTCTCCTATGGCTGGCAGTTAGTGAAGGCATTGTGTAATCCGAAAATTGAAAGAAGAAAAGGTCAGGCTTGTGGTCTGACCAGGAATACAATAGCTAAGATGAATCTGATGCTCGGACAGGGAGATGTAGAGGAGGCCGTCCCAGAAGTAACACATGAGAATAGGTCAGGCAAGCGGCACAAGTGTCATTCATGCCTGGAGTCTCTTTATGGTCCAGGATACACTCAGAATCGCCCTAAAGTAAAATCGTCCACGAAACAATGTCAGGTATGTCACAAGCACACCTGTGATCAGCATTGAAATAAAGTATGTATGAAATGCTATAGTAACATCCCCAATCAGTGAAAGTCTTGTTTTGGAAATTAAGAATGAATATGCATGTCTGCGAATATGTATAGATTATGACTGAGTTTACGTTATATACGGATTATATTTTTGTTTAAAAATTTCCTTATATGATAGATGTAAATAGAGATACGGAAGGTGAGGATCTTGCAGCATAAGAATCCTCCAGCTTACTTATATTAGTTGTAAGTGTAGAGTAAAAAGGATGTTCAAGTGCGTAGGAAATACCGCCGGAAAATACATAGATTACGAGCATAGGCATGGATAGCCCCGAGTTAACGGTTACTACTCTTTCGACCTGTGACGGGCTGTGGGTCACTGAGGGCCCTGTTAGTTAATTGGCACCCGTCGGGATCTTTTTAACTTACCAGGGGTCGATGCTGCAGGGGGTGGATCAGCTGAAATGAAGCATGGTCTCGCAGTGGAGAGAAGGAGCTGGGGTCTGATTGACTGCTGTCTCCCTTGAAAGCGCCAGGCAAGGCTCTGGACCTAACCCCTCATATCCACACTGTGCCTGTGCATTAACCAGGGAACAGCTTGTTCTCCGGTTAATAGAGGTATAGGGTTTAACCAGGAAGCTACAGGCTGCTCTAAGCTATTCAGTAATCCAAAGACTGGCACGTTTCCTGGTTAACAGTCTATCTATCTATCTATAGCCCGACGCCCTAATCCCGCAAAGGGTGGCCGCAGACAAAACGCCTCCAAGTCACTCTGTCACCCACCATTTGACTACCCTCCCCCCAACTCACCCCCCCTCCCTCATATACCTCTCAACTCTATCCCTCCACCTCATCCTCGGTCTACCCCTCCACCTCATCCTCGGTCTACCCCTCCCTCTCCCTCCCTCCACCTCACCTACATACACCCTCTTAGTCAGTCTTTCATTCTCCATTCTCTCCACATGTCCAAACCACCTCAGTGTATTTCTAATCTTCTCAACCACATCCACATCTACCCCACAACGTTCCTTCACTTCTTCATTCGTCAACCTGTCCCTCCACGTCACTCCACATGCTCCTCTCAAGTAACTCATTTCCACTGCTCTCACTCTTGACTTGTTCCCTTCTTGCAAGGTCCACGCCTCGCTTCCATACGTCAGGGTAGGGATCACAATGCCATCATGCAGTGACTTCTTAACTTCCATACTCACCTCCCCATTTCTCATCACTGCTTTCAGCGTACCAACAACCTTCCTTCCCTGCTGTACCCTTTCACGTACTTCTACTCGTAAGAATTTAATGGTGACCCCGCATGTACGGAGCTTTGCCTGGCAGCTGCATTTTCTCGTGGTGACTACTAACAAAGGATCAAGGGACTGACTTCTGGAGAGACTGACTGGCTGACCGTCAAAGGTCTCAGTGATAGGCTAGTGATTGACCAGTGGGAAATTACTAATAAACTGACATCAGAAGGACAGTCTACTGACTAATTTGTCGGTATTTTGGGATTGACTGCCCCACTGAATAACTATTGATTTATACTGTATATTGATGATGTTTTGGGTATAACTATTCATAATTGAATATTTGTTATTGCATTGCTCTGAATACTCCTTGAGGAGTAGCATGAGCAGATAGAGCTACCGTGCCCTTTGAATAATTGGTTATAACTAAATATTTCTCTGTGCCCTTCAATTTTAAATTGCAGTACTCAGATTTAGAAATACCTATATATTATATTGGTGACAACAGATTCAGCCTTCTCAAGGACCTCCTTCAGCTGTAAGGAGTGAGAAGCAGGTAGACCTTTATTATACAACAGAGGGGCAGGCAGAATAGGAGGTGGGTAAGGCACAAGGCTGTTGATGTGGAATTTTGCAATTATTATGCAATATTTATGCCTTTTCAAGCATTTATCTCCCGTACATCTACCGCCTTCTGCCTTATCTACCTCCTGTTCTCCCCGGCCCTTTCTCACTCGCCATCCATTTGTATGATAAAGGTCACCTGTTTCTCACTCCTTAGTTACACGTGAAGTGGGTCCATGAGAAGGTCGAGTCTGTTTTGTTCTCACGAATAGATTATATTTCACACACCAACACAATCCTCACAAACCACCACAGACCTCACACACGAGCACAATCCTCACACACCACCACAGTCCTCACACACCACCACAGTCCTCACTCACCAACACAGTCCTCACTCACCAACGCAATCGTCACACACCACCACAGTCCTCACACACCAACACAGTCCTCACATACCAACACAGTCCTCGCTCAACACAATCCTCACACACCACCACAGTCCTCACACACCAACACAGTCCTCACACCACACGTGCAAAATTAATTAATAAGAATAATCTTTTACTTCTATAAATTCATTATTATATAGTGGTAATGACATTTGAAAAATAAATAACTACTTTCTAAAGGGAGGAGGTTGGGGAGAGTAGTAGGTGGGATACATGGCGAGTTGGGTCCTCGTCCCGTATCCTGGTTACACACTTTTTTTGAGCGTGGCTGAAACTCGCTTACCTAAATATTATATTCAGTCATTAGAAAGAAATATATGGTAGTATTATCATCATCATTATGTACTTTCCATTTTTAGTCCACAGCAGGACTGGACTCTTCACTTAGGGAGGTTTTAGTCAGGAAGCCCTAACCCACGGCCCTGCACTGTTGTTGACTTTATACACGGGTTTTATTCGCTCCTGTGTAGAGCACAGCTGTCATGTGTGGGGAGGCTCCCCACACAGTTCTTCTCAACAGGATGGAGTCGGAAACTTTTCGTCTCATTGACTTTCCTCTTACTGGCTCCCTTCAACCTCTGTCTCCGCCGCACTGTTGCATGATTGTCTCTTTTCTATCGCCACGTCAATGGTCACTGCTCCTTTGAACTGTCTGCTTGCATCCCTCCACCACCACGGCAGGCACGCAGCACCCGTCTTAGCAACAAACTCAGCCCTTTTCTGTCCAACTCTCTAATGCAAGAGTTAACCGTTGCTCCAGTCATTCATGTATGCAACATGTCAACTCTGGAATTGTCTCCATCTCTGTTTTTCTTACTGCCTGCGGTCTCCAGTCTTTCATACACAGTGTGTCCAGGCATCTCGAAATGAACTGATCTTGAATTTGGCTCTGCTGTCGTTTTTTTCTTGGAGGGAGCAATTTGTAGGTCCTGCCCTTTGGTTCCTTCTTTCTTGCATTAAAAAAAAAATACTTGCATGTATAACCAGAAATTATTTACACGCTTACATTATTAGATTTCCTTGACTAATAGCTACCTCTCCATCAACTAGTCTACCTAGTAGTAAATCCACTGAAAGTGGGTTTAGGAGTTATGATGGTGAGGAAGAAAGGGAGAGTATTAGTGGTGGCGAATGAGTTAGAGAGATGGTGGTGAGAAAAAGAGCGGTGGTAGTGAGACAGGGAGAGTAGGGTAGAAGGGAATTTAGTGGTGAGTGTTAGAGTGATGGAGGGAGGGAAGGTGGTGGTGAGGAAGATGGGAGGTGGTGAGTGTGAGGGAGGAAGGATGGTGATGTTGATGATGAGGAAGATGTGTAAGCTATCAACTTCCATGTTATGGACGGTGTGTGTGTGTGAAAGACAACAGTAAACGGTTTATTGATACTGCAGCCCTCAGACTGAAAATATAGCCTACAGCTTTGATATATGGCAAACATGATAAGCGTTGGTGAATGGTAAAATATATGGTCATTTGATATTTACATTAATTTTAAATTTGATAATAGTTAAACGTGTGTGTGTGTGTGTGTGTATGTGTGTGTGTTTCAGTGCGCGCGGGTGCGGTACGATATGTTTGGCGGCGCTTGCCTTGCAACGGCGCCGACGTCTCCGAATGCGTTCCTTTCACTTCGTCAAACCAATAATATTACTCAAGATTCTTTTCACGATACTAGGGTCGTAAGTGTGGGAAATCGCCAAGGGTTGCACCGAATAGGGTTAAAACCGTGCGTCGGTGGACGAAACGCTACCGTGATGCCGGGGGCAGCGAAACTTTCCAGCATAAAAAGCGGCCTGGTAGACCTAGAAAAGTGAGCCAAAGAACTATGAATGTGCTTAAGAGGCAAGTAGAATGTAATCCTAGGCTAACTGCAAGACAGCTGAAGGAAAAGAACCCAGATTTACTGAATGGTGTTAGTGATCGAACAGTTCGACATGTTCTCCTCAAGCGCCTTGGTTATCGCTCACTAAAGCCAAGGAAGAAACCCCTCAGGACCCTACGGCAAGTTCGCAATAGGGTCGATTTTACTAAGCGCTACCTGCAGTGGGATGTTGCTAGATGGAAAAAAGTGCTGTGGACAGACGAAGCAACCTTCACAGTGACAGGCAATAGGGGTGGAAATGTGCGACGCCGGCCTGGTTCAAACCCATTCTCCAGCAAGTACATCCAAGCTACCGTTAAACATCCAGATTCAGTTATGGTTTGGGGAGCATTCAGTTATTATGGTATTGGAAAACTAGTGTTCTTTGAAAAAAACAAAAGTGTGAACAGATTTACATACTTTGAGCTGTTGTGTGATGTTTTGCCTGAATGCTTTCGACAGTGCCGGGCCAACTTTTTGATGCAGGATGGAGCACCCTGCCATACTGCTAAAATGGTAACTGAGTGGCTAGATGACTGTCATGTTAAGTTCTTCCGTGACTGGCCTGGCAATTCCCCTGACCTAAACCCAATAGAGAATCTGTGGGCCATTGTGAAGCGGAGATTAAGGGAGCGGGACACCTCCTCCATTGAGAAGCTTCGTGCCGCCATCTTGGACGAGTGGAGGAAAATACCACTTCAAACCCTTCAGAAGCTGGCATGCTCAGTTCCAAACCGTCTGCGAGCTTGTAAGAAGGCAAAGGGATGGAGCACCAGATACTAGAGTGTGGTAGGTGTCAATGGCATGTTTTTTTTTTTTTTTGTTACGGGACTATATATATATATATATATATATATATATATATATATATATATATATATATATATATATATATATATATATATATATATATATATATATCTTACAGGATCTCTCGTCGCTCTTCAGTCGCCTGTAAAGACTCGAGCTAAGGCTTCATAGGCCTGAGAATAAATACTAGATTCTATAATATAAAGTGTATTAATGTTTACAGTTCTCTGGTGATATTTCGGGCTACACATTGCATTATAGGGTAAATAAAAAAAAAAAAGAACATTCCTTCACTGTACGTCCTCTGACTACCACAATATCTCCCCAATCGAAGGCGAGAGGGATCTGAATGTATTAGTGCTGTAGTGAGAGACGGCTTGGTCATGTGGAGAGGATGGATAACAGCTGTGTGCGGAGGATGAGAGGTGTCAACGTTGAGGATAAAGGTGCAAGAGGCATACCGAAAAAGACCTGAGACGAGATCATGTAGTATAACCTCAGGGATAAAGGACTAAATTGAAAGGTTGCTAGAGATCGAGCAGTGTGGAAAGCCACCGTTAGGTGACCAAGGCCGACGCATGCATGTTGGAGCCTGTATAACTGAGAGAAGAGAGAAGCCGGCATCATTAGTCTTCAAAGTAAAGTATTAATGTTTCTCGATTAAGATGTAATCCTGTCCTTATTAAATAATGAACATCTTTTGAGGAGCATTGGTCAGTAAGGCAATAACATGATTGGAAATTTTTAGATGCGAGAGAATCTATTTACTGTAAGTGGTCATTAGTTTTTCAGACGCAAGGTTTTCGCTCACCTAGACCTTAGTGACAATCCATATAACGCACCGCATGGTTTCACATCCCTCTACTATTGTACATTTTTATGACAAGCATTGATTAATTATTGTTCCATCATGTTTATCACAAACCTGTACATAACCTATTTGAAGACCCTCTAAAACCTGAAAGCTGTCTCTGCGGTTTAATGGTTTTATTTATCATATGCTTGTTTACACAATAATGAATAGAGTTTTTTCTGATGTACTCCATCTTTATTGAATTTCTCAGTTACACCTATAAGAGATCACCTAACCGAAACTGGGGCACAAGGCAAAAAGACGGCACATGGACAGGGATGCTGGGTCTAGTAATGAGGGAGGTAAGTCAAACGCATATAGAGTTTAGTGGCAGTTACACACTCTATAGCAACGGTTCTCAATCTTTTTCAGGCTGCGCCTTCCTCAGCCGTGGTCCACATATCCACCCCCCCCCCTCCCCGCTTCCTGCCATCTTAAAAATTATTCGTGAATAATTATTGCTGTTGCTGCGGCTTCAAGTGAACGATAACCCAGATGAATACAGTCTGAATTAGCCCTTATCCTGCACTCCACTATCCCCCTTTCGGGGAAATGGAGGGGGGAGCTGAGGCACGTTTGCATATTAACTGAACTGTGGTCCATCTTGCAGTATGACTTCTTGGTGCCAGATTTTCTTTGGAAACAATCAGATTAGAAAAAGATATTAAAAAAATAAAAAAGGCATGGAGAAGACCAGGCGACACAAGAGAAAAGAAAAAAACTATATCCGCGGATCCGAAAAAATAATGCTTTGAAGGCAGGAGCAGACAGAATTGAATACTCAGTATAAATCACTGCTTCATCACCACACACACACACACACCATCGATAAAGCATGAATACAAGAGATCAAACTCACAAGCATGTCACCCTTTCTACATTTCACCAACTGCGATACACTTAGACGGAATAAGCAGCAGAGAAGGAAATAGCCTTATGACCTTCATAAACAGCAACATGTCCTTTACGAACACCGCACAACAATAACAAGAACATATACCCAATCCAGGACAAAAGAAATAATATCCAAATAATTTAAAATACAAAAACCAGGATCGTAAAACACACACACACACACACACACACACACACACACAAAGTTAGTCAGGCCATTCTATTTTCTCATTGAGTCTTCACGTCCCCCTTGGAAATTCCTTACGCTCCCCAGGTTGAGAGCCCCCGGTCTAGATGTTATCATGTCAAAGTATCCATACGCCTTATAATGTGCACAAAGTCTTTATATAATAAGGCATATTAAGTATTAAATACTTTAAAAATAGCTCTCTATATCACAACGTTCTGGGATGATGCCGCACAACATCCCCTTTATCAGGAGAACACTTTTAGCAGACCGTCTATAGATGTATTTAGCTTATTCCATTTGAAAATGATAATAAACGCTTAATTCTATACTTCGGTAATTTGTCCATATGTCACCGGTACATCACTGGCTTAAATTCTGAAAGGTAAGAATGCAGACTATTTACTTTTTAAATGATGGACACACACATTCCATAGTGTCGTGCTAGAACTCAAACAACACCATCACACTGCTGATACAGTGTGGTAAAAGAACACAAATTATTTAATAACAAACTTAGGCATATCCATGAATGCATTAGCTTTAATAAATACTAAAAAGATAAATGATCTACACCAATAGAACATTCGTAGGTAAATATATAGGTCTTTGATGGAAGTGAACATCAAGATAAACATTTTGACAGTTTATCCGAATTTTTTAAATGATCTGTAAAAGAATGGAAACCAAAAACTCTGACACATCTGACATATCAGTATTATATCTCAGAGGTAGAACCAATACCAAAAGTTTGTGAAAGGTGTCATGTGAACTATTTTATTGTGATATTATAAGAAAGACAACAAATGACAGTGAGAAGGAAGGACCCCCTTAGCCGCTTCGGAAGGATTGAGAACTATGGATGGCAGGGGTCAGTGATGGTTGAGGATTGTCGGCGGATTTTTGCATTTGGCTGTAAATTACTTCAACATAAGAACTTTGTGGAGTTGTACATGATACTTGGGAATAAACAAGCAACTCGATGATGCTTTGATTCTTCGTCTATAACTTTGCTCAGGCTGACTAGTTTGCTGCTATGTCTGTTAATTTTATCTAATTTTAATCTTTTACAGATGGCAGCATACATCACTTTGATTATTTAGTAGCATTATGAATGATATCATACATTTTTGGTAAATAATCTGTTCTGTTTAGCAAAATATCTCCTCCACTGTTATTTGGCTTAGAGATCACCGGGTCAATATTTTTCTTCTGTAAGCTGCTATCACAGTTCATAAATAAGGAATAAAACGCTTTGGACGATTCATCATCATCATCATCCAGACCTCATTTCCAACCCGGGGTAGGAGAAGGCAGCGTCAAAACAGACAGAAATCGAAAAAAAAAAAAAACAATAAAATAAATAACCAGTCATAGTTTGTCTTGTTGATTGCGTCACACTTCCATTCAGACACCATTCAAATCCTTAGAATGCTGGCTCCATCTGATGGGTCGAAAAAATTCCACACTTAAGTTCACACTTACCTATCAGACAGAGCCAATCCGACGATTGTCAAATTAAAAACTGTTGCTAAACTCTGGTAATGCACTCCCTCGCACTAAATTCATCCAACCAGCTCGATCACTAAAATAGTCAGTTCACATATCTCTTTAGCTCCTATACCTCTGTTTCCCACATGTTCTTTTACCATATCTATCTACCTTTTTCTAGTCCTACCACGCCTCCTCCCACCATCAAATTTGCCCAGACGTGCCCTTTTCACCATTCTATTCACACCCATTCTCTCCCCATGCCCATGCCATCTTAGCACAGTCTCTTCAACTTGTGTCCACAGACTTCCTTATTATCCATCTATCTCCAATTACATTGTACCTTATCGTATGCACTGTCCACACTCTGCACACATTTCTGAACAGACTTCCTTATTATGTATCTTTCTCCATTCACCTTGTTCCTTATCCCATTAACTGTCCACATGCAGCACAATTTTCTGAACAGTCCCATCTACACTGCTCTTACTCTTAACTTGCCACAGAGGATTTAAATACACAATATTCCCGAAAAGTTATATATTTCTAAGTAACTGACGCAAACTCAAACCAATTTGCAATTTCATCGATTCTCAGTTTACCGATAATATTTTCAAATTCAAGAAAATTCTTAAAGAATGAAGGCATTGAAACTGGGACACAGAAATGTATGCCAAATGCAAGTAAAAACTTTTGTTGGGACTGTCGTTGATAATAACACTGATGAAATCACAACATTTAAGGTTATAATTTTATAACAACTAATTTCTCTAGCTAATTGTATACGGAAGGTGAATTTGCGTATAGAGAATGCATGTATATGCGGAAATGGACGTAAAGAAAGGTTCACAGATGAAGTTTGGAAGATAATAATGAAGTCTTTGTAGCTCATATTTGGTCAGCCTGACCCAGCAGACCCGTCAAGTGCAGACGAGAAATTGTCCCTATGGGGTCATCCTACAGGTTCTTTACACCGTTGATGTTGTGTCTGCGTCATAGTGTGGCACGTGTTGTTTATTGCTTCATAATGAGTGCTGTGTTGCGTGGGCCTAGTCTACAACAGGGGAGTGTGCCATCTATGATTCCACCCAGTGTGAATATAAGTGAGTAACTGAGGAGAGCTGGGTGATGTCCTGATCTAAACCAAGCTAGGTGTATTTGGTCGGCTCTGTTTAAAGGTACCTCTGATGAATATATGTCGGGAGGGTGGGGGAGGGCATGTAGCATAGTGTTCTAAAAGAGGTGTCGTATTGTCGTGCCGTGAAATGGGTATGTAGGTGTTTCTTCTTTGCTTGTGTTTGAGTGTAAGGAGATGAGATGTTGCTGAAGAGAGTCTGGTAATGTTTGTGAGATGATTGTTTTATGGATCTATTTGTGCTGTGTGGTTCAGTCATATAATGACATGGTGTTCTGTGTTACGACAGACTGCCACGTGGAACTGTCTGCCATTCATATCAAGATAATTTCTCAAGGGGAGGACTTTGGTTTCAGAGTGTGAGCTGTGAGAGTGGTATTCGTGCAGCCAATGATGATGTGTAGGACGTTGTTCTGTATGGTCTGCAAGGTTTTATAGTGGAAGTTAGATAGGAATGGGGCAAATGCTAGGGAGGCATAAGCCATAACTGGTCAAATGTATTATCACTAGAGTAGGAAGTGTTCCTTTTTGTTGTTCAAAGTCTATCCCTGTATAATTTTGTCCTGAGTGTCGAATCAGGAGGTAAAAGGCTTCTGATATCTTCTGTGTGGTCCCTGAAGGTGAATTCACTGTCGTAAGTCACTCCAAGGATCTTAGTGGAGAGAGTGCGTGGCAGAGGTACATTGTAGAATGTGATGTTAGGGGCGTACATGCGCTCATGTTAGTTGCTGGTGATGAGTGTGATGGTGGATTTGGCAGGAGTGATGGTCAGTTTTTTATCCTCGACCCATCCCTGAAGTGTAATAAAATCATCTTGTCGCACTGTGCAGACTGTGTACCATATATACTATGATGTATGGTTGTAATTTCATCTTTATAATAATGAGACAGTGTTTATGGGTGGCTGAGGTGTAGGAATGCTATGCATGTTTAGACTGAAAACTGTGAGTGAAATACAGGAGCCCTGTGGACCACCGTTACGGAAGTTTCTTGTACGTGATGACTTGCCTTAGAATGTATCTTGTGATTGTCTACCAGATAAGTAGTTGGAAAGCCAGCATTTGGAGTTGTCCTCCAGTTTCGTAAGATGATATAAGGTCATGGAATGCACTCCTTTGAAACTTGATAGCCAGCAAAAAAATACTCTCTCATAAATATTTATAATGGAGTCGTGTGTTTTTGGTGGATGACCTGCGGCAAAGAATTTCGAAGATTTGATAGGGAGGAACTGATAAATGATCTAATTTTAACATTCCTTGTAAAGCCTTTTATGATTTCTAGTATCATTCTTTTGTGTTTCTGTTGTATACACCCCTTCTGTATGCCACGAAAGCTTGAAAAGAGACGATCACGATCAAGGTGATGATGGTAATTCTTATTTTATTTCAGGAAGCCGACTTCGCTCTTGGTCCGTTTGTAATGACACATAATCGAAATAAATGGATAGACTACACATTCAGCATCTTTTATACTGAATACACGGTTTTTGCTGCCCGTGGTCGTCCTAAAGTGGACCCATGGGGCTTCCTGCAGCCTCTGTCACCACTGGTGTGGGCGGCCGTGGTAACTGCGCTGCTGGCAGTGATCACTGTTATGCTGCTCTTGCCCTCGTGTCTTCCCACGCACACGCACCATAAAGCCAGGCGGGAGACTAACATCTTCAACTGTGTTCGCGTCCTCCTCCAAGAAGGTAACTGAATTGTAGTGAAAATGAATCTTCTGCTTCAAAAAGACATGTTTCTTTCAAGAAGTCTGATTGGTTATGTATATGTTGAGCGAGAATGCTTCAGTATTACTCAATATTTCATATAAACAGTGGAGTTTGTTCTTTATGGTATATTGTTGGCCGTGTAGAAAATGGAAGAACTTAGTAGTGAATCATTCTGAATCCCAGGAATATTTCCCCTTTACTCAGAAGGATTCAATCTTCTGATGTCAAAGTCATTAATTCAGTCTAGTCGTCACTTGGTCGCATTTCCTGTTTTGGGTACAAAGTGAGAATGAACTAAACTGACTAAATGGAAAATGCCGTGAAACGACTTAAAATTGCCTTGCTGGCTATCGATCGAACTAAACTAACTTATAACTGAGCAACCCTAGATAAAAATGGATGTATACTGTTATGGTCTGACTTGAAAACTACGATTTTATCTTCATTAGGCCATTTGTCAAAGGATGAAGCATTGCATAGAAACTATTGGAGACGACATCTTAAAGCTTTTTGCCTCTTTGCAAAAGGGGAAAGTAACCAAAGAAAATGATGAAAGTCTTTATTTAGTAAGTTTGCAATTTTGTAGCTAAAATATAAAACATACTCATATTATATAAAGATCAGTGGATGCCTCCATACGTGCAAGGACTTAACTGTAATTACCAATTTTTCAATGAAAAAAAGTATGTAGAGGACAATTACTTCGCATTTCTTTTCTGTGGATATTTATACAGTGATTTAAGGACATAGTGTACCAATGTAATGCATGATGATGCCTCAAGACTCAGATAATACATTACAATATTCACGATATATTACGAAATGTGAATTATTATATTCAATATATATTTTGCAGTGCCATTGTGCTTTGTAAGTAATAATATATTACTGTGCCTTACGATGTAAACTGAGCAACTTGTAGCAGTATTGGAATTCAGTATCTCCTTTAATATTTCTCACCGTTATAATAGCACACTGAGGCGTTGGTATGATGCAAAGAACTTCTTTATATATATATATATATATATATATATATATATATATACAGTAATCACTCTAATATCCGGACGCCCAATAACCGAACATCCCCACTAACCGAACCTTATCGTCCTGGGATCAAACATTCCCAAAATGGTCCGAAAATCCAAAAAAATTGGAAAAAAAAACGATTTTTTGCCGTCCGTAATTTGAACTTGCTAGCGCGGCGCCACGTTGAGAGCATTGTTTTGGTTCGTCATTCCTCCGACGTCCGATAGAGCGCCGCTGCATCCTCCCCACTTCCCGCCTGTCTCTCACCACGACTGGACCTGCGCTCTTAGAATGGCTGCCCATGTGCTCGCTTTTGTGGTGGTGCCGTACTTACTGCAAGGCCTCCTGCTGCTCTCTGCCCTACTCTTAGTGTGTGTGATGATGGCCCCGCCTCCTGAGAAAAGGAAGAGAGTGGTGTTGACTCTGGAGAAGAAACGCAGGAGATATTGGAGAAGGTTGATGCGGGTTGGTCTTCCTCTCGCATTCTCCGCGAGTTCAACCTGGCCCGGTCGACTTTGTTTGATATCAAGCGTTCCCGAGACAAGCTCATGCAGTACACGGCTGACTTCTCGTCGAGAAGCAAACGCAACGTGGAGAGGAAGGTTATGTTTACTCCCAAGTATGCAGAGATCGAGCCTGACTCCACGTTGATTTGGTATCGACAGCAACGTGCAGCTGGTGTGATGGTACGTGGAACGGAGCTGAAGGCTGCTGCTGAGAAGTTTGCAAGGCTTCACGACGCCCTAGACTTCAAGGCATCCGAGGGTTGGCTCTTCGCGTGCTCAAGTTGCTAAGACATGGCCTTACTAACCGTAAAGCACATGGCGAAGCATTGGACGCTAACGAGGATGGAGTGGACGAGTTTCGGCACAAGGTGAAAGGCTTGATCGACAGGGAGGGCCTCACTCTCGGTCAAGTCTATAACGCTGACGAAACTGGCCTATTCTATCGCTCGGTGCCATGAACACTCTCGCCGATGAGACGGAGAGCGTGTACCTGGCCGCAAGCTTTCTAAGGAACGGATATCTGCTTTGTGTTGTGCCAATGCTAACGGCATGCACCGGCTTAAGCCATTATTGTTGGCCGTGCAAAGCAGCCTCGGTGCCTTCGTGGGGTGATGGATGTCCTTCCTGTCGTATGGTACCATTCTTTGAAAGCATGGTTCACAGCTGTGATTTTCAAAGACTGGTTTCACCATCACTTCGTCAAGGAGGTCATACATTACCAGACGAAGACACTGGGAATTCCTCGCGACCAGGTAAAGGCTCTCCTTCTCCTCGACAATGCACCTGCCCACCCGTGCAAAGGACTTGGTTGCTGAGAATGGCCGTATTAGGTGCATGTTTCTGCCACCTAATACGACTGCTCTCATTCAACCAATGGACCAAGGAGTGATCGTGGCAACAAAGCGCCTGTACCGTCGGAAGTTCCTGGACGAGGTGATGGTGGTTCTCGAGGACGAGGACGAGCGCAGGGAAGGACGTGACACTCGAGGCAAGCGGACTTTGGAAAACCTTCGCCGCTACAACATCAAGTCTCGCTGTACAACTGGGCTAGTGCATGGAAGGAAGTCCCTGTGAAAACTCTTGAAAATGGTTGGTCTCGTCTGCTTCTCGGAACAGATGTGGAGTACGATTTCCTAGGGTTTGACGTGGATGACTTCCATGCACGGCTACGTACGCACGGCGACGATGTTGATGTGGACGATGTTCGTGAGTGGTTGGACGACGACGAGGGCGATCCTGGGTATCAGACGTTGTCTGATATCGAGATCGCGTCTTCGATTGCTGGTGTCAGTCCCGAACTTGAAGATTCCGACGACGAAGGCGATGATGATGCAGACTCCGCCCAGCAGGACACTACTCCAGCCATCCCCAAGCTGAGCGCACTCCGGGAACATCTAGAGTTCGTCCTAGACTACCTGGAACACCCGGACTGCGACAGGGAGATGGGGCCCTTGGGACTCGTGGAGGAAGTGCGTGCTTTCCGGCAGCGCATCATCAATCGCCAGAATCGTCGGTCCTTGCGTCAGTCAACGATTGACAGTTTTTTCAGGCCCGTGACCCCCGCTGTGCCAAGCCCTGGTTCCACTCCGTTGCCTCCCAAGACAGGCCCTCATGCTCCGAGCCACAGCCCAGCACATCAGCTACAGTGGAGTCACCGCTCGACGTGAGTTTGCGGCTGTCTTCAGAGTCTTCTGTAGTCGGCACGCCATCACCACTACCCACCGATGCACCCTTGGACGCCTGCCAGTGATACTCTCGGGCTCTGACAGTGAATAAACCGCAAGAACTTCTCCACTAGACCACACGGGAATTTTGAGTGTTGTGCAGTGAAAAAAACGGTGTGTTGTGTTAAGGTTTTCAAGTTGGAAGAAAGACTAAGTAGAAAAGAAATTTAACGTAACTAACCTTCTTTGTTTTGGCTTTGGAAACTTAAAAAACTTGGGAAAAGTTAATGTGCAACACTTAAATTTAATGGAACATTATTTGGACTAAAGTGAACACTGTGAAAAGAACGGACTTCTGTGTGTTAGTGACTAAGTTCAGTGCAAGACTTCAGGAAGAGTGTAGTGCACGTGCTTCAGGAAATCGTTCTTACTGTCAGAGTCCGAGAGGAGGCGGTTATTCATCGAGGTGGCCAGGGACTTGCTGTAAGTAGCCAAAATGTTTCATGTTGTACTATTTTCCATACTATATTTACCAGAATGTTTCATATTGTATTTTTTCCCATACTATACTTACCAGAAAGTGTCATACTGTACTTCTTTCCATACTAAACTTACCTCATGCATGTGCAGTAGGGAATGTGGTTTTCAGAGTTCGGTTAGGTTCGGTTAGGTTAGGTTCGGTTAGAGTCCATAAGTACCAGAATGTTTATTAATGTATGAACATACTTCTAAACCCACATTTTATGTGTCTATTGCATTTATTTCAGTCATTTATGTGCCTTATTGGTGTGATTTGGGTGTTAAATAGGTGCTATGCATGTCCGGAGGGAGTTGTATAGGTGTTTCTCTGTGTTAGGGTCCGTAAGTACAAGTCCATAAGCTGGGGCCCAATATCCGGACAAAACCAATATCCGAACCTACCGATGGCTCTATTGATCCGGATATTGGAGTGATTACTGTATATATATATATATATATGTGTGTGTGTGTGTGTGTGTGTGTTGACAAGTCGTTTTTACAGAGTGATTAGGAAAAAACACACACACACGTGAGAGAATCGAGTTTACTCTCAGACATTTCGACCAGAGGCTTTTATCAGAGAGAATGCTACATTAGGAGTGATTTGAGCTGCTTACTCTCCCACTGGATCCTCGCCTTCCACTGGCTGTCTCACCCTCACATGACCTAGCCTGTTTGATGTGACCACCTTACATCACAAACAGATGTACTTGCAGGGGTTGGCATTGCACAGGTAAAATCCTGTGATTACCGGTATTGCCCTGAACTCTGGATGGCTACTTCTCTATAGAAGACACCTGGGATCCTATTTTACCCATTGAACCCATGTATCTCCATTGGGATCATTTCCCCAGGGATGTATTCCCCATGGACCTCTTCCTACCATATACCTATTGTCCCACTACCTACCTACGCCACCCGCCCTGCCCACCTCACCAATCCGTTCACCCATCCGTCCCGTTGTACAGTACCTGATAATGATAATTATATATGTAGAAGTAAAAAATTCTTCGGTAATTGGCTACCATGTCTCCACCAGGTTGACAGTTACTTTCAATCAGTTTTAATCCTGGCCATCACAGGCGTTACCTTTGCAATTCAAATGTACACAGCTAAATTCGTCATAAAACGTTTCACTTGGTAGAGCTATTTAGAGAGTTCTCTGTGCATTCCTCTCGATTCATACAGAGGACAGACAGACAGACAAACAGACAAAATTTCTCTTGTAAAATAATAAGCACTCAGAAAGCGCATACCTCCACCAATGTCACTGCCATTTAAAAGGATTTGGATCCGGATCCTTGGAGATTTTGTGTGGAATACATAGGATCCGGATCTGCTCCAAATTTTAATAAATTGTTCCATGACCCATGGTTCACTCTTCCACAAAGTTTTATTGAAATTCTTTGAGAACTTTTTGAGATATTGTGCGAGATACATAGGATTAGGATCCGGATCTACCCCGAAATTTAATAAATCCCTTCTTGGCCTATGACCGACCCTTACACAACCTTTCAATGAAATTCAAATGAGAACTTTTGGAGATATCGTGCAGACAAACAAACAGACTACTATAGGTGAAAGCATAATCTCCTCCAACGTCGTTGGCGAAGGTAATTATGTATACGAATGGACACACACACACACACACACACACAGAAAAATCATGTGTTACCGTACTAATCTATTAAGCTACTATGATAGAGTTCCGGAAACATTACAGAAAAGAGAAGAATGGGTGGACAGTATTTATGTAGATTTTAAGAAAGCATTTGACAGAGTACCACACCAAAGACTTTTATGGAAACTGCACCATCAAGGAGGTATCCAAGGAAATTTGTACTGTTGGATGCAGGATTTTCTCAGAAAAAGGGAAATGAAAACAATATTAAGGGGATATCACTCATCACGGAAGGAAGTGACCAGCGGAGTGCCACATGGCTCAGTGCTGGCACCAATTATGTTTATAGTATATATAAATGACATATGCCGTAACACTGGAAATGGAAGCTATCTAAATATGTTTGCAGATGATGCAAAATTTCAAAGGAAAATTACTAACACAGATTCTTGCAAAGACCTGCAAGAGGAATTAAACAAGTTTCATCAATACAGCAATAAATGGCAAATGGAATTCAGTGTGGACAAGTGTCATGTAATTAAATTTGGTAAAAGTGAGAAAAGACCAGATTGGGATTATAAGTTAGGAAGAACAACCCTACACTTATCAAAAAGAGAAAAGGACCTAGGAGTAATTATCAATAATAGACTATCTCCAGATGACCATATCAATGAGAAGGTACGTAACATGAATACACTGTTTGCTAATAAGAGAGTAGCATTCACATATGTAAATGAAAACATGTTGAGAAAGATAATAACATCATTCATCAGACCAACCCTAGAATATGCATCAGTAGTATGGAATCTTCATCTCAAAAAACACATACATAAGATTGAAATAGTACAAAGGGGAGCTACAAGAAGGATACCAAGCTTAAGGGATCTAAGCTGAATTGGTAGAGATGCGGCCTGCAGTCCTGATGGACCCAGGTTCGAATCCCGAATGGGACAGGGAACAGTTTAAGGATTTGAATTTCATAAAAGCAGACTTTCCTGATCTACCAGATGACACGCCGACATGTCATAAAAGTACCCCCGCTAATACCAATACACCAGTCCTGTATGAGACAGCCCTAGCATGTATTCAATATGGACGGTGGGTGTTAGCACCGAAGTCGTGACATGTAGAGAGGTGTATGGTATGTAGGAGGACTACTGGGCCTCGAGAGCAGGCTGTGAATCCTATGCCCAGAGTCGGACACAAAAAAAAAAAAAAAAAAAAAAAAAAAAGCTACGAAGAGAGATTAGAAAAACTGAATCTACCAACACCATATAAATGCACCTCGGAGGTGGAGAAAATAGGCATAAATGAATATATAACGTATCATCAAGAGGACACGGCAAAAAGCTACATAAAATGACGATAAAGACGTAAGTAAATTCAGTTTCCCCAAAAGGGCAATTGACCAGTGGAATGCATTACTGAATGAAGTAGTGTGTGCCAAAACTATTAAAAAATTTAAGGATATGTATGATGAAAATGGTTTAATACACGGGACAGTACGAGCTTGACTTATTCCCGTAAAGATAATTATGTAAGAACAATGAGGGAAGTAAGAACACACACACACACACACACACACACACACATATATATATATATATATATATATATATATATATATATATATAATATATATATATATATATATATATATATATATATATATATACAAACAGTATATTAGCGTGGTCCTTAATTTTCAACTTGAAAAATATCCTTCAGCTGCTGCGGGACTTTGTTCCTAATCGTTAATAAATGGTGAACGCAAATATTCATGCTTATTAGATATTTTTAACTGGTGCTGCATGATGTTCAAGTTTATATTGCTATGGCATTATGTTAATATACCATTGGCTTACCTAGGTCCTCCTCTTTGCAGTGTATTAGCCCCTCACTGGGGGCGGCATCATGGAAATTCACCTGCCACTCATTGTTGCCTAGTTCTATGGATTGTAATTGCTGCC
Source organism: Coenobita brevimanus (assembly GCF_032717465.1). Lineage (NCBI taxonomy): Eukaryota > Metazoa > Arthropoda > Malacostraca > Decapoda > Coenobitidae > Coenobita > Coenobita brevimanus. Next base: position 26,297,303 of record NC_136961.1, on the reverse strand, counting down.
AGCTGTAGCCATCTTCGCATCTGGATACACTTATGTTGCGCAACGACCTGGAGAAGAAATTGCCGTTGATCCTCGTTCTTGGTCAACACTGGATTAAACTCTTGAATTAGGGCTACCCCTCTTTCAGCAGAGTCATTTGTCACCTGAAGACCCCGGATGATGCGCTCAGCTTCCTTGTAATCCTCACGACTTTCCCATATAGATGGATCGAATTTTGGGAATGAGTGAGGAAGGGCAAGCACCGTGAAGATCTCCTTGGTGTTACTAGTCACAAAATTTCAAGCTGTTTTCTGATTCAGTGCTGTTGCCTCAAGTTCAATTATTTCTCTCTTTAATTGATCTTATCTTCTTTCTTCATTAACAGCCATCACCATTTTTCGCTTCTATTTAGGGTCAACAGTCGGATCACGAAAAGCCAATCCAACTTGGGGGAGCCGGTTGCAGAATCGGTAGAGAGGCGGCCTGAAGTCCTAATGGACCCAGGTTCGAATCGCGGCTGGGGCAGGGAATAGTTTCAGGATTTGAATTTCTTAAAAAGCAGACTATTCTAATCTACCAGATGACCCGCCGACATGTCATAAAAGTACCCCCACTAATACCAGTACACCAGTCCTGTATGAAACAGCCCTAACATGTATTCAGTATTGACAGTAGGTGTTAGCGCCGAAGTGGTGACATGTGGAGATGTAGGAGGACTACTGGGCCCCAAGGAGGACCACTGGGACTTGGAAATAGGTCCTGAAGCCTTTGCCCAGAGTCGGACACGTAAAAAAAAAAAATGCTCTGACAAATACCACAAGGTGCGACCAAATGCTTTCAAGCAGACTTGTGAGATGTCCTTACCAGGATAAAGTGACAATTCCTGGAGAAGCCTGAGATCGTTTACTGGTACTAGAGCTGCATTTATTGCCATGAACTTTGTTTTCAGGTACTGCTTCATGATGAACACAACAAACCGCTTCAATCCTCGGCCTTACTTCAGTGTGGTGCTGGTCTGATGATGGAAACGATAGACTCTGATGCTTATATATAACTTTAGCCATCCACCTGGCATGGTGGCAAGCACCAGGGCGCTGAAACCGCGCTCCACGTGGCGGTACACCACCAAAGACAACAATGGACAGTTCTAGCAGTTCTCGATAATCATCTTGAGCTTGGCTTTCTTGCAACTGTTTCATACATAATGATCTGAGCTCATCACATTGCTTACTATCAGTCACTGGCATTTCCCCAACGTCATTCAAGATCTGAAAGCGTGTTGTGTCAATAGTATTCCACTTGGGTTTGATCTGCTTGAGAGTGTGAATGTCTGGACTTTAGGACAATCTAAGGCAAGTGGTGGAGGACTTTTGAACAGGATCTCAAAAATGTGTTTCCGACAAGCCAGGTGGAGGAGATCCCTGTGCAACTGTTGTTGAATAAGGGTGACGCCTCTGCCCACAATCCGGTATTGCTGTCGGTGGTGTAGAATGCCATTCCTACCACACGTCCAGATATACTGCAGTCATGCAAGGTTTCAATGATGACACTGGCCATGGCCTTTCCTGTCCCCGAGTCCAGACTGGGTACATTTAAAAGATCTGAAACTCCATCATCTGAGACAAGAATTGGAAGGCTTTCAGTGACATTTGCTCCTGTTACATCGGGGATTAGTTTTTCATCCCAGTGCACCACAAGTGGCATAGCTGGTTGGAATTATTTCCTCAGCCATTCTGCATATTCTCTCCGACTCTTGATTCGATCTCGGCGGATGCTTTGCCTGTTGGTACTGTAGTATACATTGTTGGATATTGTCCATATGCAGAAATGGTCACAGAAAGCAGATGAACTTCAGCACGGTCGGAAGTCTCGGTTCGATCTAAAGCAACAGCAACTGGAGAAGGGATAATTGTTTTTCATGCTCGTTGGCGTTTCAGAGGAGCTGCAGCCGAAAAGGAAGGACCTTCTATATCTGTATAATCGTCACCTGTTTCGTCTTCATCACTAGTTAGGCTTTACTCTAGCTCCACCATTTTCTCTCTTACTGCTCGATGACATTTCTCACGCTCTCTCCTATCCAGTTCAGTCTGTTGTCTCTCTGTCTTCGCTCTTTCCGATGGAGTTTGACATCAATACCCAGCATACAGCCTTACCTAACTTTATCCCTATGAGCCACAAGAAATTTCTTATCTTCACGATTTCTGATGAGGTCGAAGGCATTCGTGTGTGCAGTGTCAAAGAGATCCTTCATCTGTTCTTGGAGGTTCTTTCTCTTCTTCTCTTCTCTTTCTATATTCCAACTCATACTCTTCTCCAACTTTCTCCATTCTTTATAGATAGAATTGATTTTGAGGATAAGATTCCGTGGTTCTGATGCAGGAATGCGAGCTCTCTCCCAGAATCCCGTTAGTTCGTCAGACAGAACACATGCTGAATGCCTCAGTGTTCGCGTCTCTGTTCGCATCAGGTAAAAAAGTTGCGCTACGAAGGGTGATCAGAAAGTAATGACAGTTCGTGCTATAACATGAAAACCTTGAATGATGGGAGGTAGGGGAGCAAGGAGAGTGCAGAGTTGCCTGTCCTTACGAGTTTGAACTTGTCGCCGTATGCCTGACTTTTCTTGTTTTATTGTTGTGAGTGAATGCTTCACTCTTGTTTTTGCTCTCTGGCCAGAAACATGGATTACTCGAAAGAAGGCTGCAGGTTCTACATTTTTATGAGGTGGAAACTGGGAAAGAAAGCAACAGAGATTCGAGGGGAATTATTACAAGTTTATCCAGACACTACTCCTTCCCTGGAAACTGTTTCCCACTGGATTCGTGCTTTCACAGCAGGAAAAACTGAATTGAAAGATGAACAACGCTCTGGACGCCCCCGGACATCCGTGACCGAAGCAACAACTGTCTGTGCACGGTCCATCATTGACGAGGATCCAACTGTAACTCTTAGGTTCTTAGCCTTGGAGCTTGATATCAGTTATGGGAGTGCATATGACATCGTGCATGAACAATTACACCTGAGGAAGAAGTGTTGTCGATGGATACCCCATTTGTTGACTGATGAGCAAAAGGCTGAACGGGTGAGGATTTGTCGTGTCTGGCTTGCTGAATTTGAACCAAATGGTCCAAAACGGTTCTCAGATGTTGCTACTGGAGATGAGTGTTGGATTTCATTCTTCACAACCCTCGACCTCAGATTTTGAAGGAAGGATTTCGCAGCCGGAAGCGCCTTTTCACCATCTTTTTCAATTCTCAAGGACCAATATGCGTGGATGTGATGCCTGAAAAGTCCACTATCACAGCCCAATACTACACAGACCAGGTCCTTCCACAAGTCTTGGAACACAAGGCCAACACCGCACCAACCCGCCGTCGGTCTCGCCTTTTGCTGCACCACGACAATGCTGCACCCCACAAAGCTCGCCTCACTATGCAGTACCTGGAACAACAAGGTATAACTCTGCTCCCCCACCCACCCTACTCCCCTGACCTGGCTCCCTGTGACTTTTGGTTGTTTCCAAAAATTAAATCTGCCATCGCTGGGAAGCAATTTCATCGCCTCCAAGACTTGGCACGGACCGTCAATTCAGAACTCCGAAGTATACCGTCTTCAGAGTACCACGCTTGCTTCATGAAGTGGAGAAAGAGAATGGAACGCTGCATAGAGGTTGGAGGGGAGTACTTTGAAGGAATGTGAGTCATAGTTTGATAGTTCTTCATGCTAATAAAAGTTTATGAACTCACTGTCATTTCTTTCTAATCACCCCTCGTAACACTTCTCCACAAGGAGGTAACTTACTTCCAGGTAGTCTTTCACTTGGTTGGCCAACAAGCCAGATCTTGGTTTTATTCCTGCTCTTCGTCACTGGCATTGACAATTTCACTTCAGACATAGTAAATAAGTGCTTAATAATAAAAGGTAAATCCCTGAAAAATGATATATATATATATATATATATATATATATATATATATATATATATATATATAGGTATTACTATAATGTAGCCTACAATGAAGTAGGCCTAAAGCAAACATCTTTTTTTCAAATAACGAAAAAGATTATTAATTTTGCTCAGGTTCAAAGTCTGGGTAAGATGCGGCACTAGTAAATATCATCCAGTTCAGCTAAAATTTGGTGTCTCAAGAGTTTACGCCTAAACTCATAATATACGCTGCCGGCAAACAAAATATTTCAGAATTAATGTACGTGTGTGTGTGTGTGTGTGTGTGTTCCAGAATATATCGGTACCTACGTAAGGACAAAAGTTGAGGGGACACTAAAATAACCGAAAGTAGCTTGTAGTGTTGTACTGTGTAATGTACAGGTAAACGCAAGGAAAGAAACTACATTAAGCCAGTTCTTCCATATTTAAACTTAAATCCATTGTGCCAGCCAGGAGTTAAAAACACCGGCAGAACCTGTCCATCATTATTATTATTAGTTAATGATTGTCAGGGGTGGAGTGACTTTCTCAAGAGGCTAACAGTACTAAAAATCAGCATTCGTGAGCGATTAGTCTCTGCTGTGTACTGTTGAGAAAGTTTATAAAATTCTCGTCCTTAGAGAATCGACAAAGTAAGCCGGCATAAAGTAAAATTTGCTACTTGATTTTCACATGTCAATTCCTTGTCTCTACTTTCGAGCAATATTTAGCTTTTTTAATTCTTAAATTCACATCCCCCCCGTGACACCCCCCTCTTCCCCCTTCCCATCTTCCACCCTCTTCCCCCCTTTTCCCTTCTGCCCTCTTCCCCTCTTCTTCCTCCCTTTGCTGGATGGGTCGGATTGTGTCTGCTCATTTTTAACCGCAGTGTGGGTAGCAGAGTGCTTGCTGTATGGATCCAATTGTCTCTACTTAGTTTTCATCGACTTGTAGGCAGTCATTTGGTGAAACTTTTTGTGTTTCCTTGCAAACTGCATGATGGGTTTAGGAAGTTAAAAATTGCATTGTCAGGTGTGCCAGACATTTCTCTTCAATTTGGTATGAAAAAAAAAAAAAAAAAATCGACTTTCGAAATTTGATAAAAATGGTGCCTGGGCCAGCCACTGGGTCCTGATGATTTGTCGACCTACAGCAATTGAGGAGTTTCATCCCCTCATCCAGCCCAGGGCCTTTGACTGATCTTGTTTAAAACAGAAGACTTCCAGCATTTATATATATATATAGGATGGAAGTAATGCGGGTATAAGTGGCTGGGGAATGGCCGGGAGAAGGAGGGAGGTGAGAAGACAGGAAGAAATCAGTAAGATAGAAATTGTGGAAGCAATGAAGAAAGTTAAATCGGGGAAAGCCCCAGGAATTGATGGAGTGTGTGGTGAAATGCTGAAGCATGGGGGAGAGATAGTAGTAGAATGGATGTGGAAGATGTGCAGATTGGCCCGGGAGGAAGGTAGAGTCCAGGAGGATTGGAAGTCAGGTATAATTATTCCCTTGTACAAAGGAAAAGGGGAAAAAGAAGTGTGTGGTAATCATAGGGGCATTTGTCTTCTTAGTATAATAAGAAAAGTGTATGGTAGGATACTTATAGACAGAGTTAGAGAAAGAACAGAGAAATTAGTTGGAGAAGAACAGGGAGGCTTTAGGAAGGGAAGAGGTTGTGTAGATCAGATATTCGTTCTTAGATCTTTAGTGGAAAAGTGTCTAGAGAAGGGAAAGAAGTTGTATGCGGCTTTCATGGATTTGGAGAAAGCATATGACAGGGTGGATAGACAAGGATTGTGGAAAGTGTTAAGAATATATGGAGTAGATGGGAAGTTGTTGAATGCTGTGAAGAGTATGTACGATGGTGCGAAGGCTGCAGTGCGTGTGGATGGTGAACTAAGTGAATTTTTCTCTTTGAAAGTTGGTTTGAAACAGGGATGTGTCATGTCTCCATGGTTGTTCAATCTGTACATGGATGGGGTAATAAAAGAGGTACAAGGTAGGGTAGTGGATGTTGGAGTGGCCCTGGTGAGAGAGGACAGTGTTTGGAAACTCCCTGTACTGTTGTTTGCAGATGATACTGTGTTGTTGAGTGAAGACGAAGGGGAGCTGCAGGGCTTGGTGGATGAGTTTGAGAGAGTGTGTAAGAAACGGAATCTAAAGGTGAATGTAGGGAAGAGTAAAGTGATGGTCATTGAGAGAGGTGAAGTTAGTGAATGTACAGCGTGGTTGGATGGTGAGGAATTGGAAAATGTGAGTACGTTTAAGTACTTGGGTAGTGTGATGAGTAAGGATGGAGGTTTGGAGGGTGAAGTGCTTGAAAGGGTGCAGCAGGGAAGAAAGGTTGCTGGTTCTTTGAAAGCAGTGATAATAAACAGGGAAGTGAGCATGGATGTGAAAAAGTTACTACATGACAGTATTGTGATACCAACTCTAACGTACGGAAGTGAAGCTTGGACATTGTTGGAAGGACACAAGTCAAGAGTGAGAGCAGTGGAGATGAGTTATTTAAGAAGAGCCTGTGGAGTCACGTGGAGAGACAGGCTGACGAATGAGGATATAAAGGAGTGTTGTGGTGTGGATGTGGATGTGATAGGAAGCGTTATGAGGAACACACTGAGGTGGTTTGGCCATGTGGAGAGGATGGAGGGTGAAAGATTGACAAAGAGAGTGTATGTGAGTGAGGTGGAGGGGGGGAAGAGGGAGCGGGAGGCCGAGGATGAGATGGAGGGATGGGGTGGAGAGGCATATGAGAGAGGGGTGTGTGAGTTGGGAGCAGGGCAGTGAAATGGCGGGGGACAGGGCGACTTGGAGGCGATTTGTTTATGGCCACCCCAAACGGGATTGAGGCGTCTGGCAATATATATATATATATATATATATATATATATATATATATACCTTTTGATTTCTGTATCCCTTTTGCATGCAGTAAGTTTTAAAAAGTTTCATGTTCCACGGCATCGGCTTTTCTCCCATCTCTGCTGCCCGCCGTGTGCTCCAAAAATGCGTATTCTCGGCTTATTTTCACCACTCAAACATATTTATTTAGCCACAAAACCCACATATTCCTATTCGTCGATGTTTGTTCCACATGATAAGCAAAAAAAAAAAAACTTGCTATGTGTACATTAGGGCTATGTGAATAAACATTTGGGTACATTCATCTCACTTCCCAACATCATAACTCGAATGTTTAGTAATCAATCTCTACATGATATACCATCATTGGAGAGGTAATTTTATTAGCTTTCGAAAGGGGTAGGTGGCACTTTGATACAATTTATGATTTTTGAGTAATAAGCGAAAAAGTAAAACCTATTTCAGACAGACAACAGAGTTTTTATTCGGGGAGCTGTAGCAAGAAAATTTTCTCTGCAGTGTTATGTTTTTATTTCATTATCTTATGCAGAATTTCATGGACTTTCATTTGAGATCAGAACGGTTTTTCTACGCCTCATAGTTTTCATGAAAAATGCAAAAAAACTATGGTTTACCCGTGCCATGTGACTGTAGGGCAGTTTCCTGCCTCCCTCTAAGCTCCTGCACATATTTCACCAATTCCTTGTTAACTAGATATGCACACTATATTCACATGATTCATTGTCATTATTTTTATAGCTGAATACTCACATTTGGTGCAGGGTAGAGGCAGTGTAGTTGATTAGAAACAGTAGCACAGTCTTTGTATCCAATGGCTGATAACAAGCAGGAATGCTACACAAACACCAAATTTCCTATTGCAAACACCAAATCTAATCACTACAGTGCCCCAACACTATACATAAGCACTATTGGTATAGTGAAATATGTTGCATGGCCGGGACTTAGGTAATAGAGGAGATTTAAAGGGACAAAACTGCACAGAACCTTCTCCACTCACAGCTCATTTGGTACTGAAAAACCTGGCTGCTCTCTCACTGGTATTGGGATCCACAGTTGCCAGCTCATTACTTTTGACAAGTGCCGGGCAAGCTCTGACGTAGATCGGCTGAAAACTTATTTTCTGGCTAAGTTTTCTTTCTTTCTCTCTTTTTTCTTTTTGCTTTAAAGACACCTAACATGTCAATGCATATTTTTATGGCCAGACCCTAATGACAACAAATGCATCATCGTGTACAAAGGGGTTAAAATAATTGGCGCAAATTGTGACCTATAGAGAGCAGACAAACAGACAGACAGACAAACATATGAAACTGACCAACATGCGTGACAGTTCCTCAGATGCGGAGAGCAACAAAGAAACTTGACCAAATACAATATGGCGACGAACTCCATCCTGGGTGAGGTAATAAAACTTCATAGGAAAGAACACTTCTATGTTGACCATTGGATACATAGGAGTGTCAACTGGACTAAGTGTGGTTGTATGGAAGAACCAACCATGAATGTACTTGCCTTGCACCAAATACGCTTATAGACCTCCACAATTTATAAATCTTTGTACACATGTTCAAAGCCGAACATATCACTCCATCAGTTATTTTATGACATATTCTTAGCAAAGTACTGTTCAGCAGTTATGAATAGCAAACGTTTTTGTGCTTAATAATGGAATGAAAAGCTTATACATTGTGGTATCTAGTCCTTTATTGTGGACTGCCTCACAGTCGCGAGATGTGCGGGGTTGCTATGGCAGCCAGGCAAGCACCTCACCCATCAGGTGAAGACTGTTGTTCACAGATGACGTCTATTTCTGTTTTCATGCTAGTACCAAAAATTAATGTTGACATTTGTTTAAACCAAAATATTATAATGTAATAATCATCAGCAATGAAATGCTTTCATAAATTACAAAACTTTGCTCCAGTGGCAACAGGTGTCTGGTAGAGCACTGTGTGGTGATCAAGTTAAGCACCAGAGCCTTGTCCTGGGTGGGGTTAGGCCAGGTATGCTGAAGGGTCCACTAACCTCTCTGCAGTTAATGAAATAACAGTACTATACTCACATCCCATTCCACATGATCACTACCGTACAGTATGTACCATTTATAAACAGCCTTCTCTGTTTTCCTTCATGGACCTAGTTTCTCCCATGGACCTATTTCCTGGATGGACTTGTCTTAACCCGCTTGATTTACATTCTAACCTAACCAATTTCTCTAGCAACATATTCTGCATGGACCTATTTTCTCTTATGGACCTGTTACAACTATGGACTTATTTATCCCAGAGACCTATTTACTCCATGGACCTATTTTCTTACTAATCGTGTATTGGTATACTCACATTCTGCCTCAGTGCAGTCTGTCTCAGAAGCAGGAAAATGTCCCAGAAACTCCTTCCTCCCTACTCATACAGAGCGAGGCACTAAACAGCTAAGTTCATACTGAGGTAACATCAATTGTTAATGAAAGGTGTGTTAAAGGTGTGTTGTCCCACCCTTTCTATAAAACACCTTGTTTTGAATACTAAAAATAGGCAGAGGGAGATTTCGAAATGACGATAAAAACTGTATTTCAATCTCCCAAAACAGACGTGACAAAAACTATTGGGTGGTGGTGGTGGGAGCGAGTGTTGCTGGGGGTGTGGATGTTGACGATGGTAGTGCTGACACAGAGTTACACAGGCAACCTCATGTCCCTCCTGGCTGTCAGGCACATCGATCAGCCCTACGAAACGCTTAGGGACGTCCTGGATGACACTGATGTGGGGATAATTCTTGTTGCAGATTCTGCAAGTATCCCATATTTCCAGGCAAGTATTACTAACGCTGAAGTAGTTGAATCATATAACAAAAGCACGCAACTTTTGTATATGCCAGTCTTCTATTTTTGCAGAGATTCTTCGTTTATGATGTTGGTGATATATTAATAGGCATGGAATATTTGAACTGTGATGTATGCAGATGATGCTGTGTTACTTGACAGTGGTGAAATAACAGCGATGTGCACTGTTTCAGGCATATTGTATGTTTGTGGGCAAAAAAAAAATTAAAGTACGAGTTGATGCTGGTGAAATGCTTAGTGTTCTTTTTTGAGAGCAAGCGAGAGAGAAAGAGAGAGAGAGAGAGAAGCTGGCACAGTGTTCTGCGCTGATATGGGAATGGCTGGATGTTGTGGATAGTTGCAGTAGATACATGAAAAAGAAGTGATAACTATTTGAAAGGAAAAAAACATCAGTGTCTCCAGCAAGTAAAGTAGCTGGTGTTAAGAACGCCAAGATAACGAGTAGACGTCTGGGTGCATAAGCTGGAAGCAAAGTGCATGAAAGTGCATTAGTGCCTAGTCTAATGCATGAGTGTGAGGTCAGGAATGGCATGAGTATAAAATCATGACTGAGAATGGATAACTAGGCTAATATACAGCAAGTGGACTGTCTAGTTTGGACATAATATGCAATGTAGACATTCCTAAAATTTTTGGAGTAGGTGAGATTATTTTGGAAAGGCCAGGAAAAAGGATTCTTAAATAATATGGTCACATGATGACATATAAGAGGCAACTGGTATGCGTTGGAAGTCTGCCAGGTCTCAGGAGTCTGGCTGTTAAGCCTTTGCTCTGAATCAGACCCTTAAAAAAAAAAAAAAAAAAAGTATAAGGAAAATGTCTGTTAATAAAGTAGTGAAAAGGATTTTTATAATTAAAATTATGTGAACTGAGAGGTAGAAGGAGGGTGGAACACCAAATAGATGGAAAATGGGTAACATAAGTGAGTTTGTAAATAAGCTGTGAATTGAAGTAAGCAAAATAACTGATGAATGACAGAAAAGGATGGATTTTCATTTACCCTCCCGCACATGATGACGCAATTCACATCCATGGGTTTTTCCTGGTAAACACTCATTGACGTGAATTGTGTGAAAAAGCAGAACAAAAATCAACAAAAATTAAGTTTTCAGCTGATTTTCGTAAAATTTTGGTGCATTCTAGTAGGCCAGTCTCACATCCAAAGTAAATACTTTGCAACACTGTGACTGCTCTGAGGAGACAATGCAAAGCAGTAAACCTCAGTACCTTACGACTAGTCAGGCTGAAGGGTAGCGCTGCATCAGGCATAACCTTTAAATCCTCTATTTTCCCCCTCCTGCCCAAGACAGAAGCCATTATTGAAATATTGTGATTGTATAGTGTTTTTTTACTATACTGTGATGTGATTGTGTCTATGGAACATAGATATATTGTTTGCAAAGCATTAGGACCCATTATCAGCCGTTAGGTCTACAGGCAGGAGTCGGGTTTGCTAAAGCGGGGTTTGCCACTCTGCTTCACCCTGCCCATAAATGATATAAGTATTTTACCCATATAGTGAAGCCAATACTTATATTGTGTGAAACATATAATACCTGGATTAGTGAAATAACTGACCTACCTTAGCAGGCATTGCGTATGCCATATAGATACACCGTAGCCGCTAAGGGAATAGGCAGTCACGTATGCTATACAGTCGGGAAGGGATTAATAGAGGAGGTTGAGATGGAATCATTGTGATAGTGTTTTATATTGCGTATGGTTTAGCGTGAAATTACGTATAAAATAGTGCAGCAAATGTTCGTCAGAGACTTCAGTGTAAAGGCATCGTACCAGTCTCAGACAGTGCTATATTGCGTATGGTTTAATGTGATGTATATGTATAAAAAAGTGCAGCGAGTGCTCACCGAGAAACACAAACCTAGCACAAACCTAGTGCAAGGATCAGATACAACAAATACGCCACACAACCACATATGCAGTATATACATATGTTGTGCAGAGAGTGTTCATGGAAAAATCTATTGTGTGCACTGCATGTGTTATGCAAACGTACTGCAAGGAGGAATATGCCCTCCCCACACACACACACACAGACACACACACACACACACACACACACACACACACACACACACATTTACACACACACATTCATCCCCCTACATACACACTCACCCCCCCCCACACACACACACACTACATAACTCCTCACTCAAACACAATATAACTCCTCATCTTCAAACCCCTCATGATCCTGCCAGCAGCCCAGCACCTCTGGAGGGAGTGATTTATCCGTATTTTGATTTGTATATTGACCTATTTCTATATTTCTATATTTTTTACACAAATAACTATTGTTTTTTACATATACACATATGAGCTGAAAGAAAGTTCAGCTTCAGTATCATTACCTAGCAGGGCCGGACTTAGGGGTGGGCCCACGGGGCCTGGGCCCTGGGCCTTCAACCAGAAGAGGCCTCCCACCAAATGTTGGGCAACTTCTCATTTGGTATTTTTCATTACCAAATCAGGGCCGATTTAGTAATGAAAAATCCGTTTGGTAATGAATAAGCATGATTTGATATTGGATTTGGAGACCATAATGAACCTGAGTGGATGATGTACTTGATTTATTTGTTAGCCTATAGAACATGAAAATAAGGAATATATGCCATTAATTTTCAAATGATTTTTTTTCCCTTATACACGCACACCCGCCCCCAGAAAAAGTCTTGCCCCTTACGATACGATGGTTGTGAAAATGAGCACGTTCTGCAGACACACATGAATCTATAAAATTCGTGCCTCAAAACATATACAGTACCACCCAGTATGTGATTTCTTTTTCTTTTCTTATTTTTTCATTTTTTTTTTTTTTTGCAATTTGAAGTTCAAATAATTACCAAGGATAATGTTTTCAGATAATCACAGTATCCCCCATACTTCACAATGCTTCCGTCCATGTTTCAGAATGATACGTGCCGTTAGAGGGCTGATACTTTTTTTGGGCGTACCTATATTGGCAAGGGATAAATACATGAATAATGTTTCTTTTAAAAATTTGGTAATGAAAAACTGAATCTGGAAATGAAATTTGAGGAATTTGGTTATACACCCATGTTCAGATCTGGCAACCCTGGAGCTGCTGCCGGCCGCAAACAATCTTTCATATTTGCTCAGTTGTTGTCACTTTGGGACATGCGTTCGTGGTGAGTCTTTACTTATTATTATTTTCATGTCGTGTTTTGCTGTATATAACGTTACCATCGTAGTTCATGCTTCTACACATTTTTTGTGTTTCCAGTTTTGAAAGTCAATAATATACGTGCGAAGCTCATTTTCGTTAAGGTGACCAGATTTGTTGGAGCTAAAGGCAGGACACTGGCGCGTGCGTGCGCGTGTGTTCTTACCTAATTGTTCTTACCTAATTGTATCTTTACAGGAATGAGTCAAGCTCGTACTGTCCTGTGTCTTAAACCATATTTAACCTTACATATCCTTAAATTTGTGAATTGTTTTGGCACACACTATTTCATTCGGTAGTGCATTCCACTGATCAATTGCTCTATTTGGGAAACTAAATTTCCTTACATCTTTATCACCTCTCTTTTTATGCAGTTTTTTGCAGTGTCCTCTTGCTGATGCTTCCCCATACGTTAAGTAATCATTTATATCTATTTTCTCCTTCCCTGATAAGCATTTATATAGCCTAATAATGTCACCTCTTTTCCTTCTCTCCTGTAGTGTTGGTAGATTCAGTTTATTTAGTCTTTCTTCGTAACTTAGATCCCTTAACCCGCCTTGTCCCGACCACTTTTTCACCACTGGTACCCCCCAATCCCGACCATTTTTGGACCCAAATTTTTTTTGGCTAAAACTTTTGCTTTTGGTCAGAAACAATGGTCAATCACCAAGAAAGTGTTCACCGGGGTCCATAAGTGGCCTAAACAGGTATACTTTTGTTACACCTGGTACTGTGTTCTCTGTAGGTGGTCTGAGCCTCTCACGTTTTCTATGGTATTATAAGTCTGGGAAACCAATGAAAGTAAGTAGATATGTTTTTATTACAAACATAAAAACATGTGATACAAGGGTAAACTGGATTTTATACAAAAATAGAGGTGAAATAAGCATTGTACCATCATGCGAACTGAGCGAAATCGGCCAAACTGTTCACGATGAATTGCTAACATTGATGAATCATGATACATATCATTTTTTCTACTTACATAATACCTCTCCAATAACATTATACCATTTTACATTTTATTGAACTGTTTTTACGTATTCACAGGCCTTTCAATAACATTTAGCGTAATGTTAGTGCTTATTTACGTAGTGAGTGAACTCGCTGTGACTGTTGTTTCAACTCGTATTGTGTTTTTTCAACTTACATAATACTTTCCTAATAACATTATACACTTTTCCACTTTTGAGAACTGTTTTGAGATAGTTTCAGGCCTTATGTAAATATTTAGCTTAATAATAGCGCATAATAACGCAGAGGGTGAAGTCGCTATGACTATTATTTCAACTTACAACCTATTTTTGTACTTATATAATACTTCTCCACTAACATTACACATGTTTCCACTTGATATAATTGCTATCACATAATTGGAGACCTTACTATTCTACTGAGCGTCATAATATCGCATATTTACACAGTGTGTGTTATCGCGATATCATTTGTTTCATCTTACACTAGTATTCAACTTATAAATTACTTTCCTACTAACATTACACCCGTTTCCACTTTATATTCTTCCTATCACATATTTATGACCAGAATGTTGTACTGAGCATCATATTTTCGCAGATTTACACAGTGGGTGTAGTTTTGATATCACTTCTTTCAACTTACACTATTTCTCAATTTATACATTACTTTCCTGCAAACATTACAGCCGTTTCAACTTTATATAAGACTTAGCACATACTGACTGGCCTTACCATTATACTGAGCGTCATATCACCATCCAACACAGTTTCAGTAGTGTAGGAAGTTATGGTACTCTCTGAAACATGGGTGAAGGCACAACGCAACATTGCACTCTACACACTCGTACCTTGTGTATTTTCTCTGAGTGGCTGATCTGACTGTCGATTGCTTGCATACATGGCAGCGGCGCTGGGGTTTATGACGGTTTGGTTGGGAAGGGATTGTGCTAGGATAGTGGCGTCCTGCGAGGCGTAGGGGAGTCTGGGCAGCCATGGGAGTGTGGGTGCGGAGTGTGGGTCTGTCCTGGGCATGCCTGGCGATTATTTCATGTGCCAGCTCCCTCACAAACCCCTCAAAGGTCTCTGATGCTCCCGTTGTCATGGCGTGCAGGTAGTGTGTGTTCAGGACCGTGATGTCGAGCAAGTGGAAAAAGAGCTTTTTGTACCACTTCATCGTGGTCCTGGCACAGTCAACACTGGAAATCATCGAGTCTGACTGATCCACTTGCCTCATGTTCAGATTATAGTCCAGTACAGACTCGGGTTTCCAGACGTTGCACCTCCTCTCGCTACGGTGATCAACGGAGTCTGTGCGGTGCATCAGGGGGCTGTGTACAATTGATAGGAGGCAAACTTCCCTGTTGTGGTTCCACAGGGTGGCAAGGATTTTATTTGCCTGGAAGAAAACCACCTCGTTCTGTCAAGTTTCCTCCCTATCTTGACCATATGGCGACGGTTTCTCTTGACTGTACCACAGCCTCCGGTGTCGTGTTGGTGGAGGAACCTAGCGAGAAGAGGGCTAGTGTACCAGTTGTCCAGGTACAACACATGACCACGATGAAGGTACTCCTTATCATTGTCTTCACCACGGCCCCTGAGAGTCCTATACTACGATCTCCTGTTATATCTGTCTGTACGCCCGTGTACAAGACTATGTCTTGCACATAACCAGTCTTACAGTCACACATAACAAAGATCTTGAACCCGAAACGGTGTCTCTTGCTGGGTATGTACTGGCGAAAGGAAATATTGCCTCTCCACAACACAAGACTCTCGTCTATGACGAGGTCTCTGTAAGGATAAAATGAGGAGCGGAACATTTCCCGTAAATGATCAAATACAGGCCTAATTCTCCTCATTTTATCAGTGTTATTAGCATTAGCTGGATCTTCTGCATCAAAAAAGTGGAGGCGGCCGAGAATCTGCTGAAATCTATTACGACTCATCACCTTTCCAAAGAAAGTTGTGATGGTCATTGGGTCAGTGGTCCAGTATGCAGGTATTTGATTTTTTCTTACAACACCCATCAAGAGAACCAGGGCAAAAAATAACATCTCAGAAATTGTCACAGGATAGTCATATTGCTGGGAATGCCTGCTCGTTGTTCCCAAACTTTCACTTTCACGGCTCTGTGTTCGTGAAAATAGGTTTGTCTGTTCCACTATGCACCCCACAAACGCCTCCCCAAAGAACAGGTGGAAGAAATCCACCCTAGTGGAACCTGCATGCACACCTGGAGCCGTGCAACCAGACCGCCACTCCTCAGTGAAAGGGTGAATGATGGGAGTAAAAATACTCCCATCTTCCCAGTTCCACGAGACACCACTGTCTCCAGCCTCGTCCCCATTGTCGCCTTCATCAGGGTGGGGAGGTGAGGGTGGTGGGGGAGGTTGGGGAGGTGGAGAGTGGCGCCTTTCATCACTCGCACTTCTCTTCCCTCTCCCTTTTCCTTTATCCTTTCCCTTCCCTTTCCTTCCTTTCCCCACATCCTGGGGCTGTGGGGAGGAAGTTTGGGAATATTGTGGGGCGAAAGACGTGCTGGGGAGTGGCTCCACCTCCTCTCCCCTAGGCCTACGTGCACCACGTGCTCATGCTGCCTCCCTCACACCACTTTCCCTTTCACCCCGCACTCCTGCCACACCACTTTCCCTTTCACCCCGCGCTCCTGCCACACCACTTTCCCTTTCACCCCGCACTCCCACCACACCACTTTCGCCTTCCCCAGACAAAACACTAGGACCATACCTTATTTGCCTTCTCGCCCCACCTTCTGATCCTCGGGGTGAGATTTTTTCCGTCCCCAACCACGAGGCAACATCACGTCCTAAGCCACCGTCATCGTCATCGTCCTCATCCTCGTCCTCATCAGAATCTCTCTCTAGGGGATGGAGAGAGGTCCGTGCAGGTGGTTTGGGTGCAGGCTGGCCTTCCCTTGCCTTACGATATGTGACATACCGCTTTTTCCGGGGCGAAGGGACCTCCTCATCACTGCTTGTTATTTCCTCGTCAGGCTGCACGTAATCTCGATCCACCACATCATCATCAAGTGGAGAATCACTATCTCCAGTGAAGGCATCCAGGGCGGATTGTATTTTGTCGTCTGAGAGACCTTTACGTGCCATGTCTGACCTGGGTCACTGCTAACAGGTGAGTGACCGAGACAAGGGCGAGCGCAGGTCACACGGGGTCTGGGACGCTGCCTGCCTGGCGGCAGGTAGGGGAGGCTTGGGTAGGTGGGCGAATCGAAAATCTCGTGCGAATTTTGAAAATTGTGGAAATTATGAACCTTGCAATTGCAGGACGTTAAAGTATGTTGACGGGATTGGCAGTGACAAAACGTGAAGATGTGGAAGAACGTCGACGGGACGCCACGTGTTAAGCTTGGTACCCATCTTGTAGCGGCCCTTTGAACTTTTTCAATCTTGACTATGTGTTTTTTGGGATGAGGACTCCAGACTACTGATGCATACTCCAGGGTTGGTCTGATGAATGATGTTATTATCATTCTTAGCATGTCTTCATTTATGTATGTAGTTGCTATTCTCATGTTGGCAAGCAGTGTATACATGTTCCGTACCTTCTCACTGATGTGGTCAGCCGGAGATAGTCTGTTATTGACAATCATACCTAGGTCCTTCTCTCTTTCTGATGTGTAGGGTTTTATTTCCTAATGCATAATCCCAATCAGGTCTTTTTCCACTCTTACCAAACTTGATTACATGACACTTGTACAGATTGAATTCCATTTGCCATGTATTACTCCATTCATGAAGTTTATTTAATTCTTCTTGTAGCTTATTACAAGAGTCTATGTTGGTAATTCTCCTTTGTATTTTTTGCATCATCTGCAAACGTATTTAGATAGCTTTCATTTCCAGTGTTACTGTCTATATCATTTATATACACTAAAAACATGATTGGTGCCAGCACTGAGCCCTGTGGTATTCCACTAGTCACTTCTTTCCATAATGAGTAATTTCCCCTTAGTACTGTTCTCATTTCTCTTTTCATGAGAAAATCTTGCATCCAGCAATACAGATTGCTTCGAATTCCTCCTTGATGGTACAGTTTCCATAAAAGTCTTTGGTGTGGTACTGTGTCAAATGCTTTCTTGAAATGTAAATAGATACTGTCCAACCATCCTTCTCTTTCCTGTAATGTGTCTGTTACTCTGTCATAGTAGCTCAACAGATTAGTAACACATGATTTTCCTTTTCTGAAACCAATCTGTCTTTCTGTTATCATACTGTGTTCTTCTAGGTGATTTACCCAAGCTTTTTTTATAAGCTTTTCTAATACCTTGCTTACAACACTGGTTAGTGATACTGGTCGGTAGTTAAGTGGATTTTGTCTATTCCCTTTCTTGAATAAGGGAACAATGTTTGCTTTTTTCCAAATATCAGGTAGTTTACCTTAACTCAAGGATTTCTTGAAAATTAAAAATAATGGTTTACTTAACTCCTTTGCACATTCACGTAACACCCAACATGAAATTTCATCAGGACCATTTGCATTTCCTTTGTCTAATATACTTAGCTCCTCCTGTATTTCTTTTTCTGATGTTTGTATATCTGGTAGTATGTGTGGGCATGCATGTTCCACATAATCCCTCTCAAAATTTATTCCTCTGTAAAAACTGATTGGAAATTCTTGTTTAGTGCTTCACAAATATCTTCTCTTGTGTATAGGTGATTCCATCGTCCGTAATGGATCGTATTTTATCTTTTACTTTGGTATTGCTTCTGATGTAGCTGTAAAATAGCTTTGGCTGATCACTACTTTTATTTATGATATCCTCCTCAAACTGTTTTTGGGCTTCCCTCCTTATTCTTGTGCAATCGTTTCTTGCCTGTTTGTAATTATTATATGTCCTTTCACTATTGTGTCTTCTGTATCTATTCCACAACAAATCTTTTTTCTTTTGATTTTTTACATTCTGTATTGAACCATTTCTTTATTTTCTTTTCTGCTTCTTTGTGCTGTGGGATGTACTTCTGGACTCCTATTTCATAAAGTCACGGAATTTTTCATATATAGCATTTAAATCTTGTCCTCTTTCCTTTTCCCAAGAAATTTCTAAGACGTACTTCTTTAGGTCATGATACTTTCCGTTTTTATAGTTTAGGCTCTTTTTGTAACTCTCATTGCTGTTATCTATGTCATATGCAATCCTGAAATTGCAATTTAGTACTGCATGGTCGCTTTTGCCGAATGGAGGGTGATATATTAAATTGTCAATATCGTTTTCTTGCCTAGTAAATATGAGATCTCGCACTGAGGGCACATCGAGTCCTCTTTTTCTGGTGCTTTCCCTTTCATGTTGCATTAGGAAAATCTCTTGCACAAAATCCAGGAGCTTTTGGTCCCAACAGCTTTCTTGGCTTATTATATCTAGAGTATTCCAATATATATTTGTATTAATATCTCCAATTAGTATAATTCTTTTCGATTTCTCTTCCATTTTATGTAGTAATGCTCTTTAACTCTGAATTGTACTCTCTGCCAGGTCCTCATATTCGTCTCTTTCCCATGTGTTTGATCTGGGTGGCATGTACAAATTGGCTACAGTTACTTTCCCGTCAGATGTATTTATCTCTAATGCAATCAGTTCTACTTGTGAGAGTATATCTAATTCTATTTCTTTGACTTTTAGATTTTTCTTAGTTAATATTATAATTCCTCCTCCTTTTTTAAGTTTCTATCTCTTCTCCATATATTATATTCCTCTAAGTTTAGGATGTCATTCGATATCCTTGGTGTTAATTTTGTTTCAGCTAGGCATATTATATGTGGTTCATTTTCTCTGATATAATCATTCATCTCCAATAATTTAGATACCATTCCATCCACATTTGAGTACATCAACTTCATAATCTTGTTTATATACTTGTCATGATTTGGTTCTACTACCTTCCTCATTTTTATTCCCTCCTGTTTATGTACCACTTTCGTACCTGCAATCCAATTACTTTGTAAAAAAAAATGTATTCTTCTCCTCCTCTGATCTTCCCTCATTTTTTGTTTTTGCTTCCTCCCTCTTCTCTTTCAGTAATTCCAGTTCCTCTTGTGTTAGGCATCTTTTTATCCATGCATTTTTGAACTCCTCTTTTTCCATAAGATTCTTTGCATTTTTTAGTATCTCCTCCACGGTGTTTACACTCTGGAAGGTTACCTTTAGGGGTCTTGACTTGCTTTTCTCGTATTTCCCTAACCTTTTGTGTTCCTCTGTGTCTTTACTACAGATTTCCTCTGCTACTTCTTTCAATATGCCCATTACATTTGCCATCTTCTCTTTGTCTCTTGAGATCTTGTTTTTTACTTCTTCCTCTTCTATACCAGGGATTACTATAGATTTGTTAATATCTACTGAATCTCTGACTAACTTAGGATTGTTTTGGACTATTCTTTTCACTTCCTTTTTAATGCTTTTTTCTTCCACCCTTGTGTGTGTGTGTATATATATATATATATATATATATATATATATATATATATATATATGTACCTGTATGTATATATTGACTTATGTGAGTGATAACGACCGCTCCTGCGCTGCATCTCACCCTGAGGCTGCTAATCAAACACAAACGTCTCATACGAACCGCAAACATAACGTACTGTACAGTGAATGGACCGACCAAAGTTACAAGCTAGTGAGTATTACAGATTTTATATTAATAAATCAATATTTCATTTGGTTAGGATTATGTATAATTTTTCTGATTCATCCTAGTTTCTTAAAAGAAGGTCATGTTATAACTAATACAATGGTAATTTTCTAAAAGCGGGACATTTAAGCTAATTTGCTGAAAAGGCAGAACATTCTAGTCACAAGTAAAAAAGCGCGACAGACGTCCAAAAAGCGGGACTCTGGTCACCTTAATTTTTGTTCAGGCAGAGCACGCTATGTTACACAAACTGAACGTCAGTTAACATGGCGTTACACAAAGTCTCATGCCTTTTCATTTCAGGACGGTGAACTTTTGACATTTTCAAAGATAAATTGTCTGATTCAGATTGAAAAATGGACACTCATTCGAAAGATAGACATAAAAATCGAGTAAGAACGAATCAGAGTGGAGCTGCAAAAAAGTGAAAGGCCAAGCAGCTTGCTAAGCAGGCAGAAGTATCGGCATCCAAGTCACGAAAAATAAGTGAATTTATAACAATGCAGTCGCGACAAACTCAGGCAGAGACATCAACAACAGATCAAGGGAGTTCACAGATTGTATTCGTAAAGAGGCAGCTGATCAACTAGAAAATTATTTACATTAACATGAAGGTAACGATCACCGGGAGGAACACCAGGAGCAATACCAGGAAGATCATCAGGAGCAACACCGTGAGGGACATCGCAAAGAACACCAGGAGCAACACCAAGAGGATCACCAGGAAGAACACCAACAGAAACACCGAGAAGGATATGGTGAGGAGCACCAGGAGCAACACAAAGAGGAAGCACAAGTAGTGAATGACATTGGACTGTGGCCAGTCATTGTTTCAGATCGAATGAGAGAACATTTTATAAGAAATGGAGTGTCTCAGCTGTTGAAAACTGTGATGCTCAGATTTTTTTCTCGGTGTTCCAAGTGATTGTCCCGGGAGAAGGGGAAGAATCCATGAATCTGTACCATCGGGTTATTCATTTGTCAGAATCACAGTGGTGAAGTCGTCAACAGGAAGTGGTTGTGTTTTCCCCATCAACTGGTTGTGTGTACTGTTTCCATTGCAAGTTGATGTGTTCTGATGAGTCGAAACACCAAACATCGCTTGTTAATGGTGGCTTTTCCGATTGGAAACATGCAGAGGAGCGTTTGAAAAGTCATGAGCGGTCAAAGCAACACCATGACTCAACTATTGCATTTCATGCTAGGTCGAAGGGATTCAAACGAATTGATGCTGAACTGACACGGCAGATTGAACAACGAGAACAGTACTGGTGGTCAATATTGAAGCGACTGGTCAGCGTCATCAAGTTCATTGCTGAACGTGGCTTGGCATTCAGGGAAGATAACGAGTTGATTGGATTGCCTAGAAATGGAAATTATCTTGGGATTATTGAGCTCATCTCCCAGTATGACAGCCTTCTAGCACAACATCTTGATAATCATGCCAGACGTGGGGTTGGACAAACGAGCTATCTGTCATCGACTATAATGGAGAAGCTCATAGATGTAATGGGAAAGCAAGTTCAGAATGAAATAATCAAACGAGTAAAACAAAACAAGTAGTATTCAATTTCACTTGACTCCATGCCCGTTGAGAGCCATGTCAATCAGCTCACACTTGTGCTGCGTTACATGGAGAATGATGGCCCAGTTGAAAGATTTATTACGTTCATGGCGAGCAAGGGACACAAGGCACAAGAGATGTTCAGTGCCATGTTGCAGTTCCTCCAAGCCCACGAAACTGATCTCGGTAACTGCCGTGACCAGAACTACAACAATGTGAGTTCCATGAGTGGCATGTACAGTTGCGAGCAGATGATTCGAGGCCACCTAGTCCACCAACATGTTGGTGTTTTATCTGGTAACAGTGGTGCTATGAACTTGACCGAGATTCAGTCGACTGTTTGGGCGAAACAAACCCAGAGATAAATTGTCTAATTGCAGTTCTAACTGGTCTCCATATTATATTGATAATGATTAACGTATCTTACGCATGGTAGATATATTTATAACCATAGTATTACAACACAGGCATCTAAATATTGATGCGTTCATTCATGTGAGACACATGGGTATCTTGAGTATGCAGCTCCATAACCACCTCGGTTTGTGACGTAGGCACCACGTGACGCCACGTATGGGGAGAGTCATGAAGGTGGAACCAATTGGCCCGTTCACGATGATAAGTATTTATAGAGAGCAATTGTTCGACTTTACCACTCGAATATTAAACAAACATTGGTTGCATATGTCAAAACAAACTTATACAACCTTTAATCTCATATACGTGTAATACTGCAGCCAACCGCCTGCCCCCTCCCTCCTCCTCCTCCCATCTGACGTCCCACTTCGTCCCTCCCTTCCTTACCCACCACCCTCCTTATAACTCCCACACACCCCTCCCCCTGTTCCGCCTACTGTGGTGTGAACCTTAAACTCTCCCACCTGCTTGAGATTTAGACTTCGACGAAAGTGAGGTTCACGGTGAGGGATGACTGGCACGATGGCATTTTTATGATAATAATGCTAGCTTGCGGGGAAGCTGATAACCCTACGGTATATCTCTTGAGAACTGGTAAAGGTTGTTTGGTTCACGGCAATAGTCAAACCAAATAAATCACTACCGATACCCATGTGTCAAACATGAATGAACGCACCCCTATTTGGATGCCCATGATGTAATACTATGGTTATAAATATAACTACCATGTGTATGACATACTGATAGATTGGAGACCAGTTAGAACTGCACATTGATAAATTATCAATGGGTTTGTTTTGTCTGAACAGCCGACTGAATCTCCGTCAAGTCACACAGCTAGCACTGTTACCAGATAAAACACCAACATGTTGGTGGACTAGGTGGCCTCGAGTCATCTGCTCGCAACTGTACAATGGTCTACGGGCCAAAGTCCTGCAAAAGAACAAAATGGATTCCTTGTACAGCTCATTTAGTGAACCTAGTTGGAAAGAATGCAGCCGAATGCTGTTCTGGAGCAATCCAGTATTTTGATTTTCTTGAGAAGCTGTATGAGTTTTTTTTCAAGTTCGCCACATCGACAGAAAGTATTAACAGACGCTCTGAAAAATGCTGGCATTGTTTTGACTCTGAAGTGCGTCACAGTACCACGCTAGTCTTGCAGAGCTGATGCAACGAAAGCACTCGAGTCTGGCTACAGTGAAATCAAGAATGCATTGGAAGAGATAAGTGATGACTTCGATGAAAGGGCTTGTGTACGCTGTGAGGCACAAGGATTGGCAGCTAAGACCTGTCTGCTGGAGACAGGCATTTACACAGCCTTCTGGAATGACATTCTTCAAAGAGTCAGTGCAATCACTCAAGGTCTCCAAAGCAAAAACTCGATCTGAATGTCGCTGTTGCGTCATTTGCCAACCTGAAAGATTTCGTGGTGTGTAAACACGATTCTTTTGACAGTTATGAGAGGCAGGGTCAAAAACTGTCAGGTTCCACAGAATACGTTCATACACGAAAGCGACACCGCAGTATTCGCCTAAATCCATTGGACTCTGGTCAGGCAGAACAAGCACAGATCAGCCCATCTGAAAAATATAGGGCAGAGAATTTCATTCCTGTCATCGATCAGTTCATAGCTTCTCTTGACCAACGCCTGCGTGCGTATTAACTGATGTCAAGTCGTTTTGGCTGCTTTGGATGACTGACAAAGCTATCCTCTGAAGAGCTGTCTCGAGCAGCAAAGAAATTACTGGATGTCTATCCCAACGATCTGGAGACTTCATTTTCTGAAGAGCTCATCCAGTTTGCTGCCCAAAAAGTATTGGCCAGTACTCCTTCAGAGTGTTTTCACCGGTAAAGCTCAAGTAACTTATGCATCTTTGCCTCAGGATCAATCTGATAATTATGATGTAGTTAAGAGCTTCATTCTTAAGGCCTATGAGCTTGTTCCTGAAGCCTATAGAGTAAAATTTAGGACAACTTATAAACAAGATAAGCAATCCCATGTTGAGTATGCAAAAATCAAAGAAGAACTGTTAGAGCAGTGGTTAAATTCTAAGAATGTAAATTCTGATTTTGATAAATTTAAGCAGATGATTTTGCTGGAGGACTTCAAAAGGTGTATTAATAAAGATGTAAGCCTATATCTTGATGAGAGAAGAATAGATAATTTGTCTGATGCTGCAGTTTTAGCTGATGAATATGTTCTCACTCACAAGAGATATTCTAAAGAAAAAAGGAAAGCTGAGAGTAAGTACGTTGCCTCTACTCAGAGTACAGGTAACAGGAAAGAGAATAAAGATGTTTCTCAGGAAGTAAATACCAGCTCCACCTCTACATTTCAGAAAAGTAAATGTACTTATTGTAGTAAGCTTGGTCATACTACGGAGAAATGTTTCAGGAGACAGCGTGATGTGAACAAAAAGGAGTCTTTAAATATTCAGTCAGTTGGTCTAGTGTCCACCCTTGAGAGTTCCCAGAATTCTTTAACCGAGTTAACTGAACCTGCTTTGAGGGGTAAATTAAATTCTCATGATGGAGCTCCTCTTTTGAGCAGTAACGTGGGTGACACTCTCAAGAGTTCATGTGCTAATTTCCTGTCTGATGGTTTTGTCAGTCCTCTGGACAGTAATGACAGGAAATCAGTTAAAATATATCGTGATACAGGTGCTTGCCAATCCCTTATGCTGACCAGTGTTCTAGGCTCTAATGTTAATTCCTCTGATGAAACTGTAATCTTACAAGGTGTAGGGAATAATTACTTCCCTGTCCCTCTGTGCAGAGTGAATTTAGAGTCTGGTTTTGTTAATGGTTCCGTTATGGTTGGGTTGGTTGAGACACTCCCAATGTCAGGTGTAACTTTCTTACTTGGAAATGATATTGGTGGAAGTCAAGTGTGTCCAGCTCCTCAGTTGTCTAGTGAAATGATATTGGTGGAAGTCAAGTGTGTCCAGCTCCTCAGTTGTCTAGTGAACCAGTGACTGCGGCCCAGGATTGTGATGTCCCTGATGTGTTCTCTGCATGTGCTGTCACTAGGGCTAAGTCTAAAGTTACTGGTGACTTAGAGGATAATGATGATGATGATGCTATCCTAGCTGACACTTTTCTTGCTAATTTGGACCACTCACCAGATGAGGCAGTACCCCGTAGTGTTGATAATTTGTCTCGTCAAGAGTTGGTTGAGTTGCAGGTTGCTGACCCTAAGTTGAAAGGTCTAGCTAACTCTGCTTGCAGTGAGGAAGAGTCAGCTGGTGCTTCTACTTGTTATTATATAAAGTCAGGAGTACTTATGAGGAAGTGGAGACCCCCAATAGCATCAGCCGACTGTGAATGGGAGGTTGTACATCAAGTTGTCATCCCTCGTGTTTGTAGGCAGGATATCATTAGAGTGACTCATGATTCCAGTTTGGCAGGACACCTTGGAGAGAGGAAGACTGTGGCACGCATTTTGAAACACTTCTACTGGCCAGGTATCTTCAGAGATGTTTCCTGGTATTGTAAGTCTTGTCACACCTGTCAAGTTGTGGGGAAGTGTAATCAGACCGAAAAGGTTGCGCCTCTAGTTCCCATTCCTTTTTTTGAGGCGCCATTCACCCGTGTGTTGGTGGATATTATGGGCCCTCTTCCTAAAACTTCTTCAGGATTTTCTTATGTGTTGACCCTGATTGATATGGCTACTCGTTATCCTGAAGCCATTCCACTTAGAAATATCTCAGCAAAGAACGTGGTTAAGGAAATGCTAGGGTTCTTCACAAAGTTTGGTCTGCCCAAGGAGGTACAGTCAGACCGGGCAAGTAATTTCATGTCAAATGTTTTCAAGCAGTCTCTGAAAGAGTTGGGCATCACCCAGATCACGTCTTCAGCTTACCATCCCCAGACCCAAGGAGCGTTGAAGAGATATCATCAAGCACTCAAATCGATGCTCAGGAAATACTGTTTGGAACATCAGAAAGACTGGGATAAAGGTCTTCCATTCGTTGTATTTACCGCAAGAGAATCTCCAAATGAATCACTGGGCTTCTCACCATTTGAACTACTGTTTGGCCATGAAGTAAGAGGACCCCTTAAGCTACTCAAGGAATGCTGGCTGTCGGAGGAAGATGACGTCAACCTGCTGGAGTATGTGATGAAGTTCAAAGAACAGCTGTCCACTGCTTTACAGCTGGCGAGAGAGAATTTAGGAGCTGCTCAGGAGAAGATGAAGACTTGGTATGATAAGAAGTCCAGGTTACGCCACTTTCAGCCAGGAGATCAGGTTTTGACTCTTCTACCAGTGCATGGGCAACCTCTTCAAGCCAAGTTTAGTAGTCCTTATTTCGTGGAGAAGAAACTCAGTGATGTCAACTATGTCAGCGCCACACCAGTTCGTAGAAAGAACAAGCAACTTTGTCACATCAACATGCTAAAGTTATATCACGGGCGGGACGAAAATAACCCAGTCTGCACTGTAGCTGTTCCACCCGAGTCTGCAAGTGAAGTTCTCCCATGCAGCATGAGCCTGAGTGATAGTTTGGGGAAGAATCCTGATATCATGAATGATCTCCAGACTAAGCTTTCTCATCTAGCTCCCGAGGAAAGGCAGGAGTTTCGGCATTACTGCAGGAGTACCCGCAAGTGTTCCGTGCCACTCCAGGAAGAACCACTGTGTTGATGCATGATGTCGATGTTGGAGACGCAAAGCCAGTTAAACTGCCTCCTTACCGTGTGAACCAAGTGAAAGTTCCTCTCATCCAGAAGGAGCTTGGCTGCCTGTTGGACCACAAGATGATTGAGCCCTGTCAGAGCGAGTGGAGTTCTCCTGTCACTCTAGTCCCTAAGCCAGGTGGGTCACAGCGGCTTTGCATCGACTACAGACGTGTTAATCAGATAACCAAAACAGACACTTACCCTCTCCCTCGTGTGGAAGATTGCATAGACAAGATCGGAAAGGCTAGGTACATAAGTAAGTTTGATTTGTTAAAGGGATACTGGCAAGTACCTATGACTGAACGTGCTAGGGAGATCTCATGTTTTGTAACACTAGGAAAGACTTTTGCATGTTCTGTAATGCCATATGGTATAAAGAATGCACCAGCCACATTTCAGAAGCTCATGAATGTTGTAACAGAGGGTTTGGCAGGGTGTGTTGTTTATATTAATGATGTATTAATCTTCAGTGACAACTGGAAAGATCACCTATGCCATGTCAGTAAATTTCTTGAGCGTTTGGTTCAGGCTAATCTTGTAGCTAATTTATCAAAGTGTGAGTTTGGTCAAGCTAAAGTTCAGTACTTTGGGTACGTAATTGGTGATGGACACGTTGCACCACCAGGAGCTAAGGTTCAGGTTACAAGTGATCTTCCCAGACCTAAAAGTAGGAAAGAGCTACAGAAATTTTTGGGAATGGTAGGTTATTACAGGAGATTTGTTCTTAACTTTTCAATTCTTGTATCACCACTTACAGACCTACTGAAAAAGGGAGTTAAATTTGTCTGGACTGATAACTGTGAATCCTCTTTCAGTAAACTTAAAGCTATCCTATTAAGTCAGCCAGTGCTCGCTACTCCAAATTTTGCTAAGCCTTTTAAGATGGCTGTTGACGCAAGTGATACAGGAGCTGGGGCTGTTTTGCTGCAAGAGGATGATCAGGGTATTGAACACCCTGTATCTTATTACAGTAAGAAGTTCACTCCACCTCAAAAGAACTACTCAACTATTGAGAAAGAGCTTTTGGCCTTGATTTTGGGTTTACAGTATTTTCCATTTTATTTGTGTTCTGGTTTTGACCCCATAGTCATTTATACCGATCATAACCCACTGAAATTTCTTAGTAAGTTTAAAGATAAAAATCAGAGATTGACAAGATGGAGTCTACTTCTTCAGGAGTATTCATTAGACATACAACATGTCAAGGGGAAAGAAAATGTTATTGCAGATTGCTTATCTAGACTTTAGACATTGTTTTAGAGTAATAAGAAATTTCCTTTGTAAATTTCTTTTTTTTTGTGGGGAGGTGTTACATAGCCTATAATTTCATCATCCTTTGTATAATTCTAACGTACAGTATGCTGCATGTTTGATCACGATTCGCCTCGTGGCTTCCATAGTGACCAGGCTAGCGTGTTTTACCTCACTCCCCCCTTCTTCCCCCTATAGTAGAGTAAGTCATTCTTTCTGTTGTTCAGAGCAGGATTGTCAACTCTTTGTCCCCTATGGCTTCATTTGCGCGTCCTTCTTACAAGTTGTATCAAGCTCTGCCAGCCCCTATATAATGAGCTCAGTCTCTGCATTAATTGCCACTTAGATCTACTCCTCATTTTGTTCACATCTCTGTCCTCCCCTGTACAGTTGTTATTATTTTTGTGAGTGCTCAGGAAGTCTCCAACCATCTGGCTGCTGTGTAATTTGAGTATAAGTGTTATTACATTTTTTCTTGTACTGTATAGCATAAGGTGTTAATTCGTAGGCCTGGTAAGGTTTTTGTGATTCATGTGGAGTTTTTGATGTCAGCCATTATTGATAATATTTTGTATCTGTAATAATATATCCTGCATTAATTGAGCATTATCCGGTTTTCTCATTTTATCATGGCTGACTTAGATAAATTTACTCTTGCTAATTTTGTGTTAATAGAGGCTATTGCAGTTAACCATATATTTAACCTGTTTTTTGCCATTACATTATCCTTATGAGTCCTGAATGTTTAGTTGTTAGTTTGAGCATTAAACTTTAACTTGTAATTTTACCTAACTCTTTTGTTTTGAACCTGGAACTTTGCAGGACAGTAGTGATTTTAGTCTCTGTTCCGTAACAATACATATATATATATATATATATATATATATACTGAGCCTTATAAAAAGAAACTCGTGAAGGAAGGCTTTTTTTTTGGGGGGGGGAGATTATTTCAGGGCTCAAAAGTTTGATTTTCTCTTATCAAGCTCTAGTTATCTTTTTTTTTCTTCTTCTTTTTCTGTGACAAGTTCTAAATTTACCTCAGTAACTTAATATAAATTGGTGTTCTGGTATTACTCGAATGCTACGTAAGAAGGTCCTCCTTCCTTTCATTCTGATTAAAATGGAAAAGCAGACAGGCTTGAACACACACACACACACACACACACACACACACACACTCACACACTCAATTGCAGCTTGGGTAGAATGATGATACAGGTTCAAAATTCCCATAAATATAAAAACACAAACTTCCATACCATCCCTTGAACTCACCCTGTGCGAATATTTTTTTACTCTGTCATCATCTTCATAATTAATATTATCATTATTATTATTATTATTAGCTTAGGTGAAGTTGCAACTCGCTAGGTAGGTGGATGTGGAGGAGGGGGGGGTGTATCATGTTTCTCTCTCATGAGAGGAACATATGAATGCTTGCTTGAATTAATAATCTATTTTGTCAAAATAACCACGTTATGGAAATATCTCTGTACACTTTTACTGCAGTGAAACTGGCAACTAAGTGTGGGACTCCTTAGACCTGCCATACGGCGAATTATATTAGTTTTGATAAGTTATTTGTGGTAGGTGGGGACGCTCACCATCCACTCACTTGATGTAGTGCTGCTCTCAGGTGTCTGCCCTTTCCTCTCCTCCGTCCTTCTTTCCTTCCATCCTCTCCTGTCTTTCTTTCCTTCATTCTTTCCTCTTCTGCCTACGGGTGACTTTACACTGCCTCTTCTGTCTTTCGTTCCTTCATTCTTTCCTCTTCCTTCTGCATGTGGGTGACTCTACACTGAGTGACAAGCCAAATGGTTTCCATGTACAACAGGGAACCATTTACCACGCTGGGTGGTAACCATATAACCAAAATATGGCGCCTGTTGGTTAAGTGGGTAATTACGGTACTCCAATCGGATTGAGCCATTGAAGGTTTATATCCAAGAGATGGTTGGGGTTTATTGCTCATGTGATGCCATTCAGGGATGAGTGAGGTTGGTCGCTCTCATCTTAAATGTCAGGACCATCTTGCCTAGCCCCGGGCTCCTACGCTCCTCATGGGACGAAGTAGGACTGGTTGATGGATGGATGGATATGTCATATCATAATCGCTATTATCTTTATTTCCAAAAGTACTCAAAAGTATCGACACCCTGCCATCAGTATCGATAGCCTACCTCCGATACTGGGCTGGTATCGAAATATTGATACTTTGGTATCGATACGCACCAGTGTTGTAGTCAAGACCAGGCACCTCGAGACCAAGACCAAGACCAGACTCTCCGAGACCAAGACCAAGACCAGATCCTCCGAGACAAGACCAAGACCAAGACCAGACCCTCCGAGACCAAGACCAAGACCAGACCCTCCGAGACCAAGACCAAGACCAGACCCTCCGAGACCAAGTCCAAGAATTAATGTGTCTGCTGAAATAATGAAAAGTAGCTGCAGCCTGCAGGTGCTGCATTGCTGGTCAGTTTTCACGGGTGTCTCGGTCTCTAGAGTGAGTGCACTAGTAAACCAATCACCCAGTTGCAGATTATGTATCGATGCGACACGCTACATCTTTTAAGTGAATTTAAGTTGATTATCACACATGAGTTAAAATGAAAGAGAGAAGAGGGCAGTGGGGATAATTCCCGGGGCCAAAACTCAAGAGTATGGAGGGACCAGGGCCCACACCAGGACTGTGACAATATTGCTTCTTTTTCTGGCCCGTTTCAAACGTTTTCCAGGCACCCTAGGGCGCGGTCATAGCTCTCTACGGCCCTGCACACCGATGTTAACGGCTTTTGTCAGTTTATTAAGTTTTTAAACTTTTGAAAGTAGGTTTTGAAGTCATAATGTATGGTGGTGTATATTTTGTCAGTGCCATCGTACTCATGGATAGCTGTACCTTCCTCATGCGAAAGCTGGTTTTTGAAATACTAATTTCTTCTCTCCGAGCTTTACCTGTGCCCAAATGTTCCATACACAATATATTAATCTTTCGTTTCTCGTGAACAGTCGAGGGGGACTACCTATTTTTCAGGATAATTACACAAGAGACCGAAGGGGTTTCGGGATACAGAGGTGGGAAGCAAAAAAAATTCATAAATATGAAATATATATTTTACTTCCGTAAGTGCTCCAAATACTTCTTACTGTCGTACCCACTATTTGTTTAAGAGAACAGTTTTCACTAACTTTCCTTCTTGAAAGGGGCCCTCATTCAATTCTGCTCACTGCCCTTCTTGCTGCTACAGATGATTTATCGGCCCCCAGGTGGCACCCCCACTTTATTGGGGTTAGAAGCGCCACTGGGCCACATGGCCATGGCTCTGCGCTCGCAGGCGAATAAGTTGTGTGAAATACGAGGGTGGCTGTGAAACACTGGAAATTATTCTAATTTCTTCTTAACCCCTTAAATGGGGATCGTAGTGTTTGCGACGCTCGGCGAAAAGGACATAACGGCGGATCATCGCGTTTGCGATTCTAGTAAATTTTGAATAACTGCGGGCAAGCAGGCTCCAGCTGGTATTGTCTATCAGTACCGCCACCCTTTAGCTACTTTTAGCACACTTGACCTTTGTACCACTGACCTCGGTTGTTGCCAAGTATCATTTTTTTTACCCACTCACGCACCGCTGCCCGGCCCCCCCTCGTCGTGCGATATGGCAGCGCACGGACAGCTCGGACGTGTCAATCTGTGCCTTCCTCTCGCAAGCACTTTATGCTAATTGGAAACGCTTGTTTCCCCAGTTGTCACACTAGCATTTTTTCCCGTGGTTTGCCCCTGTTTAGCGTCAGTTTACCGCAATCTTTGAAGGTGACACCATGTCTCACTCAAGCTCTTCCGAGTCTGTGCCTTCCAGCCCTCCAAAAAAGGGCTTTGTGACCTCTACCCTGTCCAAACCCTTACTAGGAATTGCTAAGGGCCTTAGTGACTCGGCTATAGGCATTGAATTGTTGAAAGCATCAATGGATTATGGTAGTGACGTAGGAGTTTTATCGAGCCTTGCCGAGTCAGACACTCTATCGAGTGCTGAGTCTGAGGTGCCTGAAGTGACAATTCCTGTGCCCAGCACCTCAACAGGCAAGGCTCCAGTGAAAAGGGGAATAGTGTATGGTAAGGGGGCCAAGAGGAAGCGAAGTGGTGACCCTGGTTCCCAGCCATTGTCTTCCTCAGACCGGCCATTGTCCCCTACACCAGGTCACGCTGCCGCCATACCGCCAAGCACTCCCAGCCCCATTCTCTCGTCGTCATCTTCTGCTGTGCTTTCTCCTGAGTCTTCGGAGTCTCCTTCACCACCTCGGAAGGGAAGTAAGCAGTCTGGTTTGTGTAGAGGTTTCCGTAGGCCCCGTGTTCATGCTGGTAGGAGTAGGAAAGTGTCGCCTAGTGTTAGAGTTAGTGGTAAGGTTTCTCGCACTAGGCAACTCACCACTCAGGCCACTGCGAGTGACCTTGAACCTTCTCCTTATCTCCCCACCACCACCACCACCACACAGACACGACCTAGCACAGCCTCTGCCACACGGCCTGCCTCACCCACTGCCTCGCCACCTGCCTCACCCACTGCCACATGGCCTGCCTCACCCCCCGCCTCCCCCACCCCCTCCCAGCCTAGGCAGGGCACTCTGGATGCCTTCGTGTGGTCTGAGGGCTCAGATTTTGTGCCAGAGGATCTGCCCTTTGATGCCAGTGGGTGTGGGATACAAGCTGACTTCCCTGTCCCCGAGGATGGTGAATGTCTGGACTACCTGTTGGCCTTCCTGAATAACGAAGTCATGGAGCAGATTTGTACCGAGACGAACAGGTATGAAGGGCAATCTGCTGCAGTTCGTGAAGGTGAAGGTGAAGCTGCAACGCCATCCACGTCGCGGATGGCAACATGGGTTCCTGTTATGATCCGGGAACTATTTGTATTCATCGGCTTGATGCTTCTCATGCCACATAACTTGAAGCACAAGCTCGAGGAGTACTGGAGTGCTGACGATCTTTACCCCACACCCATCTTCAACAAGTACATGAATCGTGATCGTTTCAGGCAACCCATGACGTACCTTCACTTTCCCAACGACGATGAGCCTTCCCAAACTGACCCACTATGGAAAGTGAGGGGAATCCTGAACCTGATCAAGGACAAGTTTATGACGTTCCTTCGGCCCTTCAAGAAAGTTGTGATTGACGAGTCCTTGGTTTTGTTCAGGGGCCGTCTTCGGTTCACGCAGTACGTATATTCCTTGCAAACGCCACCGCTTTGGAATAAAGTTTTTCGTGCTGTGTGACTGCAAGACAGGGTTCATCCTAGACTTCGTTATCTACACTGCCAGCAATGTGGACTTGGACAAGACTGACCCCCTTGGATCCTCTGGTTCTGTGGTGAAAGTGCTTTTGGAAAAGTACTTTGGCGGGAATCATGTCCTGTATACGGACAATTATTATACAGCTCCCAAACTCGCCAAGTACCTTTCAGAACACGGCGTCAGATCCTGTGGCACTGTCTGGAGCAATAGGGCACACTACCCGCCTTCCCCGAGGCTGAAGGATCAAAGCGGGGAGACGTGCACCTGAAAAAAGTCAGACAAAATGCTGGCTATCAGGTGGCACGACAAGAGGATCGTCAATGTGCTCACCACAGTTCACAAGGGGGAAATGCAAGCCACAGGGAAGGTCGACAGAAGGACTGGCGATCCTGTGATGAAGCCTGATGCTGTTATTGACTACAACGTCAATATGCGGCTGGTGGACAAGTTTGATATGATGATCGGAGAGATGGACTGCCTTAGGAGGAACCGTTGCTGGTACAGGAAGGTGCTCTTGCACTTGCTTGATATGTGCATGCTGAACGCCTTCATCTTGTATAAGATCAAGAACGGGAAGCCAGCAAACTACTTTCTCCGGCGTTTTTCTAAGACTTGTGTGTACCAGCTGCTTCAGCGTTTTGGGCAGGTACTGCCATCAGGTCCCAGGCGCCACTCACACACACCTCCAGACCGCCTACAGTGCCAGGACTACCTTCAGCGACACCGCCTGGAGCCACTGCCTAGCACTGCCAAGAGGGGAAAAGCACTGAGGAGGTGTCATGTGTGCAGCCACACTGCCAGGCAAGACAGAACATTTAGGCGCACCTCCTTGCAGTGCAAAGAGTGCAAAATTCCCCTCTGCGCTTACCCGTGTTTCTTTGACTACCACAGCCTGACTAGATATTGAAAATAAGGGTAAGAATCTTGTAAATAATACTGAGAGTGACAGTGATACTAGTGTTTAGTTTTCTTGTACGTACTGACAGTGACAGTCTGTTGAGTGTAAATTAGTGTATGTAGTTGTAAAAGCACTGACAGTGACAGTGATTTCAGTGTAAATAATTGTACATAGGAATAATATAAGTATTGAGAGTGACAGTCACTCCAGTGTAAGAAGTTGAAAGCATATTTTTCTAATTTATGTTCTGACAGTGACAGTTTGGTGTGTAGAAAATATTATTTTTATAAGAAATGACAGTGACACTGATGAATAAGGTACTAAACTGACAGCGAGAGTGAAAATGAGCGATAGAAATGAAGTGCGAGTGGCCGACAGGAGCGAGAATAAAGTGCCTGCCGTAAGGAAGAATAAAATCGCGCCGCGGTGGTCTTTCTCATTCCCGCTTCACAATACTGGCAGTGACTGATTTTTATGGCCGTTATAGTGCCCAGCGAGCCTTTGCGAAGTACTATGAAGGAAAATAATGTAATATACGTGTTTTTAGCTGTGAAAAGGGAAATGTGTGTTCAGTGACGGGAAGACCGCCGCCATGCTGCATGTCGGCCGTACGCTCCGTTGATTGTAGCCTTATTTTCAGTGCTTATTGTACAAATACGAATTCCAAACTACCTGTACGTTGTTGTATAAAGTGTACTGTGACAGATTGAGGCTGTGGTAGAGGGGAAACCGGGTTGCTGGAGGTGTGAAAGTGAAGACTTTGTTACCCAAATATGCAAGTCTCCACAAGTCCTTTGGTAGTCCACGAAGGCTCAACACCTGTCTCAGGAGAAAGCTGAATGTAAGTACTATACTATATGCCATAAAAATTTTAATGTTCTAGGGTTAATCTCTGATTTTTGGGAAATATTTTCCCACAGGTACTCAGACCCCGCTACAACCCCGCCACACGGGGGGGATCGGCTGTACACGGCCGCGTTTAAAAGGTTAAAAGGTCACAGAAGTCACTGAAACCCTCCGTGATAGCCAACTGGAAGCTCTGAAGGGTCATAACTCGAAAGGTTGGAGGCCACTGATGTCTGACTTGGCCCCCATCGCTCCAAAATCCTGGTTACGCCCCTGGAAGGAAGGAAATACGTTTACAAAATTTAATATATGTGAACAACTGAACATCTAGGTAAAATATTTCTGCTCTCATTGCATCACTGGCATGAAGAAACAAACATAGGAGAATAGAAATTTTTTTGGTTACGTTTTCTGAACGAACTAGCTTAACCTGTGGTGTACTGTATGTGTACGAAGGATGCAGGGACTGCATACACTATACACGTATATGGAGTACACGGAGGTGAACAGAGCTGCAAACATGTGTGCGTGCAAACGGAGATTATCACTGCGAGCATGGCCACGTCATGCATGCTTTCTCGACTCGCATGCACTCTATCGGCGCTTGCAGGGCTCAGCTCGTGCATCATCACCGTAGTGCTAGCCAGGCAGTATCTATAGACAGTACAACGCTGTATGGCGCGCCATGAATCGAATCAGCCGTGATTTTTCTCTGTGTATGATCATAAATTCCGACCTTCTCCATGCCGCGATGCACTTTGTAATGCTGGTCTCGATCTGGTCTCCAGCCAAAACTCCAAGACCAGAAGCTTCGGGACGAAGAATAAGACCAAGACCACGTCAAGCGAGACCAAGATCAAGACCAAGACCACATCGAACTGGTCTCGAGACCTACAACACTGATACACACACCCTTCCCTAGGCAGAAGTCTGAATCAGTAGGACACATCCCAAGGAGAAGGGAAGACGTGCTTCGCAAGAGGTGTACTTTGTTTTATTTATCCTTCCACTTACGCAACTGTTACCATGCCTAGGCGAAAGAGGTGCAGTATAAAATGGAGTAAAATCCTTGAAAAGGGCAGAGAAGAACGGATCTGGAAGAGAAAAGAGAGACAACAATCAACACCTGTGCAAGGTTCCACTGTTTCCCAGTCAGCTGGACCAGGCGCACGTGACTTCAGCCAGCAGCCACTCCTGTCAAATCCAGAGAAGAGGAAACTCCCTGTTTCTCATAAAACTGATGCTCATGTAGAAAACGATGAGTACATAATACTAGAAAAGAGTTACCTGAATACAACAGGCTCACTAGTGACTGAATACAAGAGGCTCACTAGTGACAAATTATTATCTGGTTGCTTGCATGGAAAAACAAAAACAAAATCCAAATAAACATTTACACTCTAGAATATGGTGTTATTGCTCAAAGTTCGAAAGTGCAAAGAAGCAGATACTGGACTTTGCAATTGCTAAGGCCTTGTGTGACTGTAATATTGGACACATGAACGGTCATGTTGGAACTGAGCTTGGATTTTCAGCAACTGAAATAAGCGAAAAGTAAACGGAAACAGAGAGACAGAGAGCATGAGTTGGTGCGGAAGAAAACTTCGTCGGAGGAGTGTTGAAGATGCGGGTGACTATAGTGCGGGAGCCTTTTAAATGACACCACTGTTTAAAGGTCGGCTGTTAAATCTGTAATGGGCTTTTTTTTTAGAAGTAACTTTTTTCTCTTAAAATTGTTATAACTCAGTTGTTTTTCACCATTTTGAGTTTTTTTTTTCTTTTTTGCAATTTGAAGGGGAATTCGTATATGATACTTTGGTAAGAATGTATATTCAGTCATTCATGTTTTCTTCATCAGAAATCACATGCTTCTCTGGCTATTTATAAGGAACAGCTTATGATTATCCATTCAGAGGAGAGATACTGAATATTGGTTTGCTGTTAATCGTTGCTAAAAGGCTATTCTTTCGTAAGAAAATCAGCAAAAAACATTTGTAAAGTACTGTTCATCACAAGGTAGTCATTAGAAAGTGAAGTAATAATTTTCACAAAGCTCAAGTTATTTCTTGAATTATTCAAGGAAAATATGTAATACTCCAAGAAATTATACTTCATTACCAAGGGAACTGTCTGGCAGTTTCACATGTCCATGGATGAATTGTGATGTACCGCTCAAAAGGCAGAGTGCCAGCCCCCCCTCCCCCTTAACAGTGAGTAAATAGACGTGTGGCTAATTTTTACTGAGCACTCGGTCGTCCCTACTATTTTTATACTTTTCTTCTCTTGTTTCTGGATCCTTCGCACACTATATAGTGGGAGAAAAAAGGGTGAGGAAGGTAAGTGATAATTACTCACTGGAATAAGTAGGTTATTCTTGATAACTCCCGAATGATACGTGCATAATATTAGTAAAGTATATTAAAAATGTAAAATGCTTTGTTCACTTAATTCTCTGGTCTTCATTACACTTGTATTACTTGCATCCATTTACCAAATTTCTAGAGTGTAGGGAATGGGGGTTACTTTTACTCATTCAACCTCCGAGTAAATGAATGTGTGGTGTAACCTATCAAGGAAAGATAATCGAGATGCGTCCTTTTTAGTGCCAGTATTTCACATGTATACTGAGGGAGCACAATTCAAAGTAGCATAATCTCAATGACACAAAGAGATACGAAGGGTGGTCTCTTGAAATCGTCAGCAAGCCACCCAAACATGGCTACAAATATGTCTACAAGAGTGAATCAATGGCACGCAAGACGGAAATTCTCCGTCTTGTGTGCCTGTGTGTGACTCAGTCTATGTTCTAACTGGAAGAACCTGAATAGATGCAAGTTTATCGAGCACTCAGCACTGGTTGTTGCCACAGTCAAGTGCATCTCAGGCCGCTACCCTAAAATTCAGTATAGGCCCCAGTGTAACTCAATTAAGCGAAATTAACATTATCCTCGTCCTGATAAGCTACATAAAAAAATCTAAATATGCTTTGCTTGTGAAGATGATAGTGAGCGTCATTAAGACTGAACCAGTGATAAAGTGAAAATGTTCATATACCGAAATACAAATGGGTTGCAAGGACAATGCTGAAAACGGAAAATAAGTGAAAGAGCAAAGGAAATCAAGAAGCACAACTAAGAGTCTAACTATGAAACAGCTAATGAGAAAATTGTCAGGAATGTCAAGTAGGCTACATATATTTGTTGCAACCAGGAAACAAGAGGCTGACCTGTGGTGTGAAGGTCTGTCATGGCCAGGTGATAATCATTTGTAAATGAAAACCAAGTAGGTCCGGGAAATGCAGTTACTCGAGATGCTGAAAGAATCATTGTGAAGAAGAGTAAAGGTGGTTAGCGGTGTGGAGTTGTGGTGGGGGTAACGAGGTTGGTAAGTCATAGTACTGAAAGGTTTTAGTGACATTCACGGTTACAGGAGGCGGATTATAAAAATTTTGGAGATCATTAAAGCATATTATTATTATAACAATTTTAGGAATGTACAGTCAGAGAGACAAGCAACTCCCCTAGGTTTGATAAATACATAACGGAAACATCGAACCATCCCAGACACATAAGCTGAAGAGGGATTTTCAGTGTGCTTCGTGAGTTGTAAATTTTCTTCTGACAATGACTGGGAGATTTGTGTCTCTGTACTGTACGTTGTGTATGATTTTATAATGACACACATTTAAACATTAGTAGTTAGTTAAGCATTCTAACTAAAGAAACTAGTAACCTTAGACATACAACTGAAATAAACAATATTGCCAGGGACATATTACTTTGAGTAATGCAAAGCTGTTTAATTGAATGCCTCCCTTGCAGGCCGTGGAATCTGGAATATTTCGTGAGCTTGGGGACCTGTTGGACACAGAAAGAGTGACCTTCAACACTTTTAGCGAGTTGCCAGCTAGTATGGGCAAGTTGGTGAGGGCCGGCACCCATGTCATCTTTGATGTCGACATCAACTTTTGGAATATGAGGGCTGAAGACTTCTCAGTGACAGGTTATTTTACAGATTTATAAATAAGACAAGAAAAATCTCATATGTAACATGCTGCTTCTTATTCAGAGAACATTTCAATAATGCAAAAATCATGGAAGTGCTACAGGTACCCAAATTTAGTGAGGTAGTCATATTGGTTACGATCACCGGTGTTTGATGCATATAAAGAAGTACATAAATAGACAAATAGATGGATGGATGGATGGATTATTGTTTTTGTCTTTGGAACAGGTTTGGAAATATTGATATGAAGTGGCCATGGTCATCCTAATTCCAATAGCAAAATTCCCTTTGCTGTGGCATATTATATTTACAGAAATATCATGAGATTCATTACAAAGAAAGGCATGTGATTGACTGATGCTTTACAGAAATTGATATTTATGGATGAGATAGATGTGGATGTGACAGAAAGCGTTAGGAGAAATGCATCGAGATGGTAGGAGTAGACTGTAGCACCAGTCGAACAGGGCAGTACTCCCAAGGTGGATGGAAAGCTGATGACAGGGAGAGATGGAGCTGCAGTTTCATCAACCCTTGGGACTAGATCCTGACCAACCCCTTTGCTGAACCTTTTCAGTGTTTCAGTAACACAGAGAATACGGCAGCATGCTCTCCATTACAAGTATCTCTAACTGTCAACACCAAACTACAGGCACATTACACACTACACTTTCTTTTCAATATTTACAACAGGAAAATTAAAATGGTGTCTAAAAATCTCAGAATCCCCAGGGCGGTAGGGAGAGGGGGATCAAAATAGATCAAAAATGCTCTCACCTTCCGCCCCTCTCCTGAAGACGACTAAACGAGCTGCCTGGAACCACTATCTGACTCACATTTCTGCAACATTCGCGGCCTTTCCTCTGACATTCTCCCTGTTGAGCACCACCTCTCCCCTACACCTCACCTTCTCTTCTTAACTGAGACTCAGCTGTCTGAAGCAACTGACAGTAAACCCTTTTCTGTATCATCCTACTTCTCGATACTCATTTCAAAGTCAAAGGTGGCTGCTGTGTATATGTATGCAATGACTTATCTTGCTCTCGTATTCCTGAACTTGACTCTTCTGAATTCTCTACTCTCTGGCTATGGCTTTCCTCTCATTCTCCGACTAAATACATCTGACAGTTTGCTTATCCCCTAATTCTACTGACTATGAAAAATTCTTTGACTGTCTTACTTCTGTGATGGAACACATCCTATCCGTTTCTCCTTTCTCTGAAATCTCTCGATTCTAGGAGATTTCAATGTTCACCACCACCTTTGGCTCTCCTCTCCTTTCACTGATCCACCTGGTGAACAAACCTACATCTTTTTTATCCTTAATAACCTACAGCAGCTTGTACAGCAGCTTACCCGTATCCCTGACCATCATGCAGAGAGTTCCAACATACTTGACCTCTTCCTTACAACTAATCCTTCTGCTTACACTGTTAATTATTTCTCTCTGTTGGGCTGCTTCGATCACAACCGCATTACCTTAACTAGTCCTATCGCTCCTGTACAACCTGTAGACCCTCCAAACAAACGTTGGTTGTGACACTTTGAAGCAGCTGAATGGGAGGCCGTCAGGCAGTACTTCTTTGATATTCCCTGGAATGATTATTGCTTCAGTGGGCAGGAGCCATCTGATTGTGCCTCGCACATTACGGAGGATATTCTCTTAGGCATGCAAGCATAGGGGGAGGCGGTGGCTGAATTGGTAAAGAGGCGGCCTGCAGTCCTGATGGACCCAGGTTCGAATCCCGAATGGGACAGGGAACAGTTTAAGGATTTGAATTCCATAAAGGCAGACTTTCCTGATCTACCAGATGACCCGCCGACATGTCATAAAAGTACCCCCGCTAATACCAATACACCACTCCTGTATGAGACAGCCTTAGCATGTATTCAGTATGGACGATGGGTGTTAGCGCCGAAGTGGTGACATGTGGAGGTGTAGGAGGACTACTGGGCCTTGGGATAGGCTACTGCCCCCGAGATATAGGCCCTGAAGCATTTGCCCAGAGTCGGACACACACATATATATATATATATATATATATATATATATATATTCCATTCTCGTATCCTTTGACTAATGCAAAAAAGCCTTGGTTTAATCACACTTATTCTATTGCCATTCAAAACAAGGAGAATACAAAAGGTACTGGAGCCAACCCACCCTTGAATCACATCTTTTTTATGTTTCTGCCTGGAATCGTGCTAAGTCTGTCCTTCGCTCTCCTAAAAGTAATTTCATCCATACTAAATGCTCTCAACTATCCAACTCGAATTCTTCCCCCTCCTTCTGGCACCTTGCCAAAAACCTCACAATTTTACCTCCTTATTCTTCCTTCCTCTTTCCTACTCTGTTGGCTCAGTAGTTATTTCGTCTACTGATAAAGCAGGTTTCTTCGCACAGACTTTCTCCTCCAGTTCCACCTTAGATTCTGGTGCTGTTCCTCCATCACTTTCCCCTTCTGACTTCCTCATGGCTTCCATTACTGGCCTCAATATTAACAAGGCATATGAGCCTGATGGGGTCCTCCCTGTTGTCCTCAAGAACTGTGCTTCTGTGCTTACAGTACACCCTGCCTAGGTAAACTTTTTTGCCTTTGTCTATCAACTTGCACCTTTCCTTCTTGCTGGAAGTTTGCTCTCATTCATCCAGTCCCAAAGAAGGGTGACCTGTCTCAGCCCTCAGACTATCGCCCAATTGCTTTAACATCCTGTGTCTCAAAAGTTTCCAAGTCTGTTTTAAGCAGAAAAATTTTAAAGCAACTTTTCTATCATAACTTTCTTTCTGATTGTCAGTATGGGTTCCGCCAGGGTCGCTCCACTGGCGATTTCTCACCTACCTTTCAAACTCCTGGTCATCCTCTTTTCGGGACTTTGGTGAAAGCTTTGCCATTGCACTTGACATCTCAAAGGCTTTCGATCGAGTCTGGCATAAATCTTTAATTTCTAAACTTCTCTCTTACGTTTCCTGTCCTTCTATTTGTGCCATCATCTACAGTTTCTTTTCTGGTCGTTCTATAACTGCTGTTGTAGACAACAACCATTCTTCTCTTAGATCTATCAACAGTGGTGTTCCTCAGAGCTCTGACCTGTAACCAACTCTCTTCATTTTATTTATCAATGACTTTCCTAGTTATATATCTAACCCTACCCACTTGTACACTAATAATTCCACCCTTCACCTTTCCATTCGGTTTCCGCAGCGTTCATCTCAGCAGTTACTTCAACAAACAACGGATGAGGCTATGGCATACCTAAAGTCTGACTTGGCTCGTACCTTTGACAGAGGTTAAAGTAAATTTGTTGTTTATAATGCATCAAAGACTCAGTTCTTACACCTGTCAACTTGAGAAAATCTTCCACGGGAGTACCCACTATTATCCAGCTCAATCCTGCATCATCCTTGATAATGCTTGGGGTTTCATTCTCTCGGGATTTATCTTGGAAAGATCATATTTCATCTCTCGTCAAATCTGCTTCCAAGAGATTGGGTGTGCTAAGCCGACTCCGTACCTTCTTTACTCCTGGGCAGTTGTTGACTTGACGAAGTATGCACGGGTTACATTCTTCCATGTGTAGAGTACAACTTTTATATGTGGTGAGAGTCCCCACATACAGCTCTCCTCAACAAATTGGAGTCAAAGGCTTTTCGTTTCATTAACCCTTCTCCTCCTACTGGCTCCCTTCAACCTCTGTCTCTTCGCCGCACTGTTATATCTTTATCTCTTTTTTATCGCTACTTTAATAGTTACTGCTCCTCTGAATTTTCTGCTTGCATCCCTCTTCCTCTACGACGGGTGCATAGCACTCGTGTAGCAACAAACTCTCATTCCTTTTCTCTCCAACTGTCTAATGCAAGAGATAACCGTTACTCCCAGTCCTTCATTTATGCAACAGTTCAGCTCTGGAACTTTCTCCCTCTGTCTGTATTTTTTACTTCCTACGATCTCCAGTCTTTCAAGCGCAGTGTGTCCAGGCATCTCGAAATGAACGGATCTTGAATCTGGATCTCTTTTGTATTGTTTTTGTTTTTTTCTTGGAAGGAGCGGTTTGCGGGCTCCTGGCCTTTTGATTTCTTTTTCCTTGCATAAGAAAAAAGAAATGAGAGGATGGAGAGCGAGAGACTAATGAGGAGAGTGTATGTGAGTGAGGTGGAAGGGAGGGGGGGGGGAGAGATGGGAGGATGGAATGGAGAGGTATGTGAGGGAGGAGAGTGTGAACTGGGGGGAAGGGCAGTGAAATGGCGGGGGACTGGGGCCAGGGCGACATATAGGTGATTTGTTTGTGGCCATCCCCTACGGGATTAAGGCGATTGACAATAAACTGATAGATACTGTAGATGGATTTTTACGGGCCTAATCTATTATAGTACACCATGACTGTTTGTGAAAAGTTCAGGAGTTGTCCCCTGAGTTTAAGAGGAAAATCTAAAACCAAATAGTAGTAGTAGTAGTAGTAGTAGTAGTGGTAGTAGTAGTAGTAGTAGTAGTGGTAGTAGTAGTAGTAGTAGTAGTAGTAGTAGTAGCAGTACTGTAATAACATAATAATAATAATAATAATAATAATAATAATAATAACAATAATAATAATACAGTAATAATAATCATCATCATCATCATGATAATCATAAAAATCATCATAATAATAATAATAATAATAATAATAATAATAATAATAATATGACAGTACTGAAGAGGTTAACAGAATGATTTTCACTCCTTCAATACAGAGCTAAATATTATCCTTTGACGGTACCAACAATACATTTTGTAAATGTTATTGTAGTTTTGAATGAGTCAAAGCGCCTTTTATTCTTTTAGCAAAATCAAAGCCTTGACTTTAAGTTTTATTGTTAGTAGTTGCGGTAGTAGTAGTAGTAGTAGTAGTAATAGTAGTAGTAGTAGTAGCAGCAATAGTAGTAGTAGTAGTAGTAGTAGTAGTAGTTGTAGTAGTAGTTGTAGTAGTAGTAGTAGTAGTAGTAATAGTAGTAGTAGTAATAGTAGTAGTAGTAGTAGTAGTAGTAGTAGTAGTAATAGTAGTAGTAGTAGTAGTAGTAGTAGCAGTTGTAGTTATAGTAGTAGTTGTAGTAGTAGTAGTTTTAGTAGTAGTAGTTGTAGTAGTAGTAGTAGTAGT
Organism: Coenobita brevimanus; assembly: GCF_032717465.1. Taxonomy (NCBI): domain Eukaryota; kingdom Metazoa; phylum Arthropoda; class Malacostraca; order Decapoda; family Coenobitidae; genus Coenobita; species Coenobita brevimanus. The sequence continues at coordinate 26,252,735 of NC_136961.1, read as the reverse complement.
AGTAGTTTCTGTAACCCCAGGTTCATTTGATGAGCTATGTGAACCCAGTAGACGGCAGGCTGAAGTTGTCACCCTCCTGTAGTCCACCATCCCCCTTTTAGGGGATAGGGAAGGAGCTGAGGGGCGTTTGCATAACTAAACAACTGAGCCGCCCAGCTTTATTTGTGCAACCGCGCAGAGGCGCCCATTTCCTGCACCACTTTTAGTTTTAAATTAATTAATTGACGTACAAATTCGGTCTCTTCCTGAACAGGTAAATGCGACTTCTACCTTGGAAGGGACACTTACCTACCCTACCCACTGGCCATGGTAGCACAGAAGAACAGTCCTTTAACTCCTGCCATTGATGAAGGGTAAAGTACGAGGAAATGCCGTGGAACAAGAGAGAATATACAGGTGTCCCAGGAATTGAGCTACTAACCTCAGGATGTAATTCCTGTGATTATTCCAAGACACAGATGTTGTGCGAACATATGTCGGATTTGCAGCGTTTGGGGAGTAAAGGATATTTAAATATAAATGAAGATACCGATTAAACTTTCAGTTTTCAGCCCTTGTTGCCAGCCTACCTACTCTTCATTGCTTTACTTTTACTGAAACTAGCAAGCAGAAATAAGCAATTAAGGTACTCTGTGACAAGCAAAGCAAAAAATATAATGAAAAACAGCAAATTGCATAGAAGCAAAAGGGAAATGGAAAAAAAAATTCCCTTAACTACCATTAAATTATAAATATCCATTACACATTAACCACTACGATTCCGACATACATTCATAGAACATTAATATTATTTCCCAAAACGACCTCAAGTCCCAACTCCTAAAGTTAATACACCAAGTTCCGGGACACCTTGTACCACACACACACACACACACACACACACATATATATATATATATATATATATATATTAGGGTGGGGTCGAAAAGGAATCAACTTGGGACTGCCAGGCTGAAACATAGTCAGAATGGTGCTCCTTTACATTGTCGTAACACTACGAAAAAAATGTTTCGAAATATATACGTGCCCATTCCAGCAACTTGGATCTAAAAATCGAGTTATTTCTTTAAAAAATTAGAAACACATGCTATTTTTTGGATGAACTAAAATGCAATTTCTGTGTTATATTTCATATTTAAAAATAAAAGTAACAGTTGAAATAAATATATTCAAATCATATGAAAGGCATTATTTCATGAAAAAGAAAAAAAAAAATTGCACTGCCAAACATGCACAGTGCAGGTAGCCCTGGTCTTTGCTGAGATCACTTACAACTCCTTCTGATAAAATGCAAGTTTTTTCCAGTAACAAGTTCACAACCAACAACTGGAAGATCTTTGAGTCAAATCCAAGCGATTGACCTACTTCCCCTCTCCAGCCTCGTGGACCGTCGAACCATAAACTGCCCTGCAGTAAGAGAAAAACCAAAGCAGCAACGAACAGCATCTTTATTTGTAGTACCAACGTTTCGGCACAGAGACTATGCCATTATAAATAAAGATGCTGTTCGTTGCTGCTTTGGTGTTTCTCTTCTTGTGCAAGATCCGGTTTCCCACCGACCAGCCTGTCTCAGATGCCCCGCAATACCTTCGGAAAAGGATTTCACCAAGATGCAACAAACAAACAAGCCACTGTAGTGGTCTGCCAAGCTGTGTTTCGAGCTCACAGATCACTCCATTTCACTTTCCCCTATTGAAATTTGTCCAATCACAGACGATAGCTTGCAACGAATCTGTTGAATCTGCTTCTCGAATGACAAACATGACTTCTTTGGCAATATCTGCTGCTCTTCCACTTTCGGGAGAAACGTGGTCGATGTAAACTGCGTCAGGAAAAGCAGCTACTGAGTAGTGATCTTCCATCCCGATTCTCTGACCATCTGGTGTTTTCTTGAGTTTCTGATCGGTTTGTCCACCGAAACCGATGCATTCGATCTCCTACAAGTCATTTTTATGCTGTTGCAATGTGACATCTCTCCATTATTTTCTCTGACGGCGGAATTTATTGGGATCAACTTTATTTTCTTCACAAAGAATATTCATACCTTTCAGTACTGCATTCACAATGGAGCATATGTCTCTATTGCTTATTTGACATCGATCAGTTACACGACTCAGCTCAGGATAGACTAATCTGTTCTGACAGTTTGCCTCCATCTACTCATGCAGTATCATCATCAACATATTAATCATATTGTTCATCACAGGCATCACTTTCGTCAATACTTGCTGTCATTATATCTTCATTATTTTGCTTAGTATCTCTAGTGGACTCTTCATAGAGCTTCCTTTTCATCACTCTATTTGCTGCACACTTATTTTGTGCCGTCGTCTTCTGGTCTGTTCCACCAATATACATTTTTTCTGTAACTATTTTGGTCAACCAAGAAAGGTCATTCCTCAGGGATTTTCCTGTCTGCTCTAGTGCATTGACACTCAGACCTCTCACGTGCATTGAAATTTTTGAAACATTTGCGACGACTAATGTCACATAAGGTGTCAAAGCTGGCGAGCTTCTCATTGTAGGTGTTGGAAGTCCTTTTGCTCACTGGATATTTCTTAATTCTCCTGTGTCTTTGCTCTCAAGCGTTTCACACGAATAACAACACATAATCAATAGTTGAGATGGAAGTTTCTCATAAATTCCTGTTACTTCAAGTGCATCAGTTTCCATCTAGGCTTGGGTGGTCAGTGATGGATTTGTGAGTTTATGTTCCAAATAAGCCCTTATTGACATCACAGCTAGTGGGCAACTGGTTTACCGGAAGGCTGCGTGATGAGGCGAAAACAGAGTCTTTCGTGTTTCCCGTGTGCTGTAACTGGCCATGATTCCAGTAAAATACGCAAACTCATACAAAAGTCAAAACTGTAAACCAGTACCACGTCGTGTAGTTGGTAACAGAAATACAGAACAATGGGTTATCATTTATAGAGTTGCCAGTCACCGGTAATCACTGAATGCTTGGAGCGTAAGTGCCGTAAAAACTAAATTGAAAGTTACTGGAGTACCACTGACACATTTTAAAAACTACGGTTAGTTCATGTGAGAACATACTATAGGTCATCAAAATAGCCATGTTTCATCGAATTTAAAATTTTTGACCCACCTTAATATATATATATATATATATATATATATATATATATATATATATATAGTCAAATAAATTTTTAATACTCAGAAAAGAGTTCATCTATGGCCTTTCACCGGCTCATGTAATCTGCAACATTTAAGTCTTGGACCCGAATAAATCAGTTTTTTTTTTTTTTTTTGGTGGACTGTATACTGAAAATCTAGTACCGTTTACATTTTGAGTGACTCTGTATTAATATGATTGGTAAATCATAATACATCTCACATTTTCCTGTGCGTACACCTAATTACATTTTTCACAGTTGTTTTTTTTTTTTCTTAATGTCATCTTTAGAGCTAACCCCTGTTAACCCTAGTGAAAGGGAACCCAAAACATCAACACCACTGGCCCTACTTCTTGACCTCTCAAAGTACTTGGGAGTTTTACCTCACTCAGGTTTCATTAAATTCTGCAGTAGCCTTGGCCCATTTTCCTACCCACTCTGCGTCGAACACCACTGTTTTCCACTAAACTTGTCTTCCTCAACGAAGCAGCTGAGAGCAGCCCCTAGTCCATGTACTCCTACTTTCTCAAAGCAAATTTCAAAGCCAAAAGTGGTTGAAGTGTGTATATGTACAACAATTGAACCTATTATCTTTTTGAAAATTTTGAATCTTCAGAATTTGAGTTTATCTATCTACCTCCCGTATCTATCTATCTGTCTGTCTATCTATCCACCTATCTGTCCATGTCTAACTAAATAAATATATGGGCAAGAATTCGATTCCCTGCTGGGGCAGGGAACAGTTTGAGAATTTGAATTTCGTTAATATAGACTTTACTCATCTACCATTTGCCCACCGACATGTCGCAACTTCCAGTACACAAGTCCTGCTTGAGATAATCGTAGCATGTATTCGGTATGGACAGTGGGTGATAGGACTGAAGTGGTGACATGTAGAAGTGTGGTGGTACTTTTGTACCCTATACTTCCTCCGTAATCGTTTACATGTTTCACACTCATCTTTAATGAGCAGAATGATATGACTGCTATTTATCTAGATAGGTAGCATGAGACCAATAGCAGAAGGGAGTGTGCAGGCAAGTCCAAAGAGAATCTGTAACATTAAAGTTAGGACAGTGACACTGATCATCCCTCTCTGTCCCAATTCCCTGCCGAACTACGATGAAAACCGTTCCACACACTGAGGTTCCAAAAGACAGATGCATTTTCTACTTTACTACTACTAACCTAGTACGAGACAGCTGCATTACTTTATCAGCACAATTGGAAACACGGCACTCAATAAACGGAAATTTAACTCGGTTACATATGATTACAAACCTTTAATGTATCATAATGACTTACTCATGAGTATCCTATGTTGACCTGAGTTCTTACTCACTATAAGAATAGCAGCCATAATTATCCCACGACCAGGGACAAGCAGTAATTATAGCTGGGTATCCAGCAGAAGTAAACTGGCATGTTTAATTTACACTTAGGCATGAGAAATTCCCTTATCTTGTACACTCACAATTTCCCCACCTTAGTTACTTCCACTCACCAGATTCCAGTTACTGTCCATGGTCGCGTGAATGTCTGCTCCTCTCAACAGAACTATTTTGTTCCAAGACACTCCCAACTCTGTCCCATCTGCCATCCACCTATTCTGTACTCTCCTGTTCACCCTTATGTTTCAGCTTATATCTAGTTCCTGGAACACTGTTTTGCCACTCACTGGAATTGTCTGGCACCACATGACTCACTTCTATCATAAATAATTATGCTTTCAGGGGTACCTTCTCTTGACCTCTTACTGAAATTAATAATACTTTTAGGAGTATCTCTCTCGTGACAACTTACTAAGAATAATTATTCAGTTGAGCAGTACACTCTCTCATAACCCCTGCTTGTTCCCTCCACGCCCCACAAAGGATCCTTGGTACTCTGCAATAGTCGTGTCTACATTAAAAGGTCTCAAAAACCTTCGCATACTTCACTGTCATCTCCTATTTTCTCTTCTTAATTCTTCCCTTTTCTGCAATTTCCCTTGTGTCTCACCATCCCTAAGTCTTCATTTTCCCCTTCTCATTTTCTCCTCCTTTCGCTCCATTGTCGCCAGCTGATCCTAAGTCAAGATTAATTGGTGTCTCAGGTAGGCAAAGGGGTCAAGGTAAAGACCATCTCCCACGGTTATCCGTTTTATAAATTCCTGTCCTACGCGTGTTAGCTTTGGCATGGTCGGGATCAGTGATATTATCCAGTATTTTGTTGTCCGTACAATTCGCAGAAGACTCTTGGCTCTTAGGAAACGGGATGTTAATTTTATGCCCAAAGTGGGATGCTTATATCTATCTATCTATCTCTATCTATCTATCTATTCATCTATGTATGTATGTATCTATCTATATACATATAAAAGAGCCGTATTGTTCGTGTGTTTGCTTGTCCTTAAATCATAACCTAACCAATGGGGATAGCCAAACGAGCGGGAAGTGCGTGTAAACACAGCTGTTGGCGCCGCTTGCCGACTGGACCAAGCAGCCCAGTTTATGGCATGGAGACTCACATGATCTCCAATTCAGATATAGGCCGTGAGTTTGACCTCTGAGGTTATTTGAGGTCACTGGTCAGAGGTCATTTGAGGTCAATAATATATACACTCGAGCCCAGTTTTTAGCATGGAGATTCACATGACCTCCAGTTTGAACACAGCCAATGTGAGGTTGACCTACGAGGGCATTTGAAGTCACTGGTCGGAGGTAATTTGAGGTCACCAGTACTAGTAAACATGTGCGAACACATACTGTGTGTTAGTCAGCAGAAACTGAAATAGAAAGTTCCTGGACCTCCTATAATCCTGCTTCAAAAGCATAAGAGGTTGGTCATTCAGGAGTAAAAAGATTGAACTAGAACAAATAAGATTAGAGTGTTTGCCTTTTTTTGCCCAGGCAACGCCGGGTACCCCTTCTCACACACACACACACACACACACACACACACATCTATGTCTATCTAGCTATATACATACACATATATAGATAGAAAGATAGATAGATATAATAATATCTTTAATATCCGGACGCCGAATATTCGGACACCAGAATGTCCAGACATTTTGGGCCTGGGCCTTCAGAACTCGAAAATGGCCAGAAAATGTAAAAAAGCAAAAGAAGAAAAAAACAAAATTTTTTCACTCGTAATTTGAATTTGGCAAGCGGCGCCGAACAGCAGTGTTTACGCGCACTTCCTGCTCCTCTGGCTCCCCTTCCCCTCCCCAGTTCCCGCTCAACTACCACCGTGAGTAAACTATCGTCAGGATGGCTGCTGCTAGTGCTTGTTTTTGTTTAACCCCTACACCGCGGGCTTGTTTACCAATGACTTGCGTGTCCCGCGGGGTTATTTGGGCTCCGACAGACTCTCAAAAAATATTTGCCAAAAATCAGTTATTAGTCCTAGAATAATAAAATTACATATGCTTATGGCACATACCTTCAGCTTTCTCCTGGAATGATTGTTGAGCCTTCGTCGTTACCGTAGGACTTGTGGAGACCTCTGAAGTAGGGTAACGAAGTCTCCACTTTACACTTCCCGACAACCCGTAATATGATTACCACAGCCAGATACAAACACTATAAACACTATTCTACAATTTTCAAGTAGTTTGGGATCCATACTAAAAAAAAAAAACACTGTGAAAGCAATGGAAATTACGAGCGTGTCTGATCGTCGCACTTGCGCTAGTTCGCTCTAGGCACTCTGTCATTTATTATTCATAAAACCCCTCACACTTTATATTTCTATTACTATATCACACTTATATACAGTATATCTGGAGTCTTTCTCCATAAGTTTCCTTCAGTCGTATTAGTTTATTGTCATTGAAGTCATTCAATTTTTCATTCAGTAAAATACGTAGAGAGCCACGGATTCACTTTCACTGTTATAAAATAAATTATTTGTACTCAAATTCTTATATTACTAATTACTTACATTACTATTTACATTTTCTATTCTATTTTCAATATTTACCCTGCTATTTTACTTACACTATATTATTCACTGTCACTTTCAGTAAGATAAAACTATAATACACTGTTCAATCATATGAACTGAACATCCATTGCTTTCACCTGCTATTTACACATTATTTACACATTATTTCCAAATAATTCTGCTTCCACACTTGCACTGTTAGAACTGCTTCTGGCTGTGGTAATCGAAGAAGCAGGTAACACAGAGGGGAACCTGGCACTCAGCGCACTGCCAAGAGGTGCGTTTATGCTCAGGTGTGCGGCGTGTGGTATGCGCACATACCTGACACCTGCGAATCGCAGCCTTCCTTTTCCCTGTGGCAGGCATTAGCTCAAGTCTGTGCCGATCCATATACGCCCTCTGCTCCAGTCGGTCGGGAAGTGTTACTGGATGGCGCCTTGGAGTTGCTGCTTGCACCCTACCATATCTTTCCAGCAGTTGCTGGACACAAGTCCTGGCGAACAACCTCAGGGAGAAGGACTTGGGTGGCTTGACCTTCATCTTGTACAGGATGAAGGCGTTCAGCATCGTCATATCTATGAGATGCAGAAAAACTTTCCTGTACCACCTAGTATTCTTCCTGAGGCAGTCGATCTCACCAATCATCATGTCGGACTTGTCCACCAGCCGCATGTTGATATTATAGTCCAACACAGCATCAGGTTTCATCACAGGTTCGCCTGTCCTATGGTCGACCATCCCACTGTCTCTCATCTCCCCCTTATGTACGGTGGTGAGCATGTGCACGACCCTCTTGTCATGCCACCGTATTGCCAGCATCTTCTCACACTTGCGTAGGTGCACGTCTCCTCGCTGCGAGGTTCCCGCCTCTGGGAATTTGGGTAAGTGGGCACGATTACTTTTCACAGTGCCGCAGGAGCCAATGCCGTGCTCAGAAAAGTATTTGGCAAGTTTCGGTGCTGTATAGTAGTTGTCTGTATACAGCACATGATTCCCACCAAAATACTTTTCTAGGAGCACTTTCACTACACAGCCTGAGAAGCCAAGGGGGTGTGTTTTATTGAGATCGACAGTGCTGGCTGAATATATGACAAAGTCAAGGATGTACCTCGTCTTACAGTCGCAAGTACAAAGAACTTAATTCCAAAGCGATGGCGTTTGCTTGGAATGTACTGAACAAACCGAAGACGTCCTCTGAACAAAAGCAAGGATTCATCAATGACAACCTTCTGAAAGGGGTGGAAGAATGACATGAACTTATCCTTCATTCTGCTCAGAATCTCCCGGATCTTCCAGAGTGGGTCGGTTTGGGAAGGTACATCGTTGTCGGCAAAGTGCAGGTTTCCCATGATGTTCCGGAAGCGATCTCTGGCCATGTACTTATTGAAGGTGGGTGAGGGTAGTAAGGGGTCCATGGACTAGTATTCTTCCAACTCATGCTTCTTGGAGTGTGGCATGAGAAGCATGAGGGCAAAGAACACATACAGCTCCTGCACTCCCAGCATGGACCACTGTTGCATTTTGGCTGCACCTGTACCACTTGCAGCACGTTGCGATTCATACCTGTTGGTCTCATCACATATGTGCTGCGTGACTTCATCATCTAGGAAGGCCAAAAGGTAGTCGACACACTCAGCATTTTCGTCCATAGTGAAGGCAGGCTGAACTCCTGAGGAGCTCTCATCAAAAACAAGATTTTCGGGGACAAAATCTGACCCTTCCGTCCACGCGAAGGCGTCCAGGATTCCCTGGTGTGGCGGTGTGGGGCGGGTGGTGGTGGTGGTGGTGGAGGTTGGCTGTGAGGGAGGTTTATCTCTGTCAAGGTCACTCTCACTGACCCTAGGTTGCCGTACAGCACTAGCAGCCCTTACCCTACTAGCTACACTACTTTTCACTCTCCTAGATTTACCTCTACCTCTACGGCCTGCCTTCACTGTTGATGCTGGTGGTGACTCCGACGACGAAGACTCCGGAGATAACTCAGCCGACGATGATGAAGAGATGAGTAAAGCGGGGCTTGGGGAACGGGGAGGTGAATGCACTCGTGACTCATGGCGGGCTGGGTCACGTGGGGGCATTGTTCTGGGGCTAACACGCCGCATTTTCACTCCCTTCCCAAATTCTTGTCCTTCCTGCACTAAAGGCTCTTTTCCCTTGGAGCTAGACACTGATTCACTTACTGTAGCACTCGTTGTTGCTGTTTCTGGCGCGATAACCTCACCCGGCTCATCACACGATTCACCCGAACTGTCATAGTCACTGTCCATCATTATCATGGACAATTCTGCCAGTTCACGTGCCACTGCAGAGTCACTAAGGCCTTTCCTGCTTGCCTCACCACTTTTCTTAGGAGTAGAGGTCACGGGGCCCTTTGCAATGGGCGCAGAAGCGGCAGGAATGGCGGGGCGCAAGTGCGACATGGTTTCTCTACAGCGGAGGACAAGGAACTAAATGCCGCGGCTTATCTGAGAAGGGAAGGGTTGACAATAACACTTTAGGCTACTACTGCTAACTTACAGGCTAATTTCTTTTAGGTAGAAAATCTCGGCAATAAATAAAGAAATAGGTAGTTCCAGGTGAATGTAAATGTCAGTTAGGATTCTCCCTTCCTTTCTGATATATATTTTTATTACAGACATCGATTACAAGGCATAAATCAAAGGGGAAATTACCGTGGTAATGTAGCGAATGAATGCACGTGAGGTTTTGTCAGGTGATAATTAGCCAATTTCTGGTGTATAACACTATCACTTACCTGTTTTTTTTTTTTGTATATATTATTTGGTATAAGTATAGGGCATAGGGCTTATTTCAATGGATGAAATCTGTGGAAAAATCAGGGGGAAATTTCCGTAGCGCAGCGCGGCGTGGGAGGTGAGAGGAGAGGGTAATGGAGGGCAGGTAGGGAGGGGAGTCACAAAGGGGGTAAAATTGCTAAAATGTCAACAATGGATGGGAGTACAGATGAGATTTGGAGTGCTGACTAGTGTTGGACATTGGCAGTACTGATAGATGATACAAGCCACCACTTGAGAGCCCGGGATAATTCAAAATAACACAGAATCACAAAAGTGACGCCCCGCGGTATGATCCATTGTGGCCAAGCGTCACGAAAGTGACGCCCCGCGGTTAAGGGGTTAAACAGTTATAATTCACAGTACTAAGGATTAAGTGCAACACAATGCTGGATTACTGTACGTGCTTCAAGACCATTTTCAGCATTGTCACAGCCTTAGAGGTGGGGTAATCTTCGTAACAACCACCACGGACATGTTGTAAGTACACTGTCGACTGCTAAATATTTTCCATACTCAGCTCTAAATCATCATTCTCTGTTTCCATTTCATGTAGTTCATGCTTTGTGTAACTTACTTATATGAATAAGGTCTTAAATAGGTGTTATGCATGTCCGGTGCGGAGGTATGTAGGTGGTTTTCTGAGTTAGGCTGCGGTAGAGTCCACTAGTATCTGTCCAGAAGCCTCAGGCCCAATAACCAGATGGACCCAATTTTTGGACATGCCTTTGGCTGTATTACATCAGATATTGGAGAAATTACAGTATATATATATATATATATATATATATATATCACGAATTCACGCGATCATATATATGAACAAACTCGTGACACTGAACTTTGGTGGGAAACCGCAAAATCTAGTGGAATCCAAGTATCACTCAGTCAACCGCCATGTATTCGCCCGATCGGGAGTGTTTTCAGAACAGTTTCAACTGTTTCATAAGTGATCGTCCCTGCGCGCGACATTAGCGCTTTCATCGAGTGATTTGTTATGGGCGTGTTTCGGTCACTTTCTTTCGTTAGCCGTTACCAAGAGCGTGGCCAACACTCGCCCCTCTCTCATAATTTGAAGCAGCCAGGATTAGAGCGCCATGGGACTAGGTTCGTTGGCCCAACTTGGAGCAGCGTGTGTACAGCGAGTTCCTGAATCCCCACCCAGTGTGAATTGGCGAGAGGTTCAGCGTGTGTGGCAGTGTCCTTCCTCAGCTATGATGCCCAGTCCATTAAGAGTTTAGCTTTTGAGTTATCGAGTGAGTGTGTTCTCCTTATGTTGAATTCATTTTGAAACATGTAACGTAAATTTATCTCATTGTAATCAGTAAATTTACAGTTCTCTTCTCTTGAGCTTAATGTAATTTAAACATGTTATATTTCTCCACATTAAGCTTATTTTAGAAACAGCTCCTAGTTTGCAAAAATGCTTTGCATTATTCATAACTGGTACTTAGGCCAGTCTTTTTTATTAACTTAAATCCGTTGTGCAACCAGGAGTTAATGCACCAGGAAGAACCTGTTTATCATTAATAACATTAGTTATTGATTGTCAGGGGTGGAGTCACTTCCTCCAGAGGCCAACAGTACTAACAAACAGCGCATGTGAGTAATTAGTCTCTGCTGTGTACTGTTGAGAAAGTTCATAAATTCTCGTCCTTAGAGAATCGGTGAAGTAAGCCGAATAAAGTAACAATCATTACTTGATTTTCACAAGTCAAATTTCTGTCCCTGTTCTCAAGTATTATTGAATATTATTCTTTAATATTGTATATTCTTAAAAATCCCCATGACAAATATATATATATATATATATATATATATATATATATATATATATATATATATATATATATATATATATATATATATATATATATATATATATATATATATATATATATATATATATATATATAGTATTAACTTATCTTTCCATCCAATCTATCTATCTAATATTCTATATATATATATATATATATATATATATATATATATATATATATAATATATATATATATATATATATATATATAATATATATATATATATATATATATATATATATATATATATATATATATATATATATATATATATATTGTTCATCAGACAGGGATTCCAGATATCTGAGTAGTGAGTTTCAGGTGAAAGTAAACAGATTTGTGATTACTGCTTAAGTAATAACGAAGGTAATAACATGTGCTAATTATCACTCCCAATACATCTTCTGGACGTAATGAGAAGCTGTGTATCATAAGTATGCAGCTCACCTTAGAAATTATAACCCCATATCAGACAACTGGATTATATCAGTGACAGCACACAACACAATCAGTTCAATCAGTTGTTTTTCGCAGGTGACCTGAGTTAGCGAAGTATAACGTACAGATTAAAATTTTGAGCCAGTAATACATTACCTTCTTGGATTTAGTTGATAAATGTAATTGAAACATCCTTATTATCATAACTAAATCTTGTGTCTCATGAAGTTTGCGTCATGCAAAAATTAGCATCTTACGCTTCCGAATTATAATGCCTCCACCCTCCTCCCATACTGACTCTCGCATACCTTGCATCTCCTCCCTCTCTTCACTAATGGGGGAGCCTGTGGTGCAATGGTTAGCATCTCCAGCCAACAAATGGAAGGGCCCAGCCTTCATTCTGGGGCCAGTCACACTTTTTTTTTTTTTTTTTCTGTCCTTGTCTATTCTGAACTATAACTGGGGTCTTACAGGCCGTCCTCTAGGGGAAGATTGAGACTTAGCAGAAACTGACTATTTGCCTTAATGATTCCCGTATAGTCCATGGACAGTAATCTGAGCCTTCTTCTTTCCCCATCATTGTCAATTGGACCACCCGTGCGGTGATTATAGTAACTACAGTAAGTTAACGTGGTTATTAACCAAAGGCAGCTAAGATAAGGAACTAGGCAATACTGTATTTTCAAAAAGTGGTGAGATCAAAAGCAAAGCAAATTATTGAAATGACAACCATGCGCCATATACCATACAAGAAATATTCCAACCTCCCTAGCCCATCTTCCTTGCCTACTCTTAACGAAAATTTTCACCCAAAAGCCCTCAAACAGTCTCCTTTTCAATCCTCCACCCCAATCAGTTTCTTCTTACTTCCACTTCCTATGTATACTTCTCTCCTGTCATAACTTATTGATGAAAAGAACCTCTCGATGAATTCTTAGAAAAAATATTCGGCAGTACATAATTATCAGAGGCAGAGCTAGGAGTGTAAAACACCCGCACCTACCAGTTTGCCTAAGAGCCAAGACTTAGATTTGCCCTGTAACCTATTGCTCTTAAAACTGAATTAATTCTTGCACCATTCTACGAAGTTCGCTTCTAATTGGATAAAATCGTTTCAACTGACCTCTTCTGTGACCTTGGCATCTGAATGATTCTTTTTAAAATCGAATCACTTTATCCATGCCTTATCCTGATTCCCACCTCGAATTTGGTCTATATCGAATTAAAACTGTTTATGTTGATCTTGCCATCTTACCTACTACGAAGTAGCCTATGGTCGAGATCTGATCAAAACTGTTTTAGTTATATTGTTCATATACAACCACGTGGGCTGAAATTTGACCTTGTTCTGTGACCTTAACTTCTGATCAAGTGTTCTCAAAATTTAATACATTTGTTCTTGCATCATCCTTAATATTCCCATAAAGTTTAAATAGACTTTAAAAAAATGTAATTGACCGTGCAAAGTCAGTTTTGGCTTATCCTTGTTATTTTGATGGTTTTTAACCTATCGTTAAAAATTCACCTTCACCTGCCTCTCAACACTTCCACTAAACTTGGTTCAAACCGGATGAACGTTGTTTTCAGTTTCACATGACATGCTGTGTGATGGAACTCTTACTGTCCTGCTTTCTATTTGTTCGCACATTCATCACATCTTGTGGAACCTACGGTATATATTGGTAACCTGACCACTTTTCATCACATAAATTTACATACACTGTAGATATCGAAGGAAATGGCCATCGGGGATACACTGAGGGTAAATTGCAGACTAATAGATTAAACCTACTATCCATTTCAGAGGCGGAGTTGCGCTGTTTATCGCAAATATCTCCTAAACGAATCGTTGGATCAGTATGGTATTTCAACACACTACTTTTGACATCCGGGCCTAATTTATGACCCTTAAACCATATTGCTATTTATGTTATGTGAGGAGTTTACTCATGAAAAATAACAGAAAGTCGACTAGTCATGTTGACACATTCGAAGGAAAGTGTTGCCCCCCCAACACCCTCCCAAACTATTCCTTAACTACCCCTACTTCTCCCCCTTCTCGTCCTCGTTATCCCTCCTATTCTCCCCGAGCTCCTCGCCTCCTTCATCACTCTTGTGTCCCTCCCTCATTATCCCAGCACTATATTATAATGTAAGAATGTTATGTAGTTGTAGACGTATTGATATGATTATTTGCAATGGATGCAAGTCGTCTTTCGCGTAGAAAGTACTGTACATCAGGATGATTACGTACATGTAATAGAAGCTATGCCTATATGTTTGCAGTGTTTATGGTCAACCATTGAAATTAACGAACTACAAACTGTATCACTTGTTGCCTGAACGTTCTCGGAGAATTTATTACTATTATTACAATACTGTGTATTCATCCTAAAATGTCAACATGGTCCAGTTGATATATATTGTTTTACCTGTCTCTATTTATATTATATGATGCGTAATATTCATTAATATATACATTTATTGTAAATACTATTACATACATATTATCTATGCAATTAGAATGAGAAAAGAAAACGGAAGTGCAAAGATGGGAGAGGGATGGTGTGACTGGGAGTGAAGAGGGAAACGGGGAGGGGGTGAACGCGATATTGGGGGGTAGGGAAGGAATGGTCAGAGGGTTGTTCAGGGTGTTAGTGGAGGAGCTACCCCACACAGTCGCACTCGTCCGATTTTGTATAACACCTTAGATTTGATGACTGGATTAGGCTTAATATCCTTCAGTAAACTCCTAATGTAACATATGTAGCAGTATGGTTTAAGGGTCATAAATTAGGCCCGGATGTCAAAAGTACTGTGTTGAAATATCATACTGATCCAACGATTCGCTTAGGAGATATTTGCGAAAAACAGCGCAACTCCGCCTCTGAAATGGATAGTAGTTAGCAATTCTGTTGCAGGTGCAGGGCGTTGGTGGAATTCGGGCTGTATGACAGATGGATGAGGTTCTCGCAGGCTAACACCTCGTCCTGCCTCAACACGCCCAGAACCATCACCGTCACCACCGTTCTCTCTCTCAACAACTTTTGGGTAACCAACCATCCCACTGGATTACAGAAT
This sequence comes from Coenobita brevimanus, assembly GCF_032717465.1. Classification (NCBI taxonomy): domain Eukaryota; kingdom Metazoa; phylum Arthropoda; class Malacostraca; order Decapoda; family Coenobitidae; genus Coenobita; species Coenobita brevimanus. Next base: position 26,237,525 of record NC_136961.1, on the reverse strand, counting down.
CAGAGGATAATAGCAGTCACACTAGGACATGTATTCATTTTTCACAGCAGGCTCCCCCCACCTACTCTGTTTGCGAACTTAAATGCCATATTGTATTTCAGCATTCTCATGGCCGCTTTTGTTAGCCTTAAAAATTTGTGTGTTTTTATCTCTTATATATTTTTGCGTGTGTTTTTGTTATCTTTTTATACAGACATTCGTTATCATTGTTACATTCAGGTAACTGCTTTTGTTATCTTTCATGCGTTGTTGTGGCAACTTTAACTGTTTATACATTATTGTGGCCTCTTTTGTTATTTAATTATTCATCTTTGCTCTCTTATTACCATTTATTCATTCTCGTGTACGCTTTTGTTCTTATATAATTTTTCGTGGCCGCTTATCTTTTATATATACTTTTATCCCCTCTTGTCTTTTATACATTCTTGTCTGTGCGTTGTGTTTCTTTTATAAAGCTGACATAATTTACATCAGTAACATAATATTATTCAGTCAAAAGCAAAGAAGATTTTTCAGGGAACAGAACAGGATTGGGAACAAAGAGGAATACTTGGCTGCCAAGCACTGAGCTAGAAAGGAGGCATACAGGGCAAAATCGGAGTCTCAAAGACTTGCTGGATAACCTATAATGCATTGAAAGGAAGAACGTGGTATGTAATGTGGCAAATTTGGGGAAGAGGGAAAAAAGGGATACAAATGAGCAGAGTGAGAAGAATGATGAAGGAAAGGGAGTGGTGGACACGACGAGAATAAAGACATCTAGAGAGTGCATTATAGTCCGTTGCTGAATGAGGAGTTTGACTGGAACAGAGAGGGTTTGGAGTCAGCAGATCCAGTGTTTGACTGATGCTGGTACTGTGAGCAGGGCAATAGGCAGGGTGCAGTAGGGGAAAGTGACAGGTGTTTCTGTGTTGAATACTGAAATGCTGAAGGCCTCAGGAGATACAAGAGTGGGCTTAGTTACTAAGTTAATAAATACGATTAGATGTGAGTGTGTTGTCTCAGATGACCGGCTGAAGTGTTTGATTGTAAATGTGTACAAGGGGAAGTTGATTCCTTGGAAAGAGAAGTTATAAAGACAAAACTTTTGGGCCGGATAATGAAGGTAACGGAGAGAGTCTTAAAAGATATGATTGGGGAAAGAGTGAATAATGATGAGATGCAGTTCGCGTTTATGCCAGGCAAAGAGACCACTGATGCCTTATTCACTGTTCGACAGCTGCAGGGAAAAAACATAGGAAATGAAAGGGAGCTGCACTTTGTTTTTGTTTATTTGGGCAATGAGAAAGCTTGGGATCGAGGAGTGGCTAGTTAGAGTGTTATGTCTCTGTATGTGGGTGCTCGCACCCAGATGACAGTGAACAGAGATTTGAATGATGAGTTTTCCGTGAATGTTGACGAGCATCAGGGGTCAGTCTTGAGCTCCTCATTGTTTGTCATGGTGCTTTAAGCTCTCTCACAAGACGTCAGAAATGTAAGCTCATGGGAGATTTTGTATGCTGATGACTAGATGCTGATTGCAGAGAATGAAAGGGACGCAAAGGAAAGGTTTAGGAAATGGAAAAACGGAATGGGGCACAGGGGTTTGAGAGTAAATGCAGAAAAACAAAAATGATGATATCTAGGGCTGGTGGCAGTACTGTCAAAGCAGAGCGTGAGTGGTCATGTGCGGTTTGCCACAAGGGTGTCTGAAGTAACTCCATATTGAGCAGAATTTGTGATAAGTGGGTGCATAAGAGGTGTAATGGTATTAGAAGTAAATAGAGATAATGCTGATTTCGTGTGTGTGCAGTGTCGGGGAGAGCGTGTAAAGAATGTTAGGCGTAAATGGATTGATCATCCTGGTGAGTCCCTTGAGTGTGTGGAAGAGTTTTGTTATATGGGGGACAGGTTATGTGCTGGAGGGGTACTGGACAAGGACTGGTTGCAGGAAGTTCAGAGAGATGTTGCCTCTCCTGACACTGAGAGGGCTCTCCCTCCGTGCTAAGGGATATTTGTATGCAGCATGTGTTAGGAGTGTAATGTTGTATGGCAGTGAGATCTGGGTAATAAATGAAGAGGATAATCGTAGACTCAAACATACGGAAATGACTATGATTAATTGGATGTGTAATGCTTCCTTGAATGCAGGGCTTGGGCGGGGGCTAGGTTTACGACTGGCGAGTAGAGTGAAAGGCTAGGACTAGAATGTATTGGTTTTGTGATGAGGAGGAGTAGACTGAGATTGGCCTGGGGATGTAGAGAGGATGAAGAATGACTGTTGGGTGCGAAAAGTGAGAAGTCTTAACGGTGGGGGTAGGGTTGTGTGAGGCAGTATCATATGCAAACCAGAAAAGTGCACAGCAAGCACATACCTCCGCCAATGCCATTGCCATTAAAAGGTTCCGGATCCGAATCCATGGATACAGGATCCGGATCTGAATCCGCCTGAAAATTCGATAAATTTTGTTCTTGGACAATGGCCTACCTTCTCTCAAAATTTTATTGAAATTCACTGAGAAATTTTGAAGATATTGTGGTGGATACTCTGGCTCTGGATTCGTAGCTGGCCCAAAATTTTATCGTTTAATCCTTGGGCTATGGCCCATCCTTCCACAAAATTTCATCAAAATCTGTTTATAACGTTTTGAATAATCGCGGATCCAGATTCGTGTGGTTATGATCCGGACCCTGATCTGCCTCAAAATTTAATCAATTCTTTCTTTGTCCATGGCGCACCTTTTCACAGAATTTCATTGAGAACTTTCTGAGATATTGTGCGGGACACTCCTGATAAGGCCCAAAATTTAATAATTTCTTCCTTGGGCCATGGCCCTCCCTTCCACAAAATGTCAGCAAAATCTGTTTATAACTTTTTGTCTGCTAATAGACAAACAAACAACAACCAATGGGGGGTAAAGCATAACCTTCTGTGCGGAGGTAACAACAGTGCAGGAAGTTTCGGAATGCTGCCCTCTCTCATTAGGGTCGTTCCAACATCCACTTCCCTACCTGGTCTCTCTTTTATAACCCCATCCATATACAGATTGAACAACCATGAGGACATGACACATCCATGTTTAGTGCACCATTCAGATAGAAAAATTTGCTCAGTTTACTATCCATTTGCACTGCAGCCTTAGCACTCCTCACGGCATTCAACAGCTTTCCATTTATTCCAAACATTCTTCATATTTTCTAAAGCCTCTTCCCTTCCTAATTCCTCCCTGTTCTTTATCAACTGATTCTTCGTTTATCTCCCTAACTGTCAATAAGTAACCAACTATCTACTTTCCCTACTGCACAAAGACAAAAGCCCCTATCGTTACCACATACTTCATTTTCCCTTTTTCCTTTGTACAGGGGAATAATTGTACCTGACTTCTAATCCTCCGGAACTCTACCTTCCTCCCCAGGCCAGTCTGCACATCTTCCATATCCATTCTACTACTACCTCTCCCCCATGCTTCAGCATTTCACCACACACTCCATCAATTCTTGGGACTTTTTGCATTTTGAATTTTTTCATTGCTTCCACTCTTTCCTCATACTGATTTCTTCCTCCCATCTCACCTCCTTCCTTCTCCCAGTCATATCTCAGCCACTTATACTTGCATTACTTTCATTCTCTGTGTTTAACAGTCCCTTAAAATGTCTTCTCAACCAGCTCACATATTCTACCCTACGTTGATGCAGTTGGTTTCTTAAGGATGGCATATTGATTGTTTCCTCAATGTTTCCTTGTCATTACCGTTATTTTCAGTTCATATGTTCAGATGATATAAGATATTTAGCCTCAGAACATCAGAAGTTATATTAATGAACGTAAGATATCATCAGACCCTATTTCTGTGGTACTTTTTTTTTTTTTATCTATTGCACAATCTCCCACAAAAAGTAGGGCTACCGGCCCCCTGGAGCCAAAGTTTCTGTAATGGCAGGTTTGATAGGGTTCGTATTTTTGACAGTGGTCTGCAATTTTCTCTCTGTTTTTGTAGACCTCATAATAACTATATATGCAGCATACTACTTACTCTCATATCATACAACGAAGTAAAGTAATTTTTTATTCCGTATGTAAAGCCACTACCGTTACTTGTAGGCCATGTGATTTAGACACTTTAACCCGCCCCGTCCCGTCGATGTATGGGTACGTTGCAACGATTTGCATTTGCCAGTCCCGGCGACGTACCGGTACGTCGTGCAATTGCAAGGTCCCTAATTTGCAAAATTTTCAATTTTCGCGCGTGATTTTTCTTATGTATACACGGGACACCTTCCTGTATTCCTCTACAAGATGCCAAGCAAGGACAATGCCTTACACCGCATAACCTCCCCCCTCCCCCCCTCACGCCATTGTCTCGGCAATTCACCTGTTACCAGTGACCTGGCCAGTAAAGATATTCAGGGCCAGAGTGATTCCCCAATCGATGACAATGTGAAGGACAATGTTTACATAGCATTAGAAGAAGAAACAGTCAGAAATAATAATCAGGTAATGTGGCAAAAAAAGGTCAGGTATTGTGATTAGTTAGTGAGTGAAACAATGCTTATAATGCCTTTATTACTGCTTAAAAAACCAATATACTCTCATACTACATATAAATTCGTACCAAGTAAATAAATAAATACCGTTTATGAGTGGATAAAATAGTTACCCTCCCATAGAACTCGTTTTCTTTGGTGCCAGCATTTTAGAAAACCCAGTCAGGTAAGGAGGAACTCCTACATGGAATGAGTATTTTAAACCTCAGGTGAGCGATTTCTCTATGAATTTTCGATGTTTCTCACCAAAAGCGAAGGTTTTAGCCAAAAAAAATTTTTTCCGAAAATACCTCGGGATTGGGGGATGTCAGAGGTGCGGAAAACCTCGGGACGTGACGGGTTAATGTTTGCTGGGATGCCAAGTAACAGTATAACGTCCCCATGTCATAGGACTTTGTAGTTACTTGTAGAGAAGTTATATATATTAGACTTGTGGACGAGCGGTTGTTATACTTGAGTAGCTTTGTAAGTAGATAATCTTCTTTCCCATTTGTCATTCAATGACAAGGAGAGGTAAAGAATAGTATGGGACTATTTTTATTTGTCTTGGAAATATTAACAAGTCTCTCACACAGAGCAAAGTATAAAGCAGAGTCCCGCTAGCTATCTCCCTATCTCTCTCTCTCTCTCTCTCTCTCTTCCAAGTCGCTAAGCCTTTCTTCCCACTCCCTGCCGCTTCTATGGCCTTTCTCCTTCTGAGCTCTCTTTCCTAAATTCTGGTGAAACAGGAGTCGTGTCACGTGTGTTCACTGTGGTTGGAAAGTTCTAGAAGCCTGTGTGTATGTGTGTATGTGTGTGTATGGTCAACAAGGCTTTGTTCACCTGGTGTATTGCTGACAACTAACTGCATCATCTCCTGACTGGCTACTTCCTAGTCTGTCGTCAGCTTTTCCTCAGTGTAACTTGCAAGATCATTTCCCATTCCCAGGCTCGCATAGAGCTGTTTATCTGTCTATTTATCTATCTATTTATCTATTTGTCTATTATGATTTGTAATTATAATATGGACTCATAACATATGCTCGGGCGCTCAGCTGAAGGTCCTCCGACAGCAATTATCATTGACATATGCTAATCTATTAGTACATAATATTGATTATAATATTGTATACATATAATATTTATAGTAAATAGTGATTATTCATTAATATTACATTTTAAACAAGTTGTATACATATTTGAATAAATGTGTTGTATGACACTTTGTAAGACGTGCATGTACAACAGACGTATGCATATAATTGTGCAATGGCAATACTGCTAGGTTATATATTACATATTGAGTTATCCCTTTAGTAAGTCTAATATTTCACCTAACTTGTATGATGATACTGGTAATACAGAATTGTGGTATAGTTGTATGACTTATAACATTGTAGTAGCATTGTGGTAATACATAATTGTAACATTTTATGAATTGTTACAAAATATTGTGGTAATGCATAATTGTGTTGGCCTTATAATTGTAGTTACATTTTCTTAATGCAACTGTCACATAAGTGTCTTGGCCTTATAATTGTACTTAAAGTTACATAAAAGTTACATCTTGTTAATGCAACTGTTACATAAATGGTACATATTGTTTGTAGTTACATAATTGTAGCAAGTGTAACATAATGCAATCGTTTGTCGTTACATAATTGTTACATATCGTTTGTAGTTACATAATTGTAGCAAGTGTAACATAATGCAATCGTTTGTCGTTAGATAATTGTAATAATTGCAGCCCTGACATATGAATCCGGTCATGCTGCGGTCGATGATAGTGATGATGTGCCATGCCACTTGCTTGTGGAGACAACAATTTGCTTTTTTGTTTGTAGTTTATGTGGTATTTTGGCATATGTAGTAACACTTACAGTTATTTTCCTTGTAACTAAATTTATCTGTTTCCACTAGGTAGTTTCAATTAATAAATGTTTAATACAGTTCTTTTAATCGCTCACTGAGTAACTGTGATGGTATATTTTCTTTATTACTTTGTAGATGTAATAATGTATAGCTGTATGTATGAAACACGTATTTTATGTAGGTATAAATGGTAACACTCGTTGGTAGTAAATAAATGCTATAATAAATGAATGAATATATACGGTGTAGAATATTTATTGTTGGTGCAAGTATTTAATGATTGAATTATGAAGATAACTGAAGTACGTATATGTATTTAAGTTGTAACTATACAGCACGTTTTATATGTTTGTGCAGAAGCTTATTGTCTATCACTGTGTATTGTATAAATGAAGTAACTATGTAACTCACTAATTTTTACCGAGGTGGAAATGGTGTGAGTGGTGGTGCAGGTGGTGTGTTGACCGACGTGGCGTATTTTCAGCAAGCACGCATGATGACGTCGACTTTCCACACTGGTAGCTATGGTGAGTGAATGAGTAACGATGAGTAACTTGAGTGAAGACGAGTGAGTAAGATGAGTTGTGAATATGGACTTGGTATTTGCTTCGTCGTCTTGACCTCTTCACTCCTGCGTCAGCAGTGGAGGTTGGGTGGATGTAGCAGAGAGAGGAGGGTGAGGTCTGGTGGTTATGAGTTGTGAGTCGTGTCTCATTCTTCCGTTTGTTTGTTTTGTTGTTCTTCCTCGAGGTATTCGTGGTCCTTTTTTTCTTGTGATTTACTCGTTTTAGGATGAAGACTGCCGCTACTTGTAGGTGCGTGTAGAAGATTATACAGACGACTCGTAGAGTTGTTACTTGTAGTTGATTGTAGATGGTTGAAGTATAGTTCGTCCACTGTAGAACTGAAGTTAATCTTGTAGAGTGTTGCCTGCTTTTGTAGAAATTCACTGTTGATTCGAAGACGAGGTGCGTTCTTTTCGCTGCTACCAAATGTCATAAAATGACTTTGTAGTTACTTGTAGAGAAGTTATATATATTAGACTTGTGGACAAGCAGTTGTTATACTTGAGTAGCTTTGTAAGTAGATAATCTTCTTTCCCATTTGTCATTCAATGACAAGGAGAGGTAAAGAATAGTATGGGACTATTTTTATTTGTCTTGGAAATATTAACAAGTCTCTCACACAGATCGAAGTATAAGGTAGAGTCCCGCTAGCTATCTCCCTATCTCTCTCTCTCTCTCTCTCTCTCTCTCTTCCAAGTCGCTAAGCCTTTCTTCCCACTCCCTGCCGCTTCTATGGCCTCTCTCCTTCTGAGCTCTCTTTCCTAAATTCTGGTGAAACAGGAGTCGTGTCACTTGTGTTCACTGTGGTTGGAAAGTTCTAGAAGCCTGTGTGTGAGTATGTGTGTGTATGGTCAACAAGGCTTTGTTCACCTGGTGTATTGCTGACAACTAACTGCATCATCTCCTGACTGGCTACTTCCTAGTCTGTCGTCAGCTTTTCCTCAGTGTAACTTGCAAGATCATTTCCCATTCCCAGGCTCGCATACAGCTGCTTATCTGTCTATTTATCTATCTATTTATCTATTTGTCTATTATGATTTGTAATTATAATATGGACTCATAACACCCATGGTTCCATGAACCGAGCTAACTGTCGAACTGCTTGGAACACAGAATATGACAGATGAATATTATCTAATGTCGCATTCATCTGCAAGTGCTCAAGGGTGTATTAAAATGCCATGGCAGATAACAGTGCTCCATAAATGTGAAAAAATTCTCTTCATCGGAGGTAATATTTGCTGCTTCTTCTGGATTTTAATGAGCTGAATTCAAGCATGACAACAGCTGATTGGCTACTTTTTCTAAGATATTCAGTCTTTTATATTTCACATTTATGTCCATAATGCCGACAGTACAGTGTTAAACATAAATTTCAAACCAGTGTATTTCCAACTGTTAGTGATATGTTTACATGAATATATTTGATGTGCCATGTATATTAAACAGTTATTATGTATCAGTAAACAGTTCAGTAACTACTCAGCTTTTGCAATGCACTTATGGGCTTGTCTTTTGTATATATTAATATGGAGCATCCCTGATCACTGGTCACTGCCCAACAATAGTCCACAAGAATTGGTGGGCATCATTTGCCTTGATGCATATCTCCATTGCAACAATGCCCCAGTGAAATCGCTCGCCATTGTTGTTGCTCAGTACTCCACAGTTTTATGGAAAGAAATCAAGAAGGGAGTGCAAAAAATGTATCTTAACTGACAAGTTGCAGACAAGCTCACTGCACTGTATGTCATAAGGAGGTTTTCCAACAACTCCCTGTAGCTGTCTTCCTTGTTGTTTCCAAGGCGCCTTCTTGTTACCAGTTTGAAGACTTGTCAAGCATCCTTTTCTTTGACACATAGTGCATTGTCAAAAGCATCATCTCGGAGTTCACGAATCTGAGGACCAACAAAAACACCTTCATTTATTTTTGTTTGACTTAACCTGGGGAATTTCATGCAAAGGTACCTGAAGGCCACTTGGGTTTTGTCCATTGCTTTTATAAAGTTCTTCAGGTGCAAGGGTGGTAACAAGATCCTACTTGATTCCATACGTGGTGAATAGAAAACTTTTTCCTCCCTGCCTCCAATGAGTGTTGAAGCAGCCATCTCTCTTGATGTTGCGAGACTCTCTTGTACAACTATCCCATTTACAAAGAAAACAGTAATAATTTATATATCCACTCTGCAAATCGGGCAAAATGACAATAACCTTTACGTTACTGCAGAGCTGCCACTGATGTAGATCGTAGATAATGCACCTCATAAGTTGTTAAATGTTGTCATAAGTTTCCAACTGCATGACCTACTGGAGTGGATGGCAAAACATTGTCAATCTGTATCAAAATAGCTTTAAGGCTCATCTTATATGAGACTGTGAAAAGCCTCTGCTCAAGTGGATTATGAAATATGCTGAGTTGTGCCATCAGACCATGGATGTTGTTACAGGCTACAAGATCACCTTCCATGAAGAACTGGACACGATTCCTTTGGTGACCACAGAACAAGAAAACCCTAGCATCATCTGCCAGGAAATTCCATTGTGTAGTCTTGGGCCCAACAACTCTGCCTTGCTCTTGGACAATTTTAGATTTCTCAGTCCTCACAAGATCATTCAGTTCACCTCATGTTATGAGATGTGTTCAGTGGAAGCTGATGGGGCAAAAACTGGGTCAAGTGACCTTGATGATTCGGAACTAGATGTTTCACAGTTCCCCTTTTCCTGGTCTGATTCAATTGAGAAGGATTCTGATGCTTCGGGAACAGGCAAACCATCCCCGTGGGGTACTGGGCGAATAACTGGTGGAATGTTTGCAAATTGTACAGTCCGTTTCCTCTTCTTTCACAAAGCTTTTCTGACTGGGGCACCACATACAAGTATTTTGCTATAATTATCTGTTGGTATTCTCCAAGTCATTGGTACAGCAAACAACAAGGATTTCCTTTTCTTGATATACCACTGGGGGAGATTTGTTGTACAAATGTTGCGGCATATATATGGAGTCCAGCACTTGTTTGGATCTTCTATATTGCAGGCAAAATATAGGTTGTAAACCTTTTTAACCACAGTGGTAATACTGTGCTTTTGTGACGCAAATGTCTCTTCATCACAAATATAACAGACAATATCTGCTCTGTTCAAACAAGTAAAAGGCATCACTGTACGCTTTGGCTAGGAAGAAATATGTCCGTCAGCAAAATCAAACAGTAATATACAAATGAGACTGACACCATATGATTTGCATGGTTTATACAGTATATGGCAAAATATTCAGTGATGTAACCTGACTAATGATTGCATTACCAGTGACGTCTGAGAATGATATAGTGCAGTGCATGACACCACCAATTTCAGATTGCATCATGCATTATCTTGGCAAAACAACTAAAACTGTCCAAACTCAGTAAAATACTTATTTACTCATTCAGTCAAATATCTGTTCGTGTTTTGATCATTTCTGATTAGAAATAAGAACCAAGTTCAATTATTACTAAATCAACCGACGCAATTCAAAAGTGAATGGTCGTAGATACTGAACAAATGGAATATCTTAAAAATAAGCCAATTAGACATTTTTTTAGCAAAATTTTCGTTCTCAGTTATTTAAAGTGAGTGAAGTTTGATTATTTTTGTCTTGGAAGCATATTGCTGTAGACCATGACAACATAACAATGACATATATTGTATAACAGTATAACAGTATTATTATAACAATATTATTTCCATATTAAGTGACATAGTCTATTAGAGGTTTGTCTGAGGCATGAATCGGAACAGTGTAAATATCACCCATGGGTTTTACAGTCCCCATAAAGACATCACAAAAAACATGAGGCATTGTCATAGCCTTTCACGAAATTGGCTTACACCTACTGATATCTTTCGCTGTCTTATTGCATTACTCAACTAAAGATGGACACTATGACACACAGTAGTTAAAGCATGTATCTATATACTAGGATTGGCAGGCCTACCAACATAATCTCGGGGCATACAATTACTGTTCGGAAGGCTGTATAATTGTGTCACATTGTCTCTATGAGAAAAGTGGCCAATATTATTATGTGAGGTTTTACACCTATCCCATTCTGGTTTACTTTTATTCTTTTTTGTTTTCTTCTTTCCTCAGTGACCAACTTTGGATTATGTTAGAATTTTTCAGCTTCAAATACATGGACTGCGATGCATGCATGCGTGTACAGTAATGTCCTTTGTCAGAGAAGTCGGCTGGGCATGAAGCATTAGTGTGTAAGAAGTGGGAAGAATGGCTGTAGGTAAAACTGGGTTATGTCAGCGTGTGTGCTACCTCCAGGGTTGTTCAGTCTGTTCTTGGGTTTATCCCAAAGACTTCGGAAGGTTTCCCAGTGGCGAAAAAGATCCCTTGGAGTTTGCCAGAATAAAAAGGGATAATTTCTTAACCCTCACATCTCGGGCTTTTACATCTGCGAGTAAAATCGTCGGCATCAACCAGAATAAAATACAAGTCATTCCCTGAGGTTTAAGGCTTAAGGCTGAGAAATGTTGAGAAATGATAAAGGAGGTAAAAAACTGGAGATGAGCGAGATATGGAAGTAAATTATCCACGATGCCAAGAGAAGAAACCGTAGAGTTTATCCGGAAGATCGTAACTGCTGAGAAAGTTGAGTAACTGTCGCTGAAATGAATAAAATTTATTTGGAAGGCAGAAAGGAAGGAAGGTTTCAAAGAAGCCATGAGATGTGAAAAGGAGATATGGATATATATAATGATGGAATCAGAGAGAGAGAGAGAGAGAGAGAGAGATGTTGCAGAGTATTAATACTTGTTTTTTTTTTTTTTTTTTTTTTTTTTCAGGGAATGTTCGTGGTGTTTGGCTTGGGATGTGTGATAGGCGTCCTCGTATTTGTGTTGGAGAACACTGTGACTTACGTTTTTTCCAAATGATATACCGGTAACAATGAATTAATGAATCTGGCACTGGATGGAATGATGCAAACCTATATTTCTTATTTCGGTAGCTCTTGTACAGAGTCTGTAATAAAGAAAAAAAATAGCTCAAGGTAGTTTCCATATCCTCTTATATACTGTAGCCATTAGCCGTGTGTGTGTGTGTGTGTGTGTGTGTGTGTGTGTGTGTGTTTTGGGAAGCCGAAACTACACATTGAAATTGCACCAAAATTGGCAAAAAAATCGCAAAAAAAAATCGCCAATGTGAAAAAACTTGGTCCCATCACGATTGAAAAACTTTTACTATATTTAATGAGCGATCACATTTTGACCCAAAAACGCTGCTCCCGAAGGCCGGCATAGGATATCCGTAGAATTTTTTATCCAGATGTAGAACTAAAATAAACTGCAGCAGGAGCCATGTGTCTGTGTGTGTACTTTGGACTTGCGTTCGGACAACTTGGGTTCCATTCCCGAAGCTGCAAATAACACGATCAATTGGTTGGCTGCAAAAAATCCAAGTGACAACGTTACACTAGAACAGCACATAAATGCGAAAGCCCTCCCCAGGAGCATGTGCGAGGGGCCTGAAGGGCCCACGAGCACTTGTTATCAACTATATTAATGGTTGTGTCACACGGTCACCTGGCATTAGTCTGGGTAAAGTTGCTGAGGGAAACTGCTACTTTTGTGAAAGGGATATCTGATGGGAAGAAGTTCATTTTCCATGTGCGGGTGAACTTTATCCACAGGTTTTCTTATCCCTTCAAAACCAGGGCTTGCTGCATCCGAGACTTAGCAGGGAAGGTATTTTCAGTAAATATCGCCCTTACTTTAATGAATGAAAATTGTGATTCCACTCTTTGTGCACAGTGCCACCACGTATAGGCTTCTCATCAGCGTCTGGTAATGGGAAATGCAAAACTAATGTTGCACATGACGAGAAATGCTCCTTGCATGGATCGTTTATATTATGGTTACTGCCCGCCACACCCAGGTACTGCTCACTGCCCCTTGGGTCCCCTCCCACACTTCCCTGTTTCTTGCCTATCTACTGGTTTAGTTGGTGGATAAGAGATCCACTTCAATATGCTAACAGGAAAATGGATAATATTGAGTTCTCTTAACACACAACACTAACAAGAAAGCCAAATTCAGGATCGGCTCATTTCGAGATAAAATGGACACAGGCTTTTAAGAGTGGCAGAAGAATAAATTCTTCACTGAGGAAGACAGTTCCAGGGTTGACTCATATCGCACACATGGATAACTGAGTAACGGTTAATTCTTGCTTTAGAGAAATGGACAGAAAAGGTGTGAGTGAGGGGTTAGATGAGTGCTCCGAACTCGCCAAAAGGGAGGAGTGATACAAGCAGACAGTTTTAGAAAGGCGATGTACAGGGAACAACTCTCCAGCAGAACCTTATTAGAGCAGCATGCCTGAGGTTCCCTTTAAAACTTAGGAAGATGAGTGACTTTTGAAATGAAGAGATTCGGAAATGGACTAGTGCCCTCGTTCTAACTTACGTTACAATCACGAGTTACCTAAGAGCCATACTTCATAGTTGCATCCTACCTCAGAGCACTTACGGCAATGGCGCAGCCAGAGGGGGGGGGGACAATTGTAATCCCTCCCCCCCTCTGCCTTTGACTCTGAGGTCGAAATTCCAATAAGCGCCTAGCATCATGGGCAACCATCACTGTTTCCGCCCATTTGTGGAAAGAACATGGAAATATCAGTAAGATTATTTCATACAGTTCCATGTTTCAACAATGAATGTTATGTGCATACTTGAACGAGAGACAAACATAAAATAATTTTTAGCATGTGGTGACTAGTGAGATGGGCAGTTGCCTCCCTCCCCCCCTTCGGACAAATCCTGGCTGCGCCACTGATTTACGGAGTGAATTCACCCTCTTGTTTAGACCATAGAGCCATAGTTCATACAGTAATCAGGCATTGCCAGGCAAGACTCATACCCAACTTAAACCTGCACATATGGTGAGGCCGTCCTAATTCTCCTGCGACCCCTCCTTGCTAGAAGTCAGCACTAGGTGCACCTCACATTCTGTGGCACAACACTGGGATTTTGACGGTACTGTGTGGGAAGTATTTCGTATGTGTTTAAATTTAAATTTTGGAGAGAGAGAGAGAGAGAGAGAGAGAGAGAGAGAGAGAGAGAGAGAGAGAGATTCATCCTTCCATCTACTCATCCACCCATCCTCCAATTTTGGCACCCAATCAGTGCATCCTTTTAACTGTGGTAAGACTGAAATCCTGTGGCCAGTGTGATAGAGTAATGGGTGACTAATCCTACTTTCAGGCATAAATCAGGGTATTCAGGACGGATCCAGAATCATTCACCCCACACGGTAGTCAGCTCGGATATGTGGTGTTCAGTGTATCGTATATGTTAGTTAAATGTGATTGGGTGATAAAATGAAGTGGATGGACGATTATGTAAGAGTATTTGGTGAGTGAATTTGTGTACTGATTGCATACAAGAGGTATCTGGTGAGCAAATGAGGGCATTCAAGTTTTTCCCTTATTCCCGGTCGTTTTAGTTTTGAGGAGGAGTCTGACCACCATGAATGACTGGGAGGGCTGTGCTCCCCGAATATCACATTAAGAATGAGAGTTAATTGTACAACATCTGCTAAGATATCAAAGTCATATCTACCATCCTTTCACTTTATAAGTTTTTTTTGATTATGTGAGAGGGCTGACTCCCCGAAAAATCATGGTTGGAAAACTGCACATAATGGAAGGTCTTTGAAGTAACCGTACGAACTGGCCTGGGATGTTCTATCCAGTTCTTTCACCTAACTCTGATTACATATTTTTTTTAAGGGGGGGGGGATCTGACCCCCTAAGAATTACTTGGGATTGAGATTTCTGGGTCATACTCCTCGAATACTGCATTACGGATGAGAGTTCTTTGTACAACATATCGTATCCCTATTTTGTAACCTTTATAAGTTTTGAAGGCTGGCTGTCCCCCCCCCTAAAATAAATGTGAAAAAAAAGAATATATATATATATATATATATATATATATATATATATATATATATATATAGTTACGGAACAGCGAAAGATAATGTACACTTTAAGTGAGAATACTAAAAATCACTACTGTCCCGTAAAGTTCCAGGTTCAAAACAAAAGAGTTAGGTAAAATTACAAGTTAAAGTTTAATGCTCAAACTAACAACAAAACATTCAGGACTCATAAGGATAATGTAATGGCAAAAAACAGGTTAAATATATGGTTAACTGCAATAGCCTCTATTAACACGAAATTAGCAAGAGTAAATTTATCTAAGTCAGCCCTGATAAAATGAAAATACACTGGGTAATGCTCAGTTAATGCAATATAAATTATTACAGATACAAAATATTATCAAAAATGACTGACAAAAAGAACCCTTACATAAATCACAAAAAAAACTCACTAGGCCTAAGAATTAACCCTATGCTACACAGCACAAGAAAAAATGCAACAACAGTTATACTCAAAGTACACAGCTGCTAGATGGTTGGAGACTTCCTGAGCACTCACAACAATAACTGTACAGGGGAGGACAGAGATGTGAACAAAATGAGGAGTAGATCTAAGTGGCAATAATGCAGAGACTGAGCTCATTATATAGGGGCCAGCAGAGCTTGATACAACTTGTAAGAAGGACGCGCAAATGAAGCCATAGGGGACAAAGAGCTGACAATCCTGCTCTGAACAACAGAAAGGACGACTTACTCTACTATAACGGTAGAAGGGGGGGACTGAGGCAGAACACGCTCGTGATCAAACATGCAGCATACTGTGCGTTAAAATTACACAAAGGATGATGAAATCATAGGCTATGTAACAATATATATATAGCGGAGGACTATACAAGGAACCAGATGAGCTAAGCTGAGAAATTTCGATGATATCCCTGTGTTCACTTTTCTGTACTTCTGATTGTTTTTATTTTGGAAATAGGGGCTGACTCCCCCATGAATCACTGAGGGGTCATGCTCCCCAAATATCACATTACGGATAAGAGTCCATTGAACAACGTTTACTAAAATAAAAAGATATCTGCCCTCCTTTCACTATTTTTGATTTTTTTTTTTTTTTAATTTCATGAAGTGAGCTGATCCCCACCCCTAAAAGCCGTGGTTGGAAAACTGTATATAGTGGCAGACCTTCCCAGTACCAAACAGACTCAACTGGGAAGATTTATTCAAAGCCATCAAATAGCCTCGGAAGAGTTCACACACACACACACACACACACACACACACACACACACACACACACACACACACGAGAGACAGACAGACAGAAGACGAGTCCGACGTATATCACTGAGTTCTGCTCTGGGAATACCTAAGCTGTATCTGTTTATGAGACCAGCTTGTTTACGCTAATTAAAGTGATGATCTAACATAGTAAAACAAGTAGTTAATAGCAAAACAGTGTAGCCTAAAATAAGTAAACATCTTTTAATCACTGTCCAAAATGTGTTGATTACATCAGCTAGACAACACCAAGGCAAGCAGACGACAGAGTGATGCAACATCTGTAAGTTGAGATTATCTTTTCTTTAAGATGGAATCATATTTTGGAAAGAGGCCTTTAGAAGGTGCTAAGAGAGGAGACAAAGGAAAAAAAAAAAACAGGATGAAGACTTCTATCCAGACCTGGTTGAAAAGGAAATTTACAATAAGTTACTTGAAAAAGTAAATAGACTAAAGAGAACTTTTCACGAAATTAAGAAGGCGCTACGGAAACAGAAGGAAATAAATGAAGAATTAATAAAGGAACTAAACAGAAAAGCCACAACAATAGATGGACTATCAGTTGAGGTAATTTCACTGAGAACGAAGGCTAGTGAAATGGTATGTACAGTTGTCAACCATGAGAGAATTATGGATGATTTCAGAAATGATACGGAGAAAATCAGGCAAGCAAGCAGTCTGATAGACAAAAGTAGTAACACTGGAGAGAAAATAACACAGGTAAATGAAATGGTGAGAAACTGCAAAGACGATGTACAAGCTACATATGCTGAAATTTTGAAAGTAAAGAATGATTTTGAAACAAAGGTAAAAGTAAAAGGCGTAAGAAAGGAAGTGAAAGAAAAAAACAACAACAACCCAAAGCTAGTCAAGAAAGCCGTAGAGATTAAAAAATCTATAGTAGTCTGTGGCACAGGTGAAGAAGAAATAAATAATGATATCTCAAGGGACAAAAAGGAGATGGAAAATATAATGAACACTGAAGCAAGTATCAAAGGCTATCTGTGATAAAGATAAAAAATTTAAAAGGCTAGGGAAATATGAGAGAAATAAGTCAAGGCCCTTGAAAGTAACCTTCCAGAGTGCAAACACTGCAGAAGAAATATTAAAAAACGCCAACAAACTCATGGAAAAAGAGGAATTGCAAATGATGCCTAACTCAAGAGAAATGAGGAATACTGAAGGAGAAGAGGGAGGAAGCAAAAACAAAACATGAGGAAAGATCAGAGGAAGAGAAAATTTATTTACAAAGTAAATGGATTGCAGGTACGAAAGTCATACATAACCAGCAGGGAATAAAAAGACGGAAGGCAGTAGACTCAAGCTATGGCAAGTACAATATTCTGGACATAGCCCAGTGAGTTGTTCTTCCTATGGTCAGCCTTTCGGTGTATAGTACACATGATCTGCTCAAACGTGGTAAACAAACACCGGCTTCTAACGTTCGTTGTCTTTTTCAAATAATTACACTTAAAGCTTGCCAACTTCACTTTTTTCACAAGTACCTGAGTTATACAATCTGCATTGACACTGAACTCAAACTGAAATGAAACTCCTCTAGTTTCGTCCCCATCCTTATATAAGTTCCCTATGCAATAGAATGATCTATTACATCTTTCGGGAAAGCAACAGTTGCCAACTCGGAGACATCCAAAATATCCAGAGAATTCTTGCATTACATAACACTCTAAATGCTTAAGCATACAAACTGAAATAAAATTACCTAATTTAACAAACAGTCACATAAATAAAACATTATAGAGAAAAAAATAGTACAAATTTATTAATGTATAACTTTACAGAATACCTCCCCTCACAATAGCAGGCTAACTGGAAACTCTTACACCTAACTGAAATATATGAGAAGTACTGAGAACCCTACAGCATTTCCTAACTAGCAAATCCCGCTTCTCAATAGTAATAACAAAGAAAAATCTATACGTCAAAGAAAGACCTGGCAGAAAGTACAATTCAGAGTTTAAGAGAGCATAACTACAAAGAATGGAAGAGAACTCTGAAAGAATACTAATAGCTGGAGATTTCAATGCATATATAAATTGGAATTCTCTCGATGCAAGAAGCCATGAAAGCTATTTGTATCAAAAGCTCCTAGATCTTGTGCAAGAGTTTTTCCTAACACAACATGCACACACCACAGAAAGAGGACTTGACGATCCATCAGTACTGGATCTTACATTTATTAGGCAAGAAAATTATATTGACAATATAATGTATCAGCCTCCATTCCACAAAAGTGATCATGCACTACTAAACTGCAACATCAGGATTGCATATGACACAGTTAACAGAAATAAGAGTTAAAAAAAGAGCCTAAACTACAAAAAGGGCAACTACCATGACCTAAAGTTCTTCTTAAAAACAGACTGGGGAAAAGAGCTTACATGACAAGATTTATATACAAATATCAGAAAATGATGTACAGTAAGAGTAAAGTAAAGCAGAAAAACGAAAAACACATGATATTCAAGGAATTCTTAGGTCAAGGTAAACTACCTCATATTTAGAAGAAAGCAAACGTTTTTCCCCTATTCAAGACTAAAGGGAAATTACTCATCATGGAGAGAAGTGACTGGCAGAGTTCCACAGGGCTCAGTGCAGGCACCAGCTACGTTTTTAGTATATATAACAGTGTTGTAATCAAGACCAGGCACCTCGAGACCAAGACCAAGACCAAAACCAGACCCTCCGGGACCAAGACCAGATCCTTCGAGACCAAGACCATGACCAGACTCTCCAAGACCAAGACCAAGACAAAGACCAATAATTTATGTGTCTGCTGAATGAATGAAAAGTAGCCGCAGCCTGCAGATGCTGCACTGCTGGTTAGTTTTCATGGGCGTCTCGGCCCCTCGAGTGAGTGCACTAGTACCCTAATCACCCAGTTGCAGATTATGTATCGATGCGATACTCAACACCTTATAAACGAATTTAAGTTAATTATCGCACATGATTGAATGACGTGGAGGAGTTTCTGGGAAGACAATTACTAAGAAGAATGTAAAGAGAGAAGAGGGCAATGGGGATAATTCCCGGGGCTAAAACTCAAGAGTATGGAGGGATCAGGACCCACACCAGGACTGTTACAATTTTGCAGCTTTTTCAGGACCGTGTCAAACGTTTTCCAGGCACCCCAGGGCGCGGTAATAGCTCTCTATGGCCCTGCACACTGATGTTATGGCTTTTGAAAGTTTTTTAAGTTTTTAAACTATTGAACTTACGGTTTTGAAGTTATAATGTACAGTGTTCCATACTCTGTCAGTGCCATCGTACTCATGGATAGCTGTATCTTCCTCATGCAAAAGCGGGTTTTCAGAAGACTAAATTTTCGCACTTCTCTCCGAGCTTTACCTGTGCCCAAATGTTCCATACACAATATATTCATCTTTCGTTTTTTCGTGAACAGTCGAGGGGGACTACCCATTTTTCAGGATAATTACACAAGAGACCGAAGGGGTTTTGGAACAAAGAGTTGGGAAGCAAAAAATTTTCATAAATATAAACTATATAGTTTACATCCATAAGTGCTTCAAATACTTCTTATGGTCGTACCCACCATTTGTTTAAGAGAACAGTTTTCACTAAATTTCCCCCTTGAAAAGGGCTCTCATTCGAGTCTGCTCACTGTCCTTCTTGCGACTACAGATAATTAATCGGCCTCCTGGTGGCCGAACCACTTTAGTGGGGGTAGAAATGCCACTGGCCACATGGCCATGGCCCCCAGTTCATAAGTGAATAAGTTGTATGAAATACGAGGGAGGCTGTGAAACACTATAAAATATTCTGATTTTTTGTTAAAAGGTCACAGAAGTCACTGCAGGCCTCCGTGATAGCAATTTAGAAGCTCTGAAGGGTCATAACTCTAAAGGTTGGAAGCCACTGATGTCTGACTTGGCCCCCATCGCTCCAAAATCCTGGCTATGCCTCTGTAGGGGAGGAAATATATTTACAAAATTTAATATATGTGAACAACTGAACATCTACGTAAAATATTTCTGCGTTCATAGTTTCATTGGCATGAAGAAACAAACACTTGCTGTTTTATGCATTCTGGTAACTGTCCTGAAGTATTTTATTTAGCATATTGCATGTAAAACTGTTATAATAAGCAACAAATATAGTACTGAAGAAATTATATGAGTGGATTTAAGTATTTGGGTAGTGGGATGAGTAAGGATGGAAGTTTGGAGGATGAAGTGCTTAAAAGAGTACAACAGCTGCACTGTTTATTTATCTGAACTGTCTGCTTATCTCCTAATTCTACTGACTATCAAAAATTCTTTGACTAATTTACTTCTACAATGGAACACATTCTATCCATTTCTCCTTTCTCTGAATTCTCCATTCTAGGAGATTTCAATGTTCCCCACCACCTTTGGCTCTCCTCTCCTTTCACTGATCCACCTGGTGAACAAGCCTACATCTTTTCTATCCTTAATGACCTAGAGCAGCTTGTACAGCACCCTACCCGTATCCCTGACTGCTTTGGAAAGAGTCCAACATACTTGATCTCTTCCATACAACTAATCATTCTGCTTACACTGTTCTTTTCTCTCCGTTGGGCTCCTCCAATCATAACCTTATTACCTTAACCAGTTGTATTGCTTCGGTATGGCCTGTGGGCCCTCCAAAGAAACGTCATCTGTGGCACTTTGGAGCTGCAGATTGGGAGGCCCTCAGGCAGTACTACTTTGATTTTCCCTGGAATAATTATTGCTTCCATGGCCGAGAGCCATCTGAGTGTGCCTTGCGCATTACGAAGGTTATTCTCTCAGGGATGGAAGCATACATTCCCTTCTCATATCCTTTCACTAATGCAAGAAAGCCTTGATTTAATCATTCTCGTTCTAATGCTTTCCACAACAATGAGAGGGCCTATAAAAGGTACCAGAGCCAAACTTCTCCTTTCACTGATCCACCTGGTGAACAAGTCTAAACCTTTTCTATCCTTAATGACCTAGAGCAGCTTGTACAGCACCCTACCCATATCCCTGACCGCCTTCGAGTGAGCTCCAACATACTTAACCTCTTCCTTACAACTAATCCTTCTGCTTACACTGTTAATCTTTTCTCTCCATTGGGCTCCTCTGATCACAACCTTATCAACTAAACCTGTCATATCCCTCCGGTACGGCCTGCGGACCCTCCAAAGAAACTTCATCTGTGGCACTTTTGAACTGCAGATTGGGAGGCCCTCAGGCAGTACGTGTTTCATTTTCCCTGATGATTATTGCTTCCATTGCCTGGAGGCATCTGAGTGTGCTTTGCGCATTACGGAGGTTATTCTCTCAGGCATGGAAGCATACATTCCTTTCTCATTTCCTTTGACTAATGCAAGAAAGCTTTGGTTTAATCATAACTGTTCTAATGCTGTACGCAAAGGAGAGGGCCTATAAAAGGTACAGGAGCCAAACAATCCCTGAATCACATCTTTTATACGTTTCTGCCCAGAATCGTGCTAAGTTTGCTTTTCGCTGTACTAAAAATAATTTCACCCGAACTAAAGGTTTGGAGGGTTAAGTGCCTGAAAGGGTACAGCAGGGACGAAAGGTTGCTGGTTCCCTGAAAGCAGTGATAAGAAGCAGGGAAGTGAGCATGGAAGTGAAAAAGTTACTACATGACAGTATTGTGATACCAACTCTAACGTATGGAAGTGAAGCTTGGACGTTGCTGGAAGGACACAGGTCAAGAGTGGGCGCAATGGAAATGAGTTATTTAAGAGGAGCCTGTGGAGTCACATGGAGAGACAGGCTGACAAATGAGGATCTAAAGGAGTGTTGTGGTGTGGATGTGATAGGAAGCGTTAGGAGGAATACACTGAGGTGGTTTGGCCATGTGGAGAGGATGGAGGGTGAAAGACTGATGAAGAGAGTGTATGTAAGTGAGGTGGAGGGGGGAAGAGGGAGGGGGAGGCCGAGGATGAGATAGAGGGATGGGGTGGAGACGAATATGAGAGAGGCGGGTGTGAGTTGGGAGCGGGGCAGTGAAATGGCGGGGGACAGGGCGACGTGGAGGCGATTTGTTTGTGGCCACCCCGAACGGGATTGAGGCGTCTGGCAATATATAGATAGAATAAACGATCTCAACTCTCCAACTCGAATTCTTCCCACTCCTTCTGGCACCTTGCCAAAAACCTGTCTAACAACTTTACCTCATCATCCTTCCCTCCTCTTTTCCACTCTGATGGCTCTGAAGCTAGTTCTTCTGCTGATAAAGCAGACCTCTTCACTCAGACTTTCTCCTCCAATTCCACCTTAGACGATTCTGGTGCTGTTCCTCCATCACTTCCCCCCTCTGACTTCCTCATGGCTGACATTAAAATTTCATCAGCTGATGTATTTTTTGCCATCACAGGCTTCACTACTAATAAGGCATATGGACCTGATGGAGTCCCTCCTGTTGTTCTCAAGAACTGTGCTTCTGTGCTTACACCCTGCCTAGGCAAACTCTTTCGCCTCTGTTTACCAACTGATACCTTTCTTACTTGCTTGAAGTTTCCTCACATTCAGCCAGTCCCAAAGAAGGATGACTATTCCCAGCCCTCTAATTATGGTCCAATTGCTTTAACATCCTGTATCTCAAAAGTTTTTGAGTCAATTCTTAATAGAAAATTTTTAAAGCATCTTTCCTATCACAACCTTCTTTCTGATCGTCAGTACGGGTTCCGTCAGGGACGCTCCACTGGCTATTTTCTAGTCTGCCTTTGAAACTCCTGGTCATCCTCTGTTCGGGACTTTGGTGAAAGCTTTATCATTGCACTTGACATCTCTAAGGCTTTCAATCGACTCCGGCATAAATCTTTAATTTCCAAACTGCCCTCCTACGGTTTCTATCCTTCTATCTGTGCCTTCATCGCTAGCTTCCTTTCTGGTCGTTCTAAAGCCGCTGTTGTAGACGGCCATCGTTCTTCTCCTAGATCTATCAACAGTGGTGTTCCTCAGGGCTCT
This sequence comes from Coenobita brevimanus, assembly GCF_032717465.1. Classification (NCBI taxonomy): domain Eukaryota; kingdom Metazoa; phylum Arthropoda; class Malacostraca; order Decapoda; family Coenobitidae; genus Coenobita; species Coenobita brevimanus. The sequence continues at coordinate 26,214,406 of NC_136961.1, read as the reverse complement.
GTCCTATCACCAACTCTCTTCCTTTTATTCATCAATGATCTTCTAAGCTGTACATCTAACCCTATCCACTCATACGCTGATGACTCCACCCTTCACCTTTCCATTCGGTTCCCGCAACGCCGATCTCAACAGTTACTTCAACAAACAAGGGATGAGGCTATGGCACACCTAATGTCTGACTCGGCTCGTATCTCTGACTGGGGTAAAAACAATATGGTTGTTTTTAATGCATCTAAGACTCAGTTCTTACACCTATCAACCCGACAAAATCTTCCACAGGTATACCCACTAATGTTTAATAATATTCAGCTTAATCCTGCATCATCCTTGAAGATGCTTGGGTTTTCATTTACTCGGGGCTTATCTTGGAAAGATCATATTACATCTGTTGTAAAATCTGCTTCCAAGAGATTAGGTGTGCTAAGCCGACTCCGTTCTTTCTTTACCCCTGCACAATTGTTGACTCTATACAGGGGTTTTATCCGCCCCTGTGTGGAGCACAACTCTCATGTGTGGGGAGGCTCCCCACATACAGCTCTTCTCAATAGGGTGGAGTCAAAGGCTTTTTGTCTCATTAACTCTCCTCCTCTTACTGACTCCCTTCAACCTCTGTCTCTTCCGCATTGTTGCATCTTTATCTCTTTTCTATCGCTACTTTAATGGTCACTGCTCCTCAGAACTGTCTGCTTGCATTCCTCCACCTCTACGACGGGCACATAGCGCCCGTCTGGCAGCAAACTCTCATCCCTTTTCTGTCCAACTCTCTAATGCAAGAGTTAACCGTTACTCCCAGTCTTTCATTTATGCAACAGGTCAGCTCTGGAACTGTCTCCCTCTGTCTGTATTTCCTGCTGCCTATGATCTCATCTTTCAAACGCAGTGTGTCCAGGCATCTCAAAATGATCGGATCTTGAATTTGGCTCTCTGTTGTATTTTGTTTTTCTCTTGGAGGGAACTGTTACTGCGGGCTCATGGCCTTTGGTTCCTTCTTCCTCGCATTAAAAAAAAAAAAATCTTCAATACACCTTTTCTCTCTGTAAGCCAACAGTAAAGTGTCCATATGATATTTAACCTGCTTATAAAAAAATTTGTTGATACCATGTTCAAGACATTTCATAAAAATACATGTCAAAGCCACTGGTCGGTAATCATTATGGCATTTTGGTGTCCTGGTTTTTGGAAGATGTACAGTCTCAAAAATTTTCTGCAGTATCGGTATTTATGCCCTGTTTAGCCCGTCACGTCCTCACCGATTTCCCACCTCCGATACCCCCCAATCCCAAGCCATTTTGGATTTTTTTTTTTTTTTGGCTAAAACCTCCGCTTTTGTTGAGAAACAAAAGAAAATTACCAAGAAAGGGTTTACCGGGGCCCATAAGTGGTCAGAACAGGTGAGCCTCCCCCCGTCAGGCATCATATTCTGTCATTGACGTGCCAGGCTCTCACGTTTTCTATGGTAGGTAATTTTGGGAGAAACAACAAAGAACACGACTATATTTATTGATTTGGAACTAATAAACAATCACAACAACAGTATAATGGTTTTTGATGAGATATATAGGAAAAATAAGCACTGTTCCATTGCACGAGCATAGCGATTTTGGTCACATTGGTTACACGCTAGTTGCTAAGTTTCTTGTTTCAGGAAACATATCATTTTTTTCTACTTGCATAATACTGTTTCATTGACATTTTACCATTTTCGACTTTATGTAAATGTTTTCAGCTGTTTACATTCATTACGATGATATTTAGCATAATTATTGCCCATACTTGCTTACTCAGCGCACTCACTATGACTCTTCTCTCAACATACATTACATTTTTTTTACTTTCATATTATTGTTTCCATGACATTATACCATTTTTCAACCAATGTAAATGTTTTCATCTATTTATACTCCTTATGAGGATATTTAGCAAAATGCTAGTGCATATTCACGTAGCAAGCACACTCGTTACCACTCGTGCTTCAACTTATATTTTATTTCTTCAATTCCAATATACTTCCCCTCTTACATTACGTTTACACTTTATACTACTATTTACATATTTATGGGCCTTATTTATTACACTGAGCGTCAGAATATCACATCTTTATACATTCGCTAGGAATGTTTCGACTTAAGAGTATATTTATGCACTTACATAATAATTTTCCATTACATTACACCTGTTTCCACTTTATATTACTAAGTACATATTTACGGGCCTTATTTATTACACTGAACATCAGAATGTCGCATCTTCATTCACTAGCTAGGAATGTTTTTACTTAGAATATATTTATGCACTTACATAATAATTTTCCACTTACATTACATCCGCTTCCACTTCATACTACTTATTGACACATTTACGGGCCTATATAATTACACTAAGTGTCTGTATGTCGCATTTTTTCCTGAGTATGAGGTTCATATTGCATTCACACCATAATTGGTAGTGCATCAAGGTGTGATATTCCTTGAAACAAGGGTGAATGCAGAGACCCACGTTACACTCAACGCCCTCATAGCAGGTGTCTTTTCTCTGAGTGGTGGGTCTCACACGGGAAGTACCACACACATGACACCTGCACTGGGGCCTAAGTCTATTTGGCTGGGGAGGTATAGGAGTGGCAAAATGGCGGACGGAAATTCTCAGGGGAGTTTGGGTGGTAGGGGCAGTGCATGTGCGTTGTTGGGTCCTCTCGACCGCATACTGGGCTATGATCTCACAGCCAAGCTCCCTCACAAACCCTTCAAAGGTTTCCTGCACTCCTGTTGTCATGGCTGGCAGGTGATGGCAATTGAGGGCAGTTATATCGAGCAGGTGAAAGAAGAGCTTCTTATACCACTTCATAGTGGTCCTAGCACACTCCACAGTGGATATCATGGAGTCAGAATGGTCCACCTGCCGCATGTTGATGTTATAATCCAGCACACACTCAGGTTTCCAGATGTGGTGCCTCCTCTCGCTGTGGTATTCCACAGACTCTGTACACTGCATCAATGGGCGGTGAACCGTGGACAAGAGGCAGACTTCTCTGTTGTGGTTCCACTCTGTAGCTAGGATGTTGTTAGCCTTGAAGAAGACCACCTCATTTTTGTCTAGTTTCCGCCCCATCTTGACCATGTGACACCGGTTCACCTTGACGGTATCACAGAGTCCCGTGTCATGCAGGTGTTGATAATGAGCGAGAAGAGGGCTAATGTACCAGTTATCCAGGTAGAGGACTTGACCACGATGAAGGTACTCTTCAATCATTGTCTTAACCACTGCTCCAGACAGTTCAATACTCGATCATCTATTATGTCTGTTTGTGCACCAGTGTACAAGACTATGTCTTGAACATAACCAGTCCTACAGTCACACATAACAAAGACCTTGAACCCAAAATGGTGCCTTTTGCTGGGTATATACTGGCAAAAAGTAATATTGCCTCCCCACAACACAAGACTCTCGTCTATGACAAGGTCTCTATAGGGATAAAATGAGGAATAGAATGTTTGCTGTCGGTGATCAAAAACCAACTTAATTCACCTCATCTTATCAGTGTCATTTGCATCAGCAGGATCATCAGCATCGTAAAAGTGGAGGTGGCTTAGAATTTGCTGAAACTGCTTAAGGTGCATGACCTAGCCAAATATAGGTGTCTGCATGAAAAGGTCCGTAGTCCAGTATGACGGAATTCTGTTTTTACGTAAAATACCCATCAAAAATACCGGGGCAAAAAATACAAACATCTATGCGAGGGAGACAGGATAATCGTTCATAATCGAATGCCTGCTCCTTGTGCCCAGTCGTTCACTCTCTCGGCGCTGGCTGCTTGCAAAACGGTTGGTTGGTTCCACAAACTGCTCCACGAGACCCTCACCAAAGAACTATCTATCTATCAATATACCTAGGCTGCTTCCCCCAAGGAAAGGGAGGTAGCCGAGACAGGACGACACACTCCCCATTTACTCATCCATTCAAACATATTCATTCGCATCTTAGCCCCAAAGGGGAGAACGGACAGATCCTCACCGCACCACACCGCACAAGGGTCAACTGTGCAATGCAATCAGTGACATCCGCAGCAGGGCCCGACAGCAGTGTTCTGGTGTCAACATCTTTTTCCATATGAAGTTGTAGTATCACACATTTTTACATAATAATTTTTAAAGCTGTTTAGTCATAATTAACAGTGTGTAATGAAGTGTGAATGATGAACAACCAAATATCATTTCGCTGTTAGCTGTGGTATAGAAAGAAGGTGGATGGCAGACCACAAGTGCCACCCTGTTTCAATTATAAAATGAAGGTTAGGAGAAGTGAAAAGATATCTGAATAGTGCGTAAGTATAAAGTCCTGGGGAACCATTTATTATGTTGGTATATGTGAATGTACTTAATGCCATTTTATAGAGGTGTATAATGTGCTAGTAGAGTTGTCATTTATCTCTACTTTTTGCATAAGCCCAGAGTATATGTAAATGCTTGGCACCTCACTTTTAGCTGACCTCCACACCGCGCCCTAGTCGGCTTGGTTAGCGTACAGCGTCAGAAGACGTTATATAGTTATCAAGGGAGGTGGTATCACTCTTACATATCTCTCGGGTCGCAGTTATATTATTCTGTACCCAATAAAGAGAGATTTAATCTGCTCATTTCTGTCACCTTACGCTACCACTTAATATAACAGACCAGCTTTCACCTTCTAGTGGCAGAGGACCTTTGGTGGGAAGTGTTGGGCAGTGACAGCGAGTAGCTGACGTGTACTACAGACAGTGTAGTCGATCTCCAACATGGTGGTCTAGTTATACTATAAGAGCAGAACACATAATATGTAGTCAACTGCTACTCCAAATAACACCTACATTAAATTGGTGCTCAGTGCTGGGATACGATACAAGTGCTAAAGGGATTTATGCTGTGAACCAGTAACCCTTGCAATCGCTCGTTGCTGAAGGTGAAACAGAAAATCTTACTCAACTGTTGTAAGGGGACTAATTACCAGTGAGTTAAGTGGAGCAGATAAACTGGAGTGGTGAATATTAATTCCTCCCATTATTCTGCCAGTGTGAGATTCCTATCTCTCAGTTATCTCGCCCTGTGGTGTGCGAGATATCTCCATCTTCAAACGCAAATTGGCAAGAATCTCGCTCTCGTGTGTGAGAGGCGAGATAAGGAGAGGTCAAGCCAGTGCGGTGAGGAGTGGGTCAACTAGCGACTTCTAGCAATTCCAGAGGCGCGGACGGCCGAGGCGAGCCGAGGGAGACCGAGAACAGCGGGCCTGGCATGATGCAGGGTGAAGGCGAACCAGTTGCTTCTAACTCCCACAGCGAGCGGGCTGCCGTGTATGGTTGGAGGAGTCTGGTGGAGTGTGGAACGTGGAATGTGGAACATCATCCTGGACTTTCATATCTAGGTAGTGTCCATGCGTTAGTAATCCACACACACACACACACTTGAATCAACACACGTTAGTTAGTTAATGTGTGGAAATAAAGGTTTCTCAGAATTCCCTTGAAATAAATATACTTTCTGTGTATTTTATATGTGTCCCGTTCTCTGTCACTTACCGTAACTATCCTTTTTTATGTCAGCTTATCTTCCTGTATACGGGAGGGGAATATTACTGACAAGGTTGGATGGATACAGTGAAAAAGTGGGGACGTAGAATTAGGGGAAAAAGAGATCAGCCAACCCCACTAGACTCAGAATTTTACGAGTGGGTTGAAACATCAAATAAAAGTGCTCAGACATATAAAATGAGTGAAGGACATATTGAGGATCAAGGTGATGAGGATATTTCTGAAGGACAGGATGAGGATTTGAACGTTTTGCATTTGCGTTCTGGTCATACTTATTCAACAGTCCCAGAGCAATCAGTTAGATCCAAAATGGCCACTAGTCTTGCTAATGAGGGTATTCCTAGTGAGGAGACTGTGGAAGTTGAGACTACAACAGTACCTTTGGTCACTCAGGATATGCAAAATCCAGTCATTACTGATAGTACTACAACCACTCACATACCTGTGTATACTTCAGATGTTTTCAGTACACCACAAGGTTTTGGACAGAATTTATTTTCTGTTCCTTATTCAAATGCATGGGGTATAAACACAGATGGTATTGGCATGCGAACCCAGAATCCTAATCAATGGGGCATGAATACTAATATTGGCATGCAAACCCAGGGCCCTTATCCAAATACCTGGGGCATGACTAACAATATGGGCGTGCAAGGTCAGACTAACCCTCCTCCTTTGTGGCAGATACCTGTACCTAATATGGCACCCACTAACTTGACTACTGCTAGTATCCCACAGACTTTACCTCCTGTTGCGCCGGTCAGACAGTATCAAGAGCCTATTGTTACTCAGGCACCTTCAAACACAGACTGCATCAAAGTACTTCCCACAGCACAACCAAGTTTACAGTTTACCGGGGAAGACAATTATGACATTCACAAGTTTTTGAGGGACTCTGAAGCCCGAATACATAGGCTACAGCTTGCTAGTGATGCGGATAAGATTTGGCATGTGAAAGCAAATATCAAATCAAATTCTCATGCTTCTGAAATGATGGAGGCATCCTTATTTTACTCTGGGCCTACTGCTCAGAATTATTAAAAGTTTAAGGAAGCTCTAACCCATATTTTTGCAAGTGATTGCTATGTGTCAGATGCTTGGGCATTCAGGTATGTAAACAGGGCTCAGCAGTACCCTAACTGTTCTGTGAATCAAGCATTGGCGAAGGCAGGCATGTGTTATGTAGAGGCTAGCAAAGCCTTACCGAAATCGGGCTGGGGAGACTGGACTTCGGGAATGACTTTTGAAAGAGTCGCACGGTTACTTGAATATTTACAGTTTCTAGCTTGTTTGAACTCTGCTACTCGAGCTCATGTACTTAGGCAGCAGAAAAGACCTCCCGAAATATCCTTGCCTGATATGAGCTTTAAGCCAATGGCAAAGGCTGAAGGAGAGGGTAGTAGTGTCCTAGCCATTTACACAGAGAAACCTCCTGGGATGTATTGTACAGTGTGTAAAAAGGCTGGACATACAGACAAAAAATGTTGGCATGCTAAAAAGGCGGCACGCTATGCAGCCAAGGCCAACTCGACTGCCACGTCTGAGCCTGGTTCTGGGAAGCAGGAGAGTAACAAACAACCCAGTACTAGTTCTCCACAACAAAACCCGACCAAGGCTACGAAGTCAAAGGGGTCAAGGTGGTGCCCCATACATGGGCATTGTCCTCATGAAACAGACTACTGCCCCTTTGTCATTGAAAAGAGGAAGAAACTAGGAAACCAAGCTAGTTCGGGGGAAGCTCAGGGCCACACGCAAAAGTAATTAAAATAGTACAATCCACCGATGCGTGTGTGGCAGCTATTACTAAGGTGGACTTATTATCTATTCCTTGGATCATAGAAAAGGTCAAGTGTCCCTGATCGTAGATACAGGGGCATGTACAAACATTATTTCTAGTAAAGCATTGGAAAGACTTAAAAGTGAAATGCCTCTAACAAACTGGACATTATCAGCACCTGATGTAATGTTGACAGGTGTGACAGGGAGTAGAATGAAGATTGTAAGCCAGGTGCCGTTGACATTGAGGGCAGATAAACGATCTCCTGTGTTACGTGCTACGTTTTATGTGGTTGAGGATTTTCCTCTGCCAGCTGATGGGCTGTTAGGCTTTGAAACCATGGAGGAGTATGATGTAGTAATACACCCTCAAAGACATTCCATTTCTTTTAATGGGAAAGAGTTTGTAGGCCTTAATCCCTCAGCGACACGAACTGGAACTGGCATCCAATCAGGAGCCGTCCAACCAGTTGTGACCCCGACAAGTGAAGCGTCAAGGGAGTCCCTGCATGCACACGAAGCGGAGGGTATGTACTGGAAGAAAGTCAGGGCTATAGTGAGTGGTAATCACCACTTACCTAGTCGAACTGTCTGTAAAATTCCTGTCCGAGTACCTGACGTGTCGGTGGGAACTGATGTAGCATGCTTAACTGAGACTGTAAAATATAAGGCATTGTCGTTGGAATCGACTCTGACTAGCGTTGGCCAAGACCAGAAGACGTCCCTCTTCATCGCAAATATGAGTGGTGGCGCAGTTAAGCTCAGAGATGGTTGTTATATAGGCGACTTGATGTGCTATGGTGCCCCCATAAAGGAAGTCGACAACGTGCTGGTGACCTCTCCTGTAGTTACATCTCAAGCAACGACTCAGTCGGAACCCGTACGTCTGGCTAAGGAAAAACAGCTGGAGCAATATGTGAAGGTCACGGATAATGTAGACCATAAAACACGACTCCTAGCCCTCCTTAGAGAATTTTCCGACGTAGTAGCACTTCCAGGAGAAGTGCTGGGTAGGACGGATAGGGTGAAGCATCATATTGGTTTGTGCCCTGGTACAAATCCAGTTTATGTGCCTGCATATCATCTACCGCACAGCCAAAGGGAAGCAGTGGATGAGGAAGTTGAAAGGATGCTTCATGATGAAGTTATCCAGCCTTCCTCGTCGCCTTGGAATGCACCACTCTTTCTAGTGCCTAAGAAGGACGGTGGTGTGAGACCTGTTGTGGATTTTCGGCAAGTGAACAAGGTAACAGTACCGGATCGTTACCCGATTCCGCATCTGCGAGACTTACTTCAATCATTAGGTAAGGGAAATACTGTGTGTACTTGTCTGGATCTAACGTCAGGGTATTGGCAGGTGGAGCTGATCGAAGAGTCGCATCCCATTACTGATTTTAGCACTCACCGTGGGCACTTTGAATTTCTCCGGATGCCTTTTGGACTGAGTAATGCTCCTTTAACATTTCAGCGGATGATAAACCAATTGTTTGGTGAGATGTTAGGGCAAGATGTCTTAGCGTATCTAGATGACCTAATCATCGTGAGTAACAATGTTAACAGTCATTTTAACAAGTTAAAATGAGTAATGGAAACCTTGAGATCCGCAGGTCTGAAAATTAAGCTGTCAAAGCGTGAATTTCTAAAATCCAGTATTAGATTTTTAGGACTCCTAGTTGATGGTAATGGCATCAAGACTGTGCCGGACAAGGTAAGGCCAATGTTAAATTTTTCTACACCACAGAACAAGGATCAGATAAGATCGTTCCTAGGCCTCACTGGCTTTTATAGGAGTTTTGTCCACAGGTATGCCATCATAGCATCACCTTTAACGACGCTACTTAAGAAGGATGCTGCATGGAAATGGGGACCCTTGGAAGAGAAAAACTTCAACGAGCTCAAACAAGCCATGTCAGAAACACCCGTATTAGTGTTTCCTGATTATACTCAACCTTTCTATCTGTGCATGGACGCCTCAGGTCTGGGTCTGGGAGCGGTGTTACAGCAGAAGGATGAGCAAGGAAAGACACATACCATAGCGTATGCTAGTAGGGCACTAAGACCCCCAGAGAAGAACTATTCGACAACACATTTGGAGACATTAGCAGTCGTGTGGGCATTAGGACATTTCCGGGATATTATCTTTGGCTACCGGGTAATTGTTTTAACTGACCATGCACCCATATGCGACTTGTTTAAAGGAAAAAACTTGCACGGTAAGCTTGCGCGTTGGTTTGGCAAGGTAATGGAGTTTAATCCAGAGGTCAGATATTTACCAGGCCGTAATGTCGTAGCCGACACGTTGAGTAGAAACATTGCTGCTACCATAGCCGAGGATGTTGCTTTTGCTGAGTATTCCTTAGACACGGTAAAAGCGGAACAACGTAATGATGCGATTTGGTCTCAAGTCATCTAGGCCTTGGAGTCTGGTGACAAGACTTGTCTACCTGAACTCCCAGTACCAATGACTCACTTCCATCTTCAACAGGGTCTTTTGTATAAGCAACCCCCAGGGAAGGACACTGCATATCAGTTGGTTGTTCCTGCTACCTTACAGCAAGTCGTGCTACAGTTAGTTCATGACGTACCTCAAGCGGGTCATCCCGGTCGCTATAGATGCATACGTGAGGCGAGAAAGAAATACTATTGGCCGACCATGAGGAAGGACATAGAAGCCCACGTCAGTCAATGTGTCAAATGCATGGAAATACGAGGAACGACGGGACTTCCGACTCCCATCTTAGAGTATCCTCTACCGGAAAAACCCTGGGATACAGTCTCCATTGATCTCTTAGCACTGCCGAGAAGTCGTTAAGGTTCAAGTTATGTACTGGTGGCAGTGGACCATTTCTCACGATTCACTGTTTTAGCACCTTTACAGATGAAAACTTCAGAGGAGGTGGCGCACACTTTTGTGACTTCAGTGATTTGTCCATACTCTACACCCAAGGTATTGCTCAGCGATAATGGCAGCGAATTTCGTAACCAGGTGTTACAAGAAATCTGTCGTATGTATGGAGTAAAGCAAGTTTTTGTAACGCCTTACAGTCCTAAGAGCAATGGCCTGGTGGAGAGGACAAACAGGAAGATACTGGAAGTCTTGAGACCAGTAATAACCTCAAATCAAGAGGATAACTGGGAAGACTGGTTATCACATGTAGCGGCTACCATCAACTCCTCAGGAAATTCATCAATTGGGAAGTCTCCTCATTATATCCTTTATGGAGAAGAGAAAGTGTTACCCTACGATTTATTGGCTGGACCTCCTACTCCAGTATACAACGAAGAAGACTATACAAAGGTACAGTTGTTGAAATTCCAACGTATACACAGTGAAGTACGGAAAAGATTAAAAGCCTCAAGAGCGGAGATCATGGCGAAACAACACAAAGGTAGTCAAGAAAAGATGTTACAGGCAGGCCAGAAGGTCATGATCCACAACCCTGAGAGAATTTCCAAGCTCAGACCTAAGTTCCGCGGACCATATACCGTTGTGGAACGAGTACGTGGAAATACTTATAGAATAAAGGATGAAGCTAATGGAACTCAGGAGGTAGTACATGCTGATAGGATCAAACTAGTAAGTCAAGAGCTAGGCCTAACTAACCCTGCGTCTGAAGTGTTGTCCCCTCTGTCTTCGTCACAGTCTATGTCGTCGTCCGTACCTGTCCCTAATCAAGAGTATCGCAGCAAGCTATGATCCCACAACAAGAGTGATTAAGGGAGTATCTTCTCTTGCAGAAAAATGTGGCTGTGGGTCATACTCCTCGTGCGTTGCTTGGGGTGGACCTATGGAAAGACGTCGGACGCGGACACGACTGCGTTAATGCCAGGAGCACTGAAGAGCCCACTTGGAGAAGTCGTGGTAGTGGAAGATGCAGTATGCGTCTACTATCCAATGGAAGGTTATCTCCAAACGCCAGATATTGTCAAGGAGGTCTCCAAGGGCTTGTCTAATCTCAGACAGCAACTGTTGGAAGTGGGAAAGATGTGTAATCGAAACCCACGATTGACGAACTCTGACACTGAAGCTTTGGAACGAACCTTGCATGGAATTGTTGAGCTTCAGACTAGGCATATAGACAGGCTCACCAACAGGCTCACTAACTTGCATGTTGCTTTACCTAACGTACACTCTAATCTTTCCAAGCATGTCCATGCACGTACTAAGAGAGGACTTGTGGATTTTCTAGGAATCCTGTCTCAACAACTCTTTGGTACGGCATTAGATAAGGATGTAATGCAATTGGGTAGACAGATGCATGACTTGACACTGGCCGCTAAAGCCAATAATAGATTTATCATGCATGTGTATAAACAGTTAGATGAGTTCACTAACAAAGCTAATGAGATAATTAGGACTACCAACCATCTAGTAGAGCTTGTGAACAACATCCGAATTAACCTACCAACCCTAGCTAACATGGTGTTATTCGCTGAGTACTTACATCCTCTCGATGAGTCAACCACTGCTTTGGAGAAGCATGCAGCCAATATGGTGGACTGCAGCATCAGACAAATTATCTATTCTTTTCTCATCAAGATATAGGCTTACATCTTTATTAATACACCTTTTGAAGTCCTCCAGCAAAATCATCTGCTTAAATTTATCAAAATCAGAATTTACATTCTTAGAATTTAACCACTGCTCTAACAGATCTTCTTTGATTTTTGCATACTCAACATGGGATTGCTTATCTTGCTTATAAGTTGTCCTAAATTTTACCCTATAGGCTTCAGGAACAAGCTCATAGGCCTTAAGAATCAAGCTCTTAACTACATCATAATTATCAGATTGATCCTGAGGCAAAGATGTATAAGTAACTTGAGCTTTACCAGTGAGAACAGTTTGAAGGAGTACTGGCCAATACTATTTGGGCCAATTAAAACCTGTAGCTACCCTCTCAAACAACTGAAAATACTTTGTTAAATCAGATTCATTAAAAGGAGGGACAAGTTTAACATTTTTAGCCACATCAAAATCATCAGAACTAGATGATCCAGTTCCACCTTGTTTCATGCGATACTCATGGTCTGCCTGAATCCTAGCAAGTTCAATTTGTGCCTGAGCCTGTGCCTGTGCCTCCTGAATACGAGCCTGAGACTCAGCCTCCTTAGCCTCAGCCTCCTTAGCACAAGCCTGAAACTCAGCCTCCTTAGCACGAGCCTCCTGCAGGGCTAGCTGTAACTTAGCTATTTCAATCTGCGTTTGTTCATCTGGAGGAGTTACATTAAACAAGCTTTTATTAATCATGTCAAAAGTTTGATCTTTAGAATGATGAGAGCGAACAGCAATTCCCAATTGTTGAGCAACAAGCTTAAGTTCATTCTTTGTTCTGTTTTCTACATCACACACTGATTGCACATTTGACAAAAAATCTTTGGCTTCATCAAGAGTAGTAATAGTAGACATCATGAATAAATCACAGTCACAAAATATCAAGCAATATCCTTATGATAATATCCTGAATATCCTGATAAGAGGTCGCCAAATTTATGTTACAGAACAGAGATTAATTAACACTTCAAGTGAGAATACTAAAATCACTAATGTCCCACAAAGTTCCAGGTTCAAAACAAAGGAGTTAGGTAAAATTACAAGTTAAAGTTTAATGCTCAAACTAACAACTAAACATTCAGGACTCATAAGGATAATGTAATGGCAAAACAGGTTACATGTAAGGTTAACTGCAATAGCCTCTATTAACATGAATTTAGCAAGAGCAAATTTACCTAAGTCAGCCCTGATAAATGAGAAAACCGGATAATGCTCAGTTAAAGCAAGATATATTATTACAGATACAAAATATTATCAATAATGGCTGACATCAAAAACTCTACATGAATCACAAAGACCCTACCAGGCCTACAAATCAGCGCCTCAGGCTATACAGTACAAAAAAAAATGGTAATAACACTTATACTCAAATTATACAGCAGCTAGATGATTGGAGACTTCCTGAGCACTCACAAAAATACACTATACAGGGGAGGACAGAGATGTGAACAAAATGAGGAGTAGACCTAAGTGGCAATTAATGCAGAGACTGAGCTCATTATATAGGGACCGGCAGAGCTTGATACAACTTGTAAGAAGGACGCGCAAATGAAGCCATAGGGGACAAAGGGTTGACAATCCTGCTCTGAACAACAGAAAAAATGACTTACTCTACTATAAGGGGGAGAAGGGAGAGTGCGGTAGAACACGCAAGCCTGGTCACTATGGAAGCCACGAGGCGAATCGTGATCAAACATGCAGCATACTGTACATTAGAATTATACAAAGGATGATGAAATCATAGGCTATGTAACAATATATATATATATATATATATATATATATATATATATATATATATACATTATATCTATCTATCTATATATCTATCTATATATATATATATATATATATATACTGTATATCTATATATCTATATATCTATCTATATCTATATATCTATCTGTCTATATATCTATCTATCTATCTATATATATATATATATATATATATATATATATATATATCACATCTCATCAGCAGTTACAGCAGTTTGAGTGTCCACTGGAGGATCGGCCTATCCCTACCGAAGTCGGGACGATACAGCCAACGTATCTCTACCAAGTAGCTTAGGCTGTCTAGTAGAGATTGTATGTAGGGTGAGAAGTGCTTGTAAGTGTAACTGTTGTGTTGGAATGGCTTTGGATGTGTGTGTAGTCTGTGAACCAAGTGTAATCGGCTCGCGCAAGCCGACTGGGTTCAAGCATACATTATAGTATGCGACACTGGTTCAACCACACCACCCCTTGTGTACTCCAATGCAGTACGTGGCCAGAAGAACGCTCCCAAAGTGTTTATCCTGGCGGGAAGCGAACCCACGTTCTTCAGTGTACGAAAATGCACACTTTACCACTGTACCACAGAGGCTCCATATATATATATATATATATATATATATATATGAATGTGTATGTATACGTATGTGTGCATATATGCATGTGTGTGCATACGTATGTGTATGCATATACGGTATATATGCATGAATATGTATTAGTATGTTTATGCTTAGGTGTATATATATATATATATATATATATATATATATATATATATATATATATATATATATATATATATATACAATATGTGTGTGTGTGTGTGTGTGTGTATAAGTGTTATATATGTTTATGAATATGTATCCATTTGTATATGTATGTATATGTATCAGTATGTTTATTTATTTTTTTTTTAATAGATAATGAATGGAGGAAGGAAAAACAAAGGGAAAAAATAAAAAGTCCATGTGCCTAAAGGGATCCTCCATTCATAATATACCCATAACAACTGGACTTGAATTGAAGTGGATCAAATATTTGTGGGAAACAACTCCCAGGAAGCGAATTCCAGAGAGTAGTAGTTCTGGGGATAAATGAATTTTGATAAGCAGAGGTTCTGCATTGCCCGGGAGATAAAGTGAATTCATGGGCGTTCCCAGCTGCCCGAGTATTTCGGGAGAAAATGTGAAGTGGAGGAACAATTTAAGCCAGTTCGTCTGAACACTTACGGTAAAAATACCTATAAAATAATGCTAAAGAAGCAACATCTCTACATACTGATAAAGAAGGAAGGTTATGCGTGATGGCAGGATTATTGATTAATCTAATGGCTTTATTTTGAATTTTGTCCAACTGCCTCAATGCAACCGCTCCACATCCATTCCACAGTGGTGAACAGTATTCGATCTGAGAACGCACATGACTTTTGTATATTGTGGCCATCTGCTCGTCAGTGAAGAACTCACCAACTCTGTACATAAGTCCTAGTTTTTTAGAAGCATTTTTAGCAAGGGATTTAACATAAGCTGTCCAGCTTAGGTTGAGGTTAAGAGTAACACCTACGATATCAGTTGTAGTGGATATGGGAATACTGACATCATTTAAAATTATGTGAGAGTCTGAGGGATTCTGTTGGAGAAATTAATGTATTTAGTTTTCTGAGCATTAAATGAGACCAGATTTGTTTGTTCCCATTGATTAATTTTAGAACGGTCCTGGTTCAGAGAAATAGCTGTGTTTATTTGGGAATTTGTAATATCAAATTGTGTAAAGGAGGACTAAATGTGAAAGAACTATGAAGGGTCGAGTCATCAGCATAAGAGTGTACTGGGTTGTGGGTGACAGATAGGAGGTCATTTATATGAATGAGAAAGAGGGTTGGCGCCAAAACTGATCACTGAGGTACGCCAGCATTTATGGAATGAAACTGAGAATAAATACCATCTACCATGACATGTATTTTTCTATTATGAAGGTAAGAAGAAATTAGAGGAACCAGTGATGCAAGGCCATAGTGTGACATCTTAGACAATAGGGCCCGGTGCTATACTTTGTCAAATGCTTTTGAAATATCAAGTGCTATTGTGTGTGTTTCACCGTGTTGGTCTATTGTTTTGTTAATCTGATGGGTTGGAAGGCAAAGAATGTCTACAGTTGAACGTTCTTGTCTAAATCCATACTGCCGATCATTGATTAATTTATTGATTTCAAGATGCTTGATTATGTGTTTGTTAATTAGAGTCTCAAAAACTTTTGCCAAGAATGGAAGTTATTGCAATTGGTCTATAGTTTCATGGATTTGAAGTTGACCCTTTTTAGGAATAGGATGGATATTTGCTTCTTTCCAAGAGGCTGGAAAACTTGAGGTACGGATGCATAAGTGGAAAAATTTTGCCAATACAGGAGCCAACACTGAGGAGCAATTTTTAAGTACGATTGAAGGAATTTCATCTGGACCAGTAGCTTTGTCTGCTGAGAGATTCTGTAATACAGCTTGTACGTATCTGGTGTGAATCATGAAAGGAGGTATTTGAGGGGAATCAAAATCAGGTACAGGAATATTGTAATTTTCTGTATTTATGGTTGAGTTTGTTGAAAAAATGTCAACAAGAAGTTTGGCTTTTCCACTTGGGTCATTTACTAGATTTCCACTGGGGGAGTGTAAAGGTGAAATGGAAGAGGAGGTAGTGAATTTAGTTTTGAATGAATTAAGGGTTGACCAAAATATTTTGTTATCATTATATATATATATATATATATATATATATATATATATATATATATATATATATATATATATATATATATATATATATATATATATATATATGTAATTATACACACACACACACACACACACACACACACATATATATATATATATATATATATAGATAGATAGATAGATAGATAGATAGATAGATATAGATATAGATAGATAGATAGATATCATCATCATCATCAGCCATTACAAGTCCACTGCTGAACAAAGGCCTCCCCCAACCTTCTCCACGAAATTCTTGACTGAGCCAATCTTTGTCATGTTTTCCCTGCAAATTTCTCTATCTCATCCCTCCACCTCCTGTCTGGCCTTTTTCTGCTACGCTTACCATCTCTTGGTGTCCAGTCAGTCAACCTCTTGCTCCATCGATTATCCCTTATTTTTGCTACATGGCCTGCCCACCTCAATTTCTGTTCTTTTATAACTTCTATAATATCTTTGACTTTAGTCTGCTCTCTCACCCAAGTTGATCTTTTCCTGTCTCTTAAAGATATTCCCAACACTGACCTTTCCATTGCTCTCTGAGAACGAATTAATTTATTTTCCATCGATTTTGTCAGTTTCCAAGTCTCACAACCATACGTCATGGCTGGAATTATACGTTCGTTATATACTTTTCGTTTCATACAACCTGGCAAGCTACATTTCATAATATCCCTATGTTTACCGAAAGCTTTCCATCCAATTGTAATGCGTCTTTTTATTTCGCTATCATTATCTTTTGTTAATTTAAGTATTTGTCCCAGGTAATTGTATTCCTCTACTTCTTCAATAATTTCTCCACTTATTCTATGACGCTCTTTGGTGTTTGAGGATTAAATATTAGTTTTACTCCGGTTCATCTTTAGCCCTACTTTGAGACTTTCTTTGTTCAGGTCATTTAACATTTCTTGCAATGTCTCAGCTTTTTCCGAGATTAGGATAATGTTATCTGGAAATCTTAAATGGTTTAGTTTTTCTCCATCTACAGTATGTTTACTCCTTTGTTTTCTCAGTCTAGCTTTCTGAAAATTCTTTCTAGGCATGCTTTAAATAGGTTTGGTGAAACTGTATCTCCCTGACCCACGCCCTTCTAATTTTTTTTTTTCGAGTCTTTATGTAATTTAACTATAGCAGTTCCCTCATTATCTATGTTTTTGAGCTATTTTACAATGCGTTCTTTTACTCCTTGTTCTCGCAATTATTTTATAATTGCTAGGCGCTCCTCTGCATGAAAAGCCTTTCGTAATTAACAAAACCTAAACACAGTGGTTTATTATATTCTGCAGTTTCCTCAGTTACCTCATTCATTGTGTGAGATGACTAGTAGCTGAATACCCGCTTTGGAATCCTGCCTGTTCACGAGGTTGGTTTTCTTCCAATTTCGTTGTTATTCTGTTGTAATGAAGAGTTTGTAAACTGCTGACAATAAGCTGATGGTCGATAGTTACTTTAATTAGATCTTTTTGAGTCGCCTTTTTTGTAGTGCAAAATAGCTATTGCAATGCATCATTTTTTTTTTTTTTACACAGTACATAAGTAGGCAGGCCTGTTTTGTACTACCTCTCCTGCAACCAACAACAAATCTGCTACTATTCCATCTTCTACCGGAGCCTTCCCTCTTTTCATACTTTTAAGAGAAATTTTTACTTCGTCTGGTGTTACAGTACGTCCGGTATTTCACTTGCGTCAACGGAAAAGTTAGCTATTGGTACTACTGTCCTTGATGCGTACATTTGTTTGTAAAATTCTTCAACTCTCTTCGCCATCTTATCTCTGCATTTAATGATTTCACCATTTTTGTCTTTCAGTGACACAATTTGTTGCATTCCTAGTGCCATTTTACTTTGGACCTGTTTCAGACTTTTTCCTTTTTGGATGGTTTCTTTGATGTAATCGATGTCTCTCTCTCTCTCTCTCTCTCTCTCTCTCTCTCTCTCTCTACTTAGCTCTGCCTCACGTTGATAAGCTTATTTAATCCCGCTCGTACTATTTCGTCTTTGTTTTTACTTCTATCTCCTATCTCTCTCTCTCTCTCTCTCTCTCTCTCTCTAAAACGTGTGTGTGCGTGTGTGTGTGTGTGTGTGTGTGTGTGTGTGTGTGTGTGTGTGTGTGTGTGTTTGTAGGCCTATGTGTGTTTTTTAATACGAATATGTTTCAGGTAATGTTTGTTGCTGTCCTCGGTACTGGGAGTGTTGTGGGTGTGCTGTTGCTGGTGCTGGAGATTGTCACCGGGATTTACAAGGATGTTGATCGATCCCCAACACCAACACATCACCGCCTCATATGTTGTGTGTTTTATAGATATTCTGAGATACCGCACCACGATTTACTGTTACATTATTCTGATGTATTTTTCATCTTTTCCTTAACTTCAGGCGATATTTCAAACAGAGCTGCTGAATGGGAGGGAATATAATAGGCTGTTATATATTCCTCATTACTCATTCAGTAAGATACGTCTATCTTAAGCTGGTCATAATCTCCTGGGAGTATCAAGGAGGAACAGTAAAGTACGTCTAATTGGTAGAATGAAAGACAGGAGATATTTTCCTTCTCAAAATGCAAAATATATGTAAAATTTCATTAAAACTGGATGTAAATCGAAGACAAGTCACAACACATACAACTATCGTGATAATGTCTTTTGTGTCCCTGGATTATATGCTGTGAAATTCCATTATAAAATTATCAAATAAAACTATTAGTATTTATCTCCTTATATAAACAGTAGACGTCTCAGTTATGTGTTATTTTAGTTAGGGTATATAAACTATTTGCCACATGTATAAAAAAAACTGCTTGGTATGAAATGTTTTAATACCGGTTATGGACATAGGAAAGTAGGCTGTACTTGAGGACTAGCCGTACACCTGCGACACACTAGCTGATGGCTGGTCCTTTGCAGCCCTCATTAATTATCTGCCTACTATCTTTCGTGTAAAGGGTTGGAATTATCACATTCAGATCTGGAAACCAGGTATTTATTGAGGGAGATTGGAATCAGCTCATCGGGTCAGATGCGGGGAAGGGAATGGGTCCATTATCATGTGGTAGAGGTTAACCAGCACTGCTATTGGGTCCTGCTGCTGATGTCGTTGTATTGCATTGCGCAGTTGACCGTCGTGCAGTGAGGAGCGGTTCTTCCTCCCCTTAGAGGATCAGACACGAGTTACTGTGTATGTGTGGATGAGTAATTTGGTGAACGTGTTGTCCTGTCTCGGCTAACCCCCCTTTGAGGGTAAAAGCCAAGGCGCTTAGATAGACAGATAGACAGGAAAACGAAGTGTGCATTTAATGACAAAAGTATATAATTTTTTGGTCATGGTATGTTTTCCCAATGTTTTGTTTCAGACGGGGAGGCAATTTGTATCTGAACTCTGGTGACCTTCACAGATCACTGACCTCACCATCGTATTTTTCTATATTTTGCTCCATCACTTTTCACGTATATCTTTTGGAAAATTGCATTTTTGTTCTAATGGAGATGTTTACCTACCTTATCAAGCATTTGTTTTTTGTTTTTTTTCCAGGTACCGTATATAAGACACCTTAAAACTACCCCTCCAACATACTTAAGTTTAGCACTGCTGCATAATTGCAGATAAATACTTGTTACACATATACTAACAATACTGCATTTCTTGTGCATTGCAAGATATTCCCTGTGCATTCCTCAGCTAACTTCTGGTACTGTGGTCTGCACCTTTCAAAACTGCACAGATGATGAAAAGCCAAAGGAACTGTGGACTTCGACATCTGAACTTCTGGTACTCCCTCTTTTTTGCTTCTGGTGTTTGCTTCTTTCATTATAACCATGTTGAAAATCCCTATACTGATTGATCTTGCCCAGCTACATCTTAGGAACCGGAATCACGTTGCACCAATAACTGGGAACTCTGTGCTCTCTGCCAAGTAACAACAGGGGAAGCTTTGCAGTGCCCATCCAGTTCAAGCAACACATCAGTCACTGACTAAGTATCTACTTGAGTTTCAGGAAGCTGGACAAATACTAGCTGAGTTGGATCTGGATAAACTGGATGATGGGAACGGCACAGAAGCCTCAGTGATGACCAACTGGGCCCAACTGCACAAGACTTGTCAGTTAAAATATAATCAAGCAATACTGCAGCGATGACTGAAGTCAGCGTAGAGGTTGCATCAGTCTGATGCATCAAAGTTCACACAAGCTCTGCAAATAGCCATTTCAAGACTAAAGAACTGGCGTATTTCTTCAACAACTGGCCAAATGGTTCCAAAGTGCCCCATAAGGGGCAGCAAAACAGTTAGATATGAATATCAGAAAGACTGCCTAGGAGACGTCTCAATAGATACTGAGCTGCTTGCCAAAGTTACACCAGTCCTTGAAGCGAAATATCACCACCAGTGGCTCTGTATGAAAGCAAGACAAGCTGCATTAAAGAATGAGAATGATGAAGGGGCTCAGCTGCATTGTAATTGCCTCTGCAGAGTTGTTGGCCTTCATGGACGAAACACGAGTCGATAACTATGTCCCAGTATGCAAACCTGCAGACCTCGGTGACCTGTACAAACTTAGGCTTGAGAAAACGTTGCAACGTACCCATACATTACCGGGACGCGGCAGTTTCTGAGCAACGCAGGTGGCATGGAAACATATCTGTGACATAATGTTCACTTTTGATGGCTCATGTCTTTTAGTCCTGGTGAACATGGTCCTGGATGGGGTGGACATCAAGCACCAGACTCAGCTGGTGGAAAGAACTATAACCATCTATGCAGTTCATAAGAAGATAGTGCTCTGCTCTCCTACCTTTTTTTTTTTTTTTTTTTTTTTTTTTTTTTTATGCGAGGAAGAAGGAACCAAAGGCCATGAGCCCGCAGTAACAGTTCCCTCCAAGAGAAAAACAAAATACAATAGAGAGCCAAATTCAAGATCCGATCATTTTGAGATGCCTGGACACACTGCGTTTGAAAGACTGGAGATCATAGGCAGGAGGAAATACAGACAGAGGGAGACAGTTCCAGAGCTGACCTGTTGCATGAATGAAAGACTGGGAGTAACGGTTAACTCTTGCATTAGAGAGTTGGACAGAAAAGGGATGAGAGTTTGCTGCCAGACGGGTGCTACGCGCCCGTCGTAGAGGTGGAGGAATGCAAGCAGACAGTTCAGAGGAGCAGTGACCATTAAAGTAGCGATAGAAAAGAGATAAAGATGCAACAGTGCGGCGAAGAGACAGAGGTTGAAGGGAGTCAGTAAGAGGAGGAGAGTTAATGAGACGAAAAGCCTTTGACTCCACCCTATTGAGAAGAGCTGTATGTGGGAGCCTCCCCACACATGAGAGTTGTACTCCACACAGGGGCGGATAAAACCCCTGTATAGAGTCAACAATTGTGCAGGGGTAAAGAAAGAGCGGAGTCGGCTTAGCACACCCAATCTCTTGGAAGCAGATTTTACAAGAGATGCAATATGATCTTTCCAAGATAAGTCCCGAGTAAATGAAACCCCAAGCATGTTCAAGGATGATGCAGGATTAATCTGAATATTATTAAACATTAGTGGGTATACCTGTGGAAGATTTTGTCGGGTTGATAGGTGTAAGAACTGAGTCTTAGAAGCATTAAAGACAACCATATTATTTTTACCCCAGTCAGAGATATGAGCCAAGTCAGACATTAGGTGTGCCATAGCCTCATCCCTTGTTTCTTGAAGTAACTGTTGAGATGGGCGTTGCGGGAACCGAATGGAAAGGTGAAGGGTGGAGTCATCAGCGTATGAGTGGATAGAGTTAGATGTACAGCTTAGAAGATCATTGATGAATAAAAGGAAGAGAGTTGGTGATAGGACAGAGCCCTGAGGAACACCACTGTTGATAGATCTAGGAGAAGAACGATGGCCGTCAACGACAGCAGCTATAGAACGACCAGAAAGGAAGCTAGCGATGAAGGTACAGATAGAAGGATAGAAACCGTAGGAGGGCAGTTTGGAAATTAAAGATTTATGCCAGACTCGATCGAAAGCCTTTGAGATGTCAAGTGCAATGGCAAAGCTTTCGCCAAAGTCCCGAAAGGAGGATGACCAGGAGTCTGAAAGGTAGGTGAGAAGATCGCCAGTGGAGCGTCCCTGACGGAACCCATACTGACGATCGGAAAGAAGGTTGTGATAGGAAAGATGCCTTAAAATTTTTTTATTAAGAATTGACTCGAAAACTTTTGAAATACAGGACGTTAAAGCAATTGGACGATAGTTCGAGGGTTGGGAGTGGTCACCCTTCTTTGGGACTGGCTGAATGAGAGCAAACTTCCAGCAAGAAGGAAAGGTACAAGTTGACAGACAAAGGCGAAATAGTTTGCCTAGGCAGAGTGTAAGCACAGAAGCACAGTTTTTGAGAACAACAGGAGGGACCCCATCAGGCCCATATGCCTTGTTAGTACTGAGGCCAGTAATGGCAGAAAATACATCAACTGAAGAAATTTTAATGTCAGCCATGAGGAAGTCAGAGGGGGGAAGTGATGGAGGAACAGCACCGGAATCGTCTAAGGTGGAATTGGAGGAGAAAGTCTGTGCAAAGAGATCTGCTTTATCAGTAGAAGAAATAGCTACAGAACCATCAGAGTAGAAAAGAGGAGGGAAGGATGATGAGGTAAAGTTGTTAGAAAGATTTTTGGCAAGGTGCCAGAAGGAGCGGGAAGAATTCGAGTTGGAGAGTTGAGAGCATTTAGTATGGATGAAATTATTTTTAGTAGAGCGAAGAACAGACTTAGCACGATTCCGGGCAGAAACGTAAAGATTATGTGATTCAGGGGTGGGTTGGCTCCGGTACCTTTTGTAGGCCTTCTCCTTGTTGCGGACAGCATTAGAACAAGCGTGATTAAACCAAGGCTTTCTTGCGTTAGTCAAAGGATATGAGAAAGGAATGTATGCTTCCATGCCCGAGAGAATAACCTCCGTAATGCGCAAGGCACACTCAGATGGCTCACGGCCATGGAAGCAATAATCATTCCAGGGAAAATCAAAGAAGTACTGCCTGAGGGCCTCCCAGTCCGCAGCTCCAAAATGCCAGAGACGACGTTTCCCTGGAGGGTCCGCAGGCCGTACTGGAGCGATAGGACAGGTTAAGGTAATAAGGTTGTGATCGGAGGAGCCCAACGGAGAGAAAAGATTAACAGAGTAAGCTGAAGGATTAGTTGTGAGGAAGAGGTCAAGTATGTTGGAGCTCTCTCCAAGGCGGTCAGGGATACGGGTAGGGTGCTGTACAAGCTGCTCTAGGTCATTAAGGATAGAAAAGATGTAGGCTTGTTCACCAGGTGGATCCGTGAAAGGATTTAACAAATTTCACTCCACGTTCTCACCAGAATGCAGACACATACTTGTTTCTGCATGTGTCAGACACTGTTCAGAGGGGTTGCAAGGTGACCCTGTACCGTAGACACTGGCGTTGCTGTACTAGCCCTGACAATATTTAGGAAGATCGAGAAAAAAAAAAAAGAGGATTGATCTTGATACAGGCACCAGCTTCAGATACCATTGCTCCACACGCTAACAGAATGTGACACAGTCTTGGCAGTTGTCGGAAGAGGAAAGAAAACTTTATGGGAAACTTGGAAGGGTTTCCTTGAAGTGACCGAGGTACGAGTCCATGAGGATACCAGGTAATGTGAGTGAGTTGTCCAGGTCACTTGTAAAGCACTTTGTGGTGTTCATACACGGCAGGACCAGCGAAACCGTGGAGGTGAAAGAAGCAAGAAAACAGCTTTTCACTCAGAAATCTATAAACCTGAAGAACATCCCACCCATGAAGGCTGTGCTGAAGCAACACGTCAGGCAGACTACCTATCAGGCCAGTGTCAAAAACGTTGCTTTAGTGGGGCTAAATAAAGGAAGCAACGGGATGGTAGCCACTGCAAACCACCCTTCCAGAAGCCTCACAGAGGTGCAACGGACGTATCCAGTGTGGTTGCAAGAAAGGATGTGTTAGGCACTCTAAGTCCAAAAAGGCTGCCCTCAGGTGTCCAGCCCTGTGCTCAAGCACAAGAGACTGCTAGGCTTAGAAATAACATACATGATCTTATTGAACTGATGATGTCATCGTAAGAGGTGTTAATAGACGCCGACGTGAGTGTCTCAGCAACATTGCTTAGGCAGATAGAGCACATCCTAATTATACCTTGTGTGAAATATATCTATATCTATATCTATATATATATATATATATATATATATATATATATATATATATATATATATATATATATATATATATATATATATATATATATATATATTTGGTTCCTCTTTCGTTTCTTTTGTTTTCTTATTTACTTTCTTACAACAGAGCTTTCAGCACTTTTATGTAATCTGTGTGTAATTAGAGTGTATCAGTAAAGTATAACTAATGTATAATGCTATTATGCTTGGAGAAATATGAAATTTGACAGCCTGAAATTTCTTCATCCTCTTCCTAGTCCTAGTGGTTAAATTTGATGTGCCTTCACATCTGATAATAAGTTTCATGACTTAGAAATACTGGATAAAATTTTGTTTTAATCTTAAAATGCACAGTACCTTCCATGTATGACCTTACCTACCCCACTAATTAGGGTGTTTGTATTACCGTAGCTGCTGTTGGGCTCAGAATGAGAATCAATGAACACGGTGACGTCGAATGTAAATTAACACACTATCCCTGCAACTTCCGGGATAGAACCCGGGACAAAGCAATCCCCAGCTAACTGGACTTTCAACTCTACTACCACCTTCCACAAAACAAATGGATCTCTGTAACGCTAGCATTGCCGCCAGTACAGAAAAAAAAAAAAAACTTACTGGCATTCAGAAGTAAGAACATGATTGGGTTTCATCAAATGGCTTACCATAAGGATACGCCTATGGTGCTTGATGTACAGATCTCTTAGCTAATACTCTGTATAGACAACAAACGTGTTTTTTTTCTTGTACCTAAGAATTCCGGTAAAGGGAGGATTATTTCAAGCAGAGCAGGAGTGTTCTGTGACTGGCAGGCAGTGTTTATATAAGTACCGCGGGAGGGGGCTCAGCACTCAGTGCTTAGCTGCTGCTTCAGTCTGAGAGTCCCTCATTCGCCTCACCTGCTTGTGCGCCTTCACCGTGAGTCATGTGGCTCTGTGTTGCTACACACCTTGTTGTCTGTCATTTGTCACCCTGGTGTTACACATATTGTCAGCCATGTGGTACCGTGATTTTGTTGTCAGTCATTTGGCACCGTGTTGTTACGTACTTTGTGGTCAGCCATGTGGCACCGTGCTCCTACACATTTTGTTGTCAGTCATTTGGCACCGTGTTGTTACATACTTTGTGGTCAGCCATGTGGCACCGTGTTGCTACACATTTCGTTGTCAGTCATGTGGCACCGTGTTACAACATACTTTGATGTCAGCCATGTGGTACTGTTTTGCTACACATTTCGTTGTCAGTCATATGGCACTGTGTTACAACATACTTTGATGTCAGTCATGTGGCACATTGTTGTTATGCACTTAGTTGTCAGTCGTGTGGCACCTTTTTGCCACACATTTTGTTTTCACTCAAGTGGTGTAGATATAATCCAGTCTGAGACAGATTTACGCTTCAGTCAGATATACAGTCTGATCCCACTGTAATTCTGTATAATAAGTTACTAATCGTTGAAAAGGTCCTGATTATGAATGATTTATCCTTTGAAGTTTTTACAGACGATGAGCAAGGGACACTGGCATTTATTTCGATTATAGGGGGAATGCCTACCGTGACTAAAAATTGCTTAATGCTGAGAAAAGCGAGGGCCGGCACTGAGGGATGTGAACTGATACTACTTGTTGTATATAAACATTAAAGAAGGTAAAATATTAATTAGGTATCACGAAGAAAAATAACAGATAATTTGTTACTTGTAGCCAGTTCTGGCACCATTCTGTTTTTACACTTGCACTCCTTTTACAAGAGGAGGTTTATACGTTGACTCAATTTAACATTTCCGATGTAATATTTTCTGCAGTTTCAGTTTACATGTTTATACAAAAATTGCATTATCAGTTTAAAGACATAAAGAATTTTAACGATAACTGTCGATTTTGTTCTGGATTTTTCCGAAAAACCTGAACTGTAGGAGGGGATGGTTATATAGAATATTCCCTCTGACCCAGATACGAGGGGGGTACTACTGTATTATCCCGATCCACCCCATGTTATACGCCTCTTGACTAGGGGTATAATTCTGCTTATTTTTGTAGATGGATTTATGGACACTGGAAGTGGGTATTTGTTACCTGTCGATTCATATGTCCGCATGTGTTCAAGGCCTGTTTGTTCAAAATGATAATTATAAAGACTTACACACCCAGTCATACAGAGGAACATTAGTTTCATGCAGTACCGTCACTATACGTACCCGTTCGTTCGTACATGATGAGCATGAAGAATGGTAATTTCTTGCAGTCATCCTCTCATCAAGGAGAACATTTGGTTTTAGAATGAATTTCATACGACTCTCTCCAGACAGTTTTATTGCATATAGACTGCTTGAAGATTTTGTGTAATCAAGTTTCGACTATTGTAACCAAAGTAATATACTGTACATCTTTATGCAGCCATGTGATTGTATTTTTCTTTTAAAGTACAGATATGTGGTAGAATTTTTGATGACCTATCTGATCATCCCCTAATGTGTTCGCTGGCACGACTTTCTGTTCATGTAAAGTGACAACTAGTACTAACAGGCTGTCAAACTTTAAACTCTTATACACTGTATAATAATAAACGAAAACACTAGGAAATAAATTAACAGCAAAAACTTAACTCTCTCTCTCTCTCTCTCTATATATATATATATATATCTATTTGTCTGTCTATCTGTCTATATCAATAGAGAGACAAACAAATGGACTGACAGATAAATACAGAGAGTTATTGACAGATGTGTATAGATAAAGATACTTATAGATACGTCCACTTACAAACATTAACTTGCTTTAGTGTTCGAAAATAATGAAGTAATAAGAAGTGACAAAACAGAATGGGGAAAATAGCATACTTGATACAGTACCTCACAGCACGTACATGCGTGTGCAGATTTATTCATTTACACAGTAACTCTACACCAGAGAGTCAACAAATAGCTGGAACAACACACACACACACACACACACACACACACACACACACACACACACACACACACACACACACACACACACACACACACACATAATGAGCATATTGAAGGAAGTCTCAGAGGAAATCTGTAATAAAGACATAGAGGAACACAAAGGCTAGGGAGATATGAGAGAAATAAATCAAGGCCACTGAAAGTAACCTTCCAGAGTGTGAACACTGTGAAGGCAATACTAAAAAATGCAAAGAAACTCATAGAAAAGGAGGAATTTTAAAAAAGTGTGGATAGAACGATGCCTAACTCAAGAGGAATTGGGACTACTAAAAGAGAAGAGGGAGGAGGTAAAAACAAAGAACAAGGGAAGATTAGAAGAAAAGACTACGTTTTATTACAAAGTAATTGGACTGCAGGTAAGAAAGTGGTACATAACCAACAGGAAACAGAAAGGAGGAAGGTAGTAGACTCAAGTCATGGCAAGTATGTAAACAAGATGGTTAGGTTGGTGTACTTAAATGAAGATGGAATGGTATTAAACTTATTAGAGATAGGAGACTATATCAAGGAAAAGGAACCACACATTAACTGCCAAACTGAAACAAAATTAACCCTAAAGATATCAAACGATACCCTAAAATTAGAGGCATGCAATATATGGAGATGAGAAAGAAAGTTAAGAAAGGGAGGAGGAACTATAATCTTAAAGAAAAATCTGCAAGTCAAAGAAATAAAACTAGATATACCCTCACAAGTAGAACTGATTGCAATGGAATTTAACATATATGAAGGGAACTTAATTGTGGCAAATTTATACATGCCACCTGGGAAAGAGGCGAATATGAAGACCTTATAGAAAGTACAATGCAGAGTTTAACCTGTCACGTCCCGAGCTATTTCGCACCTTCGACACCCCCCAATCCCGAGCTATTTTGGATTTTTTTTTTTTTGGCTAAACCTTCCGCTTTTGTTAAGAAACAAAGTAAGATCACCAAGAAAGGGCTTACCGTGGTCCATAAGTGGTCGGAACAGGTGAGGTCCCCTGTGCCAGGTATCGTATTGTATCATTGACGTGTGAGTCGCTCAGATTTTCTATGATATGTAATTTTGGGAGAAACCACAAACAACACCTCTACATTTATTGAATTTGAACTAATAAACAATAAGAATAACAATATAACGGTTTTCATTGACATATATATGAAAAATAAGCATTGTACCTTCGTACGAGCATAGCGAGTTGGGTCAGAGTGGTAACACGCTATGTGCTAAGTTTCTTGTCTCCGTCAACATATCATTTTTTCTACTTGTATACAACTGTTTCAATGCCATTTTACCATTTTGTACTGTTTGTAAATGTTTTCAGTTGTGTTCATTCATTACGATGACATGTAGCACAACTATAGCGCACATCTGCTTACTCGGGCACTCGCAATGACTCGTATTTCAACACACCATATTGTTTTATTAATTTCATAGTATTGTTTTCTTTACATTGAACCTTTCCTCCACCACTGTAAATGTTTTCAAGTATTTACATTCATTACGAGGGCATTTAGCGAAATGTTAGCGCGTATTCACGTAACAAGCACAATCTCTACCACTCGTGTTTCAACTTCTACTTTATTTCTTCAGTTCCTTATATACTTCCCCACTTACATTACACCCGTTTACACCCAATACTGCACAATATATATTTACGGGCCTTATTTCTTCAACTGAGCATCAGAATATCGCACCAAAATACCCTAGCAATGAATGTTTCAACTAAGATAATACTCATACACTTACATACTAATTTCCCACTTATATTACACCCGTTTCCACTTGTATACTCCTATTTACATATATACGGGCCTTATTTATTTCAATGAGCGTCAGAAAATCGCACTTTTATACACTTGTTAGGAATATTTTGACTTAGAAAAAATATGATCACTTACAAATATTGCAACAAATATTACACCCGTTTGCATTTTTCATACAAATATTTACATATTTACTGGCCTTATTTATTCCACTGAGCATCAGATTATCACATCAAAATACCCTCACTAGGTATCTTTCCACTTAGATCATATTTATACACTTACATAATAATTTTCCACTTATATTACACCCGTTTCCACTTACATACTACTATTTACAGATCTACGAGCCTTATAATTACACTAAGCATGTGTTTGTCGCATTTATTTCTGAGTATCAGCGTCATATTGCATTCACACCATATCAGAAGTGCATCAAGGTGTGATACTCACTAAAACAGGGGTGAATGCAGAGACCCACGTCACACTCTACGCACTCATAAAGGGTGTCTTTTCTCTGAGTGGTGGGTCTCACCCGGGAATTACTACCTACGTGACCCCTGCGTTGGGGCCTAGGTCTATTTGGCTGGGGAGGTATAGGAGTGGAAATCGTGGGCGGATATTCTCAGGGGAGTTTGGGCGGTAGGGGCAGTGCGTGTGCGGTGTTGGGGCCTTTCAACCGCATACCGGGCAAAAATCTCTCGTGTTAGCTCCCTCTCAAACCCTATAAAGGTTTCCTGAACTCCTGTTGTCATGGCATGCAGGTGGTGGCAATTCAGGGTTGTTCAATCTGTACATGGATGGGGTAATAAAAGAGGTACAAGGTAGGGTAGTGGATGTTGGAGTGGCCCTGGTGAGACAGGGTAGTGTTTGGAAACTCCCTGTACTGTTGTTTGCAGATGATATTGTGTTGTTGAGTGAAGACGAAGGAGAGCTGCAAGGCTTGGTAGATGAGTTTGGGAGAGTGTGTACGAAACGGAAACTAAAGGTGAATATAGGGAAGAGTAAAGTGATGGTCTTTGAGAGTGGTGAAGTCAGTGAATGTACAGTGAGTTTGGATGGTGAGGAATTGGAAAATGTGAGGTACGTTTAAGTACTTGGGTGGTGTGATGAGTAAGGATGGAGGTTTGGAGGGTGAAGTGCTTGAAAAGGGTACAGCATGGAAGAAAGGTTGCTGGTTCCTTGAAAGCAATGATAAGAAGCAGGGAAGTGAGCATGGAAGTGAAAAAGTTACTACATGACAGTATTGTAATACCAACTCTAACATATGGAAGTGAACCTTGGACGTTGCGGGAATGACACAAGTCAAGAGTGAGAGCAGTGGAAATGAGTTATTTAAGAGCAGCCTGTGGAGTCAGGTGGAGAGACAGGCTGACAAATGATGATATAAAGGAGCATTATGGTGTGGATGTGGATGTGATAGGAAGTGTTAGGAGGAATACACTGAGGTTGTTTGGCCATGTGGAGAGGATGGAGGGTGAAAGACTGACTAAGAGAGAGGAAGTGAGTGAGGGCGAGGGGGAAAGAGGGAGCAGCAGGCCGAGGATGAGATGGAGGGATGGGGTGGAGAGGTATATGAGTGCGGGGGGTGCGGTGGGAGCGGGGCAGTGAAATGGCGGGGGACAGGACGACGTGGAGGGATTTGTTTGTGGCCACCCCGAACGGGATTGAGGCATCTGGCAATAGATAGATAAATAGATATATCTAGCAAGTGAAAGAAGAGCTTTTTGTACCACTTCATCGTGGTTCTGGCACACTCGACCTTGGATATCATGGAGTCTGACTGGTCCACCAGGTGCATGTTGATGTTGTAATCGAGGACACACTCAGGTTTCCATATGTGGCGCCTGTTCTCGCTTTGGTAATCCACGGACTCTGTACGGTGCATCAAGGGGCGGTGAACCGTGGACAAGAGGCTGACTTTTCGATTGTGATTCCACACTGCTGCAAGTATATTGTTAGCCTGCAGGAAGACAACCTCATTTCTGTCAAGCTTGCGCCCCACCTTGACCATGTGACCCCAGTTCACCTTGACGGTACCACAGATTCCCGTGTCATGCCTGTGTAGATAACGAGCAAGAAGAGGGCTAGTGTACCAGTTGTCCAGGTAAAGGACGTGACCACGATGAATCTTCTATCATTGTCTTTACTACTACTCCAGACAGTCCAATACTCCGATCATCTATTATGTCTCTCTGTGCACCAGTGTACAAGACTATGTCTTGCACATAACCAGTCCTACAGTCACACATAACAAAGATCTTGAACCCAAAACGGTGCCTTTTGCTGGGTATGTACTGCCAAAATGAAATATTGCCTCTCCACAACACGAGACTCTCGTCTGTGACGAGGTCTCTAGGAATAAAATAAGGAACGAAATGTTTGCCTCCAGGTGATCAAAGACCACCTAATTCGCCTCATCTTATCTATGTCATTCGCATTTGCAGGATCATCAGTATCGTAAAAGTTGAGGTGACTTAGAATCTGCTGAAAGCGATTACGGCTCCTGACTTGGCCAAATATTGGTGTGAGCATTACAGGGTCCCTTGTCCAGTATGCCGGAATTCTGTTCTTTCGTACGATACCCAACAAAAGTACCAGGGCAAAAAATTAAAATATTTCTGAAAGGGAGACTGGGTAATCATATTTGATAGAATGCTTGCTCCTTGTGCCCAGCCTTTCACTCTCACGTCGCTAGCTGCTAGCGAAACAGTTTGTCTGGTCCACTATTTCCTCCACAAAAGCCTCACTGAAAAAAAATATGGAAAAAACCCAGCCTGGTGGAATTTGGGTGAATACTGGGAGCAGTACAGCCAGCACGCCCCTCCTCAGTGAAGGGGTGAATAATGGGGGAAAAATCACTCCCATCCTCCCAACTCACAAATCCTTCGTCCCCATCGTCGCCTTTGTCTGGGTGGGGAGGAGATGCTGGTGGGGTAGGTTGGAGAGGAGTGCGGAGGGCTTCCCCACTCGCACTCCTCCTCCCTCGGCCTTTACCCTTTCCCTTTCCCTTACCCTTATGGTCTTGTGAAACATTAGGGGGCTGTGGGGATGAAGTCTGTGAATATTGGGGAGCATAAGATGTGCTGGGGAGTGGTTTCTCCCCACCTTCCCCCTCCATGACAACACCACATGATTCTGCACGCACCCTCACTCGCCCACGTGTCTGGGTATATTCGGGAGCATAAGACGTGCTGGGGAGTGGTTCCTCCCCACCTTCGCCCTCCATCACAACCCCATGTGATTCAGGATGCACCCTCACTCGCCCTCGTGATATTTCCTGCCGCCTCACACCACCGCGGGAGAGCGATGAATCACTCCCCCCACTCTCACTTTCAGTACTCCTCCCTGCACTTTCCCTTTCACTTCCCACTCCCTCCACGCCACTTCCGACCTTCCCAGACAAAAGATTAGACCCATACCTGCTCGTACGACATGGTGTGAGCTCAGGGCCACGATGAGTGACAATTTCTCGGCCGTACCACGTGGCAGCACGTCCCACGGCTCCGTCCTCGTCCTCGTCCTCGTCCTCAAAATCCGGCTCCACATCACGTTGGGGCTGCCGAGAGGATGTTGCACGTTGTTTTTGTGCAGGTTGGCCCTCTCTAGCAGCATGATAAGTCACGTAGCACTGCTTCCTGGGGGACGGGACTTCCTCATCACTGCTGCTGCTTTCCACCTCCTCTGGCTGGACATAATCCTTGTCCACAACATCGTCATCCAGTGGGGAATCACTGTTTCCTGTAAAGGGACCCAGGGCGACTTGGATTTCCTCCTCTGAGAGACCTTCATGCGCCATGTCTAAGCAGGACCATTGCTAACAGGTGAGTGACCGAGCCAAGGGTGAGCGAGAGTCGCGTGGGGTCGCAGTGTCCCCACCTGTTGGCAGGTAGGGGAAGGTCGAGTGACCCTACGTACCAAAAATCAGGTGCCTTTTGAAAATTGTGCAAATTATGCACCTTACAATTGTGCGACATACCAGTATGCCAATGGGACTGGCAAATGCAAAATGTTGCAACGTATTCATACCTCAATGGGATGCCTCGGGTTAAGAACATTATTACATAGAATGAAAGAGATATCTAAAAGAACTGTATTAACTGGAGACTTCAGTTCAAATAAAAATTGGAATACTCTAGATGTAATAAGCCATGAATGCAGTTGGGATCAAAAGCTCTTAGATCTTGTGCAGGAGTTCTTCCTAACACAGCATGTAAAGGAAAACACCAGAAGAAGAGGACTTGATGATCCATCCATACCAAATCATATATTTACCAGGCATGAAAATGAAATTGACAGTATAGTGTATCACGCCCCATTCGGCAAAAGCAACCATGTATTATTAAATTGTGCCTTCTGGATTGCATATGATGTTACCAGCAGTGAGAGTTACAAAGAGTCTAAATTACAAAAAGGGCAATTATCATGACCTGAAGAAGTTCTTCTCAGAAATAGATTGGGAAAAGGAATTTAGAAAACAAGATTTAAATAATTATTATGTATAGACAATTCTGTGATCTTTATGAAACAGAGTCCAAAATTACATCCCACAGCACACAGCAACAGAAATGAAAATAATGAAATGGTTTAATACTGAGTGAAAAAAGGCAAAAGAAAAAAGAGACTTGCTGTGGGACAGATACAGAAGAAACAATAGTGAGAGGGCATATAACAACCATAAACAGGCAAGAAATGATTATACAAAGATAAGGAGGAAGGCTCAGAGACAGTTTGAGAAGGACATTGTAAATTAAAGTAGTGATCAACCTAAGCAATTTTACAGCTACATCCGAAATAAAACCAAAGTTAAAGATAAAATACAGTCCATTACGGATGAGGGGATTATCTGTACACAAGAGAAAGGTATTTGTGAAGCACTAAATAAAATCTTTTGATCAGTTTTTACAAAAGAAAGAAATTTTGAGAGAGATGATAAGGAATATGCATGCCCACACGTATTACCAGATATACAAATATCAGAAAAAGAAGTACAGGAAGTTACATAAATTGGACAAAGGAAATGTAAATGGTCCTGACGGAATTTCAGGTTGGGTGCTACATAAATGTGCGGAAGAGTCAACAGACCATTGTATTTAATATTTACGGAATCCTTAGTTCAAGGTAAACTACCTGACATTTGGAAGAAAGCAAACATTGTTCCCCTATTCAAGAAAGGGAATAGACAGGATCCACTCAACTACCGTCCAGTATCACTGACCAGTGTTGTAAGTAAGATACTAGAAAAGCTGATAAGGGAAGATTGGGTAAAACATTGAGAAGAACACGGTATGATAACAGAGAGGTAGTTTGGTTTTAGGAAGGGAAAATCATGTGTTACTAAGTAATGCGAGTATAAGTGGCTGGGGAATGGCTGGGAGGAGGAGGGAGGTGAGAAGACAGGAAGAAATCAGTAGGATAGAAGTTGTGGAAGCAGTGAAGAAAGTTAAATCAGGGAAAGCCCCAGGAATTGATGGAGTGTGTGGTGAAATGCTGAAGCATGGGGGAGAGATAGTAGTAGAATGGATGTGGAAGATGTGCAGATTGGCCTGCGAGGAAGGTAGAGTCCCGGAGGATTGGAAGTCAGGTATAATTATTCCCTTGTACAAAGGAAAAGGGGAAAAAGAAGTATGTGGTAATCATAGGGGCATTTGTCTTCTTAGTATAATAGGAAAAGTGTATGGTAGGATACTTATTGACAGAGTTAGAGAAAGAACAGAGAAATTAGTTGGAGAAGAACAGAGAGGCTTTAGGAAGGGAAGAGGTTGTGTAGATCAGATATTCATTCTCAGATCTTTAGTGG
The DNA here is from genome assembly GCF_032717465.1 of Coenobita brevimanus. Taxonomy (NCBI): domain Eukaryota; kingdom Metazoa; phylum Arthropoda; class Malacostraca; order Decapoda; family Coenobitidae; genus Coenobita; species Coenobita brevimanus. The sequence continues at coordinate 26,179,269 of NC_136961.1, read as the reverse complement.
AAAAGTTTCTAGAGAAGGGAAAGAAGTTGTATGCGGCTTTCATGGATTTGGAGAAAGCATATGACAGGGTGGATAGACAAGGATTGTGGAAAGTGTTAAGAATATATGGAGTAGATGGAAAGCTGTTGAATGCTGTGAAGAGTATGTACGATGATGCGAAGGCTGCAGTGCGTGTGGATAGTGAACTAAGTGAATTTTTCTCTTTGAAGGTTGGGTTGAAACAGGGATGTGTCATGTCTCCATGGTTGTTCAATCTGTACATGGATGGGGTAATAAAAGAGGTACAAGGTAGGGTAGTGGATGTTGGAGTGGCCCTGGTGAGACAGGGTAGTGTTTGGAAACTCCCTGTACTGTTGTTTGCAGATGATACTGTGTTGTTGAGTGAAGACGAAGGGGAGCTGCAAGGCTTGGTGGATGAGTTTGAGAGAGTGTGTAAGAAACGGAATCTAAAGGTGAATGTAGGGAAGAGTAAAGTGATGGTCTTTGAGAGAGGTGAAGTCAGTGAATGTACAGCGAGGTTGGATGGTGAGGAATTGGAAAATGTGAGTACGTTTAAGTACTTGGGTGGTGTGATGAGTAAGGATGGAGGTTTGGAGGGTGAAGTGCTTGAAAGGGTACAGCAGGGAAGAAAGGTTGCTGGTTCCTTGAAAGCAGTGATAAGAAACAGGGAAGTGAGCATGGAAGTGAAAAAGTTACTACATGACAGTATTGTGATACCAACTCTAACGTACGGAAGTAAAGCTTGGACGTTGTTGGAAGGACACAAGTCAAGAGTGAGAGCAGTGGAAATGAGTTATTTAAGAGGAGCCTGTGGAGTCACATGGAGAGACAGGCTGACGAATGAGGATATAAAGGAGCGTTGTGGTGTTGATGTGGATGTGATAGGAAGCGTTATGATGAACACACTGAGGTGGTTTGGCCATGTGGAGAGGATGTAGGGTGAAAGACTGACGAAGAGAGTGTATGTGAGTGAGGTGGAGGGGGAAAGGGGGAGGGGGAGACCTAGGATGAGATGGAGGGATGGGGTGGAGAGGTATATGAGAGAGGGGGGTGTGAATTGGGAGCATGGGAGTGAAATGGTGGGGGACAGGGCGACTTGGAGGCGATTTGTTTGTGGCCATCCTAAACGGGATTGAGGCGTCTGGCAATAGATAGATAGATAGACTAATCTATTTAGATTTTAAGAAAGCATTCGACAGAAGACCGCACCAAAGGCTTATATGGAAACTGTACCATTAAGGAGGTATCCAAGGCAATCACTAACGTTGGATGGAGGATTTTCTCAGAAAAAGGGAAATGACAACAATATTAATGGGAAATTACTCATCATGGAGGGAAATGACCAGCGAAGTGCCACGGGGCTCAGTGCTGGCATGCTTTTAGTATATATAAATGACAGACAGTAACACTGGACATGGAAGCTATCTAAATATGTTTGCGGATGATGCAAAAATTCAAAGAAAAATTACTAATACAGATTCTTGCAAAGAGCTGTAAGAGGAATTGAACAAGCTTCATGAATGAAGCAATAAATGGCAAATGGAATTTAATGTGGATAAGTGTCATGTAATTAAATTTGGTAAAAATGAGAAAAGACCAGACTCGGATTATAAGTTAGGAAGATCAACCCTACACATATCAGAAAGAGAGAAGGACCTAGGAGTAATTATCAATGATAGACTATCTCCAGATGATCACAGTGAGAAGGAATGTAACACGTATACATCGCTTGCTAATATGAGGATGACATTCACATATATAAATGAAACTATGCTGAGGAAAATAATAACATCATTCGTCAGACCAACCCTGGAGTATGCATCAGTAGTCTGGAATCCTCATATCAAAAAAACACATAGATAACATTGAAAAAGTACAAAGGGCAGCCACAAGATGGGTTCCAAGCTTAAGGGATCTAAGCTATGGAGACTGACTGGAACGACTGAAGCTACTAATGCTGCAGGAAAGAAGGAGAAGGGGAGACATGATTATGCTATATAAGTGCCTCTCAGGGAAAGAGAAAATAGACATGAATATATATCATATGGGGAAGCATCAGCAAGAGGACATTGCAAAAAACTGCATAAAAAGAGAGGTGATAAAGACGTACGGAAATTCAGTTTTCCAAACAGGGCAACTGATCAGTGGAATGCACTACCGAATGAAATAGTGTGTGCTAAAACTATTCATGAATTCAAGGATATGTATGGTAAAAATGGTTTAATAAACGGGACAGTACGAGCTTGACTCGTTCCTGTAAAGATACAATTAGGTAAGAACAATTAGGAAAGAACTCACACACACACACACACACACACACACACACACACACACACACACACACACACACACACACACACACACACACACACACACACCATCGACAAAGCATGAGTACAAGATGTCAAACTCACAAACCAGTTAAACTGTCTACATTTCACCAACTGCAGTACATTTAGACGGAATAAACAGCAGAGAAGGAAGTAGCCTTATGACCATCATAAACAGCAAAATGTCTTTTTACTAACACTTCATAACAATAACAAGAACATATACCCAATACAGGACAAAAGAAATAATATCCAAATAATTCAAAATACAAAAACCAGGATCGTATAACACACACACACACACACACACACACACACACACACACACACACACACACACACACACACACACACACACACACCAAGCACCCATTGATATATCTCATCTTCCACTCCACTACAGAATATCCCTAATGTTATAATACCTAAATGAAACGGCCACTACGGCTAAACACACACAGCACGATACAAACAAGGCTATCTCACATTATACTAATCAGAAATGCCCAACATTTCAAACCACCATATCACCCCAGCACGTTTCCCTGAAGACTCAATAATACCTGATCTCCCAGTCTCACTGTATGTCCGTCTACATTCATCATTTAGACCACCTGGAAAATAGCACACGACCCCCTCAGTCTCGTACCTTACACAGAGTGTCCCCAGATGGGGAAAATATCATAAGACGTAATGACGCAAACTGCACGATTTAACCAGGATATAACAAGTTCTACTCAGACTAAAGCCTGGTTTAGGCTGGTCCGTTTTGACAGCCATCTCAAAGAACGTGATGAAAATCAATGACTTCATTCTGTGGATGCTAAGTGGCGTTCTCGTGTGAAGCAGTGCACTTCTGATAGCCTATTTTGACGGTACCTGTTAACGGCCGTTTGAGACAAACAAATATCCTCTAAGCTCCATACGGGAGCCATGGTGTCTGCATTAACTCTGTGGAAATTAGTCTAATTATAACACTGAATTGCTTTTCCAAATGCCCTTAAATAACAGCCCAGTGAGATAATATCTGTATAATATCTGGGTAGCTTACGGTGAAACTGGAAATAAGAAGAAAAAAACTGGATATCATCAACAACAAAATATACTATGAGGCAATACCAAACTGTAAGTACACCCACGACCAAAAGTTCGCTGACAATCCCTGCCAGGCATATGTTTCCAAATATAGCCCATAGAGGGCGTAGCGCTCGTCCACCAGAGTAAGGGAGAAGGGAGGAGACGGAGAGGGGGAGGGGGCGGGAGGGCGGGAGGGAAAGGAACGGGAGGGAGAGGGAGACAACAAGACTGGGAAGGAAGAGAGCCTGTGGCGATGGTAGATGACACATATCGGGTGTTTTATTATTATTATTATTATTATTATTATTATTATTATTACGTGAGAGATAAGAATAAGAAAGAAGGAAGTAACCCAGCGTTAGCCCTTAGAAAACGGCTGACATCTTTTGTATTTTTTCTGACTAATTCTTGTGGATTTCCTTGTGTGACGGAAGCACTAGTGATGTCGAAAGGCTAAAGGTTTGATAAAGTCTACCAAGCCATAAACAACAGTTTGAATTTGATCCAGTCAAAGAGGCCACAAGAAATTCCCCATCGTCTAAGGGTTCAGGAAGTAAATTAATTTGATTGGGTCAGGTAATGTGAAGGTAGACGGCGAGGTAGAAGGACGTAAAGTAAGAGGCAAGGAGAGAGAGAGAGAGAGAGAGAGAGAGAGAGAGAGAGAGAAGAGAAGAGATGAGGAGAAAAGAGATGAGAAAAGAGGTGAGAGAGAGCGAGGTGACAAGAAGTTAGCAAGTGAAACAAGTAAAGGGCAATGCCTAGTTTGGTGATAAGTATTTGGGAATCAATTAATAACATACTTCAGAAACGGGAGGGTGAAAGGTGACAGTACAGTATACAGGTAATTTTATTGTTGACAGACACTCCGAAGGGGATTGGTTGATCACTTCGCAGCATGACAACGCCATTGGTCGCATAGAGATGGTATGTATGTGTGTAACATCAGTAATGTAAAAATCCAGCACTGACCCTGCCTTCTCGTCATCAAAATAATAATGATTATTATGTTTAGTAACTTGTAAAGTTATTATCATAAAGGTGTATTTATTAGCCTTTTTCATTCCTGATATGTAATTATATGATTCACAAATGCCTACCACCAAACTAGGATTTCGCCACCAGAAAGCCGGACAAAAACAAATCATTGCTGTGTGCGGCTCATATTCCTGGTTTTTCTGCTGGTCCTTGCTTTCCAACACCCTTCTGTCGTTGCAGGGAGCAAAATAAAGGTCTAGTGCTTACTTCACCAATGGTTGTGTTTTTCTGGTGTTTGGACTTATCCTGTAGTTTAGGGAGAAAATTCAGTATGGCAGATAGGGCCTCCCTGGTTGGGTTTTCTCGTTTCTGCGCATGCGCAGTACGACCTGTGTGACGTCATGGACGCGTCACTCCACTTCCCCCACTACCATTGGTCTGTTCTGTCGTGCTGGTGAAGCTGACACCCCACTCAACCTGCTACCTGTCTTGGTGTGCAGCATGGAGTACCCTGGCCCTGCCACCCTAGAGGACCTTGAAGCTGACCTGGCGCTGAGTGACAAGGATGAGATGACTCAGAGTGACTGGCCACAGCTACCACAAAGTAGTAGCAATGTCTCGCTAGCTGGGGAAACAGCTATGGAACCAGTGCTCTCTGTACCTGCCGCATCTCACCTCATTGGCCAGGCATTCTGCCAAGCGCCCCGTGCATAACACCTCGGACAGCAGCAGTGAGCCTTCATCCCCTGTTGCCAAATCCTCCAAGTGGCAGGAGACCTCTGGTCCTCTGCAGAGGGCAACCGCCCTTGGATCCAACACTCCTCGCCTCCCGCAGCTTGTTCAATCACCCTAAGTTTCACTGTTGCTCCCTGCCTCTACTCCTCCGGTGTACACACCCAGGACTGACTACATCAAGCTTTTATTCAAGGACAACCCAACTGTGGACATTAAACTTCGATGGTTGTCTGAGGTCAACTGTGCTTTTCACCTTGACTGCACCCAAGCGATGGTCAAGATGTCTGCAATCACTTCCCATTTTGTCTACAGGGACATTGCAGATAGCGTAACTAAAGGAGAGTTCCTCTCCCTTTCTTTGGAATTTCAAGACTAACCTGAGAGGCCCCACAAGTTTCCTACTTACCTCATTACATGTTATCCTGTCTGCACTGATCCCAACTTGGCCAAGGAGCTGCCAGGTATCTACTCAGCCTGACGTTTCCACCAGAATAGCACTCCTATCAACGGGCTGGTAGTCACCTGGAGCCTTCCTCACCCACCACCACCAATTGTCACCTTCAGCTTCCTTCCCTACCTCCCATCTTGTGAGTTTCACAAGATGAAGGACGAGCAACCCGGTGTGTTTTCGATGCTGGGGCATTGGTCACATCTCCCTGTATTGCTCTGTGCCAGAACGGTGTGCATGGTGCTCTGGCCAACATGACTCTTGGATGTGTCCTCAGGGACCCCCTCCACCTGCTTCTGATACAGCTTCGATGCAATCCAACCTGCTACCTCCAGATACCTTGCACTGGAAATGTCCCTGATATCATCAAGGAGGGGTTAATGTTTGTTTATTGCTGCACTAGACGCTGGGCTAACCCTATCTCCATTGCCAAGGGTGGGGCTTCACTAGCGTCACCATCACCACCACTCCGTGCTGCCACTCCCCCTCCCTCCAGTGTTGGTTTGGACTCAGCTGCAGTCACTGAACTTCGCGATGCTGTTGCCACTCTCAGGACTTGGATTAACTCACTTACGGCACGTTTTGATGCAACAGAAGCCCACATTGATGGCTTGGTTAGCATGCAAGCCACACTTCATACAACATTAAATTCACTGGTTGAATCACAATAAGTCATCATTACGACTGTCACCACCCTTATGAAGAAGCTGGACTCCATTGTCACTCCCACTGGATGAATGAATGCTCCCCCCAGGGAGTCTTCCCTTCATGGCACGCTGTGTAGCACCTCTCATGCCATCACCACTTCCTCATCTGGCCCCTGCAAACGTCATGGCAAAGTTTGGTAATATGGCACAACTGCTTGTCATCTCTTGGAATGCCTTTGGTGTTACTAACCAGTCTAAATTTACTGCACTCAAAGGATATGTATACAGTCGCCACCCAGATATCATTTTCATTCAGGAATCCTTTGTTGGTCATGAGCTACTCGGGGTAGAGGCACCCACTCTCAGTGGTTATGTTTCTTATGTCCATTGAGTTAGGAAGGGACTTGTCACCTATGTCCACTTTTCCATCCAGCACCGTTTCCTTCAAGGCTCTGTAGAAGACGAGACAACCTTCCAGCTTCTTGAGGTCGCCATGGGAAGCAGCACAATTCGGTTGTGCAATGTGTAATCTGTGCCAGGCAGGTTGAATACAGCTGCTCTCCCAGCTCCCACCATCCGTGACATGATATACATGGGGGATTTTCATGCCCGACACCCTGCTTTGGGAGACCTTTCTGCCACCATTAACCGTAACAGGACTAAACTTCTTTAGTATATTTATCGTAATCAGCTCATCTGCTGGGACACTGGTAGGGCCACACACTCTCAAAGAGGCACACTAGATCACATCCTTACATCCGGCCTCGTGGTGTCCTGGATCAGGTGTTCATCTATCCCTGTGCTCTTCTCTGATCACATTGCTCTCAGCCTTCATTATTCCCTCCCTGCTACACCTTCTGCTGTACACAGACGCACTCGCATTGCAATCCCACCCAAGTACAGCCCTACATACATCTCCTATATGACCAACCTTCTTCCCACGCTCGTCCTTCATTGTCCCGAAAAGTTGTATTCCTCACTTGTCAGCTCCACACGTGACTTCTACATCCATTATGTCCACAGGCCACAATTACGCGCCATCATGATGCCCACACCTGGACACTGGATAATTGCATCTCTTAGGCAGAGAGGAAAGCGGTGGAAGATGGTTTTGCCTTTCAAAGACGACCTACTTACCTCCCCAAAGAGTCTCCATCAGTATTGATTGTCGAGGGATGATCTAGTTGCTCTCCAGCACTGCATTTATAACGATTCATGGCATAAACTTACAGATACCATGAACCATCAAACGACTGTTGGTTCCATGCGGTGCCTAATCAACAAGGTTGTTAAGAAGAAGCCTCCTGGTGTTCTCCACCACAGTCTAGCACAGTACATACAGGATCTTGTAAATGCCTAGTCTGCACAGTCACGGGTTTGCGCCCTTCCAGTACACATACAGGACGTGCTCTCCACCCAGAAAAACTTTTGTGCACTCCGTCTCACCACTGCTTTACTGAGGACAGACAATGAGGATGGTGTGGCTATAACTGATAATGAATTGCGACGGGCCCTCGCCAGGGGTAGGGTAACGGCTCCAGGTGATGATGGCATCACCTTTTCTGTCCTCCATGTCCTCCTGATAGTTCCTGGTAATCCCCTTCTCCAGCTGTTCAATCTTTGCATCTGTCTGGGATACATGCCACAAGCCTGGACTCACAGTACAATCGTGCCTATTCCTCAACCTGTCACTGATAAATTCCGACCTGTTTCCCTCACCTCCTGCTTCAGTAAAGTACTAGAACACATCCTCCTCACAAGACTCTTGTTTAGGCTGCAGGACAAGCTCTCGCCCTGACTGTACAGCTTTTTACCACAGCGAGGGACACATCATTGACTCATGGAGCTATATACCCTCCTATCCCCCGCCACTGGTGTGGCCTTCATTGATTTAAAGAGTGCATTTCATGTCACCAACAGAGACATCATCCTCGACCAGTGAGTGGATTTAGGAGTTAAGGGAAACTTGCTGCGATGGATACATGGTTACCTGACTAATAGGTCCTCTCGTGTTCATTTTAAGGGCGCATACAGCACTGCTAAGGATTTCGAGCTTGATACTGCACAAGGTGGTGTCCTTAGTCCTTTTTTGTTTAATATCCTCATACATCGTCTACTCACCCTCCTTCCTGACATCCCTGGAACCACGATGGTGATGACATCTGCATTCACTCAAATTCCCCAACAGATCTGCAACATTTCTGTCACTTGGTTCACGAGTCGGCTTCCAAATGCAGACTCAGTGTCTCTCCAGAAAAGAGTAGAATCTTCACATCCCATCCAGCAAAAAAAGTGCCTGCATTCTCTGTCGGGGATTGTGTTATTCCACTGTGAATGTAGTACCTTTATCTGGGGGCGCCTGTATGGATTTCTCCCTTCATATCTGCAAGACAACGTGCACATCCGATTGTTCAGGATCTGCTGACCCGGCTACAGTGGCACCTAAAACCTCTCAAGTGGCTCACTAATTATGCTGCCAGGGTGTCTATTCCTATAGCACGAACCATATACATAGCATTCATTCGATCAGTTGTTGATTATCTCTCTCCTGCTCTTTGTCAACTTTCCAGAACAGCCTTACAACCTCTTGAGAAGTTCCAAAATGCAGTAATGAGACTCATCCTGGGATGCCCTGGCTCAACTACAATTGTGAACATGCAACTTGAACTCAACCTTCCACCACTTGTTGAGAGAATATACTCCATGGTCACATACTTCAGCTTTAAGTGCCTGCATTATCCTCACCTTTCTCCCCACTACTCTCACATCATTCGGACTTCCCTTGATCCCACTGCACCAAGGTCTCTGCTTCACACTGGTTGCTGCACACTAGTTAATACTGTTTATTTAAACGTCCGACGGTTAAACATCAACGTACCGGTGCTGAGGAGGTGGACAATGGCATTCCACCTTGGGAGACCCCTGTGACTGCTATCTCATACACTCTGGTCTGCAAGACTGACCTGCCTCGGCTTCAGAAACAGCTAACTTTGGAGACCATCGCCAGGCTGTCATCCTCCCTCCCTTTGGCCCACCATATCAACACTAATGGTTCCCTGCAGGAGGATGGCAGTGCTGGCTGTGCTGTATTTTTCCCAAGTCTAGACCGACCTCGAGGGGGCTGGTTGGGCCATCGACCGCCAACCCTGTCGAGCTCTACGTATTGCGAACTACATGGACTCCTGGATGCAGTCACTTTGTTAACACGGACGAACAACATCTGTGACTCACAGCCGGCCCTCCATGCCCTCTTCTCTCCCAGACCTGCATATCAACACCTCGTTATGCAGATACTCCGTCAGTTGGCCATTACCCGCGATCGTTCACAGGTGGTGCACTTTCTGTGGATTCCTTCTCATATTGGTCTCACAGCCAACAACACCGCTGACCTCCTTGCAAGGACTACCTGTGGACTGGATCTGCCTGCTGTGGATGCTACTAATTTGCTACAAGCAGATAATATGCAGAGCAGCCCGCTCCCCTATTTTCCACCATAGAAATGCTGAGAGGGCTCACAGTGCATCTATCTATCATTATGACCACTTTCTCTTTCGTCCCCATAGATATTGTCACAGTGGTCTTATGGTTCGTCGACATAACATGGTGTGTGCCCATCTCAGACTGGGCCACCGACGTGTATGGAAGGTGGCTGGGGCAGGCAATGCACCTCATATCTCCTCCTGTAAGCTGTGTGACGCACCCAATGCCAACACCCTTGAGCATTATTTTCTCCAATGTCCACTTGTCTCTGATTTAATACCACACGGACTTACATTAGTGGACACCTGTAAACATTTGTTGGAAGATGATAACCTAGATGTTATTCTCATGCGTCATCCACACTCTGGTGGGTGTTAATTTGTTATAGCTCGACAGCATGTCCGGCGTGGCATGAGTTCCCCTGTACTCACCTCACATATGGTTGCATGGCACTGTAATAGGTTTGTCGCCTTTGGGCGTAATAAATTAATCAAATCAGATCAAATCAACCACCAAACTAGGTATTGCCCTTTCCATATTTCACTTGCTAACTCCTTTCCCCCCCCCCCTCTCTCTCTCTCTCTCTCCTTGCCTCTTACTTTACGTCCTTATACCTCGCCGTCTACCTTCACATTACCTGACCCGATTAAATTAATTTACTTCCTTAACCCTTAGACGAAGGGGATTTTCTTGTGGCCTCTTTGACTGGATCAAATTCAAACTGTTGTTTATGGCTTGCTAGACTTTATCAAACCTTTAGCCTTTCGACATCACTAATGCCTCCGTCACACAAGAAAAATACTATAAAATTAGTAAAAAAAAAAAAAAAAAAAGATGCCGCCGTTTTCTAAGAGCTAACGCTGCGCTATGTTCTTCTGTCTTATTCTTATCTCTTACATACTACTACTACAACTACTACCACTACTGCTAATAATAATAATAATAATAATAAACACCCGATATGTGTCATCTACCATCGCCACAGGCTCTCTTCCTCCCTTGTCTTGTTTCCTCCCTCTCCCTCCAGTTCCGATGCCTCACCTACTACTACTACTACTACTACTAAACACCCGATATATGTCATCTACCATCGCCACAGGCTCTCTTCCCCTCTTGTCTTGTTTTCTCCCTCTCCCTCCAGTTCCGATGCCCCCCTCCCCCTCCCCCTCTCCGTCTCCTCCCTTCTCCCTTACTCTGGTGAACGAGCGCTACGCACTGAATGGGTTATGTTTGGAAACATATACCTTGCAGGGACTGTCGACGAACTTTTGCTCGTGGGTGTACAGCAAGTAATTTTGATTCTATATGATACATTTCGATTCACAGTCATGTTTAAAACTCTGCATGCACAGCCACATATACTCATTTTAGCATGTTCACACCAACATCTAAACCTTGAGGGAATGAAAGGAAGAAGGCAACAATTCTACAAAGGTCTTTGTTGCTGAATATGGTGATGTCATCTCGAATCGGTTTACAGTCTAATCTGCAAGATTATCATAATCCTCTGTTTGGAGAGTACACCACTTGTGACATCATCAGTGACGTTTAGGACGGAAGTTAAACCAGACATCTGATTTGGGCTTAACATCAAATGCCTAAGTTATGTGTAAGAAGATTCCCTAACACTATCATGGACAAAACAGATTGACACATTCATCATAACACAAGAGACAAGAATAAACACGAACAAAACAAAGGCCTAAACGCGACATCCGTGGTAACAAACCGAAGGCTAAAACTGAGAAACATAAGAAATTTTGTTATTTTCCTGTGAAAACCATCATGACAAACAGGGAGGGCTAAAGAAGAAAGTGAAAGGGAAAAACATGCATGTGTAAGCAGTTAAATCAATAAAGAAAGGAAAAGGGAGAGATGCCTCTCGACCACTGGACATACCACTTACGTATCAGAAAGACTTCCACTCTGTCCCTTTACGTTTGAACGTCGCCCACTTGGGAGTTTGGCACAATGGTCACTTTACTACATTGACTCTGCTTCCTTAATCTCTATCTCTCCTCCATATGTAACTCAGTCCTTATGATTATGACCTTACTGTCATTACAGCAGAAGTATTACTTTTTCCATGTCTGTGCCATTCTCAATGTTTTCCCTTATAATCATTTGATGAGATTCATTCACTGACTCTTTTTGTTACTCGTTAATTTTTTGCCCGTCTCTTTTATAGTACGGGTATTTTATAATCACCACACAAAAACTGCAGTTCTATTAGAATAAAGTTGCAAGACTAGAAAGGCATATCTTTGTTATTCATCCCCACCCTTGATGTACAGACGGCGGAATAAGTTCGTTTCCTTTTCCGTGGACTAAGGTGTTTGTAACTGCTCGATGGAGAGCTACCCCCTCCTCCTCCCTTCCTCATAGTCCCACACTCCCAACCAACCCCCCCACTTTTCTCTTCTACCCCATAACTCCACCCGGTACCCTCCATACTCTCGCCCACAGCCAGCTTGGAGTTTCTGTACTTCAAGCACCTCTCTAATTACATGTAGCCCGAACTACTATTAAATAAATAGTACAGTATTTACATAAACCAAGTTAGGAAAAAATTACTACACGGAGAGAGAGAGAGAGAGAGAGAGAGAGAGAGAGAGAGAGAGAGAGTTAAAAGACAGGGAGCGACAGGCGGAGCGGGAGAGCGAGTGGAAAAATGAGAAATGAGGAGGAAGAAAGTGTGTTACTCTGGCAAGGACACATGGAAAGAACCAAGCAGGATAAGACGAAAACATTGAGGCTGATCAGAACGAATGACATTCAAGTAAAAAGGGAGGGAGAGAAATAGAGAAATTAGAGAAATCTGCAGAGAGAAAGTTGAGATTAAGAGTGGGAAGAAAATAGGTTAATTTTTAGGGCAAGAAAGAGGAGGGGGATGTTAAGAAGGGAAGACAAGGGGAGGGAAAGGGAGGGAGGAAGGGAGGGAAAGACAGTGGGAAGAGCGGAATGAAAGAAGAGATTTCGGGTGACAGGGAGAGACAGAGAGAGGAGAGAGAAAAAGGAGCGTGCAGTTATTAACGGGGAAAGAAAGCAGTGAAGGAAATAGGTTTAGTACAAGTAAAGAAATACGGAGAGAGTAATGAAGAACAAAAGGTAACACATGTGACAAAAAAGTAAGACAAAGTTGTGACACAGGGAGGGAGAAAGAAGAGTGAAGTAAGGAGGGAGTGACAGAGGGGGAGACAAACGAAGGAAAGGAGAGAGGGAGGAAGGTAGGGACTAAGCAGATAGCTATAAAGAAAGAGGAAGGAGGGAAAAGGAAACTGGGGGTGAGACAAAGGACCCAGAGGGAGAGGTGAGGGGGGGGGAGGGCAGTACACAGACAGGCACAAACAGATAGATCGAAAAATATTCAGAAAGTGTGCGTTTGTGATTGTATGTGTGTGTGTGTGTGTGTGTGTGTGTGTGTGTGTGTGTGTGTGTGTGTGTGTGTGTGTGTGTTTATGTGTGTGTGTGCTTCCGTCCCTGTCTCACCTCTATAACATTGTTCCATTTTTTCTCCTGCGTGTTTTCCTCTTCTCTGCTTTAGTTTCTCCTCTCAGTTTTCTTGTCAGTATTTCTCCTGATTGCTCTTACCATTCCAAGTCTCTGTCTCTGTCTGTCTGTCTGTCTCTCTCTCTCTCTCTCTGTGGGAGTAAAGAGATTGTTCTCACAGTCTATGTCTCCTTAATACGGCCACTTCCTGAGTTGCTGTGGAATTTTGGTCGCTTGAAAAAGACATACGTCGACTTAAAAAGGAGTTCAGGAGACTAAGGTATCAGGTTCGCCTGATGGCTGTGGGACTTTTTTATTAGAAACTCGTAGACTACAAGGTCAGCTCATTAAAGTGATTAAAATCTGAATGGGTTTCACAATCATTACATACAAAGTTTCTTACTCTTAACACGGACTCGGCACACAACCATGGTTGGAAGCTGTAAATGAGAAAATTTACCAGCAGAATTACATGAAAACTTTTTCACCTGCAAGATCTGCTCCACATGGAACTGACTCAACATGGACGTTGTTTACAGTAGAGAAGTTTAAGGGATTCATTGGCAGAATCTTACACTAGAATAAATGTGAACTGGATATGCATTCCCAGGCAAACAAGAAGTATCTCCACGGTATGGGCTGCATAATCATTAAGATCCTAACTTTTCTTTGTAACACCTCTCTCTCAGTGTGTGTGTGTGTGTGTGTGTGTGTGTGTGTGTGTGTGTGTGTGTGTGTGTGTGTGTGTGTAAAAGAGGTTACTACTATCGCAACATTTAATCACAGCAGATTTATTCTGTGTGTGTGTGTGTGTGTGTGTGTGTGTGTGTGTGTGTGTGTGTGTGTGTGTGTGTGTGTGTGTGTGTGTGCGCGCGCGCGTGTAAAAGAGGTGTCTACTACCGCAACATTTAATTACAACAGATTTATTCTGTGTGTGTGTGTGTGTGTGTGTGTGTGTGTGTGTGTGTGTGTGTAAAAGAGGTGTCTACTACTGCAACATTTAATAACAGCAGATTTATTCTCTCTCTCTCTCTCTCTCTCTCTCTCTCTCTCTCTCTCTCTCTCTCTCTCTCTCTCTCTCACACACACACACACACACACACACACACACACACACAGTGCGGTAAACCTTTTCCTAACTTTGTTTATTATACATACTGTACTATTTCTTTATTAGTTACTCAGACTAAACATAATGGGGTGCTTCTGAAAAGCCTTATATTCCGGTAGATGTCACAACCATTGGGACAAACACAGTCCCCACGCTGTTTAAAATGCATTTTTTTCTTTGTTAAATATCTACACTGTTGTGTAAAACTGTTAATCATAGTATTGTCATATACCGTAATATAAATAATACAAATAGAACACATATATATAACGTAGCGTGAATTGTTTATATTTATCATAAACGGAAATTAAAATATCATTGATGGAATATGATGGTCCTATATTATTTAATGTCTGCTACATTTAGTGCAAGATAGGTTCTTAATACATAGTCTGTTCAGACTGTAAATTACACCTAGCTGGTATCTTGACTCATTCAGAGTCTATGTGGGCAGAAATTTAATGTTGAGTAAATACTGGGACTCAACATTTTGCTCACTCTCTTCACCCACGCACACCACAAGACCCGTCTGCCACGATTTGAGAAGGCCGTGGTGTTGACCCCAGACCCTCCAAAGCAATTACAGTACCTTACTTTATCTAACTTAACCAGACCACACGTAACCTAGTCTAAATTTTATTATTTTAAGCATTAGCCCTAGTGCGTTTGTTTTGAAAACAAATCTCTCGTGAAAAAACTTAAACACTGGACTGTCTTGTGTGCATGCGTGAAGGGAATGAGCAAAATGTTGAGTCTCAGTATTTACTCAACATTAAATTTCTGCCCACATAGAGACTGAATGAGTCAAGACATTCACTAGGCGTAATTTACAGTCTGAACAAACTATGTATTAAGAACCTAACTTGCACTAAATGTAGCAGAAATGAAATAATATAGGACCACTGAAATGGAGGGTTGCCATCATATTCCATCAATGATATTTTAATTTCCGTTTATGATTAATGTTAACAATTCACTCTACATTATATATACATGTACTATTTGTGTTATTTTTATTACGGTATATGACATTACTATGATTCACTGTTTCACACATCAGTGTAGATATTTGACAAAGAAAAACATTAAACAGCGGGGGGAATGTGTTTGTCACAATGGTGGTGACATCTACCGGAATATTAACTTTGAAAGCACCCCATTAGAGAGGTGATTGAAGTACAGAAATCCCTAGCTGGCTGTGAGCGAGAGTATGGAGGGTACCTGGTGGGGTTATGGAGTAGGAGAGAAAAGTGGGGGGACTGGGTGGGAGTGCTGGACTATGAGGAAGGGAGGAGGAGGGGGTAGCTCTCCATCGAGCAGTGTTACAAACATGGAAAAGGAAACGAACTTATTCCGACGTCTCTACATTTCAGGGCAAAAGTTTCGTCTGGATAAATTCTATCCCTTTCTGATGGCTTTGTCCACACTGCCCTGCCTGAAATTCTAACAGCGTGATTGTAATGAAAGTTGACCATCATTTTCCATATTTATAGGTGCTCAGGTATATCCATTAGTTTGGCATGGCTTCGATCCCAGGCAGAACGTTGACTGTAGTATGATTACATTAAATATTGAACTCTTATCGTCACTATACAATATCAATCACATGAACACAGTCGCAATGTAGCGAGAGAAATAATGTCAGTTCGTGTTCATCTACTACAGCACGTTGCACTGACTATGGAATGATTTACAGAGTGAATATGGAGCCACGGTGCAGAGCTCGGCCAACAAACTTAACTGACCGTGCCAACTTTGTGCGGCTGTGGGTGTGTGGCATGTCAGCCCGCGCCATAGCCAAGGAAATGGGTACCAGTGTGGCCACTGTGTGTAGGTGGGTCAGGCGATGGCGAGAAGAGGGCCACATCCTAAACAGACCGCAGCATGGAAGACCTTGCAAACGAAAACCTCTTGTTTTGGAGAACAAACGGTTAAACTCTTTTCATCCTCCAGATAAATATAATTTCAATATTAATAAACATGGTAATGACATACATTTCAGCGAAAGAGATCTCAGTACTCATACGATTATTTACACAGCACTGTCATCTTTCATAACGTGCCAATCAAAGCACGTATCACAGATCAGATGGGGCTGCCCTTCATCCACTCAATTGATGTAGTGCTATTCACTTCTTCCTTCACCTTTATCATTCTATTTCTCTGTCTGCATTCGTCTCTTGCTACTTCTCCCTTTCTTTTTAGTCACCTTTTATTACTTTTCTGTCCACTTCAGGTGGCTCTACACAGAGTGACAAGGCTACTGGAATCCTTTAACTCTGGAAACAATTTACAACGCTGGAGGGTAACCATATAGCTGAAGAAACGAGGTGGATTGGAGCCTACTATGGTGCCCCAGTTAACTTGGTGAAAAAATAGAAAATATATGGTATCCATCCTGGAACCATATCTCCACACTTTTCTTCGTGGCTCGCAATCGTGAGGCGCTGTCGACCGCAAGGAGAACATTTGTTCACTGCTAGGGTCAGCCCTCCAGTAGGGGGTTGCTTGGCTGTGGTTGATAGATCTGCTCAGCCAGACAGGCTAAGGCATATCAACGACAACTACAACAGTTCAAGTAGTTGCAAGGAATATTGCTGCTGCTAATTATAGATAGTAAATATTTTAGGAATCCATTGCCGTCTACATCTTATAAAAATTTTTCGTATAATGACCTGTATATATGATTAATCATGCTCCTCAGCCTGTCTGTCTATCTATCTATCTATAGACAGTCGCCTTAATCCTGTGAGGGGTGGCCACAAACAAACTCCACCTTTCTCATATATCTCTGCACTCCATCCCTCCATCTCATCCTTGATTTCCTCCTCCCTCCCTCCCTTCAACTCACTCAGATACACTCTTCTAGTTAGTCTTTCACTCTTCATCCTCTCCACATCGCCAAACCACCTCAGTGTATTTCTGCTAACCCTTTCTATCATATCTGATTCCACACCACAACGTTCCTTCACTTTCTCATTTGTTAGTCTGTCTCCCCATGTAACTCCACATGCTCCACTCATCTTCATCTCTTAACATCTTCACTCCTGATTTGTTTTTCCAGTATGGTCCAAACTTCGTTTCCGTACAGAGTGGGAATCACAATACTGTCATGCAGCTAGTTTGTTACTTCCACATTCACTACCCTGTTTCTTATCACTGCTTGCAATCAACCAGCAACCTTTATTCCCTGCTGTACCCGTTCATGCACATCATCCTCCAAACGTCCAGTCTTTCTCATCACACTTTTCAAGTACTTAAATGCACTCACATTTTCTATTTCCCCACTATCCAGCCTCATTGTGCATCCAGTGGCTTCACTTCTCTCGCAGATCACAACTTAATCTTCCCTACATTTCTTGTAGATTACGTTTCTTACATACCCTCCCAAACACATTCACCAATCCCTGCAGTTTCCTTTCATCTTTGCTTAAAAATATACAGTATCATCTGCAAACAACAGGACAGGAAGCTTTCAAACACTTCCCTCTCACATTAGGGCTGCTCCAGCATCTAATGCCCTACCTTGAATCTCTTTTATAATTCCATCCATATGCAAATAAGAACCACGCAAACATGACACATCCCTTCTTCAGTCCAACATTCAGAAAGACAAGTTCATCCAGTTCACCATCCACACGCACTGTAGCCCTGGCACACTCATAAACACTCTTCACGGCATTCAACAGCTTCCCACTTACTTCCTATATTTTTAATGTTTTCCACACCCCTTGTCTATCTACTCTGGCATATGCTTTCTTTAAATAAATGAAGGCGGCACACAGCTTTTTTTCCTTTCTCTAAAAGCTTTTCCACTAAACACCTTAGGATGAATATCTGATCTACACACCATCTTTCCTTCCTGTTCTTCTCCATTTAATTACTCTGTTATTTCACTGATTTTGTCAATAAATATCCTGCCATATACTTTTCTTCTTACACTAAGAAGGCCTATTCCCTTATGATTACCACACACTTCTTTTTTTCCTTTTCTTTTGGCTAGGGGAATAATTATACCTGACTTCCAGTCTTTCAGAACTCTACTCTCCTCCCTGGCCAATCTGCACATTTTCCATATCCATTCTACTCTCATCTCTCCTCCGTGCTTCAGCATATCGCCACATACTCCATCAATTCCTGGTGGCTTTCCCTTTTTGACTTTCTTCATTGTTTCCACTATTTCCATCCTACGGATGGTGATGAAGGTAGGCAGTGCATATAATCATGTGTTGAACTTTCCTTAAAAATGGAGAACCCTAAAATGTATATGTGTATTGGCTTTGTTAAAAGACTAATTATACAGAAGATTTAAGACAACTTACTCTAAAAAAGGATATAAAACATTTTCCTTACTATTATTTGCCAATCTATTGCCAGACGCCTTAATCCCTTATACGGGGTGACCACAAACAAATCGCCTCCACGCCACCCTGTCCCCTGCCATTTCACTGCCCTGCTAGGCTACCAATTCACACACCCCTCTCTCATATACCTCCCCACTCCATCCTTCCATCTCATCCTTGGCCTCCCCCTCCCTCTCCCCCCTTCCACCTCAGTCACATACATTCTCCTTATCAGTCTCTCTCTCTCCATTCTCTCCATATGGCCAAACCACCTCAGTCTGTTTCTCCTAACGCATCCTATCACATCCACATCCACACCACAACGCTCCTTCACATCCTCATGTGTTAGTCTGTCTCTCCATGTGACTCCAGATGCTCCTCTCAAATAACTCATTTCCACTGCTGTCACTCTCGACTTGTGTCCCTCCGAGAACGTCCAAACTTCACTTCCATACGTTAGAGTTGGTGTCACAGTACTGTTATGTAATAACTTGTTCACTTCCATGCACTGTTCCCTATGTCTTATCACTGCCTTCAAGGAACCAGCAACCTTTCTTCCTTGTTGTACCCTTTCAAGCACTTCACCCTCCAAACATCCATCCTTACTCATCACACTACCCAAGTACTTAAACGTACTCAAATTTTCCATTGCCTCACCATCCAACATCACTATACATTCACTGACTTCACCTCTCTCGAAGACCATACCTTTACTCTTCCCTACATTCACCTTTAGATTCCGTTTCTTACGCACTCTTCCAAACTCATCCACAAAGCCTTGCAGCTCCCCTTTGTCTTCACTTAACAACAGAGTATTATCTGCAAACAACACTACAGGGAGTTTCCAAACATTGCCCTCTCTCATTAGGGACACACCAACATCCATTGCCCTATCTTGTATCTCATTTATAACCCCATCCATATACAGACTGAACAACGATCAGAATGAATAATCTGATCTACACAATCTCTTCCCTTCCTAAAGCCTCCCTGTTCTTCTCCAACTGATTCCTCTGTTATTTCCCTAACTCGGTCAATAAGTATCCTACCGTATTCTTTTCCTATTATACTAAGAAGACAAATGCCCCTATGATTACCACACATTTCTTTTTCCCCTTTCCCTTTGTACAAGGGAATAATTATACCTGACTTCCAATCCTCCGGGACTCTACCTTCCTCCCAGGCCAATCTGCACATCTTCCACATCCATTCCACTACTATCTCTCCTCCATGCATCAGCATTTCACCACACACTCCATCAATTCCTGGGGCTTTCCCCATTTTGACTTTCCTCATTGCTTCCAGAACTCCTATCCTACTGATTTCTTCCTGTCTTCTCACCTCCCTTCTTCCCCCAGCCAGTCCCCAGCCACTTATACTCGCATTACTTTTAATCTCTATGTTCAACAGTTCATTAAAGTGTTCGCTCCATCTGCTCACTTTTTCTCCCTTCTTAACTAGTAATCTACCATTTTTATATTTCACTCCCCTACTAACTTTATTGCCACCCTGTCTGACTCTCTTTACCTCTTTCCAAAACAATTTATTACATTCCCTCCACTTGACACTCAGATTCCTTCCAAATTCCTCATCCACTCTCTTCTTACTCTTTCTTACTAATCTTTTCACCCCTCTCTTCCTTTCTACATATAACTCTCTCTTCCGTCTCTCAACTTCGTCCACGCCCCTATTCCTCAACCATTCGTTATATGTTTTTTTATTCTGTGCCACAGCCTGTCTCACCTCTTCATTCCACCATGCTATTCCTTGCACCTCCTTTCGTCTTCTCTTTGCCCCACACATCACCTCACATGCTGTGCATATTTCTTCTGTGAATAATTTGCAAACATCTTCCACGTCCCACATCTGCTCCAGTTCATATTTACCCAATCATTCCTCCACTTATCTCTTATAATCTGCCTTTTTCTCATCCTCTTGTAACCTTTCCACTCTCCTTGCAACTGCTCCTTCCTCCTGTCCTTCCCTTCTTCTGTTTCTCCATTACTTGGACCTTGATTCTAATGACCACCAAGTGGTGGTCAGAAAGTCCACTCCCACAACCTCTATATGCTCTTGCATCTATTACACATCTTCGCCTCCTTTCATCCACCTACACATAATCAATCACTGCCTTCCTTTCATTCAGTTCACCATCTACCCTTCTCATCACTCACCATGTACACCTGTGGATCATTTTGTGCCTGAAGAGGGCAATGGCTATCACCAACCCCATCCTGACACAAATGTCCACTAAAGCACTGCATTTCTCATCTATCTCAGCAGGCACACCCCACTCACCAACTACTCCATCCACCTTCATATTTCGTACCTTACCATTCATATCACCAATCAGAAACACTCTCTCATTCCTTTCAAACTTTTCCATGCACACTTCCACATTTGTCCAGAACTCTTCTCTCACTTTGTTTGCACGATCTTGCGTTGGCACAGGCACGCACACAATCGCCCACATTTTTGTAGTCCAACTTTCAGTCTTACCCACACAATCCTTGAGCCAATTAATATATACTCTCTTATATTCTCCTTCCATCTGTTTCTCACAACAGTACACACCCCCTTTTTTGTCCTCTCATTTTCACCTACTCCTGCACATATACCCCATCCATACTTCCATTCTCTCACACTTTCTCCTCCCCATTGGGTTTCAGTTAATCCACATACATCCACTTTCGCACCCTCAAGCCCCTGAACAATGTCTCTCTCTTTCACTTCATCATTTGCACCCCTTACATTCTACGTCACCATCCGTAACATGTCCTTTGTTCGGTCCTTAGTCGTCACCTGTTGGTCAGTCCTGGTCTGAGGCTTCTTGTTCGTATTTCTAGTTATTTATTTTCCGCGGAGGGGCACTAACCCTCCGCCAACCCACTTGGTGTCACGTAGGGAAAAAGTGTGGTTGGTTATAAGGTTACCACCCAGCGTTGTAAACTATTTCCTGGTTTACAGGAAATCATTTGGCTTGCCACTCGATGTAGAGATATCCTAAAAACAGGGTACCACTACACTAAGTGTGTGGTACCCCACCTACCATTGTTATATAATGTTAAAAAATTTAAAACAGATTATGCTCTAATGTATTAAGAAAGTCAAGAAAACAAATACCTGTTAGCCACTCTTCTGGAACTCGAAATATCTTAATTTGTGTATTTTTAATTCATGTCAAGTCTATTTTTAGTTCAGCTTTTCTTACAGTAGTATCGCCCACATGGACATTCGATAATATATGTTACACAAAAAATCAATTTTGATGTGGCACTGAGGAAGGGGTGCTGTATATTATGATATATCTAGATGTTCTCAAATTTCTAAATACTTTTTTTTGAAACTTCGTTGCATTGTAATTTTTAAAATCTGGTTGTAGATAATATGTACTGATATACAATCATAACCGTCCACCAGTAAATACCTGTTAATATAGACCCAATCTAACCAGAACAGTGGAAGATGCAGTATTTTTAGGACTAAATTTTTAAGATACTGATTCATAATAATTTACTTCGTTTTAATTCTTCTTCATGACAGAATTAATCAGTATGAGGGACATGTTATATATTGGTACGATACCAGACAGTAAAGAGAGTGGAACATTGACATCATTCGAAATATCTCCCACATTTCACCATAATTCACGACGACGCCCCGGCCTTAAAAGAAGTAACGGCCTGGCGGACAAAACCAATAGGCTGTGTATCATTATTTCCTGAAAAAATCCAGCCTGTAGCCAGTGTCATTATCATAACAAACATTCATCCTTCTTGCAGCCCCAGTAAGCTTTGTGTGTGTGTGTGTGTGTGTGTGTGTGTGTGTGTGTGTGTGTGTGTGTGTGTGTGTGTGTTTTTCATTTCGCAATTAGTATCTTATCTGTTAACTCGATTCTGTTAAGCTGTGATTTTATTACATTTGAAAGTTCATACTTTTGGCATACGGTGTGCTGTGGTATAAACTAGGGTCTTGTGAATCGTTATTTCTGTATACTTACGTAAGAACTGATTTTTCTTTTTCATTAGAACAGAATTACAAAAGCAACGTCCAGTAATGACTTACCACTTGGATTACAGAGCTGCCCTGTGTGCTCAAGTTATTCCAATTACAATGATGCATTAATATGGGAGTTCCTTCCTTTTATGGAAAAGCAAGTTTTCAGTAAATGTGACAGCAAAAGGTCTCTATGAACATGAAGAAGAGAGTATGCAGAGAAACTTAACAGACTATGGTACACAAGAGGATTATCATACATAGAAATAAAAACAAAAGCAAACAGCAACAGATCTGTCGGTCCTTTCGAGTTTCTTGTTGTCGGGCAGGTTATAACTGAAGTAGCTAGTTTATGAATCGAATAAACAAAAAATCGAAAAGTTTCAAGGTTTTCCCCATCCACCAAGCCCTCCACCTAAATTCAGGGTGTATGAAAAAATCTGTCAAGGAAAAATCACAGGAAAAGGAGAATGGGTAACTATATTCTAAAGAAGCTTACCCTGTAAGGGTAATGTGCTGTTAACAGCTTAATGATGCAGCGGTGTTGCTGTATTCTCTCTGCTCTGGATATGATGAAATAATAGTCAGTAATGTATCTGATTTAGAAATAATAATCAATCATGTATCTATTTTATTATTTTACTGTAAACACGGTTAGCTGGGGATTACAAGATAGACACATATCCAGTTATACAATAGCAACATTTATTCAAAGTATATTTCCTAAAATTTTACTGAATAGGCAATGAGTCAATGTGATATTTATGCAGTTTCTCACACGAAGGTTTCTCGGTATTAGGCTTCAGGATGGAGCAGGCAAGAAGGAGTATTCCATTCAAGTGGGAATCACTGAGTTGTGTGTGCAACTTATTCTTTGTGAATTTCATTTTCAAAATGAGCAAAAAGGAAAGCATAACAACATAGCAAAGGAACAACACTGCAAAAAACACACATAGGAACAACAAGAGTGGAAACAAAACAACATGGTAAAAACTGAAGCAAGTTGCATACCCAAGCCTGCTGACGAACAAAACTCACGTATCCTCTATAGCGACTAGTAAACTGATGGGTGGGAGACAATATTGTCTTGTCGGGCGGGGGCAGCATTTTCAAACTATGTTTTTCGAGCAAAATTATCTCACCAACTTAAAGGCATTTCATTCAAATAATTATTAATTATTAAATATATCACATGCATGTTATCGTTTATGGCACATGCGAAATTTTCGCACTGGGCAATAATTTTTGCACGTCTTCCAGTGCTGGATCACTGAGCGCTGGGTGCAGGATGTCATAGCTTCATAATCTAAGTTCGTCTGTTCAAATACACACTTTTTCGAACAGACTAGCTCTAACTAGTGTTTGCCATGGTGACTGACAGCCATTAAGGCTTATTGTTTTTCCAAATACTGGGTAATTGAAAGAAAGGAATGTTTTCGTGAATTTGTGGAGCATACTAGCGAGCCGGTCAGATAAGGTTTGCAGGCCGGGTCAGGCCCATGCGCCGCAAGTTGCCGACCCCTGGTGTAAAGTCTTTGACCGTGTGAAGTCGGTTCCTGGTAAACCACCCATGTGAATGTTGATCTTAGCAGCAACTTATCTGCTAACTCTGTACGTTGACTCACCTGCGACCCAGTTTGGTGCACGGCATATCAGCGATGATAAGGGGTCAACCCACATCGAATTACAAGGAGAGAAAGGAGGCAGAGCTGAACCCAACTGATGAGGAACCCCCTCCCCTCATACAATGCAGCAGGCACCACGAGCTGAATAACAATGTGAACACCCTCCCGAAGAGATTATTGGAAAGAGATATTACCCTGGCGTTAGATAGGTGCGGTGGAGGAAAAGAGGCATGATTACTGGAATAGATCAAGAGTGGCTAGAGGTGATACAGCACTTCTCTCTCGACTCCAGCTACCCTTCATTTGTGATCTAGTGTAAGAAGTACTCCAAGACATCGTGTCGTAGGTTAAGAATTTGTATTTAACTTGTACATAGCAGCCAAGTAATGTAACTGTTTACATTTATTACCCTGTTGGCTGAAGTGTCTGTTTGATCCAGTTTGAGTAGGTCTGTAAGTGATTCTAATAAGGTTAGAAGCGTTCTGCTGTGCACCTGTTTATTGTATAAAAGAACCCAATTCTGTGATGTGCTGTATAGATATTTTGTAAGTCAAATAAATTTTGTTTGTTTAAGTCACAGCCTTCGATTTGATCATCAGAATTAGAAATCTCCCATCACGGTCCGCAACAGAATTAAAATGGGGATCTGGCCAGGATAGCACAATGAATTTGCTTTGCACCTAAAGTGTAAAATTATCTGTCATGGTTCTGACAAATTCTGATGATGAAAGAGCATTTTTGCAAACAAAGCCTAGATAATCTGAGGTGGAAAATCTTACTAAATCTGAACGTAAGTTGATTGTTCAGGTCTTACGAGCGAAATTTCCCAGTAATATTAGTAAGCTTAAAATACTTACCCTGATTCTGGACACAGTGTTTAGGGTGAGCCGGGATGATGAAACTGATCAGAGCATAACTGGTTGCTCTGAATGTAGATGTAATACATTAAATACTAGTGTCAGTACGCAACTTGGACTAGCCAATATTTAGCTGCAAATGAGACAACTTCAAGTCTGAGAGAAACCACCTGAACTAGACCATGAGTACAAACTAAGGCAGCCTGGCGTTTACCTAGTCCTTGTGGTGCCGTTGCTGGTGACTTTTGAAGGGTAAGACACAAGAGGCCTATATTGCCTTATCAGTTGACTAGATTGCATATTATGAGGTGGTGAACGATGCAACTCTTATGACTTCTTAACTTGTACCAGCAGCTTACTGGCTTAAATTCAGAACAACTTACAAACACAAAGATCGCACCCATGTTGAATATCCTAGAGCACTTCAAGATATATTTGATCAGTGGCTGCACTGCATGGAAATTATCAAGGATTTTACTATGATGAGAGAACTCATGATCCTGCAGAACTTCACTAGGAATATTGCCAAGGATGTTGCCACTCATCTTATTGAGAAAGGAGTGGATAACCTGATTAAGGAAGCTGTTGTGACAAAAATTTTTAGTACTAGCCACAAAAATGATTCTAGGTCTGTCATTTGGTAGCTGTAAGAGAGCAGACTCTGTAAACCCTTCTTACAAACCAGTTAAGATTAAATTAGATGACTACTGGAAAAACTGGAACCCCATAGCATGTAATGTCCAACAAAGAACCAGTAAAAAGTTTTAAGTTTTCTTTCTTCTGTAATAGGACGCGTGATATAGAGGAAGAGCGCAGGAAGAAGATGAGGGGAGGTCATAGAGCTAATTCTTTATTTATTCTGATAAACGGATGATTCCTACTACTGAAAGAGAGCAGCCACAGACATAGGCTAAATGGTAGTCAGACGCATCTTCACCAGGTGTGTAGTGAGTCTGATGCCAGACTGGAGAAGTAAGTTGCTGTTAATAGTCAGACTCTTGCAGAGCTACCACTGGACATTAGTGAGACTGGGATTGTGCAGCCATCAGGAAACAGTGAAGGTGGTAAAAAGATTCTATCAGACCATCCTCCCACACACAGTAAACAAAGTGACATCTCCCAGGACACCCTGTTTGATAGCTGCATTTCCACAAAGGCAGTTCATTATCCAGCAGGAGCTGATCTACATGTTGCAGCAGGAGTTGATCGAGCCATGACAATGCACGTGGTGCACCTCAGTCACCTTAGTTTCAAAATCCATTAGGTCCTATAATTTTTTGCATAGATTATAGTAAGGTAAGTTCCTCAAAAAAACTGACACCTACCCATTTTCTAGAACAGATGATTATTGACAATAATATAAGCAGTGCAAAGTTCATAACTGGTACTGAATTGCTGATGGGATATTGGCAAGTCCCACTTACAGAAAGGGTTCAGAAATTTCCTGTTTTGTAGCTGGCGGTCATAGTTACCAATGCAGAGTCATGCCATATGGTAAGAAAATGCTCCAGCCACGTTCCAGAAGCTAATGAACAAACTTACTACTGATATCAAGGGATGTGTCAGTTAAACTGATTTGGATATATTCAGTAACTCCTGGGAGGAGTACCTGATCCAGCTAGATGTCTTGCAGCAGAGGCTGTCCTCTGCTGACTTAGGAATCAAGCTGGAAAGGCGTGACTTTGTAAAGTCCCTAGTTCAGTAATTAGGCTATATGGTAGGACTGGATAAAGTAAGGCTGGATTACACTAAAGTTGTGGCAACTGAAGAAGAAAGGAACTGCAGAAGTTCCTGGATATGGTGGGTTATTATCGAAGGTTTGTCTTAAATTTCTCATACCAAACACTTGTTAAAGAAAGGAGTCAAGAGTGGAAGGAAGAATGTGAAGAGGCCTTTTCAAAAATTAAGGCGAATTTGTTAATCAGCCTCTGCTCCAGCCCCAGATTTCAGTAAGATATTTTAAATTAGCTGTTGATGCTCGTGGTGTTAGTGACAGTGCAATCCTTTTACAAGATAATGATCATGGTGGTGAACTACCCATTTTTAACTTTATCAAAAAGTTGAATGTTCTTCTGAAGACTGACTGCCAATGAAAAGGAACTCCTTGGACTCATTCTTATGCTCACAACATTTTTCTTTGCATGTTGGTTCAGGCTTTACCCTTATTACTGTATATACCGGCCACAATCCCCTGAAATGCTTAGCAGAATATAGAGACAGGAATCAGTGATTAACCTACTGGGGTCCATTCTTCCAAGAGTATGCCCTAGATGCCCCCCCTACCAAAAAGGAAACGAATGTTTTTGCAAACTGTTTGTCAAGGACGTAAACATTTCAAGACGTACAGATACTTCCCCTTGTTAAATCCTTTCATCAAGATGGGAAGTGTTACTTGCCGCTGCCCGGCCACTAATCTGGGCATTGCCCATGTGAAGTCTGTTCTGGAGGAACCAGCCGAGTGAACGTTGATCTTTGGCGCAGCTTACCTTCTGACTTATGTGTGTTAACACAGCTGTGGTCCACTTTGGAGCACAACTTATCAGCAATGATAAGGGTTAACCTGCACTGGAAGACAAGGAGAGAGAGAAGGCAGAGCAAAACCCAAGTGATGAGGATCTCCCCCATACAATATATCAGCCAACCCCAGTTGAATAATATGATGCAACCCTCCTCTTGAAGGGATTATTGGGAAAAAAATGATCCTGGTGGAAGATAGGTTCAGTGGAGGAAAAAGGGGCTCGGCTACTGGAATATATTAAGCAGCTGGAGGTGGTACAGCATTCCTCTCTTGGCACCAGCCTTCTCTAAGTACCTCTCTTAATTAGTATAAGAAGTACTCCAAGACATCATGTCGTAAGTTAAGATTTTGTATTTAGCTTGAACACAGCAGCCTAGTAATGTAATTGTTCTGACCATCTGAAAAGTCTGAGATTGTCTGAATAGGTTTGCAAATTATTCTAATTAGGTTAGAGGTGTCCGGCTGTGCACCTGTTTATTATATAAAAGAACCTAATTCTGTGATATACTGTGTAGAGAAAGTGTAAATAAAGTAAGGTTTACTTGTTTCAGTCTCATTCCCTTTTGCTTTACACGGTATGCTACAAATGAATTGCTTAGCTGATGTCATATTATCACATATTTTAGAAATCTTGTATACTTGAGTCTAAGTCCATCGTACTCTGCGTTTTGTCAAGTTAAGAAGAATTAGATATAAACGTTCCTAATTTTCTTTCTTTGTCCCAGTAACAAATTTGTCAACATTTGATTAACTCTTTCTAATTTCTCAATATATATTTTGAAGTACAGTGAAAAGAAAATGCTCAAGATGGAGCTGTATTAATGCATTTTACATGGAAAGCATGATATTCTCTTATTTAAATCAAATGATCTGTCTGAGTGCAACTATAGGCATTCTGTTTTATGAAGGCAGTTTGGGTGGGGCCACCCAAGACCTCACATCACTAGCTCTGTTGCCACCTCACCACCACCACATGTGAAATTACGCCTGCTAACCTCTCTCTCCCTCTCTCTCTCCTATTTTCATTTAGTAACTACTTAGAAATGATTTTTAAATACTCTGTATAGATGTAATAAAAAAAAAAAAACAGTATAGTATAAATCCCATAAGACTTGTCAGCATTGCTTTTGCGATGTTGTCAAGTGGAGTGACACGAGAGTACCCTTGTGTGTGCATGTCATACTCGGTCAAACTCCCGCCATGGAAGCTTGCCCAACAAAATTCAAAACAACAGAAAAAAATAAAGAAAAGAAAATTAGAAGTAGTTAATATAAATACAAGTAAGAGAGAGAGAGAAAGAGAGAGAGAGAGAGAGAGAGAGAGAGAGAGAGAGAGAGAGAGAGAGAGAGAGGGAAGATCGTGTGTGGCAGCGATGTGGCAACAGAGCTAGCAGTGTGAGGTCTTTGGAGGCCCCACCCAAACTGCCTTCATAAAATAGAAATCCTATAGTTTGATTTTGCATCTTTGCACTGTAGATTTTTTTTGCAGTTATTTATAAATGTTTTTACTGTTTTGCATTCTCGACCTGAGTATTACTTGCCCCTGAACATGTGATCGTCAAGAGGAAACGAGGCTCAGGGGTCCGTCCAATGTTCAGATTCGAATATTGAAGCAGCTCGAACCCGGTGCTTCGTTTCGTCTTTTCGATCACATGCTCGGGGGCAAGTGTGTCCGGGCCCTAAAAATGATGATCAGTTGCAGAAGAAGAAGAAGAAAAAAAAAAAAAACGTCTTGGAAGATAGTACAACATTATGATCAAATTAGCCTTTTTCAAAGGTCAGTTTTCCCATCAGGAAACACTGAATAATAATAATAAAAATAATAATAATAATAATGATCATTCCTTCTGTACATTCAAATGCTTCGTGAAGGAAATCAGCTTAAGAGATAATTTACTTGAAGAGGATGTCAACTACTGAGGCATGCTTCATGGTAAAGTAATTAATATACGAACAATGAAGAATCGAGTCTCCTAATGGATTACTTTTTTTTTTTTTTTTTTGTCTAGAGAGCATTTTATTAAAATATCATGTTTAAAAAAATGTACATAGTGAAAGACCTTCGGAATAACCAGACGAAATCACGTTGGAGTTTTCCTTGAAATCGTATTTCTGATTATTTCCCCCATTTTTAGTAGGGAGTTGACCAACCTAAGAATAACAGAGAGTGGGTGGGTATCATGCTTCCCAAACATCAGTGCATATTTTCTTCTTACGCATCTGGAGAAAACATGGAAACTGCATATCTAATCCTGCGATATTCTTACTGACTTCACTGAAATCCATTTGCTCACTTTCCCCTGCTCCTGATTTTTTTTTTTTTTTTTTTTTAAGAGAGGGGTCTGTTCCCCCTCCCTAAATAATTGTGGAAAATTAGCATAGAACATTACCAAGTAACTAGACGAACTGAATTGAGAAATTTTGTTCAAATCCATCTGCTCACTCTGCCTTCTTTCTGTTCGTTTTTATTTGTGGGAAAGCGCTGACCTACCAAGAACCATAAAGGAGTCACGCTCCTCAATTATCATACGACGAATGAGTCCATTGTACGACATATACTATGATATCAGAGCCACTGCCTTCTTTTTATTATTTCTGAAAAATTTAAAATTGGCTTGAGGGGCTGCCCCCCCCTCCCTATATGGTGGTTGGAAAAGTGTCTATAGTGGAAGAGCTTTCTGGGAACCAGACGAACTCACTTAAGAAGTGTAATTGAACTCCATCGAAGCCTAGGAGGAGTTTTATCGTACACACACACACACACACACACACCAGACTGAATCTCGGGCAACAGTATAGGGTGCGTTGCCGAAAATTATACCATCCTGCTTCACTGGACTGATAAGTAATTAGAATCAAGTAAGGAAAAAAACATATTAGATATATACAGTCTTTACTTCGGTCACTGGTGAGTGACAATAACATTCGGAATCGACAAAAACCTCCGGATTTTATCTTGACACAAAGCACATTACGACCTCGTCCAGAGGTGTTGTACTGCCTAACACTCTGTGAAAGGAACAAGCACTGGTTGTTAAGGATTGAATGCGCCACCAGTTTCATACTGCTAGACGTTCATGACATTAGTTTCCTTTAATACTCTGTCCACATAAGAGCACTGCAACTAGAATATATTCTTACCAGCGTCAATACCTTTACCTTATTATTTAGTTCAACAATCATACATTAAAAAAAAAAAAATGTAACTGTAAGGAGAGGCTGAGTGAGAACCGAATTTTAAGAGTTTAACTCAGTATGGTGACAGACGAAAAACGAATAAACATCCTTCAGCAGTGATGGACAGAAAGGTAGAGACTGAGCTTTAAAAAGGTACTGCGTTCCTGAGAGCCACAAAGATCCTGTGGTAATGCGAAATGCTTTCTAGAACGTCGCTTGGAACCAAGGGTTTAAGTAGTTACCTTGGGCAGGCGTTTTTGTACTCTGGAGCATGTTTTCGACACTGACTTTAGAGTTTAGATATTTAGTTCACGTTTTTTTTTTTTTTTACAATACTATGAGTTGTCAGTCAAGTGCATCAGGACGAAATAATGTCCGATTACTTACTGTAAGGGCAAAGAAAATGAACTCTCTCTCTCTCAAAAAAAAAAAATAATAATAATAATAATAATATAAATAAATAAAAGAATTATTTTATCATTTTTTTTGTAAAAGTATGGGAAAATGGTCTTAGACATCTTGAAAATGATATTGATGTGTTGTGATCTGATATCAATACTATAAAAGAACGTAATTATTTAGATACAGAATCTAAGGAAGGAGAACTTCAGCTATCATTTGCCTAGGGCCAGGTAAGATAAATGAAATGCTGACACTGAATTTTGAACAATATTACAGTACTTTACTCAAGTAATTATTAATGAAATATGTGATAAATGAAAAATAGCCAGTTAAAAATAGCTTCAAACAACAGGTCAAAGGACACTAATGGTTATGGTGATGCACTTATTAAATGATAAAAGAAGATGCCAGAGAGAATCCATTCCATTCTCTGGTGCCTGCTTATATGTACACTGTAGCACAATGTTACAGAAGCCCACAGAAATGTTAACTTGGAGACTTGAAGGACGTGTACCATGACCATGCCACAATCTTAATATTACCATATATACAGTAGAGGTGTGAAGGACTCCACGCTCAAACACCCATAACGTCTCCTCCTGCCCCACCTCCCCCCAAGAAAAGAAATTTCTCCTACCCAGAGTCAATAAAACCCACCTGCTAAAGACCTCCAGCATGACGTATTAAACCATACTGAAGCATATAGGCTACTCAGCTCTTACTGAAAGGTGGCTTGTTTCTACGGGTCTGGTGTCATGAAACTGTTCATGATATTTTCAGGGCACAGCAGTTTAGACATTTGTCTCATGCTCTAGTAAGTGGACGTTTCTTGGACATAATTTTCTGTATTTCCTGGCTTTCTCCCCAATTTCTAGTTACAGTGCATAATTCAGGTTAGTGGACAACCTTTCTCGAACTGAACCATGTACACAGCGGACATGAAGCATGCTGAACCACTAGAGGGTTAAACCCATTCTGTTGTAATACTCCTTCATCATGTTCACATGGTACTCTCTACAAATCACATAATCTAATTCAGTTTTTTTACTGATATACCTGGTCCTGTGGAAATAGATTGGAGTGGCTTGTCATGTATGGATTGCAGAAGAAACACTTGATCACCTGCTTAGAATGAAAGCTGTCTAGGTTTTTTACAGAATCATTACAAGTTATCCTTTTCTTTGCGAGGACTCCAAATTAAGCCTTTGTGAAATACCCACCATAGCAGCAAAACACTGCTGAGGTGTTGCGACCCCCACCCCAGGAGACCACAGAGGGACTTTGAGGACACGCACTCTATCCAGGAAGTACGGGCATATGTCCTTTACTACCTTGCGCCCTTATTCCCCGCAATAGACTCAGCGAGGACTGTTCAGTGCGAGGGCATTACCCTCCAGCCGGACCAGCCCTCGTCAGTTTCAGGGTGGGGCTGAAGATTCAATCCTAAGCAGCACCCCTGTGATGGCTAGCCGCTTAAAATCATTGACAGCCTGTAGCCGCACACAAAACGTGACGGCCTCTAGCCGCACACAAAACGTGACGGCCTCTAGCCGCACAACAAAAGTGATGGTCTCTAGCCACACAACAAAAGTGACGGCCTCTACCTGCACAGTAATAGAGATGGCCTCTAGCAGCACAAGCTGCCAACTCCCCTACTCCTGCAGAAACCGGGGAGAGTAAGGTACGCCCCCTCTCCTTTTGCAGTTGCCTCCGGGAGTAGGACACTGGTGACAGCCTCCAGCCACACCGGCAGGCAGGTGACGGCCTCCGCCCACACCTCGACTGCATGTCACTGCCCCTGCAGAAACTGGTGATGGCCCCCAGCTGCACTCGGGGAGAGTAAGGTTTGCCCACTCTCCTTCTGCAGCTGCCTCTGGGAGTAGGACACTCGTGACCGCCTCCAGCCGCACCAGCAGGCAGGTGATGGTCTCTGCCTGCACCTCGACTGCACGTCACTACCCCTGCAGGACACTGGTGAACGCCTCTGCCTGCACCTCGCTCACGGTCTTGCAAGGAAGTCAGGTCATGGTGACGGCTTCTAGCCACACCAACAGGGAAGGGACGGCCTCTATCCACCTTCCCCCAGTTGTCCACGGGACCTCGACGACAGCCTGTAGCCGCGCCAGGGAGAGACACCACCACCAAAGCCTCTCATCCCCTGAGACTTCCCTGGCAGGGGACGACCCTTACTCAGCTCACCATTCCTGTAGCCGAGCGGGACATACCTTCACTCCTCTCCACAAAACCAGCCCCCAGAAGGAGCCTTCCTGCCTAGAAAAAGTGTGGTGAGGCCCTGTGCTGTCCCCGGGAGTGTGTGCCATCCAGCCAGCGCACATGGGAGTTTACCAGCTGACTGGCTCCCGCCAGAGGCGACGCCGCAGTCTGACCCTGGTGACGGCCCAACGGGAGGGAGAACGCAGACACCTGACTCCCCATGGTGCCCCTGTTACCCCGGGGCGCAACCTCCCGAGCCCTAGACAATGGCGATCTCCTCCCCAGGGTGGGTGCAGACAAGCGCACCTACTCACAGTGTTTGGCCTGACCCCCGAGGACCAGACTGCCTAGCCAGGCCCCAAGAGTCCTCTCACCATGCTTGAGCACAGCCCGCAGCAGACAACATCACCTTTGAGGGTCATCTCGTGGCCCTTGAAAGATGAGACACCAGAAGGGACCCCTCCAACACCTGCCCGACACCTGGGGACCACCCAGCTCCTGCAGCCTAGCTGGAGTCCTCCAGCCTGCCCAGCGTAATAGTGACTGCCCAGTACATATTGTGACTATAGTGCTCGTGATATATACAGTGCCAAACTAATGCTCTAGTGACTATGTAGTGTGCCTCTATATCCACAGTGTGTACTGTGTTTTACTAGTGCTCCTATCACTGCATAATTTACGGTGAGACACTTGTATTAAGATTGATCCTAGAGCCCAAGTAACGAAGTGTGTGAGATCTACCATCACATATCGTAGAGTGTCGGTTCAGTGTCCTTATGACTGAATAGTATCCAGCATGATACCAATACCACACAAACCAGTCAGAGCCTCCTAGTCTGTCTCGTACTTTTCATGGTGGATAGTGTATTGGTATAACTCCCATCCATATTGTATGAATGTTGTAATTTAGATAATACACGTGTAAGGTCGTTGTCCAGAGTTTCTATGCCTTGCTCTTCTCATTGTGTGTTCTAGCTCCGGTCTCGAAAGAGGACCCCGGGTGTATAGCTGGTGTTTCTAGGACGAGAAG
Organism: Coenobita brevimanus; assembly: GCF_032717465.1. Taxonomy (NCBI): domain Eukaryota; kingdom Metazoa; phylum Arthropoda; class Malacostraca; order Decapoda; family Coenobitidae; genus Coenobita; species Coenobita brevimanus. The sequence goes on along the minus strand of NC_136961.1, from coordinate 26,144,816 downwards.
TCGGCCTAAAAACACCTAGAATAACCTTCCAGAGAAGGGAAAGAAGTTGTATGCAGCCTTCATGGTTTTGGAGAAACCATATGACAGGGTGGATAGAGAAGGATTGTGGAAGGTATTAATAATATATGGAGTAGATGGGAAGTTGTTGAATGCTGTGGAGAGTATGTAAGAGGGTGTTAGGGTTGCAGTGCGTGTGGATGGTGAACTGAGTGAGTTTTTCTATTTGAAGGTTGGGTTGAAACAGGGATGTCATGTCTCCATGGTTGTTCAGTCTGTATATGGATGGGGTTATAAAAGAGATACAAGGTAGGGCAGTGGATGTTGGAGTGGCCATGATGAGAGCACGCAGTGTTTAGAAACTCCCTGTACTATCGTTTGCAGATGATACTGTGTTGTTAAGTGAAAACGAAGAGGAATTGCAAGGTTTGGTGGATGAGTTTGGGAGAGTGTGTAAGAAATGGAATTTAAAAGTGAATATAGGGAAGAGTAAAGTTATGGTCTTTGAGAGAGGTGAAGTCACTGAATGTACAGTCAGGTTGGACGATGAGGAAATGGAAAATGTGAGTACGTTTAAGTACTTGGGTAGTGTGATGAGTAGAAATGAAAGTTTGTGGAGGGTGAAGTGGTTGAAAGGGTACAACAAGGAAGAAAGGTTGCTGGTTCCTTGAAGGCAGTGGTAAGAAACAGGGAGGTAAGCATGGAAGTGAAAAAGTTATTACTTGTCAGTATTGTGATACCAGCTCTGACATATGGAAGTGAAGCTTGGACGTTGTTGGAGGGACAGAAGTCAACAGAGAGAGCAGTGGAAATGAGTTACTTGAGAGGAGCCTGTGGAGTCACATGGAGAGACAGACTGACAAATGAGGATGTGAAGGAGCATTATGGTGTGGATGTGGATGTGATAGAAAGCAGTAGGAGAGACACATAGAGGTGGTTTGGCCATGTGGAGAGGATGGAGAGTAAGGGACTGACGAGGAGAGTGTATGTGAGTGAGGTGGAGGGGGAGAGAGGGAAGGGAAGGCCAAGGATGAGATGGTGGGATAGAGTGGAGAGGTATATGAGAGAGGGGTGTGTGAATTGGGAGTGGGGCAGTGAAATGACGGGGGACAGGGTGACGTGGAGGCGATTTGTTTGTGGTCACCCTGTAACTTGCAATACTTTGGTGATAGAAACTCCGTGTACAAACAGCTAGATAAGGAGTTTATTACAAGCTCACAGTAAAACAGTCTGCCCGGCTAGGATGTCTGCTATCAACTGATGCAATAACGCCGTCTTCAGGCGTGGGAGAGCATGCTGACCTAGCAAATTTTGTGGGGGCATGTATGCATTGGGGGGGAACATATATACATCGGGGGTAGACATATTGTGGAGAGGGTACACTATTCCCCTGGGCAGCTGAGATGGTGTCTCCTGACACCAGGAGGTAAATGGTGGGTGATTATAGTAGTAAGGCAGGACCGGGGAGGTTTGTACAAGGGATAAGTATGATACAGGGGCAGTAGGGGAGACATGGCCATGTTGAGGGGAGGGAATTAGGATATATACATATAAGATATACAAGGAATAATAGGTACAAATCCAGTAAGGGTCGAAGGGATATATGAACATAATGGGAATTACACAATAATAGTTGGATACATGATAAACAAGGAGTAGATATGAGAGTTCTATTGTTGTTCTTCCGTCATTTTTTTTTTTTTTGTGGATTTTCTTCTAGGACACACTGTCACTGAGTAATGCATGAAAGAAATACCATCATTTTCTAGTAGGCAGAGTGCTGTTCACAGTTTGGTTAATTGTTAGATGGCAATGGTAGTCACGGAATGTGTGGGCACTAAGTACGGGGAGTTTCTTCGTCGTGGGTAGGGCGTACTATGCCGGTAGCGACTCTGATTTCCTGGAGTCGACGTTCCATTTATCTGACAGAACAATGCACTGCACAGATGATGAGTAGAAAACCTATGAAAGCGATAACCACAGGGGGAAACACAACTGTCGGATGAACCCATGAACGGCTGAACGCCAGAGAAAATTGATCCATAATGAAATCACTGTCATTGAGGAAGGTGAGCATGTGCAAGTGAGGGGAGGTGATGGTAATGTTGGCAGATGGTAGGGTTGAAGGCATGTCGATTGGTTGAAAGATGTCATAGGAGTGTTTACGAACAGCTTGGTGATAGCGAGTGGCGTAAGTGATGACGGACTCTGATTGGACGGTACAATAGTCAGGGGCTTTGTAGAGACCAGTAGCGGGGACGGAGCGAACGGAAGAACCAGGACACATGATTGTGACAGAGATGGGAACAGCAAAGAAGAAGTACTGGACATGGTTGAGGTGAGCATGGTGGACCGGGAGGTCAGGAGCTGGGACAAAAGAACAGGCCGAGTAGATGGAATGGTTGCGAACTAAAGCAGACTCACAGGGTGTAGCACTGCTAGGGAAGATAGCGAAAAGGTGGGCAGCACAGAGACGAGAGGTCGGAGTAAGGGAGGAACATTGCTGGAGGTCTGTGGAAGAAAGGAAGGCAACGGAAAGATGATCATGGGAGAGGAGGAAATATTCTGAAGGCACAGATACCTGTAACAAGGAGTTGTTGAGGCGGAAAGGGAAGGGAATGATGTGGAAAAGGTTAAAGGTTATGGCAGAACGGAGAGGAATATGGACGACGACGTATGTAGTGAGAAGAGTGGCTTCGAGAACAGGATAATAATATTCAAGGGAGGAGTAAGGGAGGACTGGGGAGAGACCGAAGGTGGAGTGAGCCCATTCCAGGACAGAACGGAGAGCTGAGACAGGTACTAAGTCGGCAGTGACACGTCCATTGATAGCATCGACCAGGATACGAACCAAGGTAGAGACTTGAGACAGGAGAGAGTCAATGGCTAGTTGGAGAATATCCACGTTGAGTTTGAGGTAGAAGAAGAAAATGTGTCAATGAGCTCAGTGAATCTGTTACTTATGTATTGCAATTGCCAGGAGAGTGGGAGGAAAAGGTTATAGAGATACTCATTCGGGTTGTGTGTCCCCATGAGGGCCGTGAGATGGTTCCTGATTCCGTGGAGCTGGTGCGCGTAGGCAGGTAGGGCAATGGCTACGTCGGCCAGGGGCGCAAGATCGTAGCGCAAGGAGACCCCGCCTCCTGAGCCGACCAAGGCCCCGGGACGTACTCCACCATCGTCCTGACCTGACCCAGACCCCAGGAGGGTCAGCACTGCCAGCAGGGAGATCGCTAACATCGTACCTAGAAAATCAGGGTAGAGTTAATGGGGAAGATCGTGAAGAGGTTGATGGGCAGAGCGCAGTTTGGACCGATACTGATTGATTGATGAATGAGCAGGTGGAGATGGAGAGGAAGGAGACTGAGGGATAGGTGGAGACAAAGTAGACTGAGGGATGGGAGGAGGGGAAGAGGGGACAGGAGGTTGTGTAAGTGACTCTTCCAACACGAGGCCACGGGGTGCTCGCTTTAAGTCATCGACGTGGACCCATCTGGTGTCCCTAGTGGACAGGTCCTGGAGGTAAAATTTGTTGCCTTGTCGAGTGAGGACGCGGTGGGGCCCGATAAATTTGTCATCCAACTTAGAGGAACGCGTATGGGAATGGGCAAAGACAAGATCGCCTACATTGATAGTGATAGGAGAGGCGGACTTATGTTGGCGCTGCAGCATGTCCTCCTGAGAGGAAGCCAAAGTGGATTGGACATACCGGTGGATTGTCTGGAAGTTGGCCAATTTTAGTTTAACATAATCATCCATGTTGTAGATGGGGTCTGGCTTTGAGGATAAGAGAGAGTATGGGAGGTCCTTGTCAAAGCCAAAAAGGACGAAGAAGGGAGATTCAGCAATGGATGCATTGATGGAACTATTGATGGAGGATGCCACTTGGGGAATCCAGTCATCCCAGGACGAACTATGGGAGCCTAGATGTCTGAGGCACTCTAAGATTTTTCGGTTGTGGCGTTCTACAAGGCCATTGGAAGCCGGATGGTTAGGCACGACATTGCACTTACTGATATGAAAGTGGCGACAGATCTCATCGAGAAGGCTATTGTTGAACTCTGTACCGTTGTCAGTAAGAATGGTATGAGGGGTACTGAACGGGCAAATTACGTGATCTACAAGGGCACGTGCAACGCTCTTCGCGGTCTTGTCGGAGAGGGGTACGAGGACACAGTAGCGGGAGAAGTGGTCGACCGCTACGAACAAGTACTCAGCGCCAGATTCTGTGAGAGGTAGTTTTAAGAGATCGATTGAGACAGTTTCCCATGGTCATGATGGGATTGGGTATTGTAAGAGAGGTGCTGGTAAGCCGGTTGATCCTTTGTGGCGGTGGCAGGAGAGGCAAGAGTCACAGTGGGCATTGATATCGCGGCGCATGGTTGGCCAATAGTATTTGAGACGTGCTTGGCGCAAGCATCGGTCTTTACCTGGATGGGAAGCTTGAGGAGTATTATGAACAATATGAAGAACCTTTGGTATCAGGGCAGTGGGGACAACAAGTTGGCGTACTTCGCGATTGGGCATATCTTTGCCTGTTAGCAGTGTTTTCCTGTACAAGAGGTCATCATCTAGCATGAACTCATCTAGTGATACTGGCAGAGTAGGTAAGGTCGAGGCATCGCCAGATTCTAGGAAATAAATGACTTTGGACCACATGGGGTCTTGGCGTTGAAAGTTTCGAACAACGTCTGACGTTAGTGTAGTGTTTTCAGTTACTTCAGGCTGCAGTGATGTTATAGCTGCTGCTACGTGACGTGAGTGCGTCTGCGACTACATTCAACTTGCCTGGTACATATTGAAAAGTGGGATTAAAGTCCTGGATGATGATAGACCATCTAGCTAGTCTACCTGTTAGGTTGCGCTTCTTGAACAAATCACATACTGGAAGGTGGTCTGTTTGGATATGCACTGGATAACCATAGACTATATCTCTGAAATGTTTCAAGGACCAGATTACCGCTAGTGCTTCGAGATCTGTGACACTGTAGTTACGTTCAGCGGTTGTAAGGGTGCGACTAGCATACGCTATTACGCGCTTCCTTGATGCTTCATCGAGTTGCATCAAAACGGCACCAAGTCCAGTGCCTGAGGCGTCTGTGCAGAGAAGGAATGGTGTGGCATAATCAGGGAACGCTAGAATAGGGGCATTTACAAGAGCTGTCTTTAGCTTTTGGAAAGCCTGTGACTGGTCGTTAGTCCAAACAAAGGGCACATTCTGCTTGAGTAAGTGGGTCAGAGGAGCGGCGATCTGCGCATAATCGCGGATAAAGCGACGATAATAGCCATTGAGGCCCAGGAAACTTCGTACAGCGTCGGTAGTGGTAGGTTCTGGGAAGTTAATGATCGCCTTAGTTTTATCCTCATTAGTATGATTGCCTTGTGCATCTACGACATGGCCTAGGAATTTGATTTTCTTTCGCAGGAAGTCACATTTACTGAGATTGATTTTCAGGCCTGCGAGCTGGAGGCGTTCAAAGACTTGCTGGAGTTTGGTAAAATGATCAGGGATGGATTTACCCACAACAATGATATCATCTAGGTAAGCAAAAAGAGAGTGTCCCATCATACCGCTGAAGACGGAATGGATAAGTCGCATGAACACGGAAGGAGCATTTCTCAGACCAAAAGGGAGTCTCTTAAACTGAAAATGTACGGAAGGGGTGCTAAAGGCTGTAACTGGGTGAGAGGACTCTTCCATTTCGACCTGCCAGTACCCGCTGAGGAGGTCTAAAGATGAAAAGACTACGTTATTTTCACCAAGGGATTCTAGCAAATCAGTGAGGACAGGTAGTGGGAAACGGTCTGGAACGGTGACAGAATTGACCTTACGATAGTCGACTACTGGTTTAAAGTTGCCGTCCTTCTTTGGTACTAAGAAAAGTGGGCTATTCCATGGACTGACAGAGGGTTCAATAATGTCCTGGTCTAACATGTTCTGTACCATTTGATCTGTTTGCTTTCTCTGGCTGTGAGGCAATCGATACGCTGGTATGTAAATCGGCTGAGTTCCTGGGAGTAGTTCAATCGTATGTTTGACAAGGTCTGTTCTACCCATCGGTTCACCGGGTAAGGCAACCACGTTTCTGTACGAGGTCAGAAGGTCGAGGAGTTGAGGCGTATGTTCTGGGAAATCTGTGCAAGTGAGATGTGAGAGCATATCGGGTGAATGCGTCGGCGCAGATCCCGTAGAGTTAATAGTACATACACCGATTGGCGTATCATCAGTCTGAATAGTAGGAATTGAGGAATCCTGGCACACCTTTATGGCCGCTGGGTATACTAGGAAGTCTCCAATCTTTACACCACTTTTGAGTTTTAGTGGAGCATTTGTGACATTGAGCAAGTACAGGTAGCATAAACTGTCCTCTAAGACTGTACACCACGCTGACTCATAAGTCAAGCCATTCACACAACACGTCTCAGGTAGGGTTAGTACATCCACTCCTTCTTTCGCACCGGCAACACAAACAGAGACTTTGGTGAACTCATGCGGTAACAAAATTGTGCACGTATTCGTTACTGCACGTTTCGTCTCTGCGTGTTGGAGAAGATCATTCAGACTGTGTGAGGTAGGTAACTGAGACATGTCTGAGTCAGCGATAGTGTTGTCGGGAGAGGATGTAAGAGCCATGTTCGAAGGCTGAGATGATGTATCAGGAGACATTGAGGAATTTATGTCCTTGCTCGCAGTCGGTAAAGGAATGATCTCTGTATTCTCAGATGATGAGAGTGGTGGTTTGGGCTGGGTTGGACCTTTTGGTAGTGATAGGGGCAGAGGTAATTGAAGGACTGATTTGATCGTAAGAAAAGGACGGGGACATTCCATAGTGTAAACCGGGAATCCAGAAATGTCTATACTACCACAAGCAGGTAATAATGCAATGGAATGTTGTGCCATGGTGGAGAAACCAATGAGGGCATCAGCGGGATACTGCAAGTCATTAGTGACATGAAATTCAATGAGGATAGGGGGCAAAGCTCTGTGGAGTTTGACTTCAAGGGTGACTCTTCCCTTAACCTTAAACTCTGAGCCGTTAACACCACATAGGCGAATGTCTGGTGGTTCTAGGAAACTGACGTGGCTGTGATGGCGATGAATAATTTGTAAGGAATTTTCGGAGATGAGATTTACTATAGATCCTGTGTCCAAGAAGAATGACGTTGGTATGTCATGACTGCTTCCGAGAATGACTAAATCCGAGGATGTTATGGGACCTACATGGCGGATGGGGAGTTGGGTTTCTGGTTCTACGTGATATTGGGCCGATACGGGCGCGGCGCTTCCCCCGACTGTGGGCGGTTGAGGTAACGACATTCCTCAGTGGTGTGAGTCGTGCTTGATTTGTGGTATTTGCAGTGTGGACGACGTGAGCTGGAAGGTGTACGCTGTCTGCTTTGGGAGTGAGGACGTCTGTATGTACGGTTGCAACTGGATGCTCGATGTCCAGGATGACCACAGTACCAGCAAAGAATCGAAGATCGTCTGTCCCGTCGGGTGCTAGATTGATCACGGCCTGCTGTAGGAGAGCGATGTGTGGCAGGTCTGCCGCGTGTGGTGGGACGGGAGCGAGATTGGTTTGGGGTAGTGGAGGTGTGACAGACTGAGGAGGCCAAGGGTTGGGTGGTGCCCTGACGCGTGTAGTTCGAACCTGTTCTTTCATGAATGGCTTTAGTGACCCGAATAATTTTATCTCCTGGATTGAAACCGATTTCCAAGGCTAGCTCTCGCTGTTTAGGAGTAAGCCAGTGAAGGAATCTCAGGTAACCAATTAAGTCAGCAAAGTTGGTGAGTGAAAGCATTGGAACGCCATTCTTGTCTTCTAACCATTTCGTGCCTACCAGTAATTGGAGCATCTCGCTACTAGTTGCTTTCATGGCGGTGGCAGCTTCGCGGAGCTTGGCATATTGCGCTGGGACGCGCAAGTCCTCGTCTAGTTGGTTTAGGAGATTAATGAATCCCATGAGAGACGCGGAATTTGAATGCTGGCAACAAAGGCTGATGAGTTCCGTACGAAAATCAGCAAAGGTACGAATGCTATCGAAATGTCCTGCACGGATCGCGGATCCGATGTCTGATTTACCGTGATGCAAGCGACCGAGGAGGTAAGCTACTTTGAGCGATTCCTCGGTAATTTGTCTATTATTTATTTCTGTGTCGACTTCTCTGAGGAAATCATAGACAGACCAAGTTGGGTCCTGGCCGGTAAATTTGGGACGATTGGCATCGTCGAGATAGATAGACTGTGGAGGGTTGGCCATGGCTGGAAGTGCAGAAGTGGCGGCAGGAGAGGTGTGGGAGAGAGAGAAGGCAGTGGCAGTTAAGGGCGAGGAAGACGGGGTATGAAGGGAGGCAGGAGAAGTAATGACAGTGGAAGGAGTAGAGAAAGAAGAAGGGAGAGTAGAGGCAGGAGTAGAGGAGGAAGTATCTGGATTTACGAGGGTAGGACGGGTAGTAAGTGATTCTGCGGGAAGTGAAACGGGAGTCTCAGGCACAGGGCGGCGGTACTCTTTGCCACTTCGTAAATGAGTGATTGTGTTAGAGTCGGCAGACGGGGTATGAGCAGGTGATGTTTCCGGGTCGAGAGGGCTGGTGGTAAGCGGTTGACGTGGAAAGTATGACATTTAATGCGGCAATGGAAGATGAAAGGATGAAGATGGATACGTAGGTGAAAATGTATAAATAACAATGAGAGAATGGAATACACTAGGTGTGAAAATGAATGAAGGTGCGGGCATGGATGGTTTAAATAAAATGCGAAGGATGAGATGGATAATAAATAACGTAGGTGAAGATGAAAACGGGGTAATGGAAATGAGATGGAATATTTACAATAACCAATCTGTAGAGAAAATCGAGGATAATCTCTAGAGAAAGGAAAGATATACTATAGTTACACAGTAGAAACGGGAGTGTCGAGAGGTATGACGTGCAGGGTGGCTGGGCGTAGCTGGGCCGGGGCGGGGCGGGGCGGGGCGGGGCGGCGGGGAGGGGCTGGGCGGGGCTGGGCGGCAGGGCAGAGACAGCTGGGCGGAGAGGAGAGGAGACGCCGCGATGAATCACCGGCAGGGAGTGGCGGTCTTAGAAGGCTCCGTAATGCAGACCAGATGCGGGTGAGGGCGGAGGCCGGTGGTGGGTGGTGAGGCACATGTTGGCGCAAGGCAGGTGTGGAGCTGGTGAATTACAAATGCAGAGAATGGTTATGGGCAGACAGCGGGCAGACAGTGATAAGTGGCACCGTGGGGGCAGGAGCTATGATGAGTCCGGAACAGGTGCTGGGAACAGGTGCAACAAGTGCGTAGGTCGGCGACGGTGACACGTGCGGGTGTTTGAGAGGTGAGCACTGGCAAGAAAAATGGTACACTCGAAAAGCACAGCCAAGGTATAGAGGCACGGAGGAAGGGGCGAGGCTGGCAGATGCGAGACGTCGTGTATCTTGTTGTATCACTAAAAATCCAAGGAGGCGGTCAGAATGTGATGGTTCGAAACACCGCTGCTACCAAATGTAACTTGCAATACTTGGGTGATAGAAACTCCGTGTACAAACAGCTAGATAAGGAGTTTATTACAAGCTCACAGTAAAACAGTCTGCCCGGCTAGGATGTCTGCTATCAACTGATGCAATAACGCCGTCTTCAGGCGTGGGAGAGCATGCTGACCTAGCAAAGTTAGTGGGGGCATGTATGCATTAGGGGGGAACATATATACATCAGGGGTAGACATATTCTGGAGGGGGTACAACCCCATATAAGAGATTAAGGCGTCTGGCAATAGGTAGATAGATAACACTGGTGGCCAGCGGTGGTTCTTGACCCGGGGAGAATACTGGGAGGAGCAACCACGGACAACTGCAAAAATGGTAACAAAACTTCACGTACAATTACCTGAATTCGACCAGGAACAATATGACATACACACATACCTATCCATAATCAAACCGCTGCTAGACATATGGTTCGAGGATGGCAGACAAATAATAGCAGTCACCATACCCCTCTTGGGCAAAGCAACGGTCAGCATCGCACCCAAAATCATCCCGGAGCTGACATGGGCGAATTTTACAAAAATAGAGATCCAGGCCATCACACCATCACTAGGAAGAGTTGTGGCGCTCTCACAAGTAGACAGCTTAACCTACAACGGAAACCTGAATGACACACTCATCCACGCCAGGTGACTCGTCACCGTCATATACCCGGAGACTGATGCAGCAACCCGGGAACTGCTTATGCTTAACATACTCCTAAGGATCCTCCCCAGTGTCATCAAAGAACATTTCATGCAACCTGACCCAGCAGGAGACCTGGATAAATGTATCCAACTGATGAGATGCCTCATAGCCACCCGCTCCATCCCGCAATACATCGGCACAGTCAATATATTCTCCAGACAGAGGACGATGCCCCACACCCATGCAAACTTTTCAGCAGCACCCACCCCCAATGAAATTACTAATATCATCCCCATTAACCCGTGGGATTTTTCTGCCTGCAGCCACAGATGCCCTATCCACGACATCCGCAAGCAGGTAAAAGCTGCCCAGAACAGGACAACAACCCAAGGGCACCTACAAGTCTCCTCGCCACACGATGAAGGTGCCGAGGACAGCGCCTCATATGCCGATTACTTTGAGCCAGGGGGAAGCAGAGCTTGAAAATGAGGGCGTACAGGAGGCAGAGCTCAACGGAAAAGATGCCCCACACCTCCCCTGCACCTCCCCATACTGACGGGGGCCACCTTACAAAAACATCACCCCCAAGTCTACGACAGGGTGAAACTGAATGCCTCATTTACTCTCCTCCTGCTATATCTTTTACCTTACCCTCTCCTATCCCCAACTTTCCCACTCTTTCACACACCACTTTCCCCACTACCATCACCTCTTTCCGTCCTGTTCTTCCTCAGCACAAAGCCTGTCTCCACCTTAACAGGCCCACCAGAACCCATACCTTATCCTCCCCTAACCTACCTCCTGAAACCATCTCCTCCTGTCTACTGTCTCCCACCTATCACCCCATGCCACCACCTCACACCCTGCCTCCCAGCCATGCCACACCCAGTTTCCCACCCAGCACACTGCACCATCACTCACCTTCCCCGTCAATACGACTAACTCATATGTATGCTCCATCACGCCCTCCTCCTCCTCAACCTCTCCCACATCCCTTTCCACGGTCACCTCCCCCACCCAACCCTCAACATCACCAAACCCACAGACCTCCAACTCATCCCCAACGACCTCTCCTGATGCCTCACTGCCTGCCACCACATCACCACTGCAGGCCCAGCCACACAACAAAGAGATTCCCCACCCACTCACGGCCACCTCATCACACCTCTAACGCTACACACCACCCGCTGCCATCCCCACACCCCAGCAGTCTTCTTCCTCACATTCCCCTCGCTCCACAAAAACGACCGATGCTAAACCAAACACCCACTCCTCGTCCCCCACCGCCATTGCAACCAACACAACCAGATCCAGCCCCTCTCCCGCCCACCAGCCAAGTACGCAGCCACACCCTCATTCACACTCCCAACGTCACCCACACCACCAAAACCTCCCACCCCCACCCCCCTACACACCCAACACATCCCCCATAACACTGAGAATACAGAGTATTCAACCTCTCACTGCTCCATACTCCCTGTTGGACTCATACACGCGCTATGTCACACCCTCCTCCTCCATGCCATCCTCCCCCATTCCCTTCTCTCTGGCCAATTCCTCCGCCACATCCTACACCTCAGCTCCTGCCACCCCACCACCACCGCTAATACAATCACCCGACCCTGGGGCCCCAAATCCACCCCCGACCACTCCATCATGTTTCCAGCACTGTACACTACCCACCACCACCCCCACCCCTGCCCCGTCCCCTTGCTCCACACTCACTGCCCACTCCACACCATGAGCACAGCCCCCTGCCACCACCTACGCCATCTCATCACGAAACACCCAGACAGTACGACAAAGGCCGCACTCCCCCCTCACCACCCACATCCACCCTCAAAACCATCACCACCCGCTCCAGCCATCTTCCACGGCCACTGGCCAGATACTCCACCACACAATCACCCAGTTCCCCAACCTCTCCTACACCACCAGAACAAACCTCCCCTACCTCACACACACCTAACACAGCCCCCATAACAGCAACACTACACCAGACCCATTGGAAACTTCCACCAGACCTTAGCCCCAAGGAAAAGAGCCTCACCTGCCCTCGGCAGCCGCATAAAACCTCCACTACCTCACCAGCCGCCAGTATGCATGTAAGACACACTGAACACAAACCACCACCGGCCATGAAGGTAAGGCTTGTCACCTGGGGTCCGACCTATGGAAGAAAACAATGCATCCGTGGGACACATCACCTCCTACGACTCCTCCAGGAAACACCTCAGGCCTCCACCCTATATGTCACCTATGCCCATCACCAGGACCCGGACCTAGCCACCCAACACTGGACCACCCTCCTCTAGCACCTGACACCAACCCACAGCACTGCCACTGCAGAGACCTACTGCCTCTAGCCATGGGGACATGACTTTTCCCCCCAAGACGGTGGTGAAATACCCGCATAGCAGCAGAATATCACCGAGACATCACAACCCCCACCCCAGGAGGAGACCATGGAGGGGCTATGAGGGCGCGCACACTATCCAGGCAGTATGGGCATATGTACCCTACTACCTTGTGCCCTTATTCCACGCAACAGACCCAGAGGGGACTGTTCAGTGCAAGAGCATTACCCTCAAGCCAGACCAGCCCTCATCAGGTTTGGGGTGGGGCTGAAGATTCAGTCCCGAGCAGCACCCCTGTGACAGCCTCTAGCCGCACAGATTATAATAAGGTAAGTTCCTCAAAAAAACTGACACCTACCCATATTCTAGAACAGATGACTATTGACAATAATATAAGCAGTGCAAAGTTCATAACTGGTACTGAATTGCTGATGGGATATTGGCAAGTCCCACTTATAGAAAAGGCTCAGAAATTTCCTGTTTTGTGGCTGGCGGTCATAGTTACCAATGCAGAGTCATGCCATACGGTAAGAAAAATGCTCCAGCCACGTTCCAGAAGCTAATGAACAAACTTACTGCTGATATCAAGGGATGTGTCAGTTAAACTGATTTGGATATATTCAGTAACTCCTGGGAGGAGTACCTGATCCAGCTAGATGTCTTGCAGCAGAGGCTGTCCTCTGCTGACTTAGGAATCAAGCTGGAAAGGCGTGACTTTGTAAAGTCCCTAGTTCAGTAATTAGGCTATATGGTAGGACTGGATAAAGTAAGGCTGGATTACACTAAAGTTGTGGCAACTGAAGAAGAAAGGAACTGCAGAAGTTCCTGGATATGGTGGGTTATTATCGAAGGTTTGTCTTAAATTTCTCATACCAAACACTTGTTAAAGAAAGGAGTCAAGAGTGGAAGGAAGAATGTGAAGAGGCCTTTTCAAAAATTAAGGCGAATTTGTTAATCAGCCTCTGCTCCAGCCCCAGATTTCAGTAAGATATTTTAAATTAGCTGTTGATGCTCGTGGTGTTAGTGACAGTGCAATCCTTTTACAAGATAATGATCATGGTGGTGAACTACCCATTTTTAACTTTATCAAAAAGTTGAATGTTCTTCTGAAGACTGACTGCCAATGAAAAGGAACTCCTTGGACTCATTCTTATGCTCACAACATTTTTCTTTGCATGTTGGTTCAGGCTTTACCCTTATTACTGTATATACCGGCGACAATCCCCTGAAATTCTTAGCAGAATATAGAGACAGGAATCAGTGATTAACCTACTGGGGTCCATTCTTCCAAGAGTATGCCCTAGATGCTCCCCCTACCAAAAAGGAAACGAATGTTTTTGCAAACTGTTTGTCAAGGACGTAAACATTTCAAGACGTACAGATATTTCCCCTTGTTAAATCCTTTCATCAAGATGGGAAGTGTTACTTGCCGCTGCCCGGCCACTAATCTGGGCATTGCTCATGTGAAGTCTGTTCTGGAGGAACCAGCCGAGTGAACGTTGATCTTTGGCGCAACTTACCTTCTGACTTCTGTGTGTTAACACAGCTGTGGTCCACTTTGGAGCACAACTTATCAGCAATGATAAGGGTTAACCTGCACTGGAAGACAAGGAGAGAGAGGAGGCAGAGCAAAACCCAAGTGATGAGGATCTCCCCCATACAATATATCAGCCAACCCCAGTTGAATAATATGATGCAACCCTCCTCTTGAAGGGATTATTGGGAAAAAAATGATCCTGGTGGAAGATAGGTTCAGTGGAGGAAAAAGGGGCTCGGCTACTGGAATATATTAAGCAGCTGGAGGTGGTACAGCATTCCTCTCTTGGCACCAGCCTTCTCTAAGTACCTCTCTTAATTAGTATAAGAAGTACTCCAAGACATCATGTCGTAAGTTAAGATTTTGTATTTAGCTTGAACACAGCAGCCTAGTAATGTAATTGTTCTGACCATCTGAAAAGTCTGAGATTGTCTGAATAGGTTTGCAAATTATTCTAATTAGGTTAGAGGTGTCCGGCTGTGCACCTGTTTATTATATAAAAGAACCTAATTCTGTGATATACTGTGTAGAGAAAGTGTAAATAAAGTAAGGTTTACTTGTTTCAGTCTCATTCCCTTTTGCTTTACACGGTATGCTACAAATGAATTGCTTAGCTGATGTCATATTATCACATATTTTAGAAATCTTGTATACTTGAGTCTAAGTCCATCGTACTCTGCGTTTTGTCAAGTTAAGAAGAATTAGATATAAACGTTCCTAATTTTCTTTCTTTGTCCCAGTAACAAATTTGTCAGCATTTGATTAACTCTTTCTAATTTCTCAATATAATTTTTTGAAGTACAGTGAAAAGAAAATGCTCAAGATGAAGCTGTATTAATGCATTTTACATGGAAAGCATGATATTCTGTTATTTAAATCAAATGATCTGTCTGTGAGTGCAACTATAGGCATTCTGTTTTATGAAGGCAGTTTGGGTGGGGCCACCCAAGACCTCACATCACTAGCTCTGTTGCCACCTCACCACCGCCACATGTGAAATTACGCCTGCTAACCTCTCTCTCCCTCTCTCTCTCCTATTTTCAGTTAGTAACTACTTAGAAATGATTTTTAAATACTCTGTATAGATGTAATTAAAAAAAAAAAAACAGTATAGTATAAATCCCATAAGACTTGTCAGAATTGCTTTTGCGATGTTGTCAAGTGGAGTGACACGAGAGTACCCTTGTGTGTGCATGTCATACTCGGTCAAACTCCCGCCATGGAAGCTTGCCCAACAAAATTCAAAACAGGAAAAAATAAAGAAAATAAAATTAGAAGTAGTTAATATAAATACAAGTATGAGAGAGAGAGAGAGAGAGAGAGAGAGAGAGAGAGAGAGAGAGAGAGAGAGAGAGAGAGAGAGAGAGAGAGAGAGAGAGAGAGAGAGAGAGAGAGAGGGAAGAACGTGTGTGGCAGCGATGTGGCAACAGAGCTAGCAGTGGGAGGTCTTTGGAGGCCCCACCCAAACTGCCTTCATAAAATAGAAATCCTATCTTTGCACTGTAGATTTTTTTTGCAGTTATTTATAAATGTTTTTACTGTTTTGCATTCTCGACCTGAGTATTACTTGCCCCTGAACATGTGATCGTCAAGAGGAAACGAGGCTCAGGGGTCCGTCCAATGTTTAGATTCGAATATTGAAGCAGCTCCAACCCGGTGCTTCGTTTCGTCTTTTCGATCACATGCTCGGGGGCAAGTGTGTCCGGGCCCTAACAATGATGATCAGTTGCAGAAGAAGAAGAAGAAGAAAAAAAAAAACGTCTTGGAAGATAGTACAACATTATGATCAAATTAGCCTTTTTCAAAGGTCAGTTTTCCCATCAGGAAACACTGAATAATAATAACAATAATAATAATAATAATAATAATGAACATTCCTTCTGTACATTCAAATGCTTCGTGAAGGTAATCAGCTTAAGAGATAATTTACTTGAAGAGGAATATCAACTACTGAGGCATGCTTCATGGTAAAGTAATTAATATACGAACAATGAAGAATCGAGTCTCCTGATGGATTACTTTTTTTTTTTTTTTTGTCTAGAGAGCATTTGATTAAAATATCATGTTTAAAAAAATGTACATAGTGAAAGACCTTCGGAATAACCAGACGAAATCACGTTGGAGTTTTCCTTGAAATCGTATTTCTGATTATTTCCCCCATTTTTAGTAGGGAGTTGACCAACCTAAGAATAACAGAGAGTGGGTGGGTATCATGCTTCCCAAACATCAGTGCATATTTTCTTCTTACGCATCTGGAGAAAACATGGAAACTGCATATCTAATCCTGCGATATTCTTACTGACTTCACTGAAATCCATTTGCTCACTTTCCCCTGCTCCTGATTTTTTTATTTTTTTTTTTATTTTTAAGAGAGGGGTCTGTTCCCCCTCCCTAAATAATTGTGGAAAATTAGCATAGAACATTATCAAGTAACTAGACGAACTGAATTGAGAAATTTTGTTCAAATCCATCTACTCACTCTGCCTTCTTTCTGTTCGTTTTTATTTGTGGGAAAGCGCTGACCTACCAAGAACCATAAAGGAATCACGCTCCTCAATTATCATACGACGAATGAGTCCATTGTACGATATATACTATGATATCAGAGCCACTGCCTTCTTTTTATTATTTCTGAGAAATTTTAAATTGGCTTGAGGGGCTGCCCCCCCCTCCCTATATGGTGGTTGGGAAAGTGTCTATGGTGGAAGAGCTTTCTGGGAACCAGACGAACTCACTTAAGAAGTGTAATTGAACTCCATCGAAGCCTAGGAGGAGTTTTATCGTACACACACACACACACACACACACACACACACACACACACACACACACACACCAGACTGAATCTCGGGCAACAGTATAGGGTGCGTTGCCGAAAATTATACCATCCTGCTTCACTGGACTGATAAGTAATTAGAATCCAGTAAGGAAAAAAACATATTAGATATATACAGTCTTTACTACGGTCACTGGTGAGTGACAATAACATTCGGAATCGACAAAAACCTCCGGATTTTATCTTGGCACAAAGCACATTACGACCTCGTCCAGAGGTGTTGTACTGCCTAACACTCTGTGAAAGGAACAAGCACTGGTTGTTAAGGATTGAATGCGCCACCAGTTTCATACTGCTAGACGTTCATGACATTAGTTTCCTTTAATACTCTGTCCACATAAGAGCACTGCAACTAGAATATATTCTTACCAGCGTCAATACCTTTACCTTATTATTTAGTTCAACAACCATACATTTAAAAAAAAAAATGTAACTGTAAGGAAAGGCTGAGTGAGAACCGAATTTTAAGAGTTTAAGTCGGTATGGTGACAGACGAAAAACGAATAAACATCCTTCAGCAGTGATGGACAGAAAGGTAGAGACTGAGCTTTAAAAAGCTACTGCGTTCCTGAGAGCCACAAGGATCCTGTGGTAATGCGAAATGCTTTCTAGAACGTCGCTTGGAACCAAGGGTTTAAGTAGTTACCTTGGGCAGGCGTTTTTGTACTCTGGAGCATGTTTTCGACACTGACTTTAGAGTTTAGATATTTAGTTCACGTTTTTTTTTTTTTTTACAATACTATGAGTTGTCAGTCAAGTGCATCAGGACGAAATAATGTCCGATTACTTACTGTAAGCGCAAAGAAAATGAACTCTCTCTCTCTCCAAGAAAATAATAATAATAATAATTATAATAATAATAATAATATAAATAAATAAAAGAATTATTTTATCATTTTTTTTTTTAAAGTATGGGAAAATGGTCTTAGACATCTTGAAAATGATATTGATGTGTTGTGATCTGATATCAATACTATAAAAGAACGTAATTATTTAGATACAGAATCAAAGGAAGGCGAACTTCAGGTATCATTTGCCTACGGCCAGGTAAGATAAATGAAATGCTGACACTGAATTTTGAACAATATTACAGTACTTTACTCAAGTAATTATTAATGAAATATGTGATAAATGAAAAATAGCCAGTTAAAAATAGCTTCAAACAACAGGTCAAAGGACACTAATGGTTATAGTGATACACTTATTAAATGTTAAAAGAAGATGCCAGAGAGAATCCATTCCATTCTCTGGTGCCTGCTTATATGTACACTGTAGCACAATGTTACAGAAGCCCACAGAAATGTTAACTTGGAGACTTGAAAGACGTGTAGCATGACCATGCCACAATCTTAATATTACCATATATACAGTAGAGGTGTGAAGGACTTCACGCTCAAACACCCATAACGTCTCCTCCTGCCCCACCTCCCCCCAAGAAAAGAAATTTCTCCTACCCAGAGTCAATAAAACCCACCTGCTAAAGACCTCCAGCATGACGTATTAAACCATACTGAAGCATATAGGCTACTCAGCTCTTACTGAAAGGTGGCTTGTTTCTACGGGTCTGGTGTCATGAAACTGTTCATGATATTTTCAGGGCACAGCAGTTTAGACATTTGTCTCATGCTCTAGTAAGTGGACGTTTCTTGGACATAATTTTCTGTATTTCCTGGCTTTCTCCCCAATTTCTAGTTACAGTGCATAATTCAGGTTAGTGGACAACCTTTCTCGAACTGAACCATGTACACAGCGGACATGAAGCATGCTGAACCACTAGAGGGTTAAACCCATTCTGTTGTAATACTCCTTCATCATGTTCACATGGTACTCTCTACAAATCACATAATTTAATTCAGTTTTTTTACTGGTATACCTGGTCCTGTGGAAATAGATTGGAGTGGCTTGTCATGTATGGATTGCAGAAGAAACACTTGATCACCTGCTTTGAATGAAAGCTATCTAGGTTTTTTACAGAATCATTACAAGTTATCCTTTTCTTTGCGAAGACTCCAAATTAAGCCTTTGTGAAATACCCACCATAGCAGCAAAACACCGCTGAGGTGTCGCGACCCCCACCCCAGGAGGAGACCACAGAGGGTCTTTGAGGACACGCACTCTATCCAGGAAGTACGGGCATATGTCCTTTACTACCTTGCGCCCTTATTCCCCGCAACAGACCCAGCGGGGACTGTTCAGTGCGAGGGCATTACCCTCCAGCCGGACCAGCCCTCCTCAGGTTCAGGGTGGGGCTGAAGATTCAATCCTAAGCAGCACCCCTGTGATGGCTAGCCGCTTAAAATCATTGACAGCCTCTAGCCGCACACAAAACGTGACGGTCTCTAGCCGCACACAAAACGTGACGGCCTCTAGCCGCACAACAAAAGTGATGGCCTCTAGCCACACAACAAAAGTGACGGCCTCTACCTGCACAGTAATAGAGATGGCCTCTAGCAGCACAAGCTGCCAACTCCCCTTTTCCTGCAGAAACCGGGGAGAGTAAGGTACGCCCCCTCTCCTTTTGCAGTTGCCTCCGGGAGTAGGACACTGGTGACAGCCTGCAGCCACACCGGCAGGCAGGTGACGGCCTCCGCCCACACCTCGACTGCATGTCACTGCCCCTGCAGAAACTGGTGATGGCCCCCAGCTGCACTCGGGGAGAGTAAGGTTTGCCCACTCTCCTTCTGCAGCTGCCTCTGGGAGTAGGACACTCGTGACCGCCTCCAGCCGCACCAGCAGGCAGGTGATGGTCTCTGCCTGCACCTCGACTGCACGTCACTACCCCTGCAGGACACTGGTGAACGCCTCTGCCTGCACCTCGCTCACGGACTTGCAAGGAAGTCAGGTCATGGTGACGGCTTCTAGCCACACCAACAGGGAAGGGACGGCCTCTATCCACCCTCCCCCAGTTGTCCACGGGACCTCGACGACAGCCTCTAGCCGCGCCAGGGAGAGACACCACCACCAAAGCCTCTCATCCCCTGAGACTTCCCTGGCAGGGGACGACCCTTACTCAGCTCACCATTCCTGTAGCCGAGCGGGACATACCTTCACTCCTCTCCACAAAACCAGCCCCCAGAAGGAGCCTTCCTGCCTAGAAAAAGTGTGGTGAGGCCCTGTGCTGTCCCCGGGAGTGTGTGCCATCCAGCCAGCGCACATGGGAGTTTACCAGCTGACTGGCTCCCGCCAGAGGCGACGCCGCAGTCTGACCCTGGTGACGGCCCAACGGGAGGGAGAACGCAGACACCTGACTCCCCATGGTGCCCCTGTTACCCCGGGGCGCAACCTCCCGAGCCCTAGACAATGGCGATCTCCTCCCCAGGGTGGGTGCAGACAAGCGCACCTACTCACAGTGTTTGGCCTGACCCCCGAGGACCAGACTGCCTAGCCAGGCCCCAAGAGTCCTCTCACCATGCTTGAGCACAGCCCGCAGCAGACAACATCACCTTTGAGGGTCATCTCGTGGCCCTTGAAAGATGAGACACCAGAAGGGACCCCTCCAACACCTGCCCGACACCTGGGGACCACCCAGCTCCTGCAGCCTAGCTGGAGTCCTCCAGCCTGCCCAGCGTAATAGTGACTGCCCAGTACATATTGTGACTATAGTGCTCGTGATATATACAGTGCCAAACTAATGCTCTAGTGACTATGTAGTGTGCCTCTATATCCACAGTGTGTACTGTGTTTTACTAGTGCTCCTATCACTGCATAATTTACGGTGAGACACTTGTATTAAGATTGATCCTAGAGCCCAAGTAACAAACTGTGTGAGATCTACCATCACATGTCGTACAGTGTCGGTTCAGTGTCCTTATGACTGAATAGTATCCAGCATGATACCAATACCACACAAACCAGTCAGAGCCTCCTAGTCTGTCTCGTACTTTTCATGGTGGATAGTGTATTGGTATAACTCCCATCCATATTGTATGAATGTTGTAATTTAGATAATACACGTGTAAGGTCGTTGTCCAGAGTTTCTATGCCTTGCTCTTCTCATTGTGTGTTCTAGCTCCGGTCTCGAAAGAGGACCCCGGGTGTATAGCTGGTGTTTCTAGGACGAGAAGTCGGCCTAAAAACACCTAGAATAACCTTCCAGAGAAGGGAAAGAAGTTGTATGCAGCCTTCATGGTTTTGGAGAAACCATATGACAGGGTGGATAGAGAAGGATTGTGGAAGGTATTAATAATATATGGAGTAGATGGGAAGTTGTTGAATGCTGTGGAGAGTATGTAAGAGGGTGTTAGGGTTGCAGTGCGTGTGGATGGTGAACTGAGTGAGTTTTTCTATTTGAAGGTTGGGTTGAAACAGGGATGTCATGTCTCCATGGTTGTTCAGTCTGTATATGGATGGGGTTATAAAAGAGATACAAGGTAGGGCAGTGGATGTTGGAGTGGCCATGATGAGAGCACGCAGTGTTTGGAAACTCCCTGTACTATCGTTTGCAGATGATACTGTGTTGTTAAGTGAAAACGAAGAGGAATTGCAAGGTTTGGTGGATGAGTTTGGGAGAGTGTGTAAGAAATGGAATTTAAAAGTGAATATAGGGAAGAGTAAAGTTATGGTCTTTGAGAGAGGTGAAGTCACTGAATGTACAGTCAGGTTGGACGATGAGGAAATGGAAAATGTGAGTACGTTTAAGTACTTGGGTAGTGTGATGAGTAGAAATGAAAGTTTGTGGAGGGTGAAGTGGTTGAAAGGGTACAACAAGGAAGAAAGGTTGCTGGTTCCTTGAAGGCAGTGGTAAGAAACAGGGAGGTAAGCATGGAAGTGAAAAAGTTATTACTTGTCAGTATTGTGATACCAGCTCTGACATATGGAAGTGAAGCTTGGACGTTGTTGGAGGGACAGAAGTCAACAGAGAGAGCAGTGGAAATGAGTTACTTGAGAGGAGCCTGTGGAGTCACATGGAGAGACAGACTGACAAATGAGGATGTGAAGGAGCATTATGGTGTGGATGTGGATGTGATAGAAAGCAGTAGGAGAGACACATAGAGGTGGTTTGGCCATGTGGAGAGGATGGAGAGTAAGGGACTGACGAGGAGAGTGTATGTGAGTGAGGTGGAGGGGGAGAGAGGGAAGGGAAGGCCAAGGATGAGATGGTGGGATAGAGTGGAGAGGTATATGAGAGAGGGGTGTGTGAATTGGGAGTGGGGCAGTGAAATGACGGGGGACAGGGTGACGTGGAGGCGATTTGTTTGTGGTCACCCTGTAACTTGCAATA
The DNA here is from genome assembly GCF_032717465.1 of Coenobita brevimanus. Classification (NCBI taxonomy): domain Eukaryota; kingdom Metazoa; phylum Arthropoda; class Malacostraca; order Decapoda; family Coenobitidae; genus Coenobita; species Coenobita brevimanus. Next base: position 26,122,696 of record NC_136961.1, on the reverse strand, counting down.
CTTTGGTGATAGAAACTCCGTGTACAAACAGCTAGATAAGGAGTTTATTACAAGCTCACAGTAAAACAGTCTGCCCGGCTAGGATGTCTGCTATTAACTGATGCAATAACGCCGTCTTCAGGCGTGGGAGAGCATGCTGACCTAGCAAATTTTGTGGGGGCATGTATGCATTGGGGGGGAACATATATACATCGGGGGTAGACATATTGTGGAGAGGGTACACTATTCCCCTGGGCAGCTGAGATGGTGTCTCCTGACACCAGGAGGTAAATGGTGGGTGATTATAGTAGTAAGGCAGGACTGGGGAGGTTTGTCAAGGGATAAGTATGATACAGGGGCAGTAGGGGAGACATGGCCATGTTGAGGGGAGGGAATTAGGATATATACATATAAGATATACAAGGAATAATAGGTACAAATCCAGTAAGGGTCGAAGGGATATATGAACATAATGGGAATTACACAATAATAGTTTGATACATGATAAACAAGGAGTAGATATGAGAGTTCTATTGTTGTTCTTCCGTCATTTTTTTTTTTTTGTGGATTTTCTTCTAGGACACACTGTCGCTGAGTAATGCATGAAAGAAATACCATCATTTTCTAGTAGGCAGAGTGCTGTTCACAGTTTGGTTAATTGTTAGATGGCAATGGTAGTCACGGAATGTGTGGGCACTAAGTACGGGGAGTTTCTACGTCGTGGGTAGGGCGTACTATGCCGGTAGCGACTCTGATTTCCTGGAGTCGACGTTCCATTTATCTGACAGAACAATGCACTGCACAGATGATGAGTAGAAAACCTATGAAAGCGATAACCACAGGGGGAAACACAACTGTCGGATGAACCCATGAACGGCTGAACGCCAGAGAAAATTGATCCATAATGAAATCACTGTCATTGAGGAAGGTGAGCATGTGCAAGTGAGGGGAGGTGATGGTAATGTTGGCAGATGGTAGGGTTGAAGGCATGTCGATTGGTTGAAAGATGTCATAGGAGTGTTTACGAACAGCTTGGTGATAGCGAGTGGCGTAAGTGATGACGGACTCTGATTGGACGGTACAATAGTCAGGGGCTTTGTAGAGACCAGTAGCGGGGACGGAGCGAACGGAAGAACCAGGACACATGATTGTGACAGAGATGGGAACAGCAAAGAAGAAGTACTGGACATGGTTGAGGTGAGCATGGTGGACCGGGAGGTCAGGAGCTGGGACAAAAGAACAGGCCGAGTAGATGGAATGGTTGCGAACTAAAGCAGACTCACAGGGTGTAGCACTGCTAGGGAAGATAGCGAAAAGGTGGGCAGCACAGAGACGAGAGGTCGGAAAAGGGAGGAACATTGCTGGAGGTCTGTGGAAGAAAGGAAGGCAACGGAAAGATGATCATGGGAGAGGAGGAAATATTCTGAAGGCACAGATACCTGTAACAAGGAGTTGTTGAGGCGGAAAGGGAAGGGAATGATGTGGAAAAGGTTAAAGGTTATGGCAGAACGGAGAGGAATATGGACGACGACGTATGTAGTGAGAAGAGTGGCTTCGAGAACAGGATAATAATATTCAAGGGAGGAGTAAGGGAGGACTGGGGAGAGACCGAAGGTGGAGTGAGCCCATTCCAGGACAGAACGGAGAGCTGAGACAGGTACTAAGTCGGCAGTGACACGTCCATTGATAGCATCGACCAGGATACGAACCAAGGTAGAGACTTGAGACAGGAGAGAGTCAATGGCTAGTTGGAGAATATCCACGTTGAGTTTGAGGTAGAAGAAGAAAATGTGTCAATGAGCTCAGTGAATCTGTTACTTATGTATTGCAATTGCCAGGAGAGTGGGAGGAAAAGGTTATAGAGATACTCATTCGGGTTGTGTGTCCCCATGAGGGCCGTGAGATGGTTCCTGATTCCGTGGAGCTGGTGCGTGTAGGCAGGTAGGGCAATGGCTACGTCGGCCAGGGGCGCAAGATCGTAGCGCAAGGAGACCCCGCCTCCTGAGCCGACCAAGGCCCCGGGACGTACTCCACCATCGTCCTGACCTGACCCAGACCCCAGGAGGGTCAGCACTGCCAGCAGGGAGATCGCTAACATCGTACCTAGAAAATCAGGGTAGAGTTAATGGGGAAGATCGTGAAGAGGCTGATGGGCAGAGCGCAGTTTGGACCGATACTGATTGATTGATGAATGAGCAGGTGGAGATGGAGAGGAAGGAGACTGAGGGATAGGTGGAGACAAAGTAGACTGAGGGATGGGAGGAGGGGAAGAGGGGACAGGAGGTTGTGTAAGTGACTCTTCCAACACGAGGCCACGGGGTGCTCGCTTTAAGTCATCGACGTGGACCCATCTGGTGTCCCTAGTGGACAGGTCCTGGAGGTAAAATTTGTTGCCTTGTCGAGTGAGGACGCGGTGGGGCCCGATAAATTTGTCATCCAACTTAGAGGAACGCGTATGGGAATGGGCAAAGACAAGATCGCCTACATTGATAGTGATAGGAGAGGCGGACTTATGTTGGCGCTGCAGCATGTCCTCCTGAGAGGAAGCCAAAGTGGATTGGACATACCGGTGGATTGTCTGGAAGTTGGCCAATTTTAGTTTAACATAATCATCCATGTTGTAGATGGGGTCTGGCTTTGAGGATAAGAGAGAGTATGGGAGGTCCTTGTCAAAGCCAAAAAGGACGAAGAAGGGAGATTCAGCAATGGATGCATTGATGGAACTATTGATGGAGGATGCCACTTGGGGAATCCAGTCATCCCAGGACGAACTATGGGAGCCTAGATGTCTGAGGCACTCTAAGATTTTTCGGTTGTGGCGTTCTACAAGGCCATTGGAAGCCGGATGGTTAGGCACGACATTGCACTTACTGATATGAAAGTGGCGACAGATCTCATCGAGAAGGCTATTGTTGAACTCTGTACCGTTGTCAGTAAGAATGGTATGAGGGGTACTGAACGGGCAAATTACGTGATCTACAAGGGCACGTGCAACGCTCTTCGCGGTCTTGTCGGAGAGGGGTACGAGGACACAGTAGCGGGAGAAGTGGTCGACCGCTACGAACAAGTACTCAGCGCCAGATTCTGTGAGAGGTAGTTTTAAGAGATCGATTGAGACAGTTTCCCATGGTCATGATGGGATTGGGCATTGTAAGAGAGGTGCTGGTAAGCCGGTTGATCCTTTGTGGCGGTGGCAGAAGAGGCAAGAGTCACAGTGGGCATTGATATCGCGGCGCATGGTTGGCCAATAGTATTTGAGACGTGCTTGGCGCAAGCATCGGTCTTTACCTGGATGGGAAGCTTGAGGAGTATTATGAACAATATGAAGAACCTTTGGTATCAGGGCAGTGGGGAAAACAAGTTGGCGTACTTCGCGATTGGGCATATCTTTGCCTGTTAGCAGTGTTTTCCTGTACAAGAGGTCATCATCTAGCATGAACTCATCTAGTGATACTGGCAGAGTAGGTAAGGTCGAGGCATCGCCAGATTCTAGGAAATAAATGACTTTGGACCACATGGGGTCTTGGCGCTGAAAGTTTCGAACAACGTCTGACGTTAGTGTAGTGTTTTCAGTTACTTCAGGCTGCAGTGATGTTATAGCTGCTGCTACGTGACGTGAGAGTGCGTCTGCGACTACATTCAACTTGCCTGGTACATATTGAAAAGTGGGATTAAAGTCCTGGATGATGATAGACCATCTAGCTAGTCTACCTGTTAGGTTGCGCTTCTTGAACAAATCACATACTGGAAGGTGGTCTGTTTGGATATGCACTGGATAACCATAGACTATATCTCTGAAATGTTTCAAGGACCAGATTACCGCTAGTGCTTCGAGATCTGTGACACTGTAGTTACGTTCAGCGGTTGTAAGGGTGCGACTAGCATACGCTATTACGCGCTTCCTTGATGCTTCATCGAGTTGCATCAAAACGGCACCAAGTCCAGTGCCTGAGGCGTCTGTGCAGAGAAGGAATGGTGTGGCATAATCAGGGAACGCTAGAATAGGGGCATTTACAAGAGCTGTCTTTAGCTTTTGGAAAGCCTGTGACTGGTCGTTAGTCCAAACAAAGGGCACATTCTGCTTGAGTAAGTGGGTCAGAGGAGCGGCGATCTGCGCATAATCGCGGATAAAGCGACGATAATAGCCATTGAGGCCCAGGAAACTTCGTACAGCGTCGGTAGTGGTAGGTTCTGGGAAGTTAATGATCGCCTTAGTTTTATCCTCATTAGTATGATTGCCTTGTGCATCTACGACATGGCCTAGGAATTTGATTTTCTTTCGCAGGAAGTCACATTTACTGAGATTGATTTTCAGGCCTGCGAGCTGGAGGCGTTCAAAGACTTGCTGGAGTTTGGTAAAATGATCAGGGATGGATTTACCCACAACAATGATATCATCTAGGTAAGCAAAAAGAGAGTGTCCCATCATACCGCTGAAGACGGAATGGATAAGTCGCATGAACACGGAAGGAGCATTTCTCAGACCAAAAGGGAGTCTCTTAAACTGAAAATGTACGGAAGGGGTGCTAAAGGCTGTAACTGGGTGAGAGGACTCTTCCATTTCGACCTGCCAGTACCCGCTGAGGAGGTCTAAAGATGAAAAGACTACGTTATTTTCACCAAGGGATTCTAGCAAATCAGTGAGGACAGGTAGTGGGAAACGGTCTGGAACGGTGACAGAATTGACCTTACGATAGTCGACTACTGGTTTAAAGTTGCCGTCCTTCTTTGGTACTAAGAAAAGTGGGCTATTCCATGGACTGACAGAGGGTTCAATAATGTCCTGGTCTAACATGTTCTGTACCATTTGATCTGTTTGCTTTCTCTGGCTGTGAGGCAATCGATACGCTGGTATGTAAATCGGCTGAGTTCCTGGGAGTAGTTCAATCGTATGTTTGACAAGGTCTGTTCTACCCATCGGTTCACCGGGTAAGGCAACCACGTTTCTGTACGAGGTCAGAAGGTCGAGGAGTTGAGGCGTATGTTCTGGGAAATCTGTGCAAGTGAGATGTGAGAGCATATCGGGTGAATGCGTCGGCGCAGATCCCGTAGAGTTAATAGTACATACACCGATTGGCGTATCATCAGTCTGAATAGTAGGAATTGAGGAATCCTGGCACACCTTTATGGCCGCTGGGTATACTAGGAAGTCTCCAATCTTTACACCACTTTTGAGTTTTAGTGGAGCATTTGTGACATTGAGCAAGCACAGGTAGCATAAACTGTCCTCTAAGACTGTACACCACGCTGACTCATAAGTCAAGCCATTCACACAACACGTCTCAGGTAGGGTTAGTACATCCACTCCTTCTTTCGCACCGGCAACACAAACAGAGACTTTGGTGAACTCATGCGGTAACAAAATTGTGCACGTATTCGTTACTGCACGTTTCGTCTCTGCGTGTTGGAGAAGATCATTCAGACTGTGTGAGGTAGGTAACTGAGACATGTCTGAGTCAGCGATAGTGTTGTCGGGAGAGGATGTAAGAGCCATGTTCGAAGGCTGAGATGATGTATCAGGAGACATTGAGGAATTTATGTCCTTGCTCGCAGTCGGTAAAGGAATGATCTCTGTATTCTCAGATGATGAGAGTGGTGGTTTGGGCTGGGTTGGACCTTTTGGTAGTGATAGGGGCAGAGGTAATTGAAGGACTGATTTGATCGTAAGAAAAGGACGGGGACATTCCATAGTGTAAACCGGGAATCCAGAAATGTCTATACTACCACAAGCAGGTAATAATGCAATGGAATGTTGTGCCATGGTGGAGAAACCAATGAGGGCATCAGCGGGATACTGCAAGTCATTAGTGACATGAAATTCAATGAGGATAGGGGGCAAAGCTCTGTGGAGTTTGACTTCAAGGGTGACTCTTCCCTTAACCTTAAACTCTGAGCCGTTAACACCACATAGGCGAATGTCTGGTGGTTCTAGGAAACTGACGTGGCTGTGATGGCGATGAATAATTTGTAAGGAATTTTCGGAGATGAGATTTACTATAGATCCTGTGTCCAAGAAGAATGACGTTGGTATGTCATGACTGCTTCCGAGAATGACTAAATCCGAGGATGTTATGGGACCTACATGGCGGATGGGGAGTTGGGTTTCTGGTTCTACGTGATATTGGGCCGATACGGGCGCGGCGCGTCCCGACTGTGGGCGGTTGAGGTAACGACATTCCTCAGTGGTGTGAGTCGTGCTTGATTTGTGGTATTTGCAGTGTGGACGACGTGAGCTGGAAGGTGTACGCTGTCTGCTTTGGGAGTGAGGACGTCTGTATGTACGGTTTGCAACTGGATGCTCGATGTCCAGGATGACCACAGTACCAGCAAAGAATCGAAGATCGTCTGTCCCGTCGGGTGCTAGATTGATCACGGCCTGCTGTAGGAGAGCGATGTGTGGCAGGTCTGCCGCGTGTGGTGGGACGGGAGCGAGATTGGTTTGGGGTAGTGGAGGTGTGACAGACTGAGGAGGCCAAGGGTTGGGTGGTGCCCTGACGCGTGTAGTTCGAACCTGTTCTTTCATGAATGGCTTTAGTGACCCGAATAATTTTATCTCCTGGATTGAAACCGATTTCCAAGGCTAGCTCTCGCTGTTTAGGAGTAAGCCAGTGAAGGAATCTCAGGTAACCAATTAAGTCAGCAAAGTTGGTGAGTGAAAGCATTGGAACGCCATTCTTGTCTTCTAACCATTTCGTGCCTACCAGTAATTGGAGCATCTCGCTACTAGTTGCTTTCATGGCGGTGGCAGCTTCGCGGAGCTTGGCATATTGCGCTGGGACGCGCAAGTCCTCGTCTAGTTGGTTTAGGAGATTAATGAATCCCATGAGAGACGCGGAATTTGAATGCTGGCAACAAAGGCTGATGAGTTCCGTACGAAAATCAGCAAAGGTACGAATGCTATCGAAATGTCCTGCACGGATCGCGGATCCGATGTCTGATTTACCGTGATGCAAGCGACCGAGGAGGTAAGCTACTTTGAGCGATTCCTCGGTAATTTGTCTATTATTTATTTCTGTGTCGACTTCTCTGAGGAAATCATAGACAGACCAAGTTGGGTCCTGGCCGGTAAATTTGGGACGATTGGCATCGTCGAGATAGATAGACTGTGGAGGGTTGGCCATGGCTGGAAGTGCAGAAGTGGCGGCAGGAGAGGTGTGGGAGAGAGAGAAGGCAGTGGCAGTTAAGGGCGAGGAAGACGGGGTATGAAGGGAGGCAGGAGAAGTAATGACAGTGGAAGGAGTAGAGAAAGAAGAAGGGAGAGTAGAGGCAGGAGTAGAGGAGGAAGTATCTGGATTTACGAGGGTAGGATGGGTAGTAAGTGATTCTGCGGGAAGTGAAACGGGAGTCTCAGGCACAGGGCGGCGGTACTCTTTGCCACTTCGTAAATGAGTGATTGTGTTAGAGTCGGCAGACGGGGTATGAGCAGGTGATGTTTCCGGGTCGAGAGGGCTGGTGGTAAGCGGTTGACGTGGAAAGTATGACATTTAATGCGGCAATGGAAGATGAAAGGATGAAGATGGATACGTAGGTGAAAATGTATAAATAACAATGAGAGAATGGAATACACTAGGTGTGAAAATGAATGAAGGTGCGGGCATGGATGGTTTAAATAAAATGCGAAGGATGAGATGGATAATAAATAACGTAGGTGAAGATGAAAACGGGGTAATGGAAATGAGATGGAATATTTACAATAACCAATCTGTAGAGAAAATCGAGGATAATCTCTAGAGAAAGGAAAGATATACTATAGTTACACAGTAGAAACGGGAGTGTCGAGAGGTATGACGTGCAGGGTGGCTGGGCGTAGCTGGGCCGGGGCGGGGCGGGGCGGGGCGGGGCGACGGGGCGGGGCTGGGCGGGGCTGGGCGGCAGGGCAGAGACAGCTGGGCGGAGAGGAGAGGAGACGCCGCGATGAATCACCGGCAGGGAGTGGCGGTCTTAGAAGGCTCCGTAATGCAGACCAGATGCGGGTGACGGCGGAGGCCGGTGGTGGGTGGTGAGGCACATGTTGGCGCAAGGCAGGTGTAGAGCTGGTGAATTACAAATGCAGAGAATGGTTATGGGCAGACAGCGGGCAGACAGTGATAAGTGGCACCGTGGGGGCAGGAGCTATGATGAGTCCGGAACAGGTGCTGGGAACAGGTGCAACAAGTGCGTAGGTCGGCGACGGTGACACGTGCGGGTGTTTGAGAGGTGAGCACTGGCAAGAAAAATGGTACACTCGAAAAGCACAGCCAAGGTATAGAGGCACGGAGGAAGGGGCGAGGCTGGCAGATGCGAGACGTCGTGTATCTTGTTGTATCACTAAAAATCCAAGGAGGCGGTCAGAATGTGATGGTTCGAAACACCGCTGCTACCAAATGTAACTTGCAATACTTGGGTGATAGAAACTCCGTGTACAAACAGCTAGATAAGGAGTTTATTACAAGCTCACAGTAAAACAGTCTGCCCGGCTAGGATGTCTGCTATCAACTGATGCAATAACGCCGTCTTCAGGCGTGGGAGAGCATGCTGACCTAGCAAAGTTAGTGAGGGCATGTATGCATTAGGGGGGAACATATATACATCAGGGGTAGACATATTCTGGAGGGGGTACAACCCCATATAAGAGATTAAGGCGTCTGGCAATAGGTAGATAGATAACACTGGTGGCCAGCGGTGGTTCTTGACCCGGGGAGAATACTGGGAGGAGCAACCACGGACAACTGCAAAAATGGTAACAAAACTTCACGTACAATTACCTGAATTCGACCAGGAACAATATGACATACACACATACCTATCCATAATCAAACCGCTGCTAGACATATGGTTCGAGGATGGCAGACAAATAATAGCAGTCACCATACCCCTCTTGGGCAAAGCAACGTTCAGCATCGCACCCAAAATCATCCCGGAGCTGACATTGGCGAATTTTACAAAAATAGAGATCCAGGCCATCACACCATCACTAGGAAGAGTTGTGGCGCTCTCACAAGTAGACAGCTTAACCTACAACGGAAACCTGAATGACACACTCATCCACGCCAGGTGACTCGTCGCCGTCATATACCCGGAGACTGATGCAGCAACCCGGGAACTGCTTATGCTTAACATACTCCTAAGGATCCTCCCCAGTGTCATCAAAGAACATTTCATGCAACCTGACCCAGCAGGAGACCTGGATAAATGTATCCAACTGATGAGATGCCTCATAGCCACCCGCTCCATCCCGCAATACATCGGCACAGTCAATATATTCTCCAGACAGAGGACGATGCCCCACACCCATGCAAACTTTTCAGCAGCACCCACCCCCAATGAAATTACTAATATCATCCCCATTAACCCGTGGGATTTTTCTGCCTGCAGCCACAGATGCCCTATCCACGACATCCGCAAGCAGGTAAAAGCTGCCCAGAACAGGACAACAACCCAAGGGCACCTACAAGTCTCCTCGCCACACGATGAAGGTGCCGAGGACAGCGCCTCATATGCCGATTACTCTGAGCCAGGGGGAAGCAGAGCTTGAAAATGAGGGCGTACAGGAGGCAGAGCTCAACGGAAAAGATGCCCCACACCTCCCCTGCACCTCCCCATACTGACGGGGGCCACCTTACAAAAACATCACCCCCAAGTCTACGACAGGGTGAAACTGAATGCCTCATTTACTCTCCTCCTGCTATATCTTTTACCTTACCCTCTCCTATCCCCAACTTTCCCACTCTTTCACACACCACTTTCCCCACTACCATCACCTCTTTCCGTCCTGTTCTTCCTCAGCACAAAGCCTGTCTCCACCTTAACAGGCCCACCAGAACCCATACCTTATCCTCCCCTAACCTACCTCCTGAAACCATCTCCTCCTGTCTACTGTCTCCCACCTATCACCCCATGCCACCACCTCACACCCTGCCTCCCAGCCATGCCACACCCAGTTTCCCACCCAGCACACTGCACCATCACTCACCTTCCCCGTCAATACGACTAACTCATATGTATGCTCCATCACGCCCTCCTCCTCCTCAACCTCTCCCACATCCCTTTCCACGGTCACCTCCCCCACCCAACCCTCAACATCACCAAACCCACAGACCTCCAACTCATCCCCAACGACCTCTCCTGATGCCTCACTGCCTGCCACCACATCACCACTGCAGGCCCAGCCACACAACAAAGAGATTCCCCACCCACTCACGGCCACCTCATCACACCTCTAACGCTACACACCACCCACTGCCACCCCCACACCCCAGCAGTCTTCTTCCTCACATTCCCCTCGCTCCACAACCACGACCGATGCTAAACCAAACACCCACTCCTCGTCCCCCACCGCCATTGCAACCAACACAACCAGATCCAGCCCCTCTCCCGCCCACCAGCCAAGTACGCAGCCACACCCTCATTCACACTCCCAACGTCACCCACACCACCAAAACCTCCCACCCCACCCCCCTACACACCCAACACATCCCCCATAACACTGAGAATACAGAGTATTCAACCTCTCACTGCTCCATACTCCCTGTTGGACTCATACACGCGCTATGTCACACCCTCCTCCTCCATGATATCCTCCCCCATTCCCTTCTCTCTGGCCAATTCCTCCGCCACATCCTACACCTCAGCTCCTGCCACCCCACCACCACCGCTAATACAATCACCCGACCCTGGGGCCCCAAATCCACCCCCGACCACTCCATCATGTTTCCAGCACTGTACACTACCCACCACCACCCCCACCCCTGCCCCGTCCCCTTGCTCCACACTCACTGCCCACTCCACACCATGAGCACAGCCCCCTGCCACCACCTACGCCATCTCATCACGAAACACCCAGACAGTACGACAAAGGCCGCACTCCCCCCTCACCACCCACATCCACCCTCAAAACCATCACCACCCGCTCCAGCCATCTTCCACGGCCACTGGCCAGATACTCCACCACACAATCACCCAGTTCCCCAACCTCTCCTACACCACCAGAACAAACCTCCCCTACCTCACACACACCTAACACAGCCCCCATAACAGCAACACTACACCAGACCCATTGGAAACTTCCACCAGACCTTAGCCCCAAGGAAAAGAGCCTCACCTGCCCTCGGCAGCCGCATAAAACCTCCACTACCTCACCAGCCGCCAGTATGCATGTAAGACACACTGAACACAAACCACCACAGGCCATGAAGGTAAGGCTTGTCACCTGGGGTCCGACCTATGGAAGAAAACAATGCATCCGTGGGACACATCACCTCCTACGACTCCTCCAGGAAACACCTCAGGCCTCCACCCTATATGTCACCTATGCCCATCACCAGGACCCGGACCTAGCCACCCAACACTGGACCACCCTCCTCTAGCACCTGACACCAACCCACAGCACTACCACTGCAGAGACCTACTGCCTCTAGCCATGGGGACATGACTTTTCCCTCCAAGACGGTGGTGAAAGACCCGCATAGCAGCAGAATATCACCGAGACATCACAACCCCCACCCCAGGAGGAGACCATGGAGGGGCTATGAGGGCGCGCACACTATCCAGGCAGTATGGGCATATGTACCCTACTACCTTGTGCCCTTATTCCACGCAACAGACCCAGAGGGGACTGTTCAGTGCAAGAGCATTACCCTCAAGCTAGACCAGCCCTCATCAGGTTTGGGGTGGGGCTGAAGATTCAGTCCCGAGCAGCACCCCTGTGACAGCCTCTAGCCGCACAGATTATAATAAGGTAAGTTCCTCAAAAAAACTGACACCTACCCATATTCTAGAACAGATGACTATTGACAATAATATAAGCAGTGCAAAGTTCATAACTGGTACTGAATTGCTGATGGGATATTGGCAAGTCCCACTTATAGAAAAGGCTCAGAAATTTCCTGTTTTGTGGCTGGCGGTCATAGTTACCAATGCAGAGTCATGCCATACGGTAAGAAAAATGCTCCAGCCACGTTCCAGAAGCTAATGAACAAACTTACTACTGATATCAAGGGATGTGTCAGTTAAACTGATTTGGATATATTCAGTAACTCCTGGGAGGAGTACCTGATCCAGCTAGATGTCTTGCAGCAGAGGCTGTCCTCTGCTGACTTAGGAATCAAGCTGGAAAGGCGTGACTTTGTAAAGTCCCTAGTTCAGTAATTAGGCTATATGGTAGGACTGGATAAAGTAAGGCTGGATTACACTAAAGTTGTGGCAACTGAAGAAGAAAGGAACTGCAGAAGTTCCTGGATATGGTGGGTTATTATCGAAGGTTTGTCTTAAATTTCTCATACCAAACACTTGTTAAAGAAAGGAGTCAAGAGTGGAAGGAAGAATGTGAAGAGGCCTTTTCAAAAATTAAGGCGAATTTGTTAATCAGCCTCTGCTCCAGCCCCAGATTTCAGTAAGATATTTTAAATTAGCTGTTGATGCTCGTGGTGTTAGTGACAGTGCAATCCTTTTACAAGATAATGATCATGGTGGTGAACTACCCATTTTTAACTTTATCAAAAAGTTGAATGTTCTTCTGAAGACTGACTGCCAATGAAAAGGAACTCCTTGGACTCATTCTTATGCTCACAACATTTTTCTTTGCATGTTGGTTCAGGCTTTACCCTTATTACTGTATATACCGGCGACAATCCCCTGAAATTCTTAGCAGAATATAGAGACAGGAATCAGTGATTAACCTACTGGGGTCCATTCTTCCAAGAGTATGCCCTAGATGCTCCCCCCTACCAAAAGGAAACGAATGTTTTTGCAAACTGTTTGTCAAGGACGTAAACATTTCAAGACGTACCCAGATATTTCCCCTTGTTAAATCCTTTCATCAAGATGGGAAGTGTTACTTGCCGCTGCCCCGGCCACTAATCTGGGCATTGCTCATGCTTGAAGTCTGTTCTGGAAAGAGGGAGACCAGCCGAGTGAACGTTGATCTTTGGCGCAACTTACACCTTCTGACTTCTGTGTGTTAACACAGCTTCTTAGTCCCACTTTGGAGCACAACTTATCAGCAATGATAAGGGTTAACCTGCACTGGAGAAGACAAAGGAGAGAGAGGAGGCAGAGCAAAAGCCCAAGTGATGAGGATCTCCCCCATACAATATATCCAGCCAACCCCAGTTGAATAATATGATGCAACCCTCCTCTTGGAAGGGATTATTGGGAAAAAAATGATCCTGGTGGGAAGATAGGTTCAGTGGAGGAAAAAAGGGGGCTCGGCTACTGGAATATATTAAGCAGCTGGAGGTGGTACAGCATTCCTCTCTTGGCACCAGCCTTCTCTAAGTACCTCTCTTAATTAGTATAAGAAGTACTCCAAGACATCATGTCGTAAGTTAAGATTTTTGTATTTAGCTTGAACACAGCAGCCTAGTAATGCTAATTGTTCTGACCATCTGAAAAAGTCTGAGATTGTCTGAATAGGTTTGCAAATTATTCTAATTAGGTTAGAGGTTGTCCGGCTGTGCACCTGTTTATTATATAAAAAGAACCTAATTCTGTGATATACTGTTGTAGAGAAAGTGTAAATAAAGTAAGGTTTACTTGTTTCAGTCTCATTCCCTTTTGCTTTACACGGTATGCTACAAATGAATTGCTTAGTACTGATGTCATATTATCACATATTTTAGAAATCTTGTATACTTGAGTCTAAGTCCATCGTACTCTGCGTTTTGTCAAGTTAAGAAGAATTAGATATAAACGTTCCTAATTTTCTTTCTTTGTCCCAGTAACTGGGGGAAATTTGTCAGCATTTGATTAACTCTTTCTAATTTCTCAATATAATTTTTTGAAGTACAGTGAAAAGAAAATGCTCAAAGATGAAGCTGTATTAATGCATTTTACATGGAGAAAGCACGATATTCTGTTATTTAAATCAAATGATCTGTCTGTGAGTGCAACTATAGGCATTCTGTTTTATGAAAGGCAGTTTGGGTGGGGCCACCCAAGACCTCACATCACTAGCTCTGTTGCCCACCTCACCACCGCCACATGTGAAATTACGCCTGCTAACCTCTCTCTCCCTCTCCTCTCTCCCTATTTTCAGTTAGTAACTACTTAGAAATGATTTTTAAATACTGCACCTGTATAGATGTAATTAAAAAAAAAAAAAAAAAACAGTATAGTATAAATCCCATCAAGACTTGTCCAGAATTGCTTTTGCGATGTTGTCCAAGTGGAGTGACACGAGAGTACCCTTGTGTGTGCATGTCATACTCGGTCAAACTCCCGCCATGGAGAGCTTGCCCAACAAAAATTCAAAACAGGAAAAAATAAATGAAAAATAAAATTAGAAGTAGTTAATATAAATACAAGTATGAGAGAGAGAGAGAGAGAGAGAGAGAGAGAGAGAGAGATTGAGAGAGAGAGAGAGAGATTGAGAGAGAGAGAGAGAGAGAGAGAGAGAGAGAGAGGGAAGAACGTGTGTGGCAGCGATGTGGCAACAGAGCTAGCAGTGGGAGGGTCTTTGGAGGCCCCCACCCAAACTGCCTTCATAAAAGAAAATAGAAATCCTATCTTTGCACTGTAGATTTTTGCAGTTATTTATAAATGTTTTTACTGTTTTGCATTCTCGACCTGAGTATTACTTGCCCCTGAACATGTGATCGTCAAGAGAGAAACGAGGCTCCAGGGGTCCGTCCAATGTTTAGATTCGAATATTGAAGCAGCTCCAACCCGGTGCTTCGTTTCGTCTTTTCGATCACA